>NC_057866.1:92631232-93231232 GCF_019393635.1 Dromiciops gliroides
CAATCCAGGGCTGGTGCTCTATCCACTGTACCACTTAGCTGCCCCAGGGCTTTATAAACTTTAAAATGTGATGTAAATGTTAGTTATTAATGCTGTCGTCATTGTCGTTCTCCCCAAAATTACCCTGGGAAGGAGGCAGGACTGGTATTATTATAATATCTATTTTATGGGTGAAGGATGTGAGTAATACAAAGGGGAAGTGACTTGCCCAAGGTCACCTAGCCAAAATGTAAGATAGTTCATTAGAATCTAGCCTTTTGTATTAGTCTGGGTACCATATTCACTCTCAAACTCCAATGGTCCCTTCCATCCTTAATCTCCTAAAACTTTGACTCCAAGTCCCAAAATTAGTCATTTGTTTCATAAATATCCTTTAAATATCTTCATAGATTTACCATTTGAATTAAACAAGTATTTTGGGTCACTTAACCTGACCCCAGATTTCATTAGTAAAGGCACAGTGTCTAGAATGAGGGCTTCCTCTCCCATGTTAATAAAACATCTGTGTGCTGTGTTCAGTTCTGGGCACTGTAATTTAGGAGGGAGGTTGACAGGTTGGAGAATATCCAGGAGAGGGTGACTAGAGTTGCCAAAGGAACAGAGACCTTGCCTTGGCAGCCTCAGTTGAAAAAAGTGACACTATCAGCCTGGAGAAGAGGAGAAATAGGGAGGCTCAATTGCTGTCTTCAAGTATTTGAAAAGCTGTCACATGGAAAAGAAATGAGACTTGTGTGCTCGACCCCAGAGGGCAGAGCTGGGGGAGGATGTGGAGGATATTTCAACTCAATATAAAGGAAAAAATTTCTAACGAACTGAGTTGAGCCAAAATATTTAATAGGCTGACTTGGGAGGTAATGAGCTCCCTGTCATTGGAATTTTTCAAGCAAAGGCTGAATGACCACTTGTTGGGGATGTCATAGAGGAGATTTCTATCTAAGGATGAATGATCAGGTGCTAACATGAGATAAAGACGATGAGTGAAAGACCACGAGGAAAGGGAGAGCTCATGGTGGGCTGGGAAGGCTTCCTATGTCAACAGTTAATGTAAAACTTGGATGGTTCTTTCCTTTTATTTTTTGGTGAGTCAATGAGGGTTAAGTGACTTGCCCAGGGTCACACAGCTAATAAGTGTCAAGTGTCTGAGGTCAGATTTGAACTCAGATCCTCATGAATCCAGGACCATTGCTTTATCTACTGCGCCACCTAGCTTCCCTTAGATGAGGTCTTAAGGATAGGAGTGGCTAACAGAGAGGATGGGGAGAGAAGTTGTAGAGGGAAGGGTAATTAGAGAATATTCTGAACTGAGGAAGAGATGAGCAGTGAGGAGCTAACAAAGGCCCCTGTACTCCTACTTCCTTAAATATAACTATCTTTGGGAATGCACTAAATGTCGTCCTTGTCTTTGGGGTTCTTTCTCCTCACTTGCACCCCTCGGTTTCCCTGGTTTTCTCCAAGACTCAGTTCAGATAACATATTCTGTAGAAAGCACTTCTCAGCCCCAGCCCTTTTTGCCTCCCCTCTGGGATTACCTTCAGTCTCTTCTGTCTGTATTTTGTAGGTAACTAGTTACATACATGCTGCTTCCCCATTAAAATGTGAACTTAGAGCAGAGACTGCTTTTGACTTTTTTTCTATCCCCAGTGCTCCTAATACACAGTGAGCACTTAATACATGCTTGTTGACTGACTAATTTAGCAGGGAGTTGTATGATCAGCTGTATATTAGGAAGATGAATCTGTTCATGTATACAAGATAGATTATAAAGAGACAGACTAGAGGTCGTTGCAATAGTCAGGGTGAGAGGCAATTGGGCTTGATCTAGGGACCTCCTCTAGGCATGAAGAGGAGGGGATGATTTAAAGATAAGCCATGACATTGATCTGGTGGTCTGGGATGGTGAGTGAGTTGCAAAGAGGGGTATAAGAGGAAGAAGGGAGGGGAGATATAATAAAAAGCACATTCCTTTTCCTCCCCCAATTCTAAAAGAGCTCTCTCTGGACTGTGGAAAGCAAAGCCAAGAAAGAACCAGACGCTAACTTTTATAGGGAAAACCAAGAAAACACACAAGATACTGACATATCCACAATAAATCTAATCTGGGTTAGAATTAAAGTGTCAGAGTTGAAAAGGAGCTAAGAAGAACAAAGGATGTCAGAGCTAGAAGGATCTCTAAACACAGACCATTAAAGCAGGAATCAATACTGGAGATTGAGGCTGAGAGGAAGGAAGCACCTTGTTTAATGTCACAGCTTGAATTAGTGTTGGAGACAACACAATCACATTTGATTTCTTCTAGGCTGCTTTGAATAGAGTCCCAGAGTTAGAGTTAGGAAGAGTTAGGTTCAAATGCTGCTGCAGCTGTGTGATCTTTGGTAAGTCACTCTGTGCCTCAGTTTTGTCATCTATAAAATGGAGGGGCAGGGAATGGGGTAGTCATTGGCCTCTAATGTTCCTTCTAGCTCTAAATCTATGTATCTATATAATTCCCTTTCCCTTCCTGTCTACTATCTCCCTAAATGGCTTCTATGCCATTGTCATAAATCACTGAATGACAATAAACAGAGGGTCACAGAGGAAAAAGCTTCTTGCCCTGAGGAGTTCATTTAAATGCGGCATGGGGACAGAATGGTTCCAAGGGAGAGGCGATAGATAGATGGTGATTGCAGGAGGTAGCCTTTGAACCTAGATTTTGTACCCAAAGCACATCAACCCATCTTCCAAAAAACCTTCCCAGGTGGTTTTGCCTGGCTTCTAACTTCCCCCACCCTCTGGCACTGTTCTGGTAAGTGGAGAGCTAGGTCTAACGACAAATTTCTTCTTCACAATGACTGGGTGTATCAGCCTAGCCCACATTCAATTTTTCTCCTTTCAGGCTCCTGCTGCACTGTCTATCCCATACCTAGCGTCAAAAAGGCCAAGCAGTGGAATGGAAAGAACTCAGGGCTGGGAGTGGAAAACTTGGATTCTAATCCTGGCTCTGTCACTAACCTGTTCTGTGATTATGAGCAAGCCATTTTGACTCTCTAAACCTCAGGGCTTTGATCTGTAAAATGAGGTGGTTATAATAGCTATCATCACATTTCTGATATTCTACCTCTCAGAGACTCAGTCTCCTGCATCTGGGATGAGGTTAATCATACTTGTACTACCTACCTCACAGGACTGATGTGAAGAAAGTGTTTTGCAAAGCATATTAAATAAGTCAAATTATTATTATTATTATTATTATTTCTGGGTGTCTTCTAGAGCTCACATTCTATGTTCTAAGACCCCTGAAAGCACTGACATTCTTATCTATGATTCTTGTCTAGACTATCAATGTATATGGACTATTTTGGTTGCTCTATTGTTAGACCAAGGGTTCTTAACCTGGGGTTTATGAACTTAAAATATATACATATGTATATATATATACACATATGTATATATATATATACATACACACATAAATGTATGCATATGCATATATATAAACAAACACATACATACACATATGCATATGCATACACATACATATACATATGCTTTTTTTTTTTTGAGGCAATGAGGGTTAAGTGACTTGGCCAGGATCTCACAGCTAGGAATTGTCAAGTATCTGAGACCAGATTTGAATTCAGGTCCTCCTGAATTCAGGGCCAGTGCTTTTTCCACTGTGCCACCCCACTGCCCCCAAATATATATATATATATATATATATATTTTTTGGTGAGGCAATTGGGGTTAAGTGACTTGCCTAGGGTCACACAGCTAGTAAGTGTTAAGTGTCTGAGGCCGGATTTGAACTCAGGTAATCCTGAATTCAGGGCTGGTGCTTTATCCACTGCGCCATCTAGCTGCCCCCCAAATATATTTTTAAATGAAATTTCAACATAATTAACCTCCTTCGTAGTCTGCATTTTATTTACCCCAGAGTACCAAAGGGGTCCATAGCACAAAAAAGATCAAGAACTCTTGTCTTAGACCTTCCATACCTTGGGGATGCCTTCCTTGAGGAGAAATGACTAGATTCTCATACCACAGAATCCCAGCTCTAGGAGCATTTGGTCTCCAGCTTCATCAAAAGGGAATTTAGACCACTAATGTTCACTTCTTCTCTCAGGTTTTATTTTGGGGGGGGGTGTCAGCATTTATAAACAATCGTGAACTGAAAATAATATCACATTGGTAAGAACTCACCTGGATCATTCTCACTTCATTGCTTTAGTCACATGGTGAAACTTGCCTGGAATATCTTACCTCCTTTGTCTGATTTCCCTTCTTCTTCAAGATCACAATTATATTTCCCTTCCTCCAGGAAGCCCTTCTGATCATTCCATCTTCACTGGTCTTAACTTATTCAAAATACCTGCAATCCTTACCGTCTATACAATTTGTGTAGTCTTTATTACCCAGCCTAATTTCTCATCTCTATAGAATCTTTGAGTGTGGTCTATGAACTCATTAAGGATGTGATTGATGAAAACATGAGAAGGGAATAAGAAAGCTTTTGCACACAGATGACTTTCAGACCATGTTTTCACAGTTATGTAATTGGATGAAAGGCGTAGAAACCATAAGACCCTACCATGTCTACTGTTTGTTTTCTCTCTAATTGGCATAGAGCAAAACATAATGGTAAAGGCTCTCCTCTAACAATTTGTTCCTATCACATATATTAAGGTCACAATAAGATTCCATGACAGATGTGACTGGAAAGATAATGTTATTCAACTATTCTCTGAATGGTAGCATTGAGTGGGGTACACAATAAGGAAACGTATACTGGAGCAGGGAATCCTCCGAGTTAGTCATTGATGAATCTTGGACAAGCTCTAAAGCTGGACAATGAGCATGAAGGATCCAAAATTGAATGAGACTAGACCACCAAGAGAAATTAGGATTAATCATTTAATCATAACATTCTAGAGGTGGAAGGGACCTCCCATTTCCCAACCCATAAGAGTGACTCCAACCTCCCATTCTTTGAGAGGTTTGTTGTGCATGGCATCCTGAAAGGTAGTCATATGGCCTCAGGGGGCAGCTAGGTGGCAGAGTGGATAGAGCACTGGCCTTGAAGTTAGGAGGACTTGAGTTCAAGTCTCAATTCATATACTTACTAGCTGTGTGACCCTGGACAAATCACTTAACCCAAATTGTCCTTAAAAAAATCATCTGGGGGGGGCAGCTAGGTGGTGCAATGGATAAGGCACTAGCCTTGGATTCAGGAGGACCTGAGTTCAAACCCAGCCTCAGACACTTACTAGCTGTGTGACCCTGGGCAAGTCACTGAAACCCCATTGCCCTGCAAAAAAAAAAATCATCTGGGGCCATCTCTAGTCATCCTGATATATATCTTGCTACTGGACCCAGATGGTTTTGGAAATGAAAGTGAGGTTGGTGACCTTGCATAGCCCTCCCTCACTTAAATCCAATTCATTGAAAGTCATGAAATCACACCAATGTCATGGTACTCTTCAAGAATGAAGGACAAACAACAACAACATTTGGTCTCTGCCTCAATTCCTTTAAACAAACTTGAAGTAACTGCTATAGGCCAGGCTTTGTGCTTAGCACTGGAGGTATAAAAATGAAAAGAGATATAGTCCCTGCCTTCAAGAAGCTTGTAAATCTATTAGGGGTGTGATATGGCAGATACTTAAATAAATGTCATTTGGCAATAAGCAAAAATGTCAATTTGAAATTATTCTTTATTTTTACCTTTGAACAACACGGGGATTAAAAAGTGAGAATGAAAAGTGGGTCTGGGGGCATCATTAATCTAAATAATGTATATTAAACTTGTAAACTTTTGTTATTTATTTTATTCTGGAACTTTTCAAGTATTAAGTAATTTTTAATTAATTGGTCCTTTTATATATCCCCATCCCCATTGAGAACATTTAAATTTAACAACCCTGAAAGACAAATCCTTTAGTACATAGCCCAGCAAAACAAATTCTTCCATTAGTTGTGTCCAAAAGTACATGTCTCTTTCTATATTTTAAATTCATCACCTCTCTGTCAGCATGTGAGTGTCATTTTCTTCTTTATTCTTTTGGACTCAATTTAACATTGTGTTGATTAGTTCTGACATCATTCAGAGTTGTTTTTCTCTACCTTATCACCTAAATAAATAGTTTTCATGGTTCTGCTCACTTCACTCTGCATCACCTCATAAAGGTCTTCCCAGCTTCCTGTTAAATTGTTCACTTCATCACTTTTTAAAGCATAATAATGCCTCATTATATTCATATAACACAATGTGTTTAGCCTTTTTCCTTATAGGACAGCACCTTAGTTTCCAATATGGGACTATCAAGAAAGTAATTAAAATAAATATTTTTGTACATTTACATTTTTGCCTCTTTTCTTGATTTTTTGAAATACAAACCTAGTAGTATTATATGTCAAAAGAGCATGCACCATTTGCCTCAGAAAGTAAGAAAGGATGAAAGAAAGGATTCATAGGATTGTTTGATAGCTTAAATCTCTTCCTTTGAAAAATGATGCTTGTATACTTTGTCCATTTATTGATTGGGGAATGAATCTTGGTCTTATACATTTGAATGAGTTCCTTATGTATCGTGGAAATGAGATCTTTATCAGAGAAAGTTGTTGCAAAGATTTTTTCCCCAGTTACTATTTCCCTTCTAATGTTTACTATAATAGCTTCATTTATGCAAACTTTTACACTTTACATTTTTTAAAAGTATGGATTTTTATCTTTTGTTATCTTTTCTATCCCTTATTTAAAAATAACTCTTCCCCTCTCAAGAGATGAAAAAGCATCTAAGCTGTGTAATCTTTCAATCAGAGGCTCTCTTATTGCAAACACAAGTCAAAGTATATTTTTGGAAATTTCAGACTACCCTGATTCATTGCCAACACCCAGATAATCTGGAAAGTTCAGGATCTGATGCTCTTCACACCCCTGATTATTGTTGCAAACTCTTCCTTACAAATATACAAGTACATAATGTTCAAAGCCTGAACTGGCTTATTTATAGGTAAAAGAACCCAGATAGTATTCATATTACAACTCATAGAAATTAACAATATCTAGCATTTAGCAACCTTCCCCCCCCAAAAAAAAAAACAAACCTATGTGGCTTTTCAATTACTTATAGCATTTGAGGGTAGGTATCTAAGAAGGGATCTTCAAGAGGAACTCTCCCATGTAGATGTTACCCTCTGCTTCTTCCATATTTCAGAGCAGATGCTGCCAGTTCCTGCTCTCTGTTGCTGTCATTTTCACATTCCAGAGTTGTTAGTTTGAAGTTCTCCTCAGGTCCCAGAACATGGCAATAATTCCTTTTCCCAGGGGACAATTCTTCATCTCCAGAATCCCTGGCAGCCTGCATCACAACTCAAAATATAGCACTGGAGGTCTCATAGGGACACATCTCCCATTGCATTCACAAATTGATTTCCTTCCTCTATCCTGAGTTGGCTAAGAATGACTTTGCAGTCTGATTTTCTCTTTCTCAGCTTTCCAGAGAGTACATGTCCCACTTATATCAATGTTTCTACAGATCTATGAGGCTCTGGAAAAACTCCATTGTCTCTGAATCCTCCAAAATTCCTTCAGGGGCAGAGGAGCAGAGTTATTCAAATATGGTAGAGGGGCTTCCAGAGAAGATAGGAGAAAAAAAGCCTTATTGTCTTGGCTAAGATATTTTTGCGTATATGTTAACCTAGACTATAAGATCCCTAAGGAAAGGAATCCTTTCATATCTAAATTATGTGTCCCTCAACTCTTATCACAGCACTTCCTGTAGAAAGTATTTGATAAGCACCAATTGCATTGAATTGTTGGCTTTGGGCATGCTTTCCTCCAACAAACGGTCTGAATATAGAATATTACCAAATTAGCCACATATAATGATGACGACGTCGATGATGATGATGATGACGAAGACGACTGATTGATTGATCATGGCCAGATCTTTGTGACCCCATGTACCACCACACACTAGTACTGCCCATGGAGTTTTCCTGGCAAAGATGTTGAAGTGGTTTGTCATTTTCTTCTCCAGTAGGTTAAGACAAACAGAGGTTAAGTGACTTACTTTCCCAGGGTCACACAATTAGGAAGGGTTAGAGGCTGGATTTGAACCCAGGTCTTCCTGACTCCAGGGCCAGTGCTCTATTTACTGAGATACCTAACTACTTCTAATAATAATAATAACTAACAGGTATATATTGCTTACTACGTGCCAAGCACTAAACTAAGTGCTTTTCAATAATCTCATTTGATCTGCACAACCTTGGGCGATTGGTGCTATTATGATATTCATTTTACAGATGAGGAAATTGAGGCAAATAGAAATGAAGTGACTTGTCCAAGGTCACACAATGGGCTAGTGGTAGAACCAGAACCTGAAAATAGGACTTCTGGAATTTCTACTACTACACACTACAAGTGTCTACTTGAGGAATAATAGGCAATTCCTATCAAAATCAAATTTATTTATTTTTATTTACATTTTTGTTTCTTCATCATCTTCACATCCAAATGGAAACCTTCTCTCTCCCTTACAAAGTGAGTCTATTCCCTCTAGTAAATAATAAAAAAGAAAGAGAAAAAAAGAACAGTTCAATCAAACATATCAACCAATTCTGAGAGTCTATGTAATGTTTCACACCCATGGTCTCCCACCTCTACAAAGAAGGGAGCAAGATGAAATAAAATTACATTTTAATGAAATTCAACCAAAATGTATTCAGTACCTACTGTGGAATAGGCCATATATTAGATACTGGGGACATAGGTTCTGTGCTCAAGGACCTTACACTATAGAATAGATGACTAGCTGAGAAAAGGGAGATAAGTTCTAAGGGAAGAATGAGGCAAAATTCTGGAGGAAACTTGGAGAGGGGAAGATCACTTTCATCCGGGGGATTCAAAAAAAGCTTCATTGGGGTGGTGGCCCCTGAACTGGGCCTCACCAGACTTCTCAGATATAAAGATTGGAAACAAAGGGCACAGAGTTTGTTCCATGGAGACAGAAAAGAGTAGGATGAGAATATGGAAACATATAGCTCAGTGGTGGTACAGTGGATAGAGTGCTGGGCCTGGAGTCAAGAAAACCTGAGTTCAAATCTAGCCTCAGACATTTACTAGCTATGTGACCCTGGGCAAGTCACTTAATCCTGTTTGCCTCAGTTTCCTCATCTGTAAAATGAGCTGTGGAAAGAAATGGCAAACTACTCCAGTGTTTCTGCCAAGAAAACCCCAAATGGGGTCAAGGAGAGTCAGACATGACTGAAACAACTAAACAACAACAAAATCCTGTGATGATGACACAATGATTACATGAATGGAAATAGAATGAGAAGAAGCTAGAAACGTAGAGAAGAAGAGTATGATGGTTCTTAGAATCAGCAGAGAGTGGGATTCATAGAATCCTAAGATTGTTTACTTGAAGCCAGACGGGACGTCAGAGATCATCTGGTTGAGTCTGTTTCCATCATTTTATAGATGAGGAAACTGAGAACCAGAAACATTGTAATTATCCAAGGTCAAACAATACACAAAAAAACTAGGCTTCAAACCCGGGTCCTCTGATGCTAAGACTATAAGAAGGGTAAATCCATAGATATGCTAGAGCAAGCTCATACTAGCTTGAAAGAGCACTTACACCTCAGAAATCAGCAAATGATAAAAATTAAAGCTTTATTTTTTCTGTTGGGATTTTAGGCTTAAAAAAGTCAAGGAGGAGAGGGGCAGCTAGGTGGTGCAGTGGATAGAGCATCAGCCCTGGAGTCAGGAGTACCTGAGTTCAAATCCAGTCTCAGATACTTACTAGCTGTGTGACCCTAGGCAAGTCACTTAACCCCAATTGCCTTACTAAAAAAAAAGTTTCTCTCTTGACCAGAAAGCGGGGATGATAACTAGAAAAGCTCCATCACAGGCTTGTTGTGAAGACCAAGTGAGCTAACAGTTTTAAAGCACTATGTGTATGTAGATGATGAGGTGATGATGATCGTGGGGGTGATGATGATAATTGCTTGTAGTCAGATTGCACTGGAGCTCTGTTGCCAAGATCATCACTGTGACCCCAGTTAAATCTCATCAAACCTCATAACAATCCTGTTTATGGTAGGTATTATCATCCCCATTTTGAAGAGGGTAAGACTGAGGCTTAATAAAGAGAAGTCAACATTCTAGTAAATGGTTGAGCAGAGACAAGAAGCATGGTGTTTGTTTGGATAGCAAGTCCTGGACTCTTTTTAGCACCCCACAGGACTCTGTTAACTAAGGGGGTTTCTTATAGTAGCAAACAGTGTGCCCCATCACTTAGGAATCCATAGGGCTGATCCTCTAATGGCAAAATGCCAAAGAGTGGAAGCGGGATTTGTAACCCAGCCTGGTGCCCCCTTTGAAACATATGTCCTTGACAGAAACACGATCTTCCTACATGAAAGGCCAGGTTTGAATATTGACCTTCAGAGACGGTGGTATTGAGGTGGGTAAGGGAGAGAGAGAGAGACAGAGAGAGAGAGAGAAAAGAGAGAGGGAGCAGGAGAAAGGAAGGAAGGGAGAGGGGGGAAGAGGGAGGGAGGGAAGGAGGATGAAAGAGGGAGAGAGGAAGAAAGAGAAAGAGAGAGAGGAAAGTGAGGGGGAGAGACAAAAAGAGATAGAGACAGAGAGAGAAAGACAGAGACAGAGAAAAGTACAGCAAAACTGACAACATATCAGCTGGGTTTGTCAAAATATGCAATACTCCACACCCATAGTTTTCCATCTGTGAAATAAAGGGAATGAAGTATTTTTAAAATTCTTACCCTAGACCAAGCCTGTTTATTATAATTATAATTTCTCTTTTTTATTTCTATTTGTATTATTATAATTATTATATACATTGCTTTCCTTATTCTGCTGACTTCACATTTATCAGTTTATATGTCTACTCATGCTTGGAAGTCCTCATATGAGAGTAATAATTCATTTTATTTATGTGCTAGAATGTGTTTATCTGTTTCTCAATTGATATTAACCCTTTTATTTCCTCAGAGGAGGGAACTAAGGTCTAAAGAGGGGAAGGGACTGGCTTTAGGTCTTGAAGGGAATTCATGGGGTTAAAATCCATACCACCTGACTCCTAGTTTAGTGTTCTCCATCCCAAACGATTACTTATCCTGTCTCTCAGATCACCAGCTGCTATTCACATGTCTCAAACTGGATTCCAGTAAGTATCTCAAACTCCACGTGTCCACAACAGAATGCATCATCTTTCTCCCTAACCCTTCCCACTTCCCCATCTCCCTATTGCTGTTGGGGATACTGGCATTCTCCCCAGTCCCTCAGACCCTCAGCCTCTGTTTCATCCTAGGATGAAACACTTGCATCCATCCCCAGTCTCCCACCCAATCTATTGGCATTTTGTCATATGTTTCCGTCTCTCCACTCAAACATCTGATACCCTAGTACAGGTCCTCATCATGTCACAACTGAACTATCGTAATACACTTTTGGTCGGTCTCCCTGCTTTGCCTACTCAAATAAGATGCTATTTGTAAAAGTGCTTAGCACAGGACCTGGCACATAGTAGGTGTTGTAGAAATGATTATTCCCTTCTCCTAACTCAGTCTAGCGTCCATTAAGCTGCCAAATTGATTTTTACTAAAACTCAGGTCTGACCACATCAATCCCTTCCCCCCCCACCTTACTCAATAAACTCCAGTGGCTCCCTATTACTCCCGGCATCAAACATAAAATGTTTTCTGAGACAGTTAAATCCTTTATAAACTGACCCCTTCCTACTTTTCAAATCTTCTTACATTTACCCTCCTCCATGAACTCAAGGGTCCAGTTGTTCTTTGACCCGAACACTCCCATCTTCCAATTCTGTACATTTTCACTGGCTGCCCTCCCATGCTTGGAATGCATTGTCTTCACACCTGTCTCCTCCAAAATTCAGCTCACATTCAACCTTCTGTATAGACCTCCTCCCATTGCCAGTCCCCCAATCCAACTTCCTTCACTGTTAATGCCTTCTCTGACATTACCCTCCATTTAACATTCACCCTATCTCATTCTTAGTTATTTGCATGTTGTTACCCATTCAAAGTGAGCTCTTAGGGACTGAGGCTGTTTTTGTCTTTGGCAGTGTCTACTACCAATGCTTATCACGGTCCCTTGAAAATAGTTAGCACAAAATAAAAGCTTTTTGACCAGCTGATCATTTCAAGTAGATTTTACCCCTAAAGAAATGTTAAGTGTTTCAGGGGAAATGCTTTGCCCTGGACCCTGTGCCTCTGCTGTGTCTAGCCCGGAATATGCCTAGAAATATTGAGGAAGTAATTTCTCTCTCTTCCTATTACTGTATTTCTCCATCCCCTTACCATAATACAATAGCAGCACCGGAGATATTGGGAAGTGGAGGTCATAAAAATTGCTGTTGAGAAGTGCCTGAATGCTCTAGAGTTCCCCTGGAACGATCCCAGCACTCATTGGCCAGCACAGGTGAAATGAGTTGTTACACCAAGGAGAAATTAATGAACAGTTCAGTAGCTTTCTGGTCTGGTTTTGCTATTGCAAGCAATATGCAATCAGCTGCTGGATAAGTGTTCATTTGTTTGCAAGGGGTTTTTTATATTTATTTTTTTTAAGGAATAAGGAAAAGTGGCTGTTACTTGTGAGTAATGTAACTGGAGGAGTTATTGAGTTTCAAAAGAATATGTACATGCATATATACACCTCATTCAGTCTAATGAGATTTAAAATTGCATATTTGTGTCTGCCCAGAAAATTACACTTCTATCAGGAGTGTGTAAGAGAAAATAAGGCCAGGAAAAGAGGGATGATGTACTTGATGAAAAACAGCATAACCAAGATGCATTTTTTTTTTTTGCATTTTCTCCCTCAAATAAAAGGTATGTATGGCACTATAGGAAACAGCATCCGTTTTGGAACCAGTTGATGTGGATTCAGTCTTTCCTCAGATGCAGTGTGACTGAGCACCTTTTCCACTTTCATTAAATGAAGGGGTAGAATGAATGGTTTCCAACTAGAAATCTATGATCCTACAATCATTAAATGAAGGGATTACGATAGATGACTCTTCCAGCTCTGAATCTGTGACTCTAGGACACACATGATGATTTTGGAAAGAAAAGCTGAATAACTAAGACACTGAACTGATATCTTTAAGAGAAAAAACAACAGTGTCTTGTTTTTGCCTTCCCAAGAAATAAAATTGACTAAAGATTCGAGGTTTAATTGTGTCAAAGTTGAAACTAAAGCTTTTGGGGTCTAAGATAAAAGAAAGATGCTCCCATTCTCTGATGAACACCTCTGCTCAAGTACACAAACTGATAGCAGAGAAGAGTTGTGGACCAAACTTCTGTCCATAAAGAGATGTACCTGTCATTTTCTAGACATCTTCTGGTGTTGCTATTGTGTTGTGTCTTCTGTATGTGGTGTGAAGTCTATGCCAAGTGTTATTCTATTGATTTTGTGACCACTGACAGGCCTTGCTCTCTCAGAAGACACTGGCAGTTCTGCAGTATTACAAGCCAGAGTTGCCTTCCCTTATGTATAATCTAGGTGCATGTATTATAATGTACTTTTATACATATCCCCTATGCATGCCTACTTTTATAATGTTTATATTTGTGGGAGAGTGGTTCCCAGGTTTAGGGGAGAAATTTTTCTATTGCGACATTTACTTACTGTGCTACCTTATGAAATACCTTTGATTTCAATTAATTGTGTCCTATGACTGACTAGTAAAAGTAGACATAGTGTTGGGGGCTTACAAGCTATGTTTTTTTTTTAAATCTGAGTGAAGGCATGTACAACTGGGGGAGTAAGCCCTAGTGCAAAAGATTTATGTAATGGGTAAAAAAAATCCATGGGTCTAGAAAGAGGTTGCCTTGTTTCATGAATAAACCAAAACTGAATGAGGAAGTTTGGGGGACTTAGAATTTTTTTTTACTGTTGGATAAATTATTATTGGGGTAGTTAGGTGCTGCAGTGGATAGAGTGCTGGGCCTAGAGTCAGGAAGACTCATTCTTCTGAGTTCAAATCTGGCCTTAGATACTTACTGTCCTTGTGACCCCGAGCAAGTCACTTCATCCTGTTAACCTCAGTTTCCTCATCTGTAAAATGAGATGGAAAAAGAAATGGCAAAGCACTCCAGTTTCTCTGCCAAGAAAGCTGCAAAGGGGATCATAGAGAGTCAGATACAAACTGAATAAAAACAACAACAACAAAATTACTGTTGGAATTTTTGCAAAATATATATTTTTTTATGGAAGATTAAGGCTTTTACTAGGAATAATAATAACTAATCTATAAATATATTATATATAACCTTTATGGGTTAAAATACTTTTCTTTAAAAATTTTAAAATAAGTACTTATAATAGTTTTATGAAATAAGAAGTGTGAGTTTCATTATCTCCATTTTACATACGAGAAAAAATTTAGGCTCAAAGAAGTTAAGGCACTTGTCAAGGGACCACATAGCTAGTAAATGTCATAAATGGGACTTGAACTTCTTTTTAAAAAATTCTAAGGTGGGGGCAGCTGGGTGGTGCAGTGGATAAAACACCAGCCCTGGATTCAGGAGGACCTGAGTTCAAATCTGACCTCAGACACTTGACACTTACTAGCTGTGTGATCCTGGGCAAGTCACTTAACCCTCATTGCCCCTCAAAAAAAATTCTAAGGTGAACACCTTCTCCTCAAACAGCATACTACATTGCCAATAAGAGAACAGGGTTTCCTAGCCTTCACTATCTAATTTGCTCCAGAGGGAGAGAAGGAAAGAAGGAAGGAAGGAAGGAAGGAAGGAAGGAAGGAAGGAAGGAAGGAAGGAAGGAAGGAAGGAAGGAAGGAAGGGATTGAGCAATTTATTAAACACCTACTATGTCACAGGCATTTTGCTAAGTGCTTTATAAATACTATCCCATTTTATCCTCACAGCAACCCTGAAGAGTCAGGTGCTATTATGATGCCCATTTTACAGTTGAGGAAATTTAAGTAAGCAGAGGTTAAGTGACTTGCCATGGGTCACACAGCTAGTTAAGTATTTGAAGCTAGATTTGAACTCAAGTTTTCCTGACTCCAAATCCAGAGCTCTATGTGTTGTGCTACCTAATGGTCTCTCAGCAAAAAAAGCAACGGAAGGGCCCACAGACAAAGCTTACTAGGTAGGCACTCATTTTATCTTCAATAGAAGAGCTAGAGAGTGTTCTGATTGATTCATAGCTTGGGTTAACCTTGGATCCCCTTAAGTATCCTATGAATACTACGAATATTAATTTATTGTTATATATAGCATTTTTACTTATTAATATGAATAACAATAGCTAGAATTTATATTGTGCATTAAATCAGCTGGGTGCTGGCAAATGTTTAACAACCAGTTCTCTAGAAAATAAAATATGCACTACATACTTTTAAGTTTAATCTGCATTAACATTTTGTCCATCACTTTCTTAAATCTAGATGATCAACAAAATAGTAAATCCAGCCCTGATTTTTAGCTTTTGCTGATTTCTGAAGTGTAACAGTACACACTGAAAATTTAACAATCAGTGATCCCAAGCTAGTAAGAATTGGCTCCAACATAGTACTTTACATATATTATCTAGTTCAATCCTCATAGCAACTATTCTAGAAAGTCATTTGGAACTACAGCTAAAAAGCTGTTAAACTATTTACCCAAACTATCAACAAAGCAACACCAGTACTAGGTCTATCTCCTAAAGAGATCAAAGAAAGAGAAAAACATATATAGATATATGTGTGTGTGTGTGTATTGTACATATGCAAAAAAAAAAACCTTATTGTAGCTCTTTATGTGATGTCAAGGAATTGGAAACTTGATGGGATGTCCATCAATTGGGGAATGGCTAAATCAATTGCTGTATATGAGTATGATGAAATACTATTATGCTATAAGAAATAATGAAGTGAAACCTAAGAAGACTCATATGAACTGATGCAAAGTGAAGTGAGCAGAATAAGGAAAGCAATTTAATGTGACTCATAATGAAAATTCTATCCACTTCCAGATAGAGAGTTAATGAACTAAGGACAAATTAGAGCATTTTTCTTCTCTTTCTTTATACTTTTTTTTGATGTGGCTAAAGTAGGAATTTGTTTTACTTGATTATACATATGTATAATGGGTTTTGTTTTTCTTGCCTTCTCAATGCATGGGAGGAGGGAGAAAAATTGGAACTGAAAATAAGATTGAATTTTTAAAAATAGTCTATCAAGAAGCAATAAAGGTAATGCTTAAGCTAAGTCAAGAAGCAAGTAGGATATTCTATAATGTAGAGATTAGGAAGGAATACATTCCAAGTCTGAAGAGTGACCAATGCCACCTTGGAGATGGGAGATGAAGTTCCTTGTGTAAGGAACAGTAAGAGCCAATTTTGCCAGACTATAGAGTGTGGGAAGAATAGTAATAGATAATAAGAATGAAAAAGTAGATTGGAGCAATGTTGTAGATGGCTTTAAAATATAAACAGGGGAATTAGGGATAAAAGGGAACTACTGAAGTGTATGGAGTATAGGAGTAAAATGATCAGAACCTATCCTTAAAGTGTGTAATCACTGAAACTTAAAATATTGAATTCTAAGCTAAAAATAGAGTTGTTCATCTTCTTATGGAGTAGAGAAAACATCTCAGCTAAAGTCCAGAAGCTGGTAGCAGAAAAAAAGTTCTGCCACAGACTTTCTTTCCATAAGAATATGAACCTGTAAGTTCCCAACTATCTTCATGTAGTGTGATGTGTAGTGTCTGCCAAATGTTGCCCTGTTGTCATAGTCCAGGGGAGAGGTGATGGGAGCCTGAGCTGACGTGGTGACTGAAAGTAGGGACAAGAGGTTGGAGATCGTGGAAATAGAAATATCAAGATTTAGTAACCAATTCAATATTTGGAGTGAGAGAGAGAGCGAGGATACAAGAATCGTGATTCATAGTGAGGATTACTGGAAAGAGAAAGATCATTTACTCCAATTCCTTTTGTTTTGGGAGGCCTGGGGAAGTAAATAATGTGTCCCAGGTCATGAAATAATGGCAGAGCCTGGGCTAAATCTCAGCTCCCTCAATTGGGAGTTGGGAGGGGGAGAAACTGCCTTTCCATTAAACCATGTAGGGGAGAGGTACTGAACAGGGAGATTAGGGAGGAGGAGGGAGGATGTGTTTAAGAAAACTTTCATTTAATTCCAGAAGTGCCTTGTGTGGCATCTAGTTATTTTTCAAGAACTCCAGGCATAAATAACATAAGGAAACAAAACAAAACATTCATATTTCAAATTCCATCTCCCTTTGCATAAAAATAAGCATTGTGCTCCATGCTGGTCATTTTCTGTGAACAATTAAAGTTATGTAATTACTAATTATCCTGGCAAAGGAAACAGCTGTTGTCCATTGTGATATTATATTCACCTTAACATCAGAACTTTAAGTGAAAAATGTTCATTAGAGAAGACAAGTTGTCAGTGGTAAAATGCTGATCATCTCTCTCCATTGCTCCTTAGTGGGAAGGAAAAGGATTTTGGACTCCAAACCTACCTCAAGGGGGTGGAGGGGGGGGACTTCCCCACTAATGTTTCTGGGTTTTATTCAGAGTGTTTGTCACATCAGTAGCCGTGATGAAAAAAGGAAATAATTATTAAGAGGGATAATGACAGATGTTTCAGGGAGTCTGTCAAGGCTCCAGAATGGGAACGTTCCTTGAACCTAACTATGCATGGTTAAGCCTAGCAATATGTGGCATGACCAGGGGAAGGATGTAGAGGTTAATAAAACTTGAAGATTCTGAATCATTTGGTGACTATATATGTGCTCTGAAGTTAAGGAAGCTAAAGGTAAAAAACTAATTAAATTTCATGCATCAAAGGGAGAAAGAAATAGCTTAGATAGCTTCATGGAATGTGAGTATGCTTTTTCTCCCATTTATAATGCACAACAGCATCAGAAGTCGGACCCAAGGAAGCCCCTAGCCTTGGAATTATTTACATTTTTAAACTGTTTTAGAAGGTGGTTGACTAGAGGTTGGATTATAGAATTTTCCAATTCCCAAGAGATTCTAGGATTCCTTAGGCAGTGTTCTGAAATGCATAAATAGATTTGTAAGCACTTGGAAAGGAAAGTATTATCACTGTGAGCTAACATGGGTTCACTAAGAACAAGTCATGCTACACTAAATCATTCATTTTCTTTTGGAGGGGGGATAGTTGTTTTATTTTGTTTTTAACTAGGATGATAGCTCATAGGAATCCTGTGGACATAGAATACTTAGATTTCAGCAAGGCATGTGCCTAATTCTCTTATTATGTCCTTGTGGACAAGATGGAGAGATGAGAGCTAGTAGTGGTGGTGTTGACCATTGTCAAATTGGAATTAATTCTCTGGGGCAGTGTTTCAGGACTCTGGTCCCAATGCTATCCTTTTAAAGATTTTTATCAGTGAATTGAATGAAATTCATACATATCGATTCTATCAAATTTGCAGGTGGCACGAAACTATAAGGGATTAATAACACATTGAATGACACAAAATCCATACACCTGACATTACTACCTCAAGAAACTATCCTTTCATCAGTGGGCATGCTCATGCTATCAACAGATTGCATCTCCACACCTTAGTGTAGACAGGTTTTTTTGTCACTTTCATCCCAAACTCCATTCTTTATTGGTTAATCTTTGGTGGAAAAGTTTCTGAATTTAGCTTGGCTGGTCCCCAGATGAGAGGAAGGCACTAGATAATTATGTCCTGAAGCCTTTACAGTTTATGTATCTTGGCTATAGCTAATGCTCTGTTAACATAGCACCCTAGAACCCATGTTCACCTCTATCCCATGAGGAAGGTCTGGAGCAGGGCTTTAGTGTAGTCTCAGGAACTACAACAGAATTCTGGAAAGTAGCAGATACAAAAAAACTAATGTGAACATAGGCTGCATTAGTAGATGTCCAGCTTAAGGAAGAGATTACTTGGGGACAAAGGGAGGACGCAATAGCCCCTGGGGTATTAGAAGATAATAATCATGTATGTGAGAGAAGAGAAAAGGGAGATCCTACTCAGAATTGGAGGGACTTAAGTTAAAGTCCAGCTTCAGATACTACCTATGTGACTCTGGGAAAGTTACAACCTCTCCAAGCCTCAATTTCCTCATCTATAAAATGGGGAGAATAATAGCACCTTACTCCCAGAGTTGTTGTGATGATAAAATTAGATAATATTTATAAAGCATTTATCAAACATTAAAACCACACACACATGTGTGTACATATAATATATAATGTATATATAATATGTACATCATACATATGCATCATATATAAAACCATGCATATATACATTATACATATCAATTACATTATCTATATAATGTGTATATAATATATAATATGTGTATATATATGATATGCATACATATGTATATGTGTGTGTATATATATTATCATTACAGAACTTGGAATGTTAAGCTAAGTAGATAGATAAGTATATTACAAGGCAAAGTATGATACATGACATAAGACATGGACATGGACAAAGTATTGTTGGGATTCAGACACAGAAATGATCCTTTCTGACTTGAGGTGGAGTTTCATCTGGACCTTGAAGACTGTACAGGACTTTAACAGGCAGAGAAGTGAGATTCAGGCCATTCCAGGATAGGGGGTGGCATGGACAAAGGCATAGAGTTAGGAAAGCATGGAACACGTACAGGGACTAATGAGCCATTTGGGAATAATGTACAGTCTGGTTTGCCTCTAATATAAGGGCTGCAGCTCTCTTTACAAAGAGAAACAAAGGGATGTTGGAGCTAAATCTTGAAGGGTCTTAAATGACAGAATGAAGACTTTGAGCTTCCTTCTCTAGAAAATGGGAGCCCTTTAAAGGGTGTGAGCAGGGGAATGACTTGAAAAGACCTGAACATTAGAAATATTACTCTGGCACTGGTGTGTAGGGTGAATGGGGGTGATGGGGTGGGCAGTGGAGAATGTAGACAGGGGCAGTTGCTTAACTTGAAATAAATTAGGAAGCTATAACAATAATCCAGGCAAAGGATAATGGTGGGGAGGTGGCAGGGATGTGAAAAAGAAGGGGAAGATGTGCCAATCATTAGGGACAGGACTTAGCAAAGGACTGGGCATAAAGAAAAGGTGCATTAAATAGACTCTCAGAATCTTGGAGCATAAGTTCCTTGAGAGCATGGATGACTTCATTCTTTTCTTTGTATTTCTACTCCCTAACACAGTTCCTGGCACATAGTAGATGCTTAATAAGTCATTGATTAACCTCAGAGATCAATTAGTCTAACCTATACCTAAGTGATCATCCTCCCTATATAATATCACTAACAAGATATCATCCTAATCCCACTTAATGACCTCTGAAGACAGGGAACTGCCTTCCCTACTGCAAAAGGAAGCCTATTTCATTGCTGGACAGCTCCAAAAAAGACCCCACCTCTATTCCTTTGTGTGACATTGGGGCTGTTCTCTTAACAAAAGCTCAGTAAATACTCACTGAATGAATGAATAGATATTCAGGGCAGAAAGCCTTGGGGAGCCTTTTACACAAACCAGCATTGAATGTGATCTGGAAACTCGCCCAACCCTCCTATGTTGCTCCTTACAGAGACAGAATCCTTCTAGCCCTACCTAGCATCTGTTTCTGATTTCTTGTCTTTGAATGTCCTAATTGAAAACTGTCAGACAATTCATATCACTCCAGTAAATATTCTGCCTCTACTTCTCTGGACATTAGCCCTCAAAGTGACATACAGCAGGCAGAAGGCTTTGAGAGTCAAGAAATAAAAGTAATATAGCAGTTATAAAAAGAATGTGAAATTCTCCTTCTCTAAGGGAAGTTACATATGTTGTCATCTAAGAGACATAGTCTCTGAAATCTCCAGACCATGATGTGCAAACCAATGGCTGGGAGCTATCTAGATATGGAGTGAAAAGTGTTACCTGAACTTTGGAATTACAGAAACCAAGTTGGAAGAATCATCAGAGAGCATCTCCCCAATAATACCTGAGCAGGAATACCCTCTAAGACAGCCTTTGCATGGTGAGAACATTCAGGGGTGAGGAACCTGCTATATTTTGAAGAAATACAAACTACTTTTAGGCAGATTTTTTCCCTTTGTTTTCCTTCCTCTCCTTTCTCCCTCCCTTCCTTTCATAGTCCTTTCCTTTCCTTTCCTTTCCTTTCCTTTCCTTTCCTTTCCTTTCCTTTCCTTTCCTTTCCTTTCCTTTCCTTTCCTTTCCTTTCCTTTCCTTTCCTTTCCTTTCCTTTCCTTTCCTTTCCTTTCCTTTCCTTTCCTTTCCTTTCCTTTCCTTTCCTTTCCTTTCCTTTCCTTTCCTTTCCTTTCCTTTCCTTTCCTTCCCCTTTCCTCCTTCCTCTTTCTTTCTTTCTCTCTTTTTTCTCTTTCTCTGTTATTTCTTTCTTTCTCTCTTTTTTCTCTTTCTCTGTTATTTCTTTCTTTCTTTCTTTCCCCTCCCTCCTTTCTTTCCTCCCTCCTTTCCTTCCATCCTCCTTCCCTTCCCTTCCCTTCACTTGCCTTCCCTCCCTGCCTTCCTTCCTCTCTCTCTCTCTCTCTCTCTCTCTCTTTCTTTCTTTCTTTCTTTTTTCATGCTTTCTTCTTTCTGTGAGGGCCAAATTTAATACCTGGAGCGTTAATTGAGTGGCTCACCATAATATTGGGGTCCCAGAAATAATGTGGGACCTCTAGTTCCAAAGCTCCCTCCCCTATTGCCTCTGGGCTCTCATTAGAGAAATCCCTCTGGTTCGTAAAGGGTTTCCTTCCTTTAATGTCTCCATTGGCTATAGGATGCATTGTGTCAACTGGCTTTACCATCTCAATTTTTTCAGTTTTATATTTGCAGCATTTCTTATTTTTCTCTTTCTTTCTTTCCCCTCCTTTCCTCCTTTCTTCCCTCCCTCCTTTCCTTCCATCCTCCTTCCTTCCTTCCTTCCTTCCTTCCTTCCTTCCTTCCTTCCTTCCTTCCTTCCTTCCTTCCTTCCTTCCTTCCTTCCTTCCTTCTTTCTTTCCAACAGCCTAATTGTTTTTCCTTACATCAATTTGAGACCAAACTCTCTGTAACTTCCACAACTTGTTCCTAATTCTGCCCTTCGGGGCTAAGCATAACAAAGTTAATTCCTCTGGCACATTTTTGTCCTTCAGATATTGAAGACATTTTTTCCACATTCCAATTCCTCTCTTCCAGAGGCTAACATCCGGTTCCTTCCACTGTTGCTTGATGCTCTTCAGACCTTTAACCATTCTGATCCCCCCTCCCTCCTCTGAAGATGCTCCAGGGTGTCATGAGTGCAGCACTTCAGATGTTGTCTGTGTGGGCTGCAGGGGCTTCAACACTGTGAATCATATTCTAGTGCTTGCTGCCATCCTCCCCTTCCTTGGTATAAGAGCAAGGAAAGCAACTCTGTTTAATCAGGTAGACAGGCCAAAGCCGGATCACAAATATGGTTCCATCACTCAGGTCTCTCTTTTCTTTGGTCCAGACACTAAAGCAACACCAGATCAGTCTCCCTACCACACTTACCCCCAGGAACACACCTCTACTCACCATTTCATTTCAATTCCACAGACATTTATTAAATGTTTATTGTTTTTACAATGCTGTGCTTAACACTGGGGGTGACACAGAATTGAGATAAGACAGAGGACATGTCCTAAGTGAACTTAGAGTCTAGCTGGTGGGTAAGGAACCAACACAGATTAAATGTAATACACAAAGTCACCTGATAAATGTGTTAGAACAATGACAACCAAGTAATGTGTGAGATCCTAGAGGAGAAATGATCATTAACAACTGGGAACATCAAGCAAAATTTCCCAGAGGTGGAGATATTTAAATTGGCCTTTCAAGGAGTGGGAGGTCAGAAGATGCATCTGTGTAACTGTCAGAGGGAGAGCACTGTTAGGGTGCTGTTCCTGGCATGGAAAATCAGATAGGAACTATGCTTTAATCTGGTTTGGGTAACACTAGGGAATGTTGTGGAACACACGCATGTTTGATTGCATTGATTTAAACTGTCTGTTTACTCATCTGTAAAATGAGAGGAGGAGAAAATACATTACTTCTAAGATTCTGCTCTAAATCCATCATCCTTTGTCAGTCAAAAAAAGAAAAGGGATAGATGAGTAGAATGCCTTAGACAGGGAGAGTTCTAACATGAATTGCTCAATCCATCAGCAAGTATTGTGGGTCAACCTAGGAGATGTAGAATTTTAAGACATGGTATCTGTCTTCATGAAACTGACAAGCTCCATGAGGGAGACCAGACTCATATCCAGGAAACAACACAAGGCAGTAAAGAATTAAGTGCTAAATTGTGTGAGTGATAGAGGAATTCAGAAAAGTAGAAGATGGTCAGTCAGGAGGGCCCTAAGTGAGAAGATGGGACTGAACCAACAGTCATCATTCACATTTGTATGACTTTCTATCCCTTCTTTCACTTAACACAACACAAATATACCACGAAGGAGGCAGGACAAACCTGATGATCCCAGTTTTACAATGGAAGAAACTGAAACTGAGAGAAATGACATAGATTTACTTCTCACTCACTCCAGCCAAATGGACCTACTTATGGCTTAGAATCGGAAGGGACTTTGAAGTTCCTGGAGTCCAACTCCCTACTTTTACAGATGATGAAACCGAGGTCCAGAGAGGTTAAGTAACTTGCCCAAGGTCACTTAGCTAATACATGTCTAAGGCAGGATTTAAATCCAGATCTCTAAATCCAGCAGTGCCTCTCTTTCCTCTCCCTACACAGGACAACCCATCTCCCATCTCCATGGCTTCATGTAGGCTGTACTCTATGTAGATGCTCTTCTTCCTCCCCTCCATCTCTTGAAACCTATAGCTCCCTTCAAGGCTCAGCTCAACTTTGACCTTTGTCACCTTCTTCAAGAAGAGTTTCCTGATTCTCCCAGCTCTTAGTCTCATGTGCCCCATGGGACCTAATAATGCTCCAATATTGAGCTTTAAAAAAATGCCATCAATGTTATGCATCCTTCAAGGTCCAACTTAAATCATGCTCTCCATCATTTGACACTTCTTTTATATTTATTTTGAATTTGGTTCTCTGAACATGTTGTGGCTCCATCCACCACCCACCTCCAACCAGCTGAATGTGAGCCCCTTGAGGGCAAGGACTATCTCATGTTATCCATTGTATCCCCCGATCCTGGAATGATGCCTGCCACATAAACCTGTTGATGGTCTAATGACTTAACCAAGGCTGCACAAGCTGTTAAGTAGGGGATGTGTGCTTTAAACCTGTGATAACCATTGGTTGCCATGATACCAGATGAGGTGTCCCAACTCCACATCCAGCATTGTTCCTTTTAGCCCAATGAAAATGGAGTTCTCAGGGAAACATTGAGGAGGTAGAACTAACTCCAGTGGGAGACTCATTTTGATGCCTGATGGGGCATGAGCTAAGCAACATTAGGTGGGGCTACTAAGAAGACAAACTTTAAAAGCTTAGCTGTATTATTGCAGAGCTGTGTTTCATGAGGAAGATGGGCAGACGTACTGTTCAGGTAAATGGTGCTGAGCACAATGAACTTAGGGTTAAAGGGCCTGGGGTTCAAATTTCAGCTCCTCCTGCCCCCAGGAGAACTGAGTGACTCTCTGGAAGTCACTAAACCTTTCTGAGCTTTGCTTTCTTCTTCTCTTTCTTTGATTCTTTGACAGTGATGATTTTGAGAACCAAATGGGATAATTTGAGTATAAGCACCTAGGAAGTCATGAAATTATATATAATTCCTAGCTTTTAATCATTATTAGCAGAGCAAAAGCTTGAATATCATCATATTCATTAATTTTATTTATTTTGGGAGAGGCATATTGAGATTAAGTGACTTGTTCAAGGTCATACAGCTACTATGTGTCTGAGGCTGGATTTGAAATCAGGTCCTCCTGACTCCAGGGTGGTGCTCTATCCACTGTGCCATCTTGTTGCCCCCATTCACAAATTTTAGTGGGCCACTTATTTGCTTTTTTGGAGCCCAAGCGCTGTGATAAAATGTTAATGTTCTTAGTGACTTTGAAGACCCCTTAGTTCAACTCATCTGTGACTTCTTGTTCTTCAGTCATTTTTCAGTCTTGTTCGATTCTTTGTGACCCTGTGTGGGGTTTTCTCTGCAAAGATACTGTAGTGGTTTCCCATTTCCTTGTCCAGCTCATTTTACAGATGAGGAAACTGAGGCAAACAGGGTTAAATGATTTGTCCAGAGTCACACAGCTACTAAGTGTCTGAGGACAGACTTGAACTCAGGAAGAGGAGTCTTCCTGATTCCAAGCCACTACAGTACTCCATGAACTATGGTGTCACTGCACTGTGTGACTTAGAACCCTCTGTACTACATGCCCTCCAAGTAGTCATATAATCTTCTCCACCTGAAGACCTTAACTGAAGAAATACCCAAGGCCTCCCCAAAACAGCCTAGTCCATTTCTAGACAGCTTCAATTGCCCTTAGGGAATGGAATAACATTAGATTGCTTCATAAAACTCATATTTTAAAGTAAGCAGCCTGGTGTAAGCTGAAGGATCTGGCACTAGGCATCTTGAGATCTGGAGTCCAATGGCCCTGCTTTGTCTTAGTCTATGACCTCTGGGATGTTACTCCCCTCTTTGGGATTCATCTTCATCATGTATAAAATGATCTCATTGGATCTCATTGGTTCTTTTTTTTATGAGGCAATTGGGGTTAAGTGACTTGCCTAGGGTCACAAAACTAGTAAGTGTTAAGTGTCTGAGGCCGGATTTGAACCCAGGTACTCCTGACTCCAGGGCTAGTGATCTATCCACTGTACCACCTAGCTGCCCCACATTGGTTCTTTAATGAGGTCCAGGTTCTTAATCTTGTATGTGCATGTGTATGTGTGTGTGATGGATCCCCTCGACAGTCTGGAGAACCTCTTCTAAAAATGTTGTTTTGAAATAATTGAAGGAAATGTGAACTTTCAGTTAGAGATTAGTGAAAATAAAGATGGAATATTTTTTGCCCAACCAAGTTCCATAGGACCCCAAAATCTAAGCTTTCTTCTAGCTCTCATATTCTAAGGTCTAAGGAGCCTTTCAGTTCTGATGTTTGATGTTCTATTTTAGATCTAACAATTTGTGTCCGATATTCTAAGGGTTTTTCCAGGGCTAAGGTTCTATATTCTATGCCAAAGGTTCTTCCAGTTCTGATGTCCTGTTTTCCGTTTTAATGCCCTTTCTATCTCAAACATTTCACATTCTATGAGCAAAAAGCCCTTCCAGTTCTAACATCTTGCAGCCTATGTTCTAAGAGGAGATATGTATTACACATTATCCCAACCACTTATATAGCACTTAAAATGAATTGCCTTGGGGGCAGCTAGGTGGCACAGTGGATAAAGCACTGGCCCCGGATTCAGGAGGACCTGAGTTCAAATACAGCCTCAGACACGACCCTGGGCAAGTCACTTAACCCTCCTTGCCCTGCAAAAAAAAAAAATGAATTGCCTTGGATGTTTATTATTTGTGGCTATGTCATAAATACCCAACAAGACTGTAAGCTCATTCCTTCAGGCATGGGTAAGAGTTATTCTGTGTCAGCATAGTACTGTGAAAGGAATACTGACCTGGGAGTCAAAGGACCGAGGGTGGTAGAGTGGGACGAGGGTGGGGGGTACTGATTCAGGAATTAGAGGACCTAGGTTCGAACCCACCTCTGAAGCTGTGTGATCTTGGGCAGGTCTTTTAACCTCCCTGGGCCTCAGTTTCCTTATATGTAAAATGAGAGCAGGGAGCAAAACAAGCCCTGAAGTCTATTCCAGCTCTGGATATGTGGTCCTGTGATTTTTACCTAGAACATTCTAGGTTCTTATAATAATTCTAACACCCTATTTTCCAGGGTCCTCTCAAACTTTAAAATTCAGTGATTCCTCCTGAAAGGTGAGTCCATGGTTTGTAACAAGAACCTTTGGCTCTTCAAACATGGGCCGGCCTTGCATTGGAATTGAGCCCAGCCTGCCTTGCCCTGCCTCCTGGATAACAAATACAATCGCAGAGAGGCTTCTCTGACATAGGACCTCTGTTCTAATGGCTTGGTACAAGAGCTGAAGGGAAATCCATGCTGGGCAGCCTGTGCCTAGCATTCAGAATTCATCAACTCCCTTGTGTGGCCAAATCAACCTAATTGTGTTAATGCTGCTTGAAGTGTTCTGACTAGAGTCTTGAAAGAGGCTACCTAAGAACAACACGTTACTGACATTTTTCCAAGGCGTGGTTGCTTGAGCTGCTGCTGATCCTTATTTGTCCTTATTTCGAACTTTTACTTGGCTCATAGTTCAAGGATGGAGTTTTTTTAAAAATGCTACGTTCACCCATGGACCTAATACAGAACATAGGAGCCTGTAAAAAAAAAAAATCCCTCTCTGCTACCTGTTATGCAAGACGCATGTTAAATGCTGTCTCCTCTGTGAAGTCTTCCCTGATTTCTCAGTGGAGAGAGTAACAGATTCAGAGTAAGAAGTTCTCCTTTTGAGTCCCAACCATATCACTTTGCCGATGTGTGACTTTGGGCAAATTACTTCCCTTATCTAAGTTCAAATTTCCTCATCTGTAAAATGGAGAGAGCCATGCCTTCATTCCTTGCCTTCAAATGTTGCAGTGGAGAGAGTGCTTTGCAAACTATGAAGTGCTATCTCAATGTGGACTGTTGTCTCATCTGTCAGTGGAGCTGCAGTTAAAAAAATATATGGCTGAATGTGCAGTATAAGTGTTTGACTTGAAGTCCAGGCTAGGTCTTTTGTAATCTATATGAGCTTCTCATTTCCTTCTCCAGACCTCACATTCCTCTTAAAGTAATAAGGGGCGGGGGCAACTAGGTGGCACAGTAGATAGAGTACCGGCCCTGGAGTCAGGAGGACCTGAGTTCAAATATGACTTCAGACCCTTGATACTTACTAGCTGTGTGACCGTGGGCCACTTAACCCTCATTGCCCAACCAAAAAAAAAAAAAAAAGGCGTTTGGATTACGTAACTGCCATGGTCCTTCCTACCTCTGACATTCAAAGATTTTAAGAGATCAAGGAATTACTCACTTCCTACACCTGCAAAGCCCTTGTCCCCTAACTCTACCTCCAGGTACTAACAATATTTCTGAGACTTCTAGACTCAGTCATTTCTTTGGTCAAACTGTCCTTAAACACCCCCTATGACTCTGACAATCCATGTTCAGTGTTCTAGGGACTCACCCAGTGCTCATGGCCATAGGTCCTTCCAGTTTTGAAGCACTATTTTCTATATTCTTTGCTGGAGGTAGATTATTGAAGCACATTTTGTCCCAACCACTTACATAGCTCTCAAGATAAATTGCCTTCGATCTTTATTATCTTTGAATGTGTCCTATAGACCCGATGAGATTGCACATTCATTCCTTCAGGTGTGAGTAGAGGCTAGTGGGTGGTAGCCTATTACTGTGAAAGGAAAACTGACTCAGAAGGGGTCAGAGGACCTCAGACACTTGCTCTCTGGATGACTTTGGGTAAGTCATCTTTGGGCTTCAGCTTTCTCCCCTATAAAATGAAGGGGATGAACTAGCTGATCTCTGAGGGCCCTGCCAGCTCTAAATCATCATATGACAAACACTTCCTTTCCCTTGGTTCCTGTTTCCCCATTGTCAAAAATAAGAATTGTGCTACTGAGATCACAAGGCATGGAATAGCATGCTGGACCTAGAGTCAGGAAGACCTGAGCTCAAATACTACCCCAGGTACTTACTAGCAGTGTGGCTTGTGGCAAATCACTCAGTCTCTGTCTGCCTCATTTTCCTCAACAGTATAATAGGATGATAAATAGCATCTACCTCCCAGGGTTGTTGTGAGGATGAAATGAAATAATATTTGTAAAGTGCTTAATGGTAAAGTACCTGGTATGTAGTAGGTGCTTAATAAATGCTTATTCCCTTCCCCTTCCCTTTTGTGGACATCTGATGAGATAATGGAGGCAAAAGCCGTAAACTATATCCTGTTATCATGGTGGTGGTGGTGTCATTGTTGTTTGTGACCCATTTGGGGGTTTTCTTGGCAAAGATACTGGAGTGATTTGCCATTTCCTTCTCCAGCTCATTTTATAGATGAGGCAACTAAGGCAAGCAGTGTGAAGTGACTTTCCCAGGGTCACAGAGCAGGAAGTGTCTGAGGCCAGGTTTGAACTCAGGAATATGAGTCTTCCTGACTCCAATTCCAGTGCTCTATCCACTAGTGCCATAGAAATGTAACATCTCCATTACTAATAAAAAGAACTCAAATTTGCCTTAGCATCTGCCTTAAGTACTTACTGGATTGTCAGCTCCCTCAGGACATGATTTCATTTATTCATTCATCTTTATTTGTTTGTTCATTCATTCATCTGTTTATTTGTTCATTCATTCATTCATTTATTCATTTATTTCTTCCACAGTCCCATCTTAGGACCTGGGAGCCGGAAGTGGGGGTGAGGGTGGGGAATTAACTCAGCATAAGTTGTAGTTGGATTGGATTGAATATTACCTGCTTCAGAGGACTCAGGAATCTGTTTTCTCTTCTTGAGGAAGGATAAGATGCTCCGCAAGAAGGAAGCAGAGGACTGACTAAAATGACCCTTGACCTAAGCAGCAGCAAACCTGGGCCACTTTTCCCTGTAAAACAAGACAGAGATCTCTTTTCTGTCCCCCAGCAGTGGAGGGAAGATGAGACACTTTATATTCCAAATAACTGAGAGATCAGAAATGGGCAAAAAGAAAGCAGGGTGAAGGGATATTTTCCCACCCACCTTATGACAGATGCAGACCTTTTGTCTTACTTGTAGAATTGTCCAACACAGAATGTTAGAATGGGAAGTGACCTTGGAACAGAGAAGAATGTTGGGGCTTCCAGGGGTGTGCTGGAGCCAGCTCTTACTGGCTCTCTAGATCTGATTGTTAAATTTTCAGTATGAGCATTTATACTTCAGAAATCAGCAAATTCTACAAATCAGACTTTGATTTATTGTTTTGTTAATTGTCTAGGGTTGAGAAAGTGATAATAATATAGATTAAACATAAAATGGTTTTATGAACTCTTCCCCCCATCCAGAGAGCTGGTTGTTATCAATGTACTCCTGGCTAAGAAGCAGTGTTTGAAGCCATTTTCTCTGATTCCAGAGCCAGTAATGCCACTGTCATTTTTTTTCTGACCCTCAGGACTTATTCAGAACTCATATATCTAAGAGTTTTTGCATGGAAGGGAACTCAGAGGTCATCTAATCCAACCCCTTCCTGAGTGGGAATCCTGTGACCTGACAAAGGACCTGAATCAATCAAGCAATCTACAGGTATTCATTAAGCATGTACTCTGTGCCAGACACTGTACTAGTTGCTGAGGATATGAATACAAAGAACAAAACATAGTCAAGGGACTTGGATTCGAATGTTAGCTCTGCCTCCTTACTAACCCTGGGCAAGGAAAGCATTTCTTCTTTCTGAGCCTCAGTTTTTCCTCCTGTAAATCAGGGATAATAACAACTTATATCTCCTGCCTCACAGAGGTGCAAATTAATTATTTTGTAAACCTTGAAATTCTATTGAAATATGAGCTGTTATAAATGGTGACTACCTCAGGCTAAAGGGAACTCCCAGAAGACCAGAATGCTAGTAAACTCTTGTTAATTTGCACTTACACAGGTGTGTGTGTGTGTGGGGGGGGGGAATCTGGTGGGGGGAGGGGGGGAGGGGGAGAAACATGGCTATGAATTAGTCACAAGTCTAATTATGCAATGCTATTAAGCTGCATGATATTTTATGACTTTTAGCACATACTGTAATTGGAGCTATGATAAGTTATTCCTAGGTAGAGAGCCTTAGGGGACTCGGTTTAAGAATGATTTATAATCTTACATCAAAACACCCAACCTAAATAGTGAGAGCCTCTGCTTACAGGGTAGCTACAGCATCTCTGTGAAAATAGATCATTCTCAAATGCTCGGAGTACTGTGGGGGTCCCTTCAGAGGACAGATATTCTTCTGGGATGGCTTGATTTATGCCTGGAAAGGGCACTGAAGTTACAGGATTTGAGCTTGACTCCCCTCACACATTTGCATTTTGTAGCTGTGTGATGTTGGGTAAGACCCTTGCCTTCTCTGAACCTCATTGACCTCCATCTGTAAAATGGAGAGATTAAGGTTTATGTTGCCTACCTCCTGTTTTGTGGCTCGTAAACTTCAAGCTGGAAGAGGGTTAGAACTTGTAGAGTCCAAGCCCTAGATTTTACTTTGGAAGAAATCGAGTGCCCAGGAAGTGAAATGACCTGTCCAATGTCACCTAGGCAGGAGGCAGAATTTGAATGCGGATTGTGTGACTCCAAATTCAGAGCTCTTTGAACCATACCAATATGTGCTGACTCTTTACTGTGAACCGTAACACCTTCTGTAATTGCAAGTTATTTTTATTCCTCCTTATGGAAGTCTTCTTGACTATGGCCCTCTCATCTGGTTCCACATGGCCACCTCCAGAGTTCCATTGCCACAGTACCCCCATCTTGAGACAGCCTTCCCCTTCTTGCTTCCACCTTTTCCATGTTGGTCTGTGAAATCTATATTGGCTCCTTATCAGTCTCTTTAGAAAATTTCCTCCTTTTCCTCTTCTCAGAATTGTTTCTGGTTGGATCTTCTGATTTCACCTTCCCATCCTCCCCAGGCTGAGTTTCCCCTGTAGAATTTTTTTGTGGGGCAATGGGGGCCAAATGACCTGCCCAGGGTCACACAGCCAGTAAGTGTCAAGTGTCTGAAACTGGATCCAAACTCAGGCACTCCTGAGCCCAGGGCCAGCGCTCTATCCACTGTGCTATCTAGCCTCCCCCAATCCCCTGTAGAATTTTGACCTATGAGATGCTTCCTCCTAAGTAGTACATGAGGACACTGGGCCTGGAATCAGGAAGACCCGAGTTCAAATCCAACCACAGATTATCTTTGATTGGACTTGCTACATATGCGATCCTGGGCAACTCACTTAATCTCTATATGCCTCAGTTTCCTCAACTGTAATATGGGATAATGATAGCATCTAACTCACAGGGCTATTGTAAGATTAAGCAAGATAATATTTGTAAAGTGCTTAGCACAATACCTGGCACATAGTATGCATTTAATAATTCCTTGTACCCCTTCTCCTTTTCCTCTATTCTTCCTTTGAATCCTTTAAAAATCTTATCCCCAAAACACCTCCTTCTTGTTGGTAAGAGATTCCCCCTTGCTTTTACTTCCACTTTTTTAAAAGATAAAATTATTACTAAGGTAAATCAAGAAAATATTCACCACTTTGCTTTTGGCAGACAGAAAGACCTGCAGCAGTTATACAGCTAATTGAAGGTCCCCATCACTATGATGTCATGTCTCCATTCCAGGCTAATGATCTATTTCCCAAACTCTGCATCTATTTCCTTTCTGAACCACCAACCTGTAGTTTATTCTCTCCAACTCATAATAACTGTTTCAGCTTCCATTGATTGATGCTCAAATGCTTTCCACCAGGGTTCTTCTCTGTGCTTCCTAGATTTCCTAATATGAGTTTACCATCTTTTTGGTGGTTGTTGTTTTGGTTTAGTTTAGTTCTCTCTCTCTCTCTCTCTCTCTCTCTCTCTCTCTCTCTCTCTCTCTCTCTCTCTCTCTCTCTCTCTCTTTCTCTCTCTCTCTCTCTCTCTCTCTCTCTCTGTCTCTCTCTCTCTCTGTCTCTGTCTCTCTCTGTCTCTCTCTGTCTCTGTCTGTCTCTCTCTGTCTCTCTCTCTGTCTCTCTGTCTCTCTCTCTGTCTCTCTGTCTCTCTGTCTCTCTTCCCATTTTTATTTCCACCAACTTCCCAACTGATCCAGGCTTCCAGGCTGGAAATACACTGGACCCAATCCCCCTACTGACCACTGTGAGAATTTTAACCTGCTCCATTTTCAACCTAGACTAGTTTTTCCCTTACTTGGGCAGGCTGGTGGCCTCCTGATTCCAAAGTCTCACCATATTAATGTTGGATTTATTGCAGACCCCTGATCAGCTTTGCAGAACCCTAGATCTGAGGAGATCCAGCAGCTTCAGGCACCAAGTAGCAGGTATTATAGACATGTGCCACCATGCCCAGCATGACTATATCTCCTTAATATGTGATACTATTCACCCTATATTTTAAATATCCTGTGTGTGGTTTTTTTTGATAAGTTATACCCATCCTGTACCATCTTTCCATTATGGGTTTCATCCTACCATAAGATCTAATTCATTTATGTCTATCATAAGAACTCTAATTCATATTTTTGTTATTTGGTGTTATAAAGGTCACTATTGTTCATGTAAGGGATGGATCAGATGGTCTCCTAGGTTCTTCCAATTTTGAAATTCTATGATTTTTGAGTGACTTACCCATGGTCGAAAAGATAGGAAGCAGCAGAACCAGATTCTGAATGTGGGTTCTCTAACTGCAAATCCATTCCTCTTGCCATTATACTATTTTGAGTTGGAAAGGGCTTGGAAGAGTAAATCATTCCATTAATGTGACCCATTATTATTATTATTCCAAATATCAATCATAAATTTTCTTAGCAAACTATATGAATAAAATCTTAATGAAGACAAATAAGAAGCCTATATAAAGACAATTTTGAAATGTTTTTGTTTTGTAAAAACCGAGGGAAAGCTTGAAAAGATTAAGGGTTATCTTCTGCTCATGGTTACGCTAAGCAAATATAATAACAATGTTGATATTTCTAAAATGAATTTACATATTTAACAAAATACCAATAGGCTATTTTTACATAATTAGATAAAGCCATAATAAAATTCATATGAAAAGTAGATTTGCAAGAGAACCAAACAAATACAGTCTTTGTGGGGGGTTTGTCTTGCTAGAATTTAAAATGTAGTATAAAATAATAATTATAAAAGCTGTCTGGAAATGGAAAAAATAAATAGTACATTACCAGAAGAGAGGAGAAAGCAAAAAAAAAAAATAGAACCTAATGTTTAAAAGAAGCTAGTGATTGAGAAGTTGTTGGGTTATTTCAGTCATGTCCAACTCTTCGTGACCCCATGTAGAGTTTTCTTGGTAAAGATACTGAAGTGGTTTGCCATTTCCTTCTCCACCTCATTTTACGGATGAGGAGATTAAGGCAAACAAGGTAAGGTAACTTGCCCAGGGTCACACAGTTAGTACCTAAGGTCACATTTGAACTCAGGAAGATGAGTCTTACTGACTCCAGGTTGGTAGTCTATCCACTGAGCCACCTAGCTGCACCAGTGATTGATAAACTCATGTCTAAAAACAGGGTGAATGCAAAATATTATTTAAAATTTTTAGTTGGCAAAACTATATATCAAGTTATATGATGAAAGATCTAGCTGGATCAATCATGTGACTTGAAAAACAATTTAAAACTGAAAGAAAAAGGAATAATGCATGATGCTTCAGAGGCAGGACTTTTTTTTGCCTTTGTTTTTGTTTGTTTGTTTACCACTCAGAAACACTGCCTTGAACTTAGTAAGTTCTTAAGAAATGTTTATTGGGTTAAATTGAATCTATCTGTCTCAGCTCTAGAGAAGCAGGACATTTCCATCAATCAAAAAAATGGAAAAAAGTATTGGAAACAAAAGTCGATGAGGTTGATTATACAAAAATAAAATAATTTCACAATCAAAAATAGTTCTCAAATTAAATGTGGCATACTGGGGAAAGTATGTAAATAAATATATTAGATAAAAGTCTGATGTGATATATACATAAAAGAGTAATATACACACATCAATGGAGTTATGGTCAAATATCCAAATAGACAATTTTCACAGGAGAAATGAAGACTCTTAATAATCTCATGAAATAATATTCAAACTACGGAATAATCAGAGAAACAAAAATGAAGGTGACATTAAGATATCACATTAAACCCATGAGAATGACCAGAAATAGCAGTGACAAAAAATCAATATTGATGGAACTGGAGAGAAAAAGGAACTACATAACATTTGTAACTCATGTAGTTCTCCTCATAATGTAAATGATGCTACCCCATAATCTACTAACTAGTGATGCTATTGAACTGGGATTTCTGGGATTGCTTTGATTAATCTACTAGGAAAAAGACTGAGCAATAGAGGAACCAAGTTGAGCACAGAATCAGCATCCACCTTACATTTTGGAATCACATGGAGAAGTACTGTAGGATCCTGGTATTGTGTTCCACAATTATCTCCTCTTGAAAGACTCTGATGAGGCAGTACAGTTCTTGCTGAATCTGGTGATGAGGTTGTTTCTTGTGGTGATTAGACTATGTGTGGAGATAGAAGCCCATAGCTCATAAGAGACAATTTCCATTTCCCATGACTCCAAGTGGAGGGGAAGAAATCTTCTACCATTAATTGCCTCACTCCTCCAGACATTTGTCTCAACTCTTGCCCCAAAGAGGAAGGAATTTAAAGTGGCTAGTGCCATGTTGCTGCTGCTAGGTATCTTCAGTGTTGACCACATATATCCAAAGACCTGCTTCCCTTTCTTTTCCTCTCTATCACTATCCCCATTATTTAAAGAAAATAGAAAAAATTAATCCTTGTTTCTTGATCGATGTTATTTGTGCTAGTAGAGATTTGGGAGAATTGGCAGTCTGGAAAAAGTGGAAAGCACCCCCAGCCCAGCATGGGGAATGGAAATGACAGAGGAATTATTTTTCCTCCTTGAGAATCACTCACCTTCATCTCGCTCTGTGACAATGATGTGTCAATCATGACAATCCAAAATTATAAGCAAAAGAAGTTAATAACATGATGTTAATAAGGCCCCTAGAAATTAGTAGAAGAAAAGTTGTGAAAACCGGTGCAACATCATGACTGTGGAGTGCCTTTTTATACGTGGAGACATGGGTCCTCTTTTGAAGATTTTACTAATTTTCACTGTTCTTTCTACATCTATCATCTATCTATCTATCTATCTATCTATCTATCTATCTATCTATCTATCTATCTATCTACCTATCTATTATCTATCATCTACATCTACTTCCTGTTCCAACTTATGAGTAGATGAGGTATCAGGATGAGGGAATTCCCTTCACTATGCACCCATCACTAATATCTACATAACATGTGGGACCACCCTCACCCCTGTTAAGGCTAAAATTCTAGCTAAATTGTGTAAAATATCTAATGAGTGGTCACCAATAAATTATAAGCTTTAGCAAGAGTTAGACTTTTAAGCATTTATTAAGGAGAATAAGAATTTGGTAAAGAGAGAAAGGCCTACATTCATCTATCTATTAAAGGGAGAGTGCATTTCTAGCTCCGCTCTCTACCAGAGTCCACAGGAAAAAGTGCCCGAGTCAGAGCGCCATGCTCCCCCTTCTTCCTCCCACAAGCAAGCATCACTTCCTGACGCCAAAGACGCATGGTCTTGCCCTCAAAGACCTTCACCTCATGGGCGGAGCTCTTCTACAGTAAGTCTCCAGCAGGTGGCGTCATTCCAATCGTTGCACCCCCTACCTACATCTACTGATGCCTACATATCCATAATTTAGTGGGTAGTTTATTAGTAATGAGCTTCTCTAGACTTTGCTAGGCTGCTCCTCAGACAGCAAGGGTTGTGTATTTCTGCTACTAGGCTTGGAAATTTCCCAGAAGATAGATGCTAGCTGAGCTTATGTAACACTCAGGATGACCTCCACTCTATGATGAGAAAGCAGAGGAGGCCTTTTGTGAAGGTGTTAGGACTTTATGCTTAAAAAGTAATTATCAAAAGGGAAAAACAAGAATCTGCCTAGATAAAATATGCACATATGCTTTATTTCTTACAGGGAACCATCTATAATCCAAAAAAATTGGGGAATGGCTGACTAAATTGTTGCACATTAATATATATCGTGCAGTTAACATATATGGATATGTGTTTGTATACATATTATATATGTATATATATATGATGGAAATACCTACATAGATTGTTATAAAGCTTGGTCTGGATAGAGACCATAGCAATGATCACATTGATTACAACTATATGGAAAAAAAAGAAAGAAAGAAAATGGGGGAACAATTTTCCCTCGGACTCAGAAAAGAACACAGAACAAATAGACTTTTTGGTTGTTGTTTGTTTGTTTCTACCTTGTTAGAATGTTTGGCAGAACATTATTGACTATCTAAGAACATGGTAAGAGTTTTATAGGAGAGTTTATTTCCTATTTTGTACTTTTTTGCTCTTGTTGATGGTTATTAAGTTTATAATAAAGTTGTGTTTTGTTTTCTAAAGCTAAAGGAAACTTCATGATCTCACATTACTACTGAGTACATCCTCATAGGACCATAGGTCTACTATTGGAAGGAACCTCAAAGGCCACCTGTTCTTTTTTTGGGGGGAGGGGCAATGAGGTTTAAATGACTTACCCAGAGTCACACAGCTAGTAAGTGTCAAGTGTTTAAGGCTGAATCTGAACTCAGGTCCTCCTGAATCCAGGGCCAGTGCTTTATCCACTGCGCCGTTCATTTTCTAAATGGGGAAACTGAGGATCAGAGAAGTGAAAGATCTTGCCTGAGGTCACACAGGTAGTAATCAGTGGAAGTGGTTTTTGAACTCAGGTCAACTGATTCCAGAGCCAGTGCCCCATTCACCATACTACAAAGTACTACATGGATTTCTCTTGATATAGGTAAAATGTGACTCTACCTCCACATAGTGTGCTGATGGACCTACGCTAGGTTTCTACTCAGAGAGCTTTATAAATTTCTTTCAGTTCTGTCTTCCTTCTTTACCCTAAACCAGGATTCCCTCATGGCCAGGAACAATACTGCTTATTATTTTCTTTTAATCAATATGTCAACTCTGGGGCCTCAAATGCACCATCTATAAAATGAAAGAGTTGGACCTGCTGATGTCCAAGGTCCATTCTAGTCCTAGAGCCTATAATTAAAATCAAAACAATTATGAGAAAATTATGTTCTTTTTTTATAAAAATAATTAGGAAGTTAGATAATAATGACTCGAATCTGCAGAGCACTTTGAAAACACTCTCCATCCATTATCTCACTTGTGCATCCTCGGCAGCAGTCCAATAAGGGAATGATGGCTGCCATTATTATCCACATTTTGCAGATGGAGAAAATAAAGCCCAGAGAGACAAAGGAAATTGCCCAAGGCCAGAATTGTCAAGTTGGAAGGAACCTTAGAGATTGTTTGGCCTAAACTTTAATTTTTTCAGATTATTAACAAACAAACAAATACTTAGGTCAAGAAAGGGACAGCAACGTCCAAAGGTCACATAGCTAGTAAGTGGCTAAGAGGAGACTAAAACCAAATTCTTCTGCATCCAGGTTCCGAGCCCTTTCTACAGCACCACACAGCTAGTCAATGGTGGATCTATGAACTCAACCCTCATGTCTTTGAGTCCAAGTCTACTCTTCTTCCAAGGCAGGAAGATACCGCTTTAAATTGTCCAGTTTGTACAGAGAAGAGTATAGAGAAGAGAAATAGTATAGGAGAAGAGTAGTGGGAGAGAAAAGGCTGAAACATAGGCTGTGGCCACAAGCATTGGACTTCCAGGCTTAATTTTGGGGCATCGCAGAGATGGTTTTTAAGCAGGAGAACTGACGTGTGCCAAGTAATGCTTTAGAAAGATGGAATTGGGGGAGGGGGCAGCTAGGTGGCACAATGGATAAAGCACTGGCCCTGGATTCAGGAGGACCTGAATTCAAATTTTGCCTCAGACACTTGACAATTACTAGCTGTGTGACCCTGAGCAAGTCACTTAAACCTCATTGCCCCACCAAAAAAAAAAAAAGAAAAAAAGAAATAGAAAGATGAATTTGGGATTGGCATAGTTACTACAGGATAAAAGTATACATTCACAAAGAGGTCTAAAGTTTAGGAAACCCTGTCCTCATAACAATTGTGCTGTCTAAGCTTAAGACCTAGGGAAAGTCACTTCATCTCTCTGGGCCTCAGTTTCCTTTTCTGTAAAATGTTGAGTTTGATGATATCTAAGAACTCATCCAGCTTTAAATCCTACAATCCTGAGTGTATAACCAGAGGTTCAAACCCAGACCTGAATTCAATGTAAAGAGACATTAAAAATGGGTAGTGTCTTGAGGGTGAGTCTGCCCCCAGCCTGGGTCCATCTGATCAGACACATACTTGGAATGGAGATGACGGATGAGAGAGCCATTAGACACAAAGAATGGCTTGAAGGAATGTTCACTCAACTTCCTTGGAAGAACAGTTGATCACCCAAAACAGTGGGATTGTGGGTAAACATCCATGACTGTCCCCTTGCTTAGACAACAGAACCTGAAGGGAAGAGGTCCACAGAGACGCCCATTGTTTGTGACTGGTGGCAGCCCCAGCTGTCAAATGAACATCTCTCTTCACAGATGCCATTTTTCACAGAAGCCAACTGGGCCCTCAAATATCTTTTCCATTGCATTTGTGAATGTGGAGAGGCTCCTTCTCTGCAAGTGTTTGCAGAAACAATAACTATTCACACTTCCTGAGAGTTTAGGTTTACCTGATACTGTCCTTTTGACGACCTTGAGAGGTGGGTAGAGTAAGCATTGTTATCTCCATTTTAGAGATGAGAAGACTGAGACTCAGAGAAGGGAAGTGGCTAGGTCCAAAGTCACAGAGCTAGTAAATGACAGAGCTGAGGTTTGAATCCAGACTAGTAGTGTCTGAGGCCAGATTTGAACTCAGGAAGATGAGTCTTCCTGATTTCAAGCCCATTGCTTTATCTACTGTGCCACATAAATGCCAATCTGGAAGATATAGCCCAGCCATGAATCAACCCTAGTTGCCAATAGCCAAGTTGCTTACACATTCAATACAATACAACAAAGGGAAGGGGATAAGAATTTATATTAAGGACCTATTATGTGACAGGCATTGGACTAAATGCTTTACAAATGTTTTCTCATTTGATCCTCACAACAACCCTGGGAGATGGGTGTTATGATTACTCCCAGTTTATATAGTAAAGGAAACTGAGGCAGACAGGTTTAATGTATTTCCTTGGGCTATATAACTATTAAGTATCTGAGGATGGATTTGAATTTAGGTATTCATGACTTCAGGCCCAGAGTTATGAATGAAGGGGAGATGAAACCTTAGAACAGAAAATCAAAATGTGCACCTGAGACCCAGAGAGAAGAACTGAGTTTCCCAAAATAAATGGTAAAGTCTTAACTCACAATTGTATCTTCTCATCACGAAGCAACTTCTGTCAATCGAAGCCAGAGGTGTCTCACTAACAGTTAGGTAGTGAGGTGGACTTGGAGTCATGAAGACTTAAATTTTGTTCCTGCTTTAGACATTTATGAGTTGCATGACCTTTGGTCAGGCATTTAACATTTCCTTATTTCAGTTTTCTCATCTGTCAAATGGGGATAAAAATGGCACCTAATTTTTCAGGAGATACTAGATGTACTTTGCAAACCTTAAAGCCCATTAAAATTATTATTATTATTAATATTATTATTAATTATGATCAAGCATTATCATACAGCTTGGAAAGGTTAAAATACCCATTGTCATGGAAAAAGGGCAACACCTGGAGGCAGGAAATTGGCATCTAAACCCTGATTCACTATTTACTACTTCTGAGACACTGAACAACTCACTACAGCTTTCTGAGCCTCAGTTTTTTCACCCGTTAAATGGAGATTACATTACTTCCCCTGCCTGGTTTTGAGGGAAGCACTTTTCTAAACCTTAAAATGCTACATAAATGTGATTTTTTTTTTGTATTATCACACAAGCTAGCAAAAGTATAACAACAAATTAAAACCCTGGCTGACAGGGCTGATTTTGACTGACATCTCAAACAGCCAGGAACAAGAGTGGGAAGATAGAGAGAGAGAACATTCTCCTCTAAGTATGTTTTATGGGCCTTGTGACTATTTGTGGAGTCACATTAAAGTATAGTTCCTGCATGTAGGACTGAAGCAATAAACCATGGTATGAAATGATGGCTTAGACTAGCTCAAAGGTTCTTAAAGTGTAGTCCAGGGGACTCTTTGAGACCATTTCAGGGGGTCTTGGAGGTCAAATCTGTTTTTGCAACCATACTATGATACGCTGATTTCTAATATATAAATGTCAATGATTGTAATCGACATAAAACAGTCTGGGGTTCTCAATGATTTTTAAGAGTCTAAAAGCATCCTGCAATCAAAAAGTTTGAGAACCTCACATTCCCTTCCAGCTCTAAAACCCTATGATCTTATAATGAAAAGAGGCTTGCAAAAAGACCTGAGTTTAGGACCCACCTCAACCATTTACAGGCTATTTGGATTTGGGCTTCACCTCTCAGGGCCTCAGTTTCACCATATTTATAATGAGAAAATTGAACTAGGCTTTTTTTTTTTTGGTGGGGCAATGAGGGTTAAGTGACTTGCCCAGGGTTACACAGCTAGTAAGTGTCAAATGTCTTAGGTCAGATTTGAACTCAGGTCCTCCTGAATCCAGGGCTGGTGCTTTATCCACTGTGCCACCTAGCTGCCCCCTGGACTAGGCTTTTTACTGTAACATTCAGTGACTTCCATGGCTTGGTTCCCTGGATTTGGTTACAGTGACTGTTCAAATCAACCCACGTGTACTAATTAACCCTACAAATCGGGTTATGTTCAAATAGCCTCAAGGGACACAGGAGCAATCTGTACTGTAATTTCTGCCCTCTAGGATCTCAGTTTCCTCATCTGTCAAATGGAGATAAAAAATAGCAACTATTTTTCAGAAGTTTTGTGAGGCTCAAATGAGATTATTTATGTTGGGGAAAGAAGGCCCACACCCAGGAAACAAGAGCAAAGCCTACCATAATTAGGTGCTGAATGGTGTGGGATGGTCTGTGAATTTGGTAAGATTTCAGAGGAAAGGTGGAGTAATTCATTCATTTAACAACAATTTATTAAGCACTGGCTTAATAGATTAAATAGGAGCCACGTTAACCTCTGAAGGATACCAACATTCAGAAGACCAAGATTTCAACAAAATATGATCAAGACTCTCATGAGCCCATTTAGGTGAGGAGAGATGTGAGCTTGATTAATCAACTGATGAATTAATCAATAAACATGGATCAGACATTCTCCTAAGTTCTGGGGCAGCAAAGACAAACATGAAAAAGTTCCTACCCTCAGGGAGCTTATATTCTTTCAGGGAGAACAACAGGTATCTATGTAAGCAGATATATTCTTGTCTACAGATATAGAAATACATATATGTGTATATACTGATACATTCCTATATATACTTGCTCGCATACCTGTTGTCTTTCTTGATGGAATATAATAATGTAGAATACCTATATGCATGTATATATGCATTGCACAAATAGGTCAGTACACATGTGTTTGCATGTTTATATGAATGTACGCATGAATGTCCATGCACATATGCAAATTATATACATATGCCTATACATATATATGTGTCTATGCTTCTATGCATTCTTTTTTTTTGCAGGGCAATGAGGGTAAAGTGACTTGCCCAGGGTCACACAGCTACTACGTGTCAAGTGTCTGAGATCGGATTTGAACTCAGGTCTTCTTGAATCCAGGGCCGGCACTTTATCCTTGGCGCTACCTAGCAGCCCCACTTCTATGCATTCTTATTTGCATATGTCTATGCTTCTATGTATATATGGGTATGTACATATTTCTATGCTTATATGTATATATGTGTAAATACACACAATGAACAAATTATAATGGGATACTATTGTTCTATAAGATGTGAGAACATAAAGATGATTTCCAACAGCCATGGAAAGATATGTATGAACTGATGTAAGTGAAATGGGCAGAATTAGAAGACCAATGCATACCACAACATCAATGTTATAATAATGACCAATTTTAAAGAGCTGAGTAAACTGATCAAGAATAGAGTGAGTAGAATCAGAACAATTTATATGATTATTCAAAATATTGTAAAACACCTTTGAAAACTGCAAGAATTTTCATAAAGGTAAGTACCATCCATGATTTCAGAGGACCAAAAATGAAGTATTCTGTCCAACCTCCTGAAGAAGTCGATTCAAGATACTGAATGAGAAAACCAATGAGGGATTTTGTTTTGCTTGACTATGTGTATTTGTTAAAGGGAATATTTTCCTCCAATTGGATGGGAGAGAAAATAGATTTCTGTTAATTCAAATAATTAAATTTTAATTTATACAAGATAGGGGGCAGCTAGGTGGCACAGCAGATAAAGCACTGGCCCTGGATTCAGGAGGACCTGAGTTCAAATTCAGCCTCAGACACTTGACCCTTACTATCTGTGTGACCCTGGGAAAGTCACTTAAGCCTCACTACCCTGTCCCCCTCCCCCAAAATAAAATATATACAAGATAATTAAAGGGAATGAGAAAAGAACAGAGGGGGAGGGCTTTAGCTGAGCCTGGAAGGGTACAAGATTTAAGAAGCAGAAGTGAGAAGGGAGTGCATTCCAGTTGTGGGGGAGAGTCAGTGGAATGAGAGATGGAGTGTTGTGAGTGAAGAACAGCAAGAAATCCAGTCTGGCTGAATCTAAAGAGTAGAAGCAGAACATTAATGTCTACTAATGCTGGGAAGGGAGATTATAGTAGGTTGTAAAGGGCTTTAAATGCTACAAAGAGGAACTGTGTAGATAATAAATAGTCAGGATCAAGCAGTGAAATGATATGGTCAGACACGTGCCTTCGAGCTGTTAGAAATAATTTTTGTAATTCCTATCTTGGAGATATAATCCTGACTTCCCCCAATTCAAAAGTCCTTCTTGATAAAATAAAGTCAACTCTTCTTGGCCCTAGTCATGGCTATAAAACCCTAGGAATCTTGATAAGAATAAACCTTTTAAATTCTTGTTAGGGCAATACGAATTTAGTCTGGGGTAAAGATTAATGGTTAGCCCAAAGTTGGGGGTGTTCTGCTCTCAGCCCTTCATTTTAATATCATCTACCTCCAAATTAAGCTGACCAATTAGAAGTGATTAAGCATCCCTCATTTTAAAAATCATCATTGAGTGGATCAGGACCTAAACTTAAATGACAATACAAGTGGGTAGTTTGGGGACAGGTTGAATAAATAGAACCAAGCAGTAGTGACCATGAACCACTCAGGGGCAGGGGCTGTCTTTCCCCTTGCTCTGTATGTTCCGTGTTTAACTATGCGCCTGGTGCATAGGAATCTCTTAATAAATGCTGATTGATTGACTGACTGAAAGTAATTAATGGATCGATATCAACTTGGAGGAAGGTCTCTAAGGAACCTGTTCAATATTTTTATCATTGACTCAGATTAAGATAAAGATGATCAAATCCGCCTATTCCCAAAGCCAGGGTGGGAAGGGAGAAACCTAAAGGAAAAGATGGCATAATTAAAGAAGATCACAGTAGTCTAGAATGATGGGGTGAATCTAAGAAAATACAGTTCAATGGAGAAAAATGCAAAGGACTATACTCAGGTTTAAAAAGTCAATTGTCTGGATGGATTGTGGGTAATATTAAAAGGTCAGGGGCGGGAGTGAATACCCTGCAATCTCCTTATGAGTCAGGTAGAAAAAAAAAGTAAAATGAATTTAGGCTACAGGAGAAGAGAAGACAAGAATAAGAGAAGGGACCATTAGTCCTATGGGATTCTCCCCTGGCTAGATGCTATGTAAAATATTGGTTTTGTTTTGGGGCACAACAATTTAGAAAGAACATTGACCAGCTGGAGAGCATCCAAAGGAAATCTACAAGGATAATGAAAGTTCAAGAGATTTGCCACAGGAGCTTGAGATGTTTCACCTGGAGAAGAGACACATAACAGGAATTGCTATCTCACATAGAAAGGATTGGACTTGTTTTGTTTCAGCTCCAGAAGACAGTTAGGAACAATGGGGGTGGGGTGGGGAGGGTTGTTTCAGAAGTAGATTCAGGCTTGAAGTCGGCAGGGGAGATCCCAATACTGGGAGCTGTCCAAAAGGGAAATGGATTGTGTAAGGAGGAAGTGGGATTGCCATTCCTGTAGATATCCAAGTGAAAGATGTGTGCCTATGCACCACTAATTCTATAGAAGGTACTCCTGCTCAGGTTGGGGTCGGATACAATGACCTCTGAGGTTTCTCCCAACTCTGAGATTCTGAGAAAGCATCAATTATGACTAGTCAATTACTATTTTCTTCTCTTATTATACATTTTTTTTAGGTAAAGCATATGGCATTTTTAGTTATGATCAAGAGATTATCACCCAACACAAATGACTGCTCCTTGGAACAGAAAAGCCCAATTAGAACCAACAGATCCAGAATAATAGTGACAAGAGTGAATGTAAGAAGATAATTTGATTGTTCCATTCCCTATTGGGGACATGGAGGGGGGGGGGGACAACAAATCATTTTGGGTTAAAAGACACTTGAATGTTTTTTTAAGCAATGAGATTCTTTCATTAGCTCTGCAATAATAGAACACTGAAAAATCTGACTTCTTAAAGACTAAATAAAAACAAAAATAAGAAATACATTTTTGCTTATCCATGACATGGGTGACAGCAGGAAAGGACTCTCCAAGGTTGCTTAGTTTAAATAATAATAACAGCTCATACTTATAGCATGCTTTACAGCTTACAAAAAAACACATGAGGAATAGATGAATACAGATGAGGAAATAGCCTCTGAGATGGGAAGGAAATTGCTCAAGTGTGCATAGCTAATAAGGACATAACTAGTAAGTTCTAGAAGCTCTAACCCAGGTCATTTGCCATCAACTCTATTAATCTTAACAACATCAGCACAACCACCAACAACAAATTTAGTGCTTTACTATTGACAAAGCAGTTTCTTCAAAACAGCCTCATGTGGTAGGTAAAGAAAACATCATGATCCTCATTTTACAGATGGGGAAACTAAAAGGTCAGAAAAGTAAAGGGACTGATCCAAGGTCATATAGCTAATCAGTGGGAAGGCCAGGATTCAAACCAAGAGACAGCATAGCGAAGAGAAAAGAGGGTGGGATCCAGAACCAGGGGCTTAGGTTCCAATCTCATCTCTGTTACTACCAATGGGGACCTATGGCAATTTTTTAAAAAAATCTCTCTGAGCCTCAGTTTTCTCCTATGTGAATTGAGGTGATTTGACTAGATGGCTTCTGTGGTCACTTCCAGGTCTAAATCTAGAATCCTATGGCCAGAGATTTTCTCTGTCGCACTGCCTTATGTAATAAAAATTGAATAAGACCCTCAGAAATATCATAAAAGCCTTGGTCATTGTTTATTTTTATAAATTTACAGAGCTGTTGTTTTATTTAGGCTATAGCAAAATAATGAAGCTTTTCTATAAATGGGAATTATTCATAGTATAGAACCAGCAGAATGGACTTAAAAAAAAATTTAATGTTATCTTAAGGCCTTGCCTGTATAGGGAAAGAATTGACCTTGCCGTAGACCAGAACAGCAAAAAGTTGATCTCTCTCTCTCTCTCCTCCCTCCCTCCATCCCTCTATTTCTATCCCTCTTCCTCTCTTTATCCTATCTCTCCCTCTCCCTCTCTCTTTCCTCTCTCTCTCCCCCTCTCTATTTCTCTTTGTCTTTGTCTCTCTCTGTCTCTCCTCCTCTCTGTATCTCTCTATCTGTCCCTCTTCTCTTTCTCTCTCTCCCTCTCTCTCTGCCCCTCCTCTCTGCCTGTTTCTATCCTTCTGTTTCTCTCTGTCTTCTTTTTATGTCTCTCTCTGTCTCTTTCTCTCTGCCTGCCTGTCTCTACTTCTGTGTATGCATGTCTGTCTGTCTCTCTCAGAACTAATCAGAAATAGACTAATATTTGGACACTGAGAGATTTTTCACAGAAGTGCTGGAGCATAAAGATGCTTGCAACTAGGCTACTTACTACATGTGAAATGGATAGTCTCTTATATAAGCAGGATATAAACCAATCACAGGAACCATGGAAGCAATTATCCAAAGGACTCAAGCTGAAGACAATATTTGCTTCCAGGCTGCATGGGGAGTACAGGCCAGAGGGTTTCTACAAATAAATTGAGATAATTGTATCCCTTCTCTCTTAGAATAATAGGTTGAGGGGTACAGTGTAAAGTGTCCTGGCTGGTGGTTCAAATCCCGTCTCCACTATTTACTACCCACGTGACTTCAATCAAATCTTTTAATGGCCCTGGGCTCCAGCATCCACATCTATGAAATGAAGGTTAGGCACTTGACAAGATGGCCTCTGGGATCTCTCCCAGCTTGATATCAACGATACTCATATTAGCTTCTATTTTTAGAGGGTCTTCACACTTCAAAGGAATTTTCCTCACAACCACCCTTTAGGGTAGATGGTACAAGAATTATTACCCCCATTTTATAGATGAAGAAACTGAGACTCAGAGAGGTAAATTACTTCTCCATGGTCACATAGGAGTATGGTTTGAATGTAGAATTTGAATCCAGATCATGGAGCAGTAGGAAGAGCATGAGCTCTAGAGTCAACTGCAGGTCAGATTTTGCTTCAGATACAACCTATGTGACTTTGTACAAGTCACATCACTGGGCCTCATGATCATTTTTTAAATTAAGTGGGTTGGATTAGATGCCTCTGAGAATCGTTCCAGATCTACATTCTTTGAATCAAGCATTTCCCCCACCATATCACAATGCACTATCCGAATAACAATCATCCATTTTCCATTTACAACATGCTTTCATGTAAATCTTTTATCTGATCTCAGTGTCCCTAAGAAGGATGCACAGAAGGGCTTATTGTTCCCATTTTACAGATGAAAAAACTGACATATAGGAGAGTAAAGTGACTTTTGAAAGGATACATGACTAATAAGCATGAAGTTAGGACTATAATAATGACAGCAAACACAGATTATACACCTGCTGTATGCAAAACATGGCACTTAGGACTACAAAGAGACATATAGTTTAATAATAATAATAATTTTAAATAATCCACAATCTTTGCTGTCATGAAAAGTTGTAGTCTCCTAGCCAAATGTTCTTGCAATATTCATTGCTATTGCATCTTATGTCTGCCACTAAGCTGCTTCTCCTCTAATCCCCTGCTGGATAGCAAATCCCTTGAGGAAAGGCGTTGTCTATTTAAAAAAAAATATTTGGATCATTACAAAATGCCTAGCCAGGACCTCACAAACCATAGATGCTTAATAAATGTTTGCTGAATTGAGTAGCTCCCCACCCAGATGCTTTTTATACAGCAGGCACATAATAAATGTTTGTTGAATTGAAATGGCATGGTAGAGGTGATTGGACTAGATGGCTTCTGAGATCACTTCCAGCTCTAAACCCAGGATCCTATGGCCAGAGATTTTCTCATTCTGTCACACTGCCTTATGTAATAAAAATTGAATAAGACCCTCAGAAGTATCATAAAAGCCTTGGTCATAGGACTTGGAATCAAGAAGAACTGGGATCGCATCTCACATAAGTTACCAGATAGTTGTGTGACCCTGGGCAAGTTACTTTTTTTTGTGGGGCAATGGGGGTTAAGTGACTTGCCCAGGGTCACACAGCTAGTAAGTATGAAGTGTCTGAGGCCAGATTTGAACTGAGGTATTCCTGAATCCAGGGCCAGTGCTTTATCCACTGTGCCACCTAGCTGTCCCTTAGGCAAGTTACTTAATCTCTGTGTACCTCAGTTTCTTCATCTGTAAAACTGAGGGGTTTGAACTTGGTGACATCCAAAGTTTCTTTCAGCTTGAAATCAATAATCCTATGTTCTGCTTTCACAGACATATGTAGGAGTCATAAAAATAGATACTGACTGATGATTGAACACATATTCTATACAACTCTTCACCTTGAGTTGGCAGGGAGATACCAATAAGAAAGCAACAAGAAGTGTTGTAGACCAATAGTCACTCATCAGTATCTTCCCGGTGCTGCTATATAGTCTTTGAAACCTGGAACACCATGATGCCAGAAGAATTTAAATGGTGAATGATCCAAAGGGTAATGGAGAGATGGATAACAAGCAAAATTAGGCTGCAGCATGATACTAATTCTATCTAATGTTTCTATACTGTTTGACAACACCCTCGATCAATCAGTAAGCATTTATTTAGCATCTACCATGTGCCAAACACTGTTGTGTACTGAGAACAGGAAGACAGAAAAGAGAGTCTCTGCTCCTTAGGAACTTACATTCTGCTGGGGAGGTATTATGATTTCCATTTACAGATGGGGGAAACTGAAACTCAAAGTTATGAAATGACTAGCCCACAGTCATCATTAGTAAGATTTGTAGCCTGGATTCATACTGAGTTCTCCTGTTTCTCCAAAGTTCTTTCCATTATAAAATAATGACACTTCATCAGGACTTGTAGGAATACTGGATATAAATAACTGGAAAAGGAGATAAGAAAGTTATGAAACAAAAACAAGAGACTACAGATGGGTAAATTAAATGATACTTTGGTGCCTCTAAGATAATAATAGCTAATATTTATATAGCACTTTACAGTTTGAAAAGTACTTTACATAGACTATCTCCTTTCATTTTCATAAAAACTCTGTGAGGTATTTTAGAGATGAGGAAACTGATACCAACAGAGGTTAAATGGAGTCCCCAAGGCCACACAATTAGTAAGTGACTGAGGTAGGATTCAAACTCAGGCCTTCATGAGTTCAAGTCAAGCTCTTTATCCACTAAGCTACCTAGGACCAGTGGAAGGCATCCATTTTGGCAGAGCCAGGACAAGGACTCAAGCCTCTAGACTCTTACTAACCCAATTCAATATTAACAAACCCTTTGATTTTCTACTTCACAAGCATAATTGGCAATAGGCTAAAAAATGCCACTAATTATGCCCTTAGTCATGAAGATTCTGGAGGGAAAGATCTATGCTTTAGATTGTAGAATATCAGAGATAAAGACCTTCCAGTTACTTCTCTTTTTTCTTCCATAGCTCATGTCCCAGGGCTGGGCATCCAGCAAATATTACATGAATCCTGGTTGATGGAATGATAATTAAGTTAGAAAATTTACCCCAATAGCTCAAATTAACTCCAGATCTCTGAGCTGCCAATGAACACATTATTCTCCATAGAAACTTAAAATGTTGAAACTATACAGGACCATAGACCATAGAGTGATAGAGCTGGGGAGGTTGGGGATGGGCCCTTTAAGAGAGACCCCATCTTTTCTAACATCTTTATTTCACAAAGAATAAAATCAAGGCTCAGGTAGATGAGATGACTTGCTCAAGGTATCATAGCAAAGAGGGCCTATAAATCAGGTCTTTTGGCTACTAGTTCAGCCTTTTATCTACTATACTCCCCTATAATGGATCAAAGACAGTTATAGCAAATCAGACATATTACTAGAAACACTCAGTCAGATAGCAATGATAATAGCTTATATTCCTAAAGAGATTTAAGGTTTGTGAGCCCTTTTCCCACAACAACCCAGTGAGGGAAATAGTCAAGGATCGAGGATCTTTATCCTTCTCTTTGAGGTCCATAGAGAGATGAAATGACTTTGCTTTTGATGATATGACTACTAAGAAGTAGATCTCAGCCTAAGTTTGCATGCTGATCATGTGCTTTGTCCACTATACTTAGATACACATACCAAAAGCTACACCAACAAGAATCTCATTTGATCCTTACAACAATCCTGGAAGACAGGTGCTATTTTACAGATGAGGAAACTGAGGCAAATAAAAGTTAAAGTAACACTCAATCATTTCCTCTGCTCTTCAGAAATAGCAGCTGGTACTTGTGTCTGGGCAAAGAAAGAGATCTCAGCTCATCTAAAAAGGATACATGACACATTGCAAAACATTGTACTTAAAGTCACTAGACCTGAGTTGTGGTTGCACTTAGGACACTTATTGGCTAGCTGTCCTCATTGAGCCTCACTTTTCACAGTTGTAAAATGGGGAAAGAATAATCCTTACTTAGGGCCACTGTGAGGACCTAAATCATATAACAGTTGTGGGACTATTTGGTATGTGTGGAAATTGTTGTTATGAATTGAACATAGTCTAAATTTGGGACATGAACCAAAATCAAGGAAACCCAAGGGATAGATTGATGACTAAGTGGTTCTCATTTACTTATTGAGGCTGGGTCTGTACTAGAGAAAGCAGGTGGAGGATAGAGTCATTTTCCTGATAATTCAATTGCATTCTACTTCCCAATGAGAAAATTCAATTACCCTCCAGAATTTTCTGTGGCCTCCAGAGGGAAAAATACCCAGTCATTTAAATAGGAATGGTCTTAGTAGGCAACTCTCTTGGGTCCTTTAAGGCTAGTGAAGGTGAACTATCTTTGAACCCTTTTGAGGGAGTAAAAAGTGTATTGAATTTAGAGCTAGTTCTTCTACTTCCTATCTCTGTGATCTTGGACAAGTCCTTTAATCTCACTGGAACTTAGATGCCTCATCAGTAAAATGGAGTTGAACTAGATGATTTCTAAGATTTCTCACAGCTTCTCACAGTCGTATGATCTTGGGGAACAGGAGGGGAGAATGGAAAGGATAGTCATCTAGACTGTCCTTTTTTCAAATGCACCAAACTTCATTTCTCTTGCCCTCCTATTGGCTAATACCTCTCAAAAGAGTTAATTTTATAGGCAACATGAATCCTTTGTATTTCCATAGCACATAATTACAACTACTTTTACTGCTATTGCTGCTACTGTTACTACTGCTGCTAGTGTTACCTATCCATATATCCATCTATCTATCTTATCCATTATCTATCTATCTTCTCCATTATCTATCTATCTTCTCCATTATCTATCTATCTATCTATCTATCTATCTATCTATCTATCTATCTATCTATCTATCTATCTATCTATCATCTATCTATCTACCTATCAATCATCTATCTATCTATCTATCTATCTATCTATCTATCTATCTATCTATCTATCTATCTATCTATCTAATCTATCCATCTATCTAGTATTTGGGGTCATATGAAAGGGACCAGAAGCACTAATTTCCAGCCATAATTAATAAAGAAGGAGCTAAGTGACTTGAATGATATGCAACTTATGGGTTACATATAAATGGGAACATGGGTTGAAAATTCAATATTCCAATATGGTGAAACAGAATGGGATAACCAGCACCAAAGGGATATGTGGAGGTTGTTATCGTTCATCAACAAAATCAAAACAATGCTGAAATGATACTTCACACCAACAATTTTCCAAAGATGATGAGTCATAGATCAACTTCGGAAGGGCTTCCTGAAAATAAGTGGACTTGTCTCCCACCACTGGTGGAGCTGAAAATTGGTTCAAGCATTCTGGAAAATTATTTAGAAATATGTTATATTACCAAAAGATTCTGAGTCTTGACTGAGAGATTGTACTGCCAATCATGTACTCCAAGGAGGACAAAGACAAGAGTTCCTTAAATGCAATGAGGGGGGCAGCTAAGTGGCACAGTGGATAAAGCACCAGCCCTGGATTCAGGATGACCTGAGTTCAAATCTGACCTCAGACACTTGACACTTACTAGCTATGTGACCCTGGGCAAGTCACTTAACCCTCATTGCCCCCCCAAAAAATGCAATGAGATATTCAGAGCACCACTTGTCAATCATCCTCACAGATCCTATTCATGTATATTTTCACAATTTATAAAGCTCTTTCTAATCCATGATCTCATTTGAGATGGCATGTGGCTGGTGCTAGACTTGGGGGTCAAACAGAGTGCTGGATTTGGGATCAAGAAGATCTCTGAACTGATGATGAGTGAGAGGAGCAGAACCAGAAGAACATTATACACAGTATCATCAACATTGTGTGTTGATCAACTGTGATGGACTGGATTCTTCTCACCAATACAATGGTACAAGAGAGTTCCAGGGGACTCATGATGGAAAAGGCTCTACAAATCCAGAAAAAAAAAAGAACTGTGGAATAGGAATGCTGATTGAACCACACTATTTCTTTTGTTTTTGGTGCTGTTGTTTTTCGATTTTGAGGTTTTTCCGTATTGCTCTGATTCTTCTCTTATAGCATGACTGATGCAGAAATATGTTTAATGTTGTTATGTATGTGTGTATATATATATATGTATATATGTGTGTATGTATATATGTATATGTGTGTATGTATATATATGTGTGTGTGTGTGTGTGTGTGTGTGTGTGTGTGTGTGTGTGTATAAAACCTATATCGGATTGCCTTCTGTCTGGGGGAAGAGGGGAGGGAGGGAGAAAAATTTGAAATTGGAAATCCTATGTAAACAAATGCTGAAAGCTATCTCTTCGTGTAACTGGAAAATAATAAAATACTTTAATTAAAAAAAGAAGATCTCTGAGTGACTGGGGCAAATGATACAAGTTCTCTGTGCCTCATTTTTCTCATCTGTAAAATGAACATAATGTGGAGATCATAAGAGCATCTGCCACTCCCACCCCCCAAGTTATGAAGATCAAATAAGAAAATATACGTAAAGTGTCTTACAAAACTTAAAGTGCTAGATAGTTATTGTTGTTGCTGTTGCTGCTGTTGTTATCTCTGAGTGGACAGGTCACTTAACCCTTCTTGACATTCTTTCTTCATCTGTCAAATGGGGATAACACTATTGTATTGTTGTTTGTCCTTCATTTTCAAAGAGGACCAATGACATCACACAGTGATGTCTTGCCTTGAATATCAATTTATTTAAGTGAGGCAGAGTTACATAGTATTCAGCCTCACTCTTCCTTCCAGACTCATCAAAGTCCAGTGGCAAAAGTCAAGATAACTGGTGATGGCCCAGGATGGTCCTGTTGCAAGTCAAAAATCAAGATGACTGGTGATGGTGCAGGTGTCTTTCATGTCTGATCAAGCTCTAAGTGCTCCATAGCCCTGTTTCAGCTGCCTTCATGGCCACTAGAACAAAGCATTCTCATTTAACTATTCCAGGAGGGAAAGTCTTTTCATGCTTTGAGTAGACACCCTCACTGATGGGTTTGAGGCCCATTGGTTACCCTCAACCTGAGTTAGCCTATCTGCCAAGACAGCTGAAGCTGGCTCACAAAGACATGGAAAAGGATGGGAATTTGGAGTATTTGCACAGTTCATTCTACTTGATAGAAGATGTATCACCAAAATCAGTTGATGATTTGTCTTTTTTCAGGACAGAGAAGGAAAGCAATGGAAAGTGTACTGGATAAAGAGTGTGGGTTTCTCTTGGTAACAGATTATAAAGTGCTTTAGAATTGTCAACTATTATATATAGATTGATCGTGTTAATTGTTCATATTTTCTTTGACCCTGAATTTCCACTTTTGCATGCCAATGGATTAAAATGTGATATTTGGGGGGGGGGCAACTAGATGGCGCAGTGGATAGAGCACAATAGGTGCATCATCTATCAGAAGATCTAGTCTAATTCCACACTTTTCACTTACTACTTCTATGATTACTTTAAATTCCTCAGTTTAGGTCTCAGTTTTCCCATCTTTAAAGTAAGTTGGATGAGATAGCTGACTTCCAAGATTCCTCCCAGCCTTAACATCATCCATCTTTTTGTTGTTTTGCTAACATATCTTGGAACAACTGTATTCAAGAGTCAATGAGTTACAGTGTACAGAAAGTTGGACTGAGAATTAAGAAAACCTGGATTAACATCCTGGCCCAGACACAAACTGACTAAGGGTCACTTAACTTTTCAGAACCCTACCCCCACCTAAACACACAACTCTAACACTATAAGCTGCAAATCAAGCTCTGATCTGCATGGATAGAAGGAATATTCTCTCCCTCTCTTCCTTCCTTCCTTCTTCCCTTCCCTCCCCCAGTTCTCCTCATCCTTTCTCCTCTCTTCCTTTCTCCACTCTTCCTATTCCTTCTCTCTACATGCACATGCATGCAAGTGCATACACACAGTGTGTCTATATGTTATATGTGTCTATGTAAGTATATACATATATGTATATATCAAACCTATGATTTTATTGGTATTGAGACATATATGTAAGTCCACATGTGTATATACACATAGATGTGTTCAGTTATACATATGTGCATACACACATACATGCACATGTATAATATAAGGCTCCTTTTGACTACAAATTCTCTGTTTGATTTTTAGCACTTTAAGGAATTTGTGGGCATTAGTTTATATTTCATGTTCTAAAATCTCTCCCAGGTCTAATAACCCATGTTATATTATTCCATCTATCTTAATAGTTCTTGGATGTAGCTAGAAGGCAGAGCACATAGAGCCCTGGCCTTGAAGTCAGGAGGACCTCAGTTAAGATCTCACCTCACTTATTGGCTGTGTGACCCCGGGCAAGTCACTTAACCCCAATTGTCTTAAAAACATCCAGGACCCTCTCCAGTTGTCCTGATATATATCTTGCTACTGGACCCATATGGCTCTGGAAGAGAGTGAGGTTGGTGACTTTGCACAGTCCTCCTTTACTTAAATCCAATTCACTGCAAGTCATGACATCGCCCCAATGTCATGGTCATTCTTGGGGAATGAAGGACAAACAACAAGGGTTTTAAACCTGGGGATCTGTGAACTTAAAATATAAATGTATATACTTTTATGTCTTTGTTTCAATATACCTGGTTTCTCTTGTAATGCTATGAATTCATTTTATACATTTAAAAGCATGATTCTGAGACTGGGTCCATAGGTTTCAACAGGCTGACAAAGGGGTACATGACCTTAAAAAGTCATGATGCTTGTTCTTGCTCTGCTTGTTCTAACATTCAGTGTTCTATATTCTGAGCTCTCTTCCAGCACTGATAGTCTATGTTATAAGTCCTTTTCCAGCCCTAATATGATATAATTCTCTGTCCCCTCCAACTTCCCCTTCTCTCCAACACCCAGCTTGTGATCATTGGTGCTCTCAGTCATATAAATGTAAATACATCTTCCTGTGGTATACATGGAAGATTAGTAACTTCTCTTCTGGAGAGGGAATTAAAACCAATATGGACTTGTAATTACTTTTCTTTTGGACCATGCACTAAATTTGAATATTTCCATTAGCTCTACCAATGTGACACAAAAATACAATTGAACACATAGCTTGGAAAAACCTTCCTTTCAGAACAAGCCCCAGATGAGTCTTTTGCTGCAAGACTCCACGCACCCCTAGAGAAGAAAGCATAAGGAGGTTTTCAAAAATTTGATTTTTTTCAAAAGAATTAACAGCTCAATATGTTACAAGTACATTACTTTTTAACTCCATCTCAAGGAAGGATGGAATATATGAATTATATTATAGGTTTTTCCTCCCCCCAACTGATACTGCAATAGAGTTAAAACCCAATACACACACATATATATATATATATATATATATATATACATACATGTATATATACACACATATATACACACATATTGTGTAGAGTGTATACATACACATATTGTAGAACTGTAACATATACGTAAATGCATACTGCATATGTAGATAGGCAGTTAGGTAGGTGGGTCTGTAGGCATGCAACTTGGCAGGTAAAAGAGGCAGAATGGGATAGTGAAAAGATGCTAGACTTGAAGTCAGGAGGATCTGTGTTCAATACGCACGGATACAGGGGTATCCCAAAGGTATTGGTGCCATTTTAAACTATTAAAGCTCAAAATAGTACTAAGTCTTTTGGGACACTCCTGTAGCTATCTATATGCATATATGTATGTAAATGAAGATAAATATTTTAAAACTCTATCAATAGGTGAATTGGCTAAGGTAGCTGCTAAGCAAGGGAGATTGATGATTTTCAAAATAGGAGAGACTAGGAATTTTTGACTTAGTGGAGATAGGGGATATGGTAACTGTCTTTATATATTTTATAGAATAGGTTTAAAACTGAACAAGAACTTAGTAAAAGATCAGGTCCAATCGAGTGATACAGAGGAGGAAATGGAGGAGAGGAGGATGTGTCCTTCCCTAAGTCACACATCTTTTAAGTGGCAGAACCAGGATTTAGCCCTAGGCTGTGAATTCCAAATTCAGAGCCCTTTCCATTGGATCATTCTACCTTTTTGGGTGGCCATGATGAAGACAAATGAAACACATTCTTTGGAGCCCAGAAATAGGACCAATAGGTGGGAATTTAAAGAGAGGGAGATTCTGGCTCAATTCCAGGAAGAATGTTCTCATAATTAAGAGCTGTGCAATAAGAGAAGGGATCTATCTGGTGAGGTAGTAAGCTTCCCATCATTAGAGGTCTTTAAACATGTCTGGACTGCTCCTCTCCCAGAATGCTGGAGAAGAAGTTCATGCTACAGAGAGAGGTTGGGCAAGATGACTTTCAAACTAACTTTCAATTCTGTGATTCTTCAAAATTTCCATGAAAGACTACTATTTCCATATTATGGTTTACACAAAAATGTCAAAGTGGAGTTTTAGCTTAACTTATCCAGATAATACAGCAGTTCACTGTTGGATAGCTGAGAAATAAGTATATGCTATTGATACTCCCCTTTGATAGATGAAGAAACTAAAGAATAGAGGAGCTCCTTATTCAAGGACAGAGAACTGTTCAATAACACAGTCAAGACCAGAACTGATTTCTGGACCAGGGCAATTTTCTCTTTACAAAATATTGATAATTTAGAAATTAATTTAATTTGGTAATTCATTATTTTCATATTCAGGTCAAAATTTCAAATGTGAAAATGATACAGGAATGATTTTATTATACCAACCAGTAATTCACTTCACCTATCTTTATTGTTGATGATGTTATGTATTCATGTAAAGTGTTTAGAAAAACACTTTACTTAAATTATATCATTTGGTTCTTCCAACAAGATAAATTTTGTAGGCATTGTCAACCCATTTTATAGATGAGAAAACTGAGACTTAGAAATTAATGATTTCCTCAGGGTTAAAAAGCTAATAAGAGGGAGAGCCAGCATGTGTCAGTATTTCTTTAGGCCAAAATCAGTTCCTTAATCAGGACCATCCTGGACAAAATGATGAAAAAGACAGCTTATCTTTGTTGCCCTGCCACTTCTCTCTTAGGATCCTATGCCCAGCCTCAGCCCCTCTGAATGGTGGAAAGAACTGGGCACTTGTAATCATAAGACCTGGATTTAAGCCTCATGTCTGCTATTTACTAATTTATTTCATGTGTTACCTCAGACAAGTCATTTTATCTTATAAGTCTCAAATTCTTCATTTACAAAATGATATACTGACATTCTCCATCTCACAAGTTGGTTGTAAATGAAAGTATTTGGTGAACTCTAAGTTATTTTGTAAATGTAAGCAAATTTAATATTAATATTCATGTATTTCCAAAGCAGGGGAAATGGTGAAGGTCTTCTTAGACCAATGTAATCAGTTTCTAATTGTGAATTTAAAAGTGATTTCTCATTCAGCCAGCTTCTTGAGTGGGGGGAACATTTCTTTGAGGCTAGTGGGCTTCTTGGTCTCTCCACAAGGTCTTTAGGGCTCGATATGGGAAGTTTGCACTGCAGGCACTCCAGAAATAATTATGAGGCGGCAGGAAGCAGAGTAGAAACAGCACCAGGTATGAAAGTAGCTTAAGTTTGAGGCCTGGGAACTGCTATTAATTTGCTTCATGATCTTAGAAAAGTCACAACCTCTGGGTCTTTGCTTCCTCATTGAGCAAATGATGGGGCTAGACCATGCTAGTCTCACTGGTCTCTTCTAGCTCTAAGGTTCTGTGATCTGTAAGTCTCTGTGTTCTCTTTCTCCCTGACCTCCATCATACGTTGAGCATCCTTCAATGACCAATTTAATAGAAGGGAAAGTCTCTTAAAACCACTGTAATTTCCCTTGCAAACTCCACATTATTCCCCAAAAGGAAGGAAACAAGAATTTATTAAGTGTCTACTGTTGGTCAGGCAGTGTATTAAGTGTTATCTCATTGATCCTCACAATAATCCTGAGAGGTAGGTGCCATTATTATTCCCACTTTACAAATGAGGAAACCGAGGCAGATAGAGGTTAAGTGATTTGTCCTATATCACAGAACTGCTAAATTATATTGGAATGAAGATAGATTTGAACTCAGGTCTTCTTAACTCCAAGCCCATAGCTCTATCGATTGTGCCCCCTAACTATCTTAATAACAAGAAAATAATCATTACCAGATTATATTTCTGTAACATATGGAGATTTGCAAAATGTTTTCCTCACACCAATCTTGTGGGGAAAACCCATCTAATACAATTATATTCCTCACTTTACAGAGGAGTAAATTGAAGCTTAGAAAGGTGAGTGACTTTTTTAAGATCACATATAGCAAGTGTCTGAGCCAGGATTCCAAACCAGTTTCCCTGACGAGGTAGTGTTTTTTCCCCTACCTAACTGCACAGAGCCTTTTAGCTTGTTAGTCCTGAAACTGAATTTCTCCAGTAAGACCAGAAAAAAAAATGGCTTAACTGGGAAAATCCCATGTGCAGGGTTTTAGCTCTATGTATGCTCAAGGCTTTTGTCATTGGAAATGTCATTCTGCCAGAGCCTAGAACACACTAGACTTTGTGCACAGCGTCAGGGAAGGTAAATCTTGAACCCAGGTCTTCCTAGAGACCTGAAGACTGGAGCTGGCCTTTAGGTTTTGAGTTACTTTACTTGTTCCACTCCAAACCTTGGGGGAAAGGCTTAGAACCCTAGATTTAGGAGGTAAAAGGTCATGATGCTTTGAGGTAAAAATCCCCTTGTGTTAGAGAAAGCATAAAGAAGACACACCAGTTCTCCCTCTCTCTTTTTCGGGTACCAATGAAGAGAGAGAAGAGGTTGACTATTTGGGGAGTGGAGGTTCCTTAGAATTATTGCATCAAAGGGCCCTCAAGGGAGAAGGATCAGTGATTGACCAAAGGTCCCTTCCCCAGAATGCTCCTTAATCTGTAAACCAAAAAACAAACAAACAAACAAAACAACGAAAAAGGCCCCAGAAGCCTTTCCAATAATCCTGGTAGGCAGGAGATGAGAAGGGGGCAAGGGAGAAGATTTGGGCAAACCTGACTCTCACTTACCTCAGAGACATTCAGAATAAAATAAACTTTCATTCCTCCCCCCTTCATTCTCTTTTCTGTTCTTTCTCCTCTTTATTAATTTACTCCATTTCCTCCTTATTTTTTATGGCACTTTCTTTCTCCCACTCTCCCCATTCTCTTTCCTTTGGCTAATCTCATTTTCTCTTTCTTCATTCTTTAACATCTCTCTTTTCCACTCTCTCTCCTGCCCTTCCCTTTCCTATCTTCATTGTACTTAGGCAGATGGAGAGCAGTACTTAGAGTCAGGAAACTTGAGTCTGAATCCTGCCTCAGTTACTTCCTAGAGATGTGACCCAGGGAAAGCCACTTAGCCTCAGTCAGCCTCAGTCTTATCTGTAAAATGAAGATGATAATAATATTACCTACATTAATGGGCTATGAGTTTCAAGTAGGATGATATATGAAAAAACTGTTGTAGAATTTAAAGTGCCATATTATATTCAGCTATTATGGTACCCCCTCTTCCTCATCCTCTCCTTTTCCTTATTTTTTCTCTCTTATCCTTCCGTATTCTTTTTCTAATTCTCTGGTCCCTTTCTCCTATGAGATCCGCCCTCCCAGCAGCCCTCTCTAAAACTAGAAAGGTTTGTTTTGTTTTGTTTTGTTTTGGATGAGGCAATTGGGGTTAAGTGACTTGCCTAGGGTCACACAGCTAGTAATTGTTAAGTGTCTGAGCCCGGATTTGAACTCAGGTCCTCCTGAATCCAGGGCAGGTGCTCTATCCACTGTGCCACCTAACTGCCCTAGAAAGGTTTTTGAGATGATTTAATGCAAGCCTTTCATTTACAGATGAAGAAACAGGCCCAGGGGGAAGTTAAGTAACTGGCCCATGGGTAGTAATCATCAGGGATGGAATTTGAACTCAGGTTGTCTGACTGGAGCCAAGACTCTTTGGAATATACCTTTCTCATCCTCCCAAATTCCTTCCTCATTTCTATCTCTCCCACCCCTTTATCTTCCTAATTCTTCTTCCTTTCCAATACCCCCAGAAGCATGCCTGGAGTCACCCTGGGCCTCTCTCTGGGTAAGCTGGAGTTGAGGTAGCCAGGGGGCTCAGGGTGAGGAAATCAAATTTCTCCTTATCCCAGGGCACTCCTATAAAAAGAGTCCTCCCTTTGGGAGTGACATAAACTGGCTAATTGGCAAGCATCAAAGTCCTGCCATCAACAGATGAACATCCCTAATTCTCTAGCCTAACTGGAAGCATTGAGAATTAACTAGTTGTTTCCTGGAAGAGAAGTAGGGGAAGTGGAGCTGAGGCCAAGAGAGAGCTAACCCAGAAGCCACTCTGACATGTGGAATCTATGGTTCCCATTTTGCCCAGACAGCCCTCTCAAAGCTTCCCCTAGAGCCAGAAGCAGCTGCAACCACCTTCCGTGGATGAGTGTCTTGCTCAGAGTAGATAGCAGCCACCACTCAACCCTTGGGTATAGGCTTCCTTTTTCAGCTCAATGTTGCTGCCTTTGGGGGTGAGGTAGAGTGTTGATAGAGGAAAAACAGAGAAGAAAGTGGAGAAGCAACACGGAATGTTATTCTGCCAGTCTGGGCAATGAGAAAGACAGGGAAGACAAAATGAATGAGAAGTGGCCTTAGTAAAGGTCAGGAATCGGAGTTGCTTATGGGAGGAGGACTGGGGAGAGGAAGGGCAGAAAGAGGAAAGCGAAAACGAGGAGGGAGAGGGAGTGGAGAATGAACGAGGCAGAGTTGGAGAAAAGAACAAAGCAACATACTTAAAGACGAGTTTAGTGGAGGGGGATAAAATGTATAAGGAAGGGAGGGGGAGACACTGGGAAAAGGAGGGCGGTAGAGAGAATGCATGAGAGGAAAGGTAAAGGGGAGACTGGGGGAGATGACCATTGTTGCGAGAGAAGGGGAGTTGGAGGAATTCTTAAGTAGCTGTCAGGGCGACTTCATACTTTGTTGGAGGCGGGGAATAAAACGGCCGGAATAAAAGGGGGGACCAGGTGGAAGAGAAGAGGAAGATGGAAGAGAGGAAGAAGAGGGAATGGGGAGGAAGGAAGGTAGGAATAGACAGGCAATGACAGAGCGAGAGACAGAGGGACTGAGAAACAGAGACAGAAAAAAAGGGACAGGGACAATCAGAGAGACGGGTTCAGGGCTTGCTTCAGGTAGAATCAGGGCGTTCAGGGTGGGGCGGGACAAGGCAGCTGCTGGGAGAGGCAGACGGACAGGGAAGTAAAAAGGAGATTCTTGGGGAGAGTGAGTAGGAAGCCGAAGGAACGAAAGATAGAGAGAGAGTTAGAATGGAAAGGAAGAAAAGCCTACAAGGAAGACGAGTTCCTAAAAAACTAAGTTGAGAAATGATAAAAGATTCAGGATTGGAATTTCCCTAGACCGGCTCCCCCTCCTCCCTGCCCCTCCCTGCCCTAAATAGTCACAATTCACTTTAGGTATTTTAAAATAGTGTATCTGTGTCTCAGACCATACATATATGTTAGTCATATATGTGTATCTATATTATATATAATGTATACATATACATAAAATTTCATAATTTGAAAGATCAAAGGCATATGTATTCCAAAGTCTTATGGGGGGGGGGGGCGAGGTGTTCCGTTCTCAGCCTCTCCTAATTCAGTGTGTGTGTGAGTGCGCGCGTGTGTGGCAGACTGGGGAGAGGGATAGTGTGTGAAGTTCAAAGTATATGTGGAACCTCCCCAAGGTCCTAGAACCTAATCGCACAGTAAACATTCCGTCCAGTCTCCCATCTCTCCCTTTCTGTCGACTCTAAGGACTGGTGCAACCGAAAGGTTTAGATTACAAAGGTTTATTTAGAAAATAGTTTGGTTTCTTTTTTTTTCCTCCTTTTTGGCAAACATTTTAAATACTTTCAGGTAATCAAAAGATTGTCGATGCCCTTCACGATCAAGCAGGCCCTTTTCCCTTAACCTCTCCCCTGCCTCATTTCCCCCTCCTTTTTCCAGCTATTCAAACTCTGGTCCCGAAGTCCGGCCAAACCTTACCCGAAGTGTGCGCCCTCAGCCGGGGTCCGGAGGACTTGCACCGGGCCGGCCGGCCGGCTGGCTTCTGAAGACAGCTTTCGCGCAGACCTCGAACAGAGGTTTCTCCTTTTCCTTCTTCCTTTCCTTTCCACCTTTCCCTCCTCCTCCTCCTCCTCCGCCTCTCCTCTTCAATCCTCCTTCCCTGCTCCTCCGCCCTCTCCACCCCTTTCAGGTGTCCTTCGACATCTTTCCTCACTTCTTCCCCAACTCCTGAGCTACCCCCCTTCAGCAGTCCCTCCTGCTCAGGTCCAGCCCCGCCGCCCCCTCGGGGCTCCCTCCATCCTTTTCCTCTTCCCAGCCCCACCCCGAGCCCACCGGGGGTCACTGTAAAAAGGTCTTCTTCTTCTTTTTGAACAGGATGTGCTTGAAGGACCTCCGGAAGTCTTGGTTGAAGATGGTGTAGATAACCGGGTTGAGGGAGCTATTGCAATAACCGATCCAGAAAAAGAACTTGAAGAGAGTCTCGGGCACCTGACAGGCCTCCCTGCAGATGCCGTACAGGCTGTAGGTGAAAAAGAAAGGGAACCAGCAGACAACGAACACGCCCATGACCACGGCCAGCACGAAGGTGAAGCGCTTCTCTCGGGCCTGGGTCACCTTTCGGCGGCACAGGCTGCTGCGCTTGCGGCGCCGGTGGGACGAGAAGAACTCGAGGGAGCGGTTGCTGGCCCGGGACAGGCGGCTCCCAGCAGCAGCCGCCGGGCCTCCTTTGGTGGAGGAGAAGGAGAAGGAGAAGCCGCGGCTGCCCTTGCGGGCGGCCGCCTCCTCTCGGCTGCGCCGCCTGCGCCGGTTCTCAGAGGTGCTGCTCTCCTCCAGTTCGATGTCCTCGAGCTCGGCACTCTTGCGCAGCTGGTGGTGGTGATGGTGGTGGTGATGGTGGAGATGGTGGTGGTGATGGTGGAGGTGGTAGTGCCCATTCTCCCCAGCCTGGAGCCGCAGGGAGGCGGCGGCGGCGGCGGCGGTCGAGGGCCCTGCCCCCACGGGCGGCCGGCTGAGCCCATTCTCCGTCTGGGACGAGCCCTCCGGCACCGTGCGCTTCTCCGACAGCGTCCGCGTCCGCAGCTTGGCCACCCGGTAGATGCGCACGTAGACCAGCACCATGATGATGCAGGGCGCGAAGAAGGAGCCGATGCAGGAGGAAAGAATGTACCACGTCTCGTCGTTGAGCTCGCACTGGGGGTACAGGTCGTCCTCCGGGTCCCGGTAGAGGGAGATGAGCGGAGGGAAGGAGATGACGGCCGAGATGAGCCACACCGTCACGATAATGCCTTTGATCCGGCGCGGGGTACGTTTCAGGTTGTATTCGACCGCCTGCGTCACGGACCAGTAGCGGTCCAGGCTGATGGCGCACAGGTGCACTATGGAGGAGGTGCAAAAGAGTACGTCCAGCGCCAGGTAGATGTCGCACCACACCTTGCCGAAGTACCAGTAGTTCATGAGCTCGTTGGCCAGCGAGAAGGGCATGACCAAAGTGGCCACCAGAATGTCAGCGCTGGCCAGGGACACGAGGAACAAGTTTTGGGGTGCTTTCAGGGCACGGCTGGTCAACACAGCTATCACCACCAGCACGTTGCCCACTATGGTAAAGACGATGAGAAAGCTCACCACCGCCGCCAAGCCGGCCACCTCCGCGGGCGAATACTGGCTCGGGGGCTGCCTCTTCTCGCCCCACAGGGACTCGTTGGAGGACCCCCCGAGGTCGCCGGAGTCGGTGCTATTGGTCGTCAGCTGGAGATCCATGACCCCTCTACAAGAGCAGAAGCAGAGGGATCCCCTCCTGGCCCCGAGCCCCAGAGCAGAGTCCGCTCGGGTGCTCCCTACTCGGACGCAGTGCCTTCATTGCCGACTTCTCTTGCCACTGGCAGCGAGCGGCGGCTCCCCGCAGGAGCCTCCCTCAGTCAGCGAACCGTGCCCACGGGAGACTAGGGCAACGTCGTCGCTTCTCCTTGTCCCGAGGCTCTCCCCGAGCCCGAGCAGCCAGCACCGGCTCGGCTCTGCTGAATGAACCGTGCGTCCGGGAGGGGATCAGTCCGAGTGCAGTACAGGACAGCCCTAGCTGGAAAAACCCCGGGCTGGAGCTTCCCCTCGGCTCCCAAGCCCCGCGAGCCTGCAGGGGCAAGCAAGGTTTGTAAGTGCAGCAGAGGAGGAAGAAGAGGAAGAGGCAACTGGAGGGGGGAGGGCAGGGGAGGGGAGGGAACATTAGGGGGTCATAGCACACAAGCGTGACCCGTCCAGCCCTCTTCATGCACACACACACACACACACACACACACACACACACACACACACACACACACACACACCCTCGCTCCCTCCGCCCCCTTGGTCCCTAGCTGGTCAATAAGAAAACCTGGGTCGGGGAGGCAAGAAATCTACGCGATCTCGCCTGGCAAAGCTGGCTGGAGTTAAATGCGACCGTGGCTGTGGCGGTGGCGGCGGCGGCGGCTGCAGCAATCCCATGGCGAAGCACTTATCCTGCTGGGTCGGCTGGCTTCCTGCCCGGCAGTCGCTGCCCCTCGACGCGGGGCTCTACAGCTTGCACCGCGCCATGCCAGGCAGGCGTGGACTCCGGCTCCTGTACGGGCGGCGGCCGCTCCAAGGCACGAATGGCGCTACTGCCCCGTCCGTCTCCGCCTAGCCTGGCGCCTCCACGGGCGCTGGCTGCCTCCTCCTCTCCTCCTCCTCCTCCTCCTCTTCCTTCTTCTTCTTCCCCTTCTCTTCCTCCCGGGCGCAGCGCCCCGAGGAGCGGCGGAGCTCTCTGCCAGGCGCTGTCACGCCCACCTGCGCCGCCGAAACCGACTAGGAGCTTGGGGAAGGGGGAGGGAGTCAGGGGCGCGCCCAAGGCTCAAGGCGCCCGCGAGACCTGGCCGTCCGGAAGCTGGCTCGTACCCGTTCTGCTTCGCACCTGCTACAAGTTTACTTTTCCGACCTTCTTCTACCGGGCGCTGCCTCCTCTTGGCTCCCAGCGGGCTGCTCTGGACATTATCTTCGCCTCTTCGCTGGTCAGTTCCCTTCTTTCTCCAAGCGTTTGCTGTGCGTAATGGAGAGAGACCGAGGGAGACTGGCAGGGAAGGAAGCCCGCCGCCGGATCCCGCAGCTAAGCTGTAAACTCGAGTGGAGACGTCTGGGTTTGGATTCCAACTTCGCTTATTGTTCCGCACCGTGTGGTCTGTGTGTGTATGGCTGTTTGCAGAGGGGGCGGGGAGGGGGGCTGAGGAGGCGGGGCCGAGGGAGAAGGGAGGAGGGAGGGGCAAGGAGGATAGGAGAATTTGGTTTTGGAGGCAGAGCCTTCACACGCTTGAGGTCAGTGTAACAACGCGCATCAGCCCATGTGGTTGGGAAAAAGCCGAGGAATTTTTTTCTAGTTTAACATTTTATGGAGTGTGTGTGTGTGTGTGTGTGTGTGTGTGTGTGTGTGTGTGTGTGTTCCTTTTGAGCCGTTCATTCTGTCGCCGTTTTAACATTAACACTTACTGCAGCTTCTTCCTCCGCCTGTCGTTCTCGTAGATTCATGGACTCATAGATGCATAGAATATCTCAGCGGGGTGGGGTGTTGGTGATGGTGGTGCGGAATAATAGAACATAGATCCTAGAATTCGAGATCTAAGAGGAACCTTAGAACATGAAACTCAGTTCTGTAGGAAGGACCATTAGAGATCAGTGGGTCCAGCTTTCTCATTCCAGAGAGGCCCAGAGAGGGAATGGCACCTGCCTAAAGTCACACAGTGAATTGTTGATAAACCTAAGACTCAAACCCAGTTCTTTGGACCTTTCGTTCAGAGCCCTTTCTAACACACTGTAATGGTTATTGACAACCCAAAAATTTCCCAAGGAAGCAGGCTCTCTCCCCAGCAGGCCAGCTCTGTCTTCTGCATGTTTATAAATGAAATCCGTTTGGAGTCAAAGTGGCAGAACCCCAACATTCTCCATGGGGAGAATCCCTGTATCTCCTACTGATGAGCTTTTCTTATTAACTACATTTAAAAAAATGTGCCAGGTTCCCTGCAGTTATTATTGTATTATTTTTATCATTATCATTATCATTATCATTATCATTATTACAGAGAATTCTGTGGAAAGCCCACTTATTTATGGAAAGAAGCAAGTGGCAACAGCTTGGGTTGGGTGAGGGGGGTGGGAAGGGAGGACTTTTGGCCTGGCTCCCCAGCACATGATTTCAAGTACACCTAGAAATCATATGCCAGCTTTGGGGAGTAGGAGACTATTAGGCAGTAGTACCCCTACATCAAGCACAGAGATTTAAATGTGCATCTCTGGACCATATGCTTCCCGTGGTGGCAGCTTCCAAAACTATTTTTTTCTGAGCCATTGTCTGTCCCCCTTCAGGATGGTAGGAAGGCAGGCTACTATTTTTGCAGTGGTGTGGGAATCTGCCGTTGGATGGAACTGCATACACTCTACCTTGGATAGAACTGCATACAAGATACCTTGATGAGGGGTGGAAGTGGGAGTGAAGATAGGAAGAGAAAAGAGCTAGCTGACCTGAAAGGAGATCTGGGTTTGACCCCATGTCAGGACACCTGGGCTCCAGCCCTAGCTCTGTTTATTTCTTGGACCCTCAGCTCCTCCTCTGCTACAGATCTACAAAAGTGCAATTTGCCCTAAATACCTCACAACGTTGTTTTGTGGGAGTTTCCGAGGTAGAATTTAAACCCATGTCTTCTGATGCTGGAATCATTGCACCATGAATAGCTGCTGAGGCTTGATTAGATGGAGGCAGGAGTCATCTGGAAATGCTTGCTGATCTGGCTTTCAGGGATGCCCAATCCATAATATTAGCAGTTATTTCTCTGGCCCCTCCCTCAGTATCCCAGAAATACCCTTATTGATGTGTTTTCCATGTCCTGAGGCTATGCAACAGAGCCTCAGGGAAAGGATAGGGGAAAATAAAGAAGAAAAGAAAACAGAAAGTTGACCCAAGGGAATTGAACCCATTAGAATGGGTATCACACAGGATATTCCATGTTCTTAACCAGAGATAACTCTCTGACAACAATTATAGCATTACTGCTCAATAAGACCTCATAGACTAAGGATGTTTTCCATATGAGCAGAGTGAAGCCACATTATTCAAGACATTTCAAATTGGCCTTGATAAACCACTACAGATTATGCATTAGCAAGCTGCCTTTTGCCAACTGGGGAAAGAAAAAAAAGATAGACTCTGTTAACTTATTAAGTCACATAGGCGGGCACTTGCATCTGGGCAAGTATAGGGTTGGACCAAAAAGTAAAGCTTGAGGAGACATTCAGATCACCTCTTCTGATCCCGTCATGATACCAAAAAGCATAGGCCACAAAGGAAATGCTTGTTACCTCTAGACTTTAGCCATGTGGAGAGGCACAGATGTGCTCTAAGCAAATTAGTAATGTATATTTTCAAAATTATTTTTTATGTAGCATCCAAGCTCTGTGGCCACAGGAAAGTACTAATTTCTGTGCATCTCAATTTTCTCATTTGCGAAATGGGAATAATAATGCTTGAACTACTTACCTCATAGAATTGTAATGAAGAAAAGAGAGACTAATGTCCTGAACACCTTGGTAAAAGAACATTTTTATGTCATTTAACGGAAGGGAGCAAATAAGCATTTATATAGCACCTACTATTCATCAAACACTTCCCTAAGCTATTATCTCGTCTGATCTTCACAACTTGTTTTATAGATGAGAAAGCCAAAGCAAACTGAGGTCAAGTGGCTTGCTCAGCATCAAACAGCTAAGTAAGTGTCTGAGGAGAGACCTAATGATAATAGCTAACATTTACACAGCATTTACTATATTCCAAGCAGTTTGATAAACACTTTACAATTATTATTTCATTTGGTCCTCATAACAACTCTGGGAGGTAGGTGCTATTATTGTCTTCATTTTACCGATGAGGAAACTGAGGCAAAGGGGTCACACAGTTAGGAAGTGTCTGAGGTGCAATGTGAGCTCAGCTCTTCCTGACTCCACTCCCCGATCTCTATCTACTGCATCACCTCGCTGCCCTTAATATTCTACTAAATCCTCCTCATCTGCCTTATTACACCCCCCCCCATGAAGGGGACCCTTGGCTCTTTGAGGCTATGCCAGGCAAAGATTAACAGTCGAGAAGGCACCAAGTACAATCGTGGCAACAGCTGTTGTCTACTTTGAGGACCAGCCTATCCGTGTAAGTGCAGAGACTCGTCTCTGGCCAGGTGGCCACTCAGCAATAAATTCTTTGGCTATGGCAACCCAAGAAATTACAAAATGTCCCCCATTCTATGTGGCTCCTTCTTGATTCTCCAGTGACTGTTACAGAACAGCAGGCAGGGAGTGCTAAGAATTACCCAGTTTTCAGGCCATCTGGAAACATGCACTTAACTGCTGGCCCTCTAAATTCAAGATCCTTATTGAGCGACCATTAGGAGGACCAGAGGAATTGAATTATATCGATCTTGGCATTCACATGATAAAATAAAACCAGAAGATGAAAAAGGAATCTTGGCTAAATGAAAGGCTGGCTCATAGATCCTTGGAGGGAGAGACCAAAAAAACAATTGGTTGGCATGTGGTCTTCTATTCCTTCCAAAGGCAATAAGCAATGTTTCATAGAATGTTGGGTCATCCTACTTCAGCATTTGCAAAATCAAACAAACAAAAAAGCTATCATCATATAACACGCAGGCTAGCTATGCAAATAGGCTAGGATGTATATCACTGAACCTCAGTTTTCTCATCTGTAAAATGTACACAAATAATACTTGCACTATGTCAAAGGATTGTTGTGAGGAAGGTGCTCGGTAAACATTAATGAATTCCAGCATTTAGAAGCCATTGGAATCTATCATCTCATCCACTCCCCTCATTTGACAAATGAGGGTACTAAAGTCTGAAGGAGAGCACTTACCTCACCAGATCACTGGTAGCTTAGCCATGACTAAGACTAGGTCTCCTGACTGCTCCCCCACTCACCCCAGTTCATAGAAATGAATGAAACTGTGACTTTGAGAAATTACACCTGATGGTATAGGGTTGTTTATTTTATTTTTTCTTTTAAAAACTTACAGAGGGGTAGAGCTGTAAGGAACATCAAAAGTCACTTAGTCCAATGGCATATAGACAAAAATCCCCTCTAACATGTTGTTAACAAAGGGCTGTTCATAGCCCTAGGGAGGCTGTTCATAGCCCATGGCAGCCCATTTCACTTTTGGTTATGAGGTACCTGAAACACTCCTACTTACTGAGTCCCTGGAACAGCAACCACAGATATACTGTGGCTTCACCGGAACCTGAAACCAAGGAAATGAAACCAACTAGAATGGGAGTCACACATATTTCAAGTTTATAGCCAGAGATGTATCACTGACTAGATTTCACCACGTATCATACCACATACCTCACCATGAGCCCTACTTTTACTAGACATAAAAGAGACATAATCAATACAAAGCAAAGACGCTTAGTGAAATAGAATAGTAAGAAAAGAAGATTCCCCCAATATAGTTGGGGCATACTCTCCCACAAATTCACACTCCATCTGTGGGAAGAGCGAACATACCTCGGGAACACTAGTGGCTACATATGGTTGAACATGCATATGGAATGGTAACTCCCACATTTAACTCTGCAGATGTCTTTTGATGACATCACATTACTATCTCTTGCTCCTCATTGCTCTCTGCTGTCACCTACTGGGCTTCATTCAGCTGAAGTCCTGAGCATCCTTGGATGTTCTTCCCCATATGAAGAAAACTAGATTCTTAAAAAAAAAATAAAATAAAATAAAAAAGGGGGATTCTGAATTCTCTCTTTTAGTTTAAGATGCAGTAACTAAGCTTCTTCTCTTTTAGAGAGGCAGGACACTCACTCACTCATGCAGTCATGCTAAGGAAAAGGAGCTTTTTCTACATAGAGAAGGATGTCTACAAGCTCCCAGAGTCTTCCCGTTATGGGGACCAAACTCTTCCATAACACAGAGCAGCCTGCAACATTTAGCCCATCTCTGAACCTAACTTTCTCCTGCTGGCAGTACCACCATCTCTGATTCACGATTAGCAAGTTTTCATGTTTCCTACTTAAACCCTTATAGGGATCATGTGACCCCCTCCATGATCCATTTCAAGGGGTTCCACCAAAGAAATTTCACCATAATTTCCCTTAATCAATCAAGATCTTTTGGGTCTTTCCATGCAAACTGATAGAAGAATGAAGTCAAGAACCAAAGAGGCTGGCTAAGTGAGACTGTTGTAATGGTATATTTATCTCACCTCAAATCCTTTGTTCCGGATTTCACCAAATTTTTCTCTGACAAATATGGCTGGACCTTTTTCACCCCACCCCAACTTCAACCTGCCCAACAGATGGCCCAGTGGAAAGTCTATCTGAAGTGTTCCTTCGTATATTCTCCCCCATTAGTACATAAAGCCTTGGTAGTAGGGATTGCTTCATTAATTTTTTTTTGGCGGGGCAATTGGGGTTAAGTGACTTGCTCAGGGTCACACAGCTAGTAAGTGTCTGAGGCCGTATTTGAATTCATGTCCTCCTGAATCCAGGACGGATGCTTTATCCACTGTGCCACCTAGCTGCCCCAGGGATTGCTTCATTATTATACTTGTATCCCCAGTGCTATGTTAGCCCAATGCCTGGTATATAGTAATTGCTTAATGACTGATAGATTCTTGATGATATGGCAAAGGGGAAAGAACACTGACTTTAGAATTTAAGAGTTTGATTTCCAGTGCTGAGTTTACATTTTTCCCTAGCTTCTCTGGGCTCTAAGTTTTTTGGTCTTTTAAATTCAGAGTTTCAGTGAAATATTCATACAAGGTCCCTTCTTGATCCAGTCTGTGATCATAGGATTCCTAGTGGGTTAGTGGAGGTGGGGACAGGAGACATGCACAACCAAGAGATTGTGAAAAAAGGCTTCATGGTACAATAAGGAACATAGATCTGTCCTCCCAGCCCTGAGACAAGAAGCACTTCTAATCATCTCATGAAACATTGAGATGGAGCAACTTGGAGGAAGAAAGAAGGCCCAAGTTCAGGTTCCTTTCCAGCTTTTCACCGAACTCTTGACACTGAGTAAGTCATTAAACCTTTCTAAATTTCAATTTCCTCATTTGAAAATCGAGATAATAATTCCTGCCCTGGTACCCATGCTGGATTATTGTTTGGACCAAATGAGCTGATAGTTTTGTAGTGTGTGTGTGTGTGTGTGTGTGTGTGTGTGTGTGTGTGAGAGAGAGAGAGAGAGATGCATGAAACCAACCAAATTAAAGGACCCTGGATTTCTCTCCATCTGTTTCCTGGCTTCCTTCAAGTCCCAGCTAAAATCCTACCTTTTATAAAGAAGCCTTTTCTGGTCCCCAGCTAATGGTAGTGACTTACCTTTGTTCATTAGATCATCCTATGCATGTAGGTATTTGCTTAGACTGTGAGGTTCTTGAAAGGAGGGACTTTTTTTTGCCTTTGTATTTGCAGTCCATAGTACAGTGCCTGGCACATAGTAGGTGCTTAATAAAATATTCCTAATAAAAAGTGAACTTGACCTAAATGCAAATCAGTGATTTATTCATTCGATAAATATTAACTGATGAGGGAGAAGAGAAGAGAATAACAACAACAGCAACAACAACTCACATTTATATATGTAGCATGCCCTTTGGGGCTACCCCCTCCCAACTGGAACTCAAAGATTGTGTCTAGGCAGTGAGTGACTTTTCCTGTTTGCACTGCCAAAACTTATTATTCTTGTGTCACCAGAAGTGTATTCACCTTTGCATACCCAGACTTAGTACAAAGCAAAGGCATTCATCAAAAGAAATCCCCTCCCACCTACAAGAGCCAAGAAACTATTCCTTCTGATGAGCCAGGTCCTTCCACAGCTGTCTCTTTTTTCTTTTCCTAGAGATAATAGAGAGACCTTTATTCCACCTCTACTAGTTCCCTAGAGAGTGTATCATTTCGAAAAGCTACCTGAACAGGAATGATCCTTCAGCCATCATTGGATGACTGGCCCTTAATCCCATTAGTCTTTACTAAGGAATTTCCTCCCATCTTGTAAAAGGTAACAATGTGTAAGCCATTCTTTGTACTTCATTTAAGAAGTTAGCACTTGTTACCTGTCTCTGTTACCTGCCCCTTATGTTCTGTAATTTTATCAGGTGGACTGGAGGGGAGGGTCATTGATCAAGGATCCCTTGATAATTCCTTCTCCCTCATTAATTCCACTTAGGTTTTAAAGTTTGAATTTCCTTTCCTTTATATTTAAAAGTCTTTCTCTTGGTCACTTAACAAAATTTGTTATTTCTCACAAGAATTGTCATATTTAAACACTAGATGTTTTGGAGTTTGGTGAGACTTACCACCATCTATCCAAGGTTTTTCTGTTCTAACAATTATTTCTTCTATATAGGCCATAAATTCTGCTTTTACAATGGTTAGTTCTCTGTAAACCATTCAGGAACATTCTACTCTTGTTGCATGCTCTCTTGGGAATCCAAAGGTTCCTCTATCTAATCAGATATTATTTAATTTATCTTTGTCTTACAATATTTATTCATAGATGCCTGGAAATTTTTTAGCTACTCTGAAGGCTTTCTTTCCTTCTTTATTTAATATCTTCACTGTTAGTTTATCAGCTTATCTTCAGGATCTTTAACTAAGCTTTCTTTCTCCTAAGACCTTTGGAAATGTTATTCTTTTTTTCATTTGTTTCCCCTATTCTTCATTTTCTGGCTCCTTCCCCTTTGGTTTCAGTTTCCTTGGTTGCTGAACCTCAAAGCTATCTCAGCCTTCTCCTATGTCGGACAATTCATGTTTCACTGGACTCAGTTTCTGCCCTAAGTGACTTCCAGAGGAAAGAAAGAGGCACAAAATGGTTCCTATCTCAATGTTGGTCTCCCCCAACCCCCACAAATTTTAGTGGAGTATCATACAGAAATACAGAGTTCTTGCCCCCATTCTTTCTATTTTTCTGGTCTCAGCATGAACTATGTTCTTGCTATAGCAAGCTTCTATCTTTTGGTTTTCCCTGGCATTAGGAGGAGAGAGGGATAGAGTTGAGTTCTGTTGTAAACTCTGTGGATTGGCTTGAGTAGCCAAAATGGTAGACTGTTGGGGAGAGGATGCTGAGTAACCATATTAGGGATTAGGAATTAGCTTTCTCTGCTGATCATTGATTGAATTGTTACCTCATTAAGATTCTTAATATCCTAGTCTGTGGAAACAGATGAAGCTGTTTTATCTCTTGAACATATATCCTATGTTAGAAAGGTTTGAAAGTTCATGTAGATCATAGTTAATGTCTACTCTTCCACCTTGTTAGCCACATGACCAGGAATAATTCATAGCAGCCTTGGGGCAGAAGTTCGAAAGAACTTCACGGGCTCACTCATATGGCCCTAGAAAAGAGTTGGTAATTGATGTGCAGGTCCTGCCCCAGTATTGGAGATGACATGGCGTAAGCTATCAACATGTGGCAGCTATGGAGAAGAAAGCCCTGTGTCCAAAGAGTGAACATTTCTGAGGGTGTCTCGGGAATTATTTCCCACCATATGAGTTTAAAAGGCCTCAACTCTGCCCTTCTGACTAGAAAAGCAAGATTTCTTTTTCAGCAGTATTTTCCTGGAAATTAGGTTCCTAGTAGAATCATTACACCATAGAACCAGAAGAGGGCTTGGAGCCCATCTAGCACAATTCTATTATTTTGCCAGTGAAGAAACCAAGTGTCATCGAGGGGATTCAGACCAAAGTTCTGTGGTTCCAGAACCAGGGCTCTTTCCACTGTAACCCACCTGAGCATTACCAGTTTCTGGAGGCTGCCTTGTAAGTAACCTCCAATTAAATGTTGAGAGATCAGCTTTGCTATTAAGAGAAGAGGAATTCTAATCCCTTCATTTTGCACATAAGGAAATGGAGGACCAGTGAAACGAAGTGCTTTGTTCATGGTCCCAAAGACAGTGAGTTACAGCTCATATTCAAAGCCAGGCCCCCTGATTCAGATGTCTGTCCTTTCCACCACACTATGATAACCACGAGTAGCATTTATAGAACACTTTAAGGTTTACAAAGTGCTGCACATGTTATCTCATTTGATCCTCATACCCATCCTGAGAGGTAGGTGTTAGCATCTCCATTTTACAGATGAAGATACTGAGGCAAACACATTAAGTGACTTGCCCAAGGTCACACGGTTACTAAGTGTTTGAGTTGATGTTTTAATTCAGGCCTTCTAGGTAGAGTGTTCTATACAGTGTGCCACCTAGCCTAAGAGCAAGGGTGACAACCAGACAAGACGGCATGAGGATGTAAGGGGTGATAGATTCTTTTCAGAGGCAGCTAAGTAGATGGTGCAATGGGTAGAGCTTCAGGTTTGAATTCAGCCTCATACACTTACTAGTTGTGTGACCCTGGGCATGTTACTTAACCCTTTTTTCCTCCATTTCCTAATCTGTAAAATGAGCAGAAATGACAAGCTACTCTAGTATCTCTGCCCAAAAAAATACCAAATGGGGTCACAGAGAGTCAGACATTACTGAAAAATGACTTAAAAACAACAAAAAAGATTATTTTCACCGGATGGCAAATAGAGTGTTTTAGGGGAGACTTTATGGAAGAGATTTCTAAGTTGGGCATTGAAGAAAGGGGGAGACTTCATTATTCAAGTACGGAGGGAAGCTGAACAGTTCCCATTCCAGGCAACTCAAAGGGCAGAGTGACTAGCAATGAGATGATGGGTTTAGTTATTCATTATTTTAAAAATCCCTCTGAAAGGGCCAGAAAGAGTAGTAAGATTCTGTGGAGAGTAAAGAAATAATAACTACTTAGATTCTGGCTCCAAAACCTTCATTTCCACCTTACCTGTCATACTGAATGAGTTAATCCCATCTCTGGACTTTTATTTGTGCTGTTCCATCTTCTTGGGAAATCTCCCCTCTTCCTATCAACAGGAGAAGGAAGTTAGAACTCTAGTCAATATCCCACTAACTGACCTGAAGAAGACTGGGGTTCTTATCTCTGGGCTACCATTGTATGATGTAGGGGCATCACTTCCCTTTTCTGGGACTTCATTTTCTCCTCTGATGAATGAAAGGATTAGACCAGATAATCCCCCAAATCTGCTAGTTCTGCTATTCAATGCTCTAATTTCCAGGCTAGTCCCAACATTCTATGCTAGAAGTTCATTGTTCCCTTCAGTCTCTCACATGGAATCAATGACAGATCTGTGGTGCTCCAAACTCCAGAGGGTTGGGTCCCCATCCTGTTGTCACTGAAGAACTTAGAATAGCCATAAAAGTAAAGATCACCCTGTTCCTGACAAAATGCACAGAGTGGCCACTGTGATAAGAATGAACCTTGTAATTTTTTGGACACAGGTTGTGCTGGCACGCAGGGTGGATATGGGGATTACACAAGTGATTCAAACTTGGAAAAATAAAGATAAGAAACTGCACTGAAAGATGGAACCCTGGGGGAAAGAAAGAAATAAGACATGGGGAACAGCACAGAAAAAATATGGAATCCTATATTTAGAGCTGGAATGCATTTCAGGGGCTATGAAGTCTCCTCCCTACCCCATTTGGCAGATGAAGAAATGAAAGGTTAATTGCAGAGAGGTTAAGTGATTTTCCCAGGGTCACACATCTATTAAAGTCTGAATCATGATTTGAATGCAGGTCTTCTTGACTTCAAGTCACTATAGCATGTGGTCTCTCTGGGTAAATAAACTTACCACCTGGGAAGTCCTGGAATATTTCCCAGGGGTTATTATATGGAGAGGCACGGAGTAGTCTCAGTGATGCTGCCATGCTATCTGCAAAGCCAGGGCTCCTGGTGGAATTCCAATGATCCTGGAATCTAGCAGAGACTGTATTATCTAGGCTGTCCTGAAATGTTAGCTGGTCTCCATACTGACCACTGCCAAAGTATTATTGATGCTTTCCTTTTCCCATTCCTCCATCTGTTGATGGATGGTTTACCTACTCTCTTATGAGTATTCCCCACCCCCAAAGATTGCTATCCCACCCCTCCAACTCTAGAGTCTATAAGGGTCACCCTCATTTGTGTTTGGGGTGAGACGACAATTTTTTATTAATTGATTTAATCTATTTTGTGGACTGCATTTTTTCTGTCTAAATTAAATGCTTTTACTACTAGATTTATGACTCCTAGGGCAGCTAGGTGGTGTAGTGGATAGGGTTTTGAGACTGGAGTCAGGAAGATCTAAGTTCCAGTTTGGCCTCAGATACTTACTAGCTGTGTGATCCTGGGGAAGTCACTTAACCCTGTTTGCCTCAGTTTTCTCAGCTGTAAAATGACATGGAGAAAGTAATGGCAAATTGTTCCAATATCTTTGCCAAGAAAACCCCAAATGGGGTTGCAAAGAGTTGGACATGACTGAAACAACTGGACGATTATGATACTTAACATCGTCTTATAATAGAGACTCTTGCCCTGGATACAGATTCAGATAATGCTTTGCATAATTGATTATTCTAAATAGCCAAGTCAAACCTGAGAAAAGTAGCTGATAGCTCTAGCTAGAATTGTCAGAGATTTCATGGGTCCAGTTGTTATACAATCAAAACCTTTGCTCCATCTGCATCCCCTCCTACATGTTAGCAATGACCATTTGGGGATGTATTTTTTAGGCTTCAAACTTGTGGTTTGGCCTCTGTCTGTTTTCTTATTAAAAAAAAAAACAATCCTATATTAGATCTGCAATAAGGATACAGACCTCACTTCCTTAGAGAGCAATCTCCTGAAATGTAAGTCCTCTGTGTTCACTGCCTGCCAAATTTGATTGTAGGCACTATGGTTTAGGGAATGAGGTATCCAGTTCTTGAATGTGGACTTTACCTTCATTTATTATGAGCAATATTGACTTTACCATTAAGGAAGGAGCCAACTTCATTTTCAAAATCTACTTAAAAGTATGGCAAAAATGGTGTGTGTGTGCTTTTGCACATGGGCATGCTTTGGGGAAGCTCTTCCATGTATCATGCATGACCATGAAAAATATTAGATGGGCAGGACGATTAATTAAATGACTGCAGTTACAGGTTCACCGTTTGAGATTGTGACTATCCTGGATGACTGCTTTGAATCTAAAGGACTTCCTGATTGCCAGTCAGTCAATAAGCCTTTATTAAGCACCCACTATTTAACAGTCACTGAGTTAAATGCCAGGGATACAGAAAAAGGCAAAAGACGATCCCTGTTCTGGAGGAGTTCAAAGATTAATTAAGGAGAGAGCATCAGAACAGCCCCATACACATAAGCTCTGTGCAGGATAAATTAGAGATAATTCACAGAGGGAAGGCACTAGCATTAAAGGGGGATTAAAGAAGGCTTCTTTCAGAAGGTGAGATTTTAGCTGGGACTTGAAGGAAGCCAGGGAAGTCAGGAGACGGAGATGAGGAGGGAAGAAATTCCAGGTGTGGAGGACAGCCAGCAAAAATGCCTGGAGTCTGGAGGTGGAGTGTCTTACATGAGGAAGAGCAGGAAAAGAAAATGGGTGCGGAGGGCTAGGAATCAGGTGATTTGTGTTTGTGTATCAGCTCTAATGCTCACCCCCTGCATGTCCTTGGGCACCTCTGTAGGCCTCAGTCTTCTCATCTGTAAAATGGGATTGTTACTACCTCTCTCATAAGGCAACATCATGTAGAGCACAGAGAACCTGCCTCAGAATCTGCTTCTTCTAAATACTGGCTGTGGGACCTTGGCAAATTTCTTCCCTCCTAAGTGCCCCAGAGGAGAAGATGTTGTTCTGCATTAGTTGACAAAGTCTATCACCTACAGATGAAATCACAGATTTTGTCCCCTCATTGCATCCCACCCCTGCAATTGCCTCATACTTACTTGGTGGGCAGCTCGGTGGCACAATGAATAGAGTGCTGGGCCTGAAGTCAGGAAGACTCATCTTCCGGAGTTCAAATCTGGCTTCAGAGACATACTAGATGTGTGACCCTGTGCAAGTCACTTCACCCCATTTACTTTTGTTTCCTCCTCTGTCAAATGAGCTGGAGAAGGAAATGGCAAATTGCTCCAGGATCTCTGCCAAAACAAAACAAAACAACACCCTAAATGGGGTCATGAAGAGTAGAGTACAACTGAACCTACTCAACAGGAAACACTTACTTGGTACTTTCACATGTCTTTTTGCCTTTGGTCCTCACAACAACCCTATCAGATAAATAGTGCAGACATTATTATTATCCCCCCACTTTGCCAAAAAGGAACATAAGGTTCAGCAGGGTGCTTTGGACTTGCCTAAAGTCACACAAGCTTCTGAACATTCTCACTCTAAGTCTTCTTCCCACCACTGTTCACCCTTAGCAACCAAGAAGCTTAGAGCTGGAAGAGTCCTTTAAGACCCTTTAATCTAGTGGTTCTCAAGCATTTTGGTCTCTGGACCCCTTTGTACAAAAAGAACTTTAGTCTATGTGGATTATATTTACAGATGATATATATGATATATTATATAGATGTTAACATATCAGGAATTAAAATATTTTCATGTTATTATGAAAATAGTTCACCTCCCAGACCCCCTGAAAGTAGAGATCTACAGAAGGGAAATGACTAACGTAAGGTCACACAATGAATTGGGAAGTGGTCCTGATCCTAATATGGAGGCCTTCTGGTTTCTTATCCCAGGTTCTTTTTTACCACACTTTGATATAGAACAATAGATTGGGAGCTAGAAGGGACCTCAGAGGCCATCAAATCCATGCCGCCTCATTTTATAGGCAGAGAAATTGAAGCACAGAGAGTTTAAATGATTTTCTTAGCACCATGCAACTAACAAGTGACTCAGGTGGGATTTGAACCTAGCTCTTTCTGATTAGAAGTCTGGCATTCTATCCACTGTATTATATTGCTCTGTGACAACCTACAAGAGCTTGCTTTTCTTGTCTTGTCTTCCCAGTTCTCTCTTTATCAGGAAAGCTTCCCAAAGGTCAAAATATAAAAGCAGATCACTCCTCATTATTGTCACTGGCCGGGATGAAACAGCAATAAGGATAATAATGTTCATCTCTGTCGCTGTTGCTTTCCTCTCAACAGCCTTATGAAGTAGACTGTGCAGACATCATCCCATTTTACAGCTAAAGAAACAGCCTCCTCCAGAGGCTCCAAAGTAGGTTGCTGCTTTTGAAGCAAAGTGGAAATTTATTTTTAAGTGGGACAGTATAGGCAGGACACTGAGCACTCATAGTGCCTATGATATCTCAGAAATTTGGAACTATCTGTGAGCTGAATTTAGGCAGTAGAATAGAGTGAAAACCCTGGATTAATATTCAAGGGACCCTCTCTATTAGAAGCCCCCCCCCCAGTGAAAGAGACCACACTACCTCTCAACAAAACCCAAGCCTCTCCCTTGACCCTAACAATTGTTAGGAAGTTTATTTTTTTTCTTTCCCCCCCCCACATTAAAGCTAAATCTTCCTTTGTATAATGCCCTTCCTGCTGCTATTGTTACTAATTTTGGCCCAGTGGAGTCAATGAGCTCTTCCACATGGCAACCATTTAAATCTGTAACAACAGCCACGCCTCCCACATGATAGCCTCATCATCTCATCCAACCCCCTTATTTTTTGTTTTTGTTTTGTTTTGTGTGGCAATGAGGGTTAAGTGACTTGCCCAGGGTCACACAGCTAGTAAGTGTCAAGTGTCTGAGGCCAGATTTGAACTCAGATCTTCTTGAATCCAGGGCCCGTGCTTTATCTACTGTGCCACCTAGCTGCCCCCAACCTCCTTATTTTATAGATAAGAAAATGGAGCCCCGTCCCAAAATGAAGTGACATATGCAAAGTTGCACAGGGATAGAAGTGGGGAATAGCAGAGCTGGGCTTCAAGCCTGGGTCATCCAGCCTCACATCCAATGCTCTTTCTGCTTGCTTCAATAGGCTAATTTTCTATTCCTACATTTTATTCTTAAATAGAGACTAGACACTCCTTAGGTTGAAAGTGAGATAACTAACAATATTTCCTATGTCAGGTGTCAGGTGAGTAACTGTATTCAGGTTGGCCCTATTCATTCAGACAATGTGGTGTTTTTCACTTCTGTCTCTTCTCCTATGGCCCAGGGATGGGAATTTCACATCAACAGAGGAACAAGAAATTGGGACACTGTACAACTGTGTTGTCAAGCCAACTCAATTGAACACCTGAGATGGACCCTTCGATGCAAAACTCCTCCCACTGATAGCCAGGATTAATTCTTTTATTGGATTATTTAGATGATGACTCTTATTTGCTTCAACTCAGCAATGATATAATAAGCTCCTACTACATGCAAGTCATGATGGTAAATGATAGGAATACAAAAGCAAAAAGAAAACAATGTTTAAACTCCAGGTGAAATTGTAAGCACCAGAATCTCAGAATGTCAGAGCTAGAAGAGATCAGAGACCATTAAATTTTAGAGCTAGAAGCACATATTATTTAATAATTATTATAATTATTAAAATAACAACATGTCAAATTACATAATATATCATTTTTATACATGAGAAGACTGAGGGACCATCTCAGGGAAAGGATCTGTCCAAGGTCTTACAGTGAGGTTTTGGGTGAACTAAGATTAGTTAACCAAGATTCCCAATTTCGCTAGTCATGCTTCCATCACTCTCTATTGGATCATTTCTGAGACCAGTTTTATTTAGTGTTTTTATAAATTATCAGAAAAAAAATTATTAGGATAAAGTGAAGAAGCTGTTCAGATGAGGAAAGAACCCTACAAATTCTTTCCAATTCACTATCCTATGATTTTAAGGGAAGGCTTCAGGGGAGGAAGGGTGATAGGAATCTTCATGCCTCTGATGGACTGGAAAAGCCCTGGGATAGAGGGATTAGCCTTATTTTTCTTTGCTGCAGAAGGCAGAACTGGGGACAGTGGTGGTGGGGGAGGTAGGATTTCATGCCAGGTAAGGACTGATTTAATATTTAGAGCTGTCCAACAATGAAATAGTCTGCTTTTGAGCTTTAAGCTACCTCTTCCTGAAGTGGAGTCTGGAATAAAGTAGAAAACATTCCAGTTCAAGTATAGGTTGAAGTCCCTTGGGACTTGGGATTCTATGTTTTTGTGATTCAGTTTTGTATTAAGGTAGAGTGGAAAGAGCATTAGACAAAAAAATATAAGAGACCTGTGAGAGGCAGCAGAGCTTAGTAAATTTAATCTTAAACTCTCGACCCAGAAGATTTGGATTCAAATTCTTATCCTGCCATCTAATTTATTTTTCTCAAATATCCATTTTATTGGCAATTTAGAATGCAAGGTATCTTTATACATCTACAACTTAAAACCAACCTATCTTAGATAAACTAGGTGTATTCTCAAAGTTTTGTTGAAGATGCTTTTGGAACTGAGCTTATTTACATGAAACTCAAGAAACAACTTAATAAAAACCCTTAATTGGCAACATTACTATTTTGCTGAACTGTGATCAGATGAATGGATCAATCTCATTTGGCAGCATCTCTTTTTTCCTGTTTGGGAGCTTTAAAAAATTCTAAAATAGAATCTTGGAACTAGTCTTACACTGAAGATTTCTTACTAAATGTCTCCTAAGAGATATGTACTATATTCACAATCTATCTTCCTTTTTTCAATTTCATATACTTTGGAAATAGGGGTCAAAACATTCACCATGTATCTATTCACCAATTGGGAGAAGGCCTGATTTGCATTCAGTTATGGGCACCTTTTAATTATTTTGATTAGCTTACTCATATTGACATGATCTGGCATGAGGAATTTGGTTTTATCCAGTACAGGAAGTTATTTCTTGACCTTGTATCTTTCTCTTATCATTGGTATCTCGGTAGGATACTGCTTTCAAATAAATATCCCACTTTCTACTCTTTGTTCAAAGAGGGTGCTGCTTGAACATCTTCTCTGAAGGGATCACATGGGAGAAGGCAAAAATGGGTAAAGGAGAGGGGGCAGGCTTGGCTTCCCAGCTAGAGGTTTCTGAGGACCCTCTCCCTTCTCTCTGGCTGCAACTGCCAATCCTCACTGGTCCTATTTAAATAGGCTGGATAATAATATTTAAGCCAACTTTTTCAAGGAATCTTTATAAAAAAAGTGCTTGGCATACTTTCATGTGCTATAGAAGTAGGAGTCATTGTGTGATATAATACAGAAGAGCCCTGCTTAGAATAGAATAACCATTGATTTCATCATACTACTCCCTTTACCTAGAAGACCCAACCTAAACTCCTTATCTTGGCATTCTAGTTTGGCTTGGGTTACTACTACTCTCTGAGCATCAGGATCTTCATCTTTAAAATTGGGATAATGCCTTCTGTAAAAGTTGTGAGAATCAAATGATATGGTTTACATAACATCCTTTGTAACTTTAAAGTGCTATTCATATAAAAACTATTTTTATTACTACCTAGTGCCTCAATTTCACCTGACTTGGCTCTGGCTGTCCACCTAAGGGTTAATAAGTTGGTTGCCATATACTCAATGTAAAATCACAATAGATAATTAGTAGCTCCTATTTCTTTAGTGCTATAAGGTTTACAAAGTGTGTTCTTCACAACAGTCCTCTGGGGGTATACAGAAGGTATTATTAGGTCAGTTTTATAAATGTGGAAAGATAAGTTCAGAGGAGGGAAATAAACTGTTCAAGGTTATGAAGTAATGAAGTAACTCAATGCTGTACTTTGCATTTAGTTGATCTCTTTACACACACATCACTCCTTCTGAATGGGAGCTCTTTGAGGACATGGGTTACTTCATTTTGACCTCGGTATACCCATCATTTAGCCTAGTGCTGAGCACATAGTAGGAGATTAACTGCTGCTTGTTGACTTGGATTGAATTGAACCAGATTTCCTGGGTCCCAGTTCAGCACTCTGCCTACTCAGTCATGCTGCTTCTATGAAATGAATAGCTCCCTTGCCAATACTGCTTTTGTGTAGACACAACCTCAGACAGTAATGGCCCCGGGAATAACTGGCTTGGATGGCATTTGGAAAAGACAGACAGGCTGAACATGCAATATGATTCTTCATTTTATCCTTAAAGGAAATTTTAATAATGCAGATGAGGCAAAGTGCTCATGTCAACCGAAGCAGAGTGCTTTTCAGGGAAATTGCCTATTGATCAACTCTCCACTCACAGGGATGCCCTTCGGTCCTTCTTAGAAAGATGGAGCTATTGGAGTTACACAATCCCAGGACTTTGCTTTGGGCTTCTTTGGAGACGCTGCCCAGAAATAAGTAAAGAAGATTCATGATGATTCTTTCCTCTAGGAGAATGAAATCCATAGCATATTTTCATGAAGTGGTAGACATCCATGCTAGGTAGCACGGTCCAAGCTAGGTAGTAAGATAGATGGAGTGTTGGATTTGGAATCAGGAAGATCTCAGTTCAGATCCTGTCTTAGACACTTACTGGCTGTGTGACTCACTCAACTTCTCAGCCTCAGTCTCTGTATCTATAAAATGGGAATAATAATAGTACCTATATCAGTGGTGGTGGTGGTGATGATCTGATGATAAATAATGGGTGGCTTATTTTCAAGTGGTACCTCTTCAAGAATTACAATCTCCAAGATAGTAGTTCGAATTTGGGGAAATAGGGAAGAAGGACACAACTCAGTTAGCCACACGGGATACATAGGGCATGAGTTCTTATCAACAACTTTACCATTCACTTGTGAAGAAGGTTTTGTGTCTTTGACCAGGGATATAAAGATCTGGAAACAAACAAACAAAAAATACCTTATAAACATGGGCTGCATGGAGAGGCTCTAATATGTATGGCAAGCTACTGTGTCCTCATTTCTGTTCAGTTCCCATTTAGATTCTTGTGTTCAGTGCTGTTACCTTTTGTTTGTTTGTGGGTTTTGTTTGTTTTGTTTTGTTTTTTGGTAGGGCAATAAGGGTTATGTGACTTGCCCAGGGTCACACAGTTAGTAAGTGTCAAGTGTCTGAGTCTGGATTTGAACTCAGGTCCTCCTGAATCCAGGGCTGGTGCTTTATATACTGCATTACCTTTTAGGATGGAGAAGGACAAGATAGAGCCCACCAAAGGAGGGAAATCGGGAAGATGATGAGACTGGAGACCATTTTCTGATAAGATTGGTCAAGAGAATACAAAATGTTTACTCAGTTGAAGAGATGACTTACCAGAAACTTGACAGCTGTCTCAAAGATTTGAAAGGCTGGTGTGTGGAAGAAGGATTGGGGTTATGCTGGCTGGTTCCAGAAGGGAGAACTAGAAATAATAGGAAAGGGGGGGGGGAGTTAGTTCTAATGAGTTATAGGGAGACAGACTGATAGAGTCTAAGAAAGAATTCCCTGATAATTAGAGCTGTTCCAAAGTGAAATGGGATACCTTGGGACAGCATGAATTCCCTGTCACTGAATGTCTTTAAGTAGATCCTGGATGGTGGACCACCTATTGGGAATTCTGTTTTATGCAGAAGCTTCCCTAAGCCATCTCTAAGGTGCCTTTTAGTTCTAAGGGTCCATGAGCCAAACACTCTATATTCAATCCATTAATTCTCTAGAATTCAATTATTCTTAAATTCTAGAATTCTAAGATTCTAGTTTTTTTTACTTATATTCTTGAATTCTTTCACTGATTTTATAATTCTTGACCTTTCTATGCTTAGATTTCATGATCTATGTAATGACAATCGCACTTTTCACTGGTTTTGGATAGTAACTAATTAAAATGATGATAAATTGTTAAATAAAATTTGTGATGGGAGAGTTCCCCCATCACTTCTGCTACACTTAGTCCCTTCAATTAATTCACCTCCATTCTCTTCATCAATGCTAGATTTGCTTCTGATGGCATGTTGAAATGGTTATGAAAATAATCTCCCTGGAGGATACAGATGACCAGCAGCTGATAAGAAGTGAAATAGAAGTGGTTTTTTTTATGGACTGGACAAGTCTTCTAGAAATGTGAACAGGATTCAACCTAGGCACCTCTCCCTCCTTTACTTTTACTTCATTTTGTTGGGCACTAGTCACAATTATTTCTCCTTGTAATTCACATTCTGCCCCATGAGGCCCAAGAGTTCATAAATAGCTTCCATTCCTATAATGAGTGGAAGATTAGAAGCCACTTTTTTGGCAATTACTATATGAGCAAAGTAATACAAATGTAGGGATAGGTCTGTATGTAAAGGACTTCTGGAAGGGAGGCAGAATAGGCATCTCTACCTTCTTCTCCCCCTCTACCCTTCTCTAAGAAAGACTTTAATTCCTACCAGAAGGAGGACCAAGAAGTTGAGGCTAGAAGTCACTCTCCTCACCTCAGAGAGAGGAGTCGGAGTAGCAGGCTAGAAATATATCTACCTGTTTCTTAAATATTATTAGTCCAAGGGATGTGATCTATCTAACTTCTTGTCACTTGACATTTTAGGGGGGAAAGGAAACTCCAAGTTTTAGATCCAAGGCTTGACTCCTTTCCCACCTAATATTAATTCCATAATGAATGCAAATGGCAAAGAAAAAAGCATTTATCCAAATTGTAACAAAACAGAAATCAGAAAAGGTATACACTGGAGAATATATAGCTGACGATGCAGAGTGAAGGCGCTCTCCCATTGGCTGCAAGATAACTCAACCTAACCAAGAAGGAAAGAGAGAGTCCAAGATCTCACCCAGAACTTTCCAAAGGCTGAAAAGAGGGACATGACTGAGACTGTTAGTTACTCTTTGTTTGCCCAGAGGCTTTTTCTTTTTTTGCGTGTGTTTTTTTTGGGGGGGGGGGCAATGAGGGTTAAGTGACTTCCCCAGGGTCACACAGCTAGTAAGTGTCAAGTGTCTGAGGCTGGATTTGAACTCATGTCCTCCTGAATCCAAGGCCAGTGCTTTATCCACTGTACTACCTAGCTGCCCCCAGAGGCTTTTTCTTAAGCACCCTGAAGTGGAATTGGCTTCCTCCATCTTCTGCTTTGAAGATGGAAGCCAGAAGTACTCCAGGAGTCTCAAAGCTCAAAGCAGACCTGAAACTTGAGGTGTCTGGAAGAGGACTAAAGAAGGTTGGAGTTCTCTTGCTGAGTCCACTCCATCTGTCATGTCCCTCAAGCAGAGTAGGACATTTACCTCCATCAATAAGGACAGCTTCATATCAATGAGTTTGGGGATAGAGGTTACACAAGTATTGCTTTCCTTAATTATTTCTGGTTGGAACCTGTGATCTCATCAATGGGAAGAACCTCTGGTGAGGAAAATCTTTCCACCAATACAGATGGGCAGCTGCTCTGTCACTTTTAGTCTTGAAGTATTGCTTAGGGCCCTGAGTGGTTAATAACTTGCTTGGGTTTCAACAACAGTATATGCTAGAGAGAAACTTGAACACAGGTTTTCTACTAACTTCAAGGTCTCCCCAATTTACAGAAAAGGAAACCAGGGTTCATAGAAGGGAAGGAGCTTGAACAAGAGTCAGAAATAAAGATTCAAATGCAAGTGTTCTGATCCAGAGTTGATTGTGACCCTGAACAAAGAACTTCTCTCTCTTGGCCTCAGTTTCTTCATCAGTCAAATGAGCATAAAAGGATCTTTATTGTCATTTTGGACCCTACATGTTCTGATACTACTACATTTCCTTTCTCTAATTCTCAGCTTCCTCAACTGTAAAATGGGGCTAAGAATTATTGGTTCAGAGATCCAGATGTGGAAGGGACCTTATAACTCAACTAGTCCAAATCATTCATTTTACAGATTGGGAAACTAAGTCCTAGGAAAATAAGATAGCTTATCCAAGGTTACACAGGTAGGAAGAGTCAGAGCCAGATTTTAAACCATGGTCTTTCATTGCAAACCTCCTCATATTCCTCCAATCACAAAGTGGTTGTGTGGAACAAAAGTGCTGTAAATCTGAAACACTATAAAAATATCAGTAAGCATTTATTAAGTACCTACTATGTACCAGGCTAAATACTAGGGATACAAAAAGAGATGAAAGACAGTACCTGCCCTCAAGGAGTTTACAATCTAATGGGGGAGAAAACATTCAGAGCTGTATGCAGAGTAAATAAGAAATAACAGAGGGAAGACACTAGAATGAAGAGACTTCCTATAAATGGTGGGATTTTAATTGGAACTTAAAGGAAGCCAGCAAGGTCAGTAGTCAGAGAAGAGGAGGGAGAACCTTTCAGGCATGCGTGACAGTCAGAGGAAATGCCCAGAGCTGAGAGATGGAATGTCTTGTTTGTGGAACAGCCAAGAGATTAATGCCTCTGGACTAAGCATTTATTTTAGGGAATAACAAGATGAGAAAGGCAGGAAGAAGCTAGATTATAAAGGGCTTTGAATGCTAGACAGGGCATTTTGTATTTAATGCTGAAGGCAATAGGGAGCCACTGTAGTTTATTGAGTTCGTGGGGGGGGGGGTGGGGCAGGGGCTGTGTTTGACATGATCAGACCTGCAACTTAGGAAAATCACTTTAGTGGCTGAATGGAGGATGGATTGGAGTTGGGAGAGACTTGAGGCAGGCTAGTAACTATTGAAATAGTCCAGGTGTGAGATGACGTGAGTTTGTATAAGAGTGGCCACAGTGTCAGAGGAGAGAAAGGGGGCTTATTTGGAAGATGTTGCAATGCTGAAATTAGGTCTTGGCGACAGCTTTATATGGGGCCAGGGTGAGAGAGAGTGAAGAGTCCACTATGAATCCTAGGTTTCAAGTCCATGAGGCACTAGGAGGATGGTGTTACCTTCTACAGTAACAGGAAGGTGAGGAGAGGGGAGGGTTTAGAGGAAAAGATAGTTGAGTTCCATTTTGGACATATTGAGTTTAGGGTGTCTATTGCATATGCAATTTGAGATGTCTGAAAGGCAGTTAGAGATGTGAGAATGAAGGTACACAGAGTTTGGAGCAGAATAAGTAGATTTAAGAATACTTACCTTAGAGATGGTTATTGTCATCGTTGCTGTTGTTATATTTGCCTATATAATCCTTCCTCAATGCCTCTTCATGGAGTGAAATTGACCCTGGATCCTCAAAGGCACTTAGCTTGATGCCTGGCACTAAGTAGATACTTAATAGATAGTAACAGAGTACAAGGATTATCAGGTCCTACCAAGATGGAAGGGTTTTAAGGATATCTTCAGTAACAGACTATGTGTCTAGACCAGCCTAGCTAAGTCTGGTGGGACTCTTCCCCAGGTGGTTTGTGAGACGGCAGATTTTTCTGGCCATAACAACTCTTTTTTTCCATTCTTTTAAAAAATTTTTAAAATAATAATAAATATTTTATTTAAAGTTTTGAGTTCCAAATTCTATCCTTCCTCCCCTACCCTTCCCTCCGCATTCCCCGAGGAGGTAAGCAATAAGACATAGGTTATACATGTGCAATTATGTGAAACATTACCATATTAGTCATTTTGTATAAGAAAATTTAAAGTTTTTAAAAAATGAAAGAAAGTGAAAACTAGCATGCTTTAGTCTGTGTTCAATCAGTATCAGTTCTTTCTTTGGAGGTAGATAGTATACTTTATCATTAGTCCTTTGGGTTTGTCTTGGACCATTGGATTGCTGACAATAGTTATGTCATTCATAGTTCTTCATTGAAAAATATTGCTGTCACTGTGCACAGCATTTTCCTGGTTCTGCTCACTTCACTATATATCAGTTCCTATAAGTTTTTCCAGGCCTTTCTGAAATCATCCTGTTTGTCATTTCTTATAGTACTATAAAATTCCATCGCAATCATATGATAAACAGTTTGTTCAGCTATTCCCTAATTGATGGGCATTCCTTTGATTTCCAATTTTTAGCCACCACAAAAAGAGCCACTATAAATATTTTGTACAAATATGTCTTTTTCTCTTTCTTGGGGATGTCTTTGGGATATGAACCTAGTAGTAATATTGCTGGATCAAAAGGTATGCCCAGTTTGATAGCCATAACGACTCTCGAAGAATGTTTAAAAAGACATTGAAGATCCAAGGTGATGAAACTTGGATTCTGGAAAAACTGAATTTTATTATTATTCCATGAGAGTCCTACTTCTTTGGGAATTCTGTCATTTTAAAAATAACCATTGTTTTCACCATGTTGCCCTTACTTGGAAACCTCATTGCTTACTGGATAAGGTCCAAAATCCTCAGCCTAGAGTGCTAGACCCTTTGTCATTGAACTCTGACCTACCTCTTCCTTTCTTCCCACTCCTCCACATAAGACTCCGTGTCTATTCCCCTTCAACTTCTCCTTGACTCTTATATGCTCATACTCTCATCTATTCTTTTTCTCTTCTTTCCCTTCCCTGGTTTAGAAGGCTTTCCTTGAGTGCCATAAGGAATTTCTCCTCTCCTGCTCAGAATCCTTATATTCCCTCACCATTATTTATGTGCCTCATTAGGCCTTTACCCCCTTTATAATTTTAAAGTGTGATTATACGGCACAATAACAGTTGATGTAGCAGGTGGGTAAAAAGATACAAAAAGGTACCTTTATTTTTTAAATGGAAGGGAACAAAAGATTTCACATCTCCTGACAATCTCAAGATCGTTCTAAAAGAGACTATTTAAAAACCAAAGTGCCTTTTCACACTAATATGAATAGAAACAGTACTTGCATATTTCATTTTATTGCAACAAAAGGTTAGTATGATGGGATGTGCTATCGTCCAATTTCTAGGAAAGAGAATAGTAATTAAGTGCCTAACTTCAAATATTGTTTCAATTATATTAGGAAAATACATTGACTATCCCCCACTTTCCTGTGAGAAAGCAAATACATTATTTTTATTCCCCAGCACCAGAGTGCATCACAGTAAGAGAAGTCCCTATTAGACTTAATAGTTAATCCCAGACTTGCACCTAACTCCTTCTACCAATGATTACTTCAGGAGGTAGGGGCAGCTAGGTGGCACAGTGGCTAGAGCACTGGCCCTGAAGTCAGGAGGACCTGAGTTCAAATCCAGCCTCAGATACTTGACATTACTAGCTGTGTGACCCTCAGCAAGTCACTTAACCCTAATTGTCTCAAATATATGGGACCATCTCTAGTGTCCCTGATATATATCTCACCACTGGACCCTATCTCTGGAGGACATAGTGAGGCTGGTGACCTTGCACAGCCCTCTCTTACTTAAATCCAATTCACTGTAAGTCATTACCTCCTGATATCATGGTCCCCTTCAAATACAAAGGACAAAACAACAACTTCAGGAGGTGAGGCAAACTTTGTCCTTCTGGTTTGGAAAAAGTCAGAAACATGCTGATGTATATGGAATTGTTTGGTGGTAATTAATTCAAATTACATTTGACATCATATTAACAAATTACATTTTGCACATTTTTAAAAATAAATAATTGTTGGTACAATCAAGCTTTAGCTACTTTAGGCAGGGCTGAATGGCTTGCACAGTCTAGTATCCTAGACCAATCCCCTCACACTCCATACTCTAGCCTGATTGGCCCAATCCCTTCCTCATGGACTTTCCTTCCTTACCCAGCCCACCTTGCCTTTGTTTCTACTCTGTTTTACCAGTGGGGTACAAAGAGAAGAATCCTAAACTCAGTTACCAGATCTGACCTTGAATCCCCAACACAAATTCCAGTTTTGCTATTTACGATGACTCACATGATTTTGATGAAGGTACTTAACTATTCTAAGCCTCATTTTCCTCCTCTGTAAAATGGTGGGGATGGGGAGGTCGGTTGAACTCCAACATCCTTTCCAGTTCAAGATCTATTATTCCAAGGTATTCCATGCCTCTTTTCACCTTTTGAAGCTTTACCTATTATTTAGGTTTCAAATTCAATGTTATCATCTCTAGAAGTCTCCCTGATTGGTAATGACCTTCCCTGACACTCTGGATAACATTTTGCTTGCACCTCTCCAAGATGTTTATTATCAGAGAAATTACTAGAGGGATCCAATCAGGGCTTCTTCCCAGGGATCCCCAAAGTTTGTAAGGTGTAGGCAGAACTATTCTAAGCATGTTTGCTACCTATCATGGTTACCCATCCCTTCCCTAGTCCTAGCCCTCTCAGCAGTAGCATAAAAACCTTTTGGAATCCTGCATCTACATTCTCCCTTAAAGTCATACCACATGTAATCTTCCCACCTCCATTGCTTCACCTCACTTCTCCCCTCCTTGTCCCTCTTTTGCACAAAAAATAACTGGTAGAATTATCTCTGCTTACATCATATCCCCCTACCAAACAATAAAGCTCTATGTGGGTAGGTATATATCTAATCAAAATTTTCCCCTAGAACATAGCATGTGCTTAGAGATTTTAAAAATCATTTATTTCATCTATCTATCTATCTATCTATCTATCTATCTATCTATCTATCTATCTATCTATCTATCTATCTATCTATCCCCAATTACATATAAAAAGCTTTTTAACATTCATTAAATTTTTTTTTAATTCCAAATTTTCTTCTTCCCTTCCAACCTTCACCATCTCTTGAGAAGGCAAGCAACACAATATTGATTATAAAGTGAAATCATACAAAACATATTTCCATATGTTTCAAAAGAAACATGTTCCAAAAGAAAACACACATGCACAACACCAGAAAAATTAAAAAGGAGTCAAGAAAGCGTATGCTTCAATCTCTACTCAGAATTCACCATTTCTCTCTCTGGAGGTAGATAACAATTTTCATCATAAGTCCCTTGGAATTGTTTTAGATCATTGTCTTGATCAGAGTAGACAGGGCTTTTCAAAGTTGATCATCTTCACAGTATCGCTGTTATTGTGTACAATGTTCTGGTTCTGCTCACTTCACTTTGCATCAGTACATGTAAGTCTTCCCAGGCTTTTCTGAAATCATACTGCTTGTCATTTCTTATAACACAACAGTATTCCATCACAATCATATACTACAACTCATTCACTCATTCCTCAATTGATGGGCATTCCCTAGATAAGAGAGTGAGGTTGATGACCTTGCACAGCCCTCCCTCACTTAAATCCAATTCAGTGTAAGTCATGACATCACTGGATGTCATGATCCTCCCCAAGAATGAAGGCCAAACAACAACAGCAGCAGCAGCAACAACAACAACAATAGTACCCCCTCAGTTTCCAATTCTTTGCCACCACAAAAAGAGCTGTTATGAGTGTACATATAAATCCTTTTCCCTTTTCTTTGGTCTCTTGGGATATAGCCCTATTGCTGGATCAAAGGGCAAGCACAGTTTGATAGGCCTTTGGTTCCAGTTACATATTGTTTCCAAGTATGGCTGGACTAGTTCACAATTCCACCAGCACTGTACTAGTATTCCAATTTGCATCCTCTGCAGCATCTGTCATTTAGCCAATATGATAGGTACAAGGTGATATCTCAGAGTTGTTTTAATTTGTCTTTCTCTAATTATTAGTGAGTTAAAGCATTTTATATGACTATTGATAGTTTTAATATCCTGCCCCTGCCTTTTATTCAGTCTGGCTTTTATCTCCCTTTTCTCCCATGTGGCTTGGTTGTCTTTTCTCACTATCAGTCTTAGGGCTGACTCTGTTTAGACTTCTGGGCCTGGAGGTACTCAGAATTAGGAACTTAGGTCCATGAATCATAGGATGATAGAGGGGAAGGAAGAGTTGAAAGAAACCTGGGGCCACTGAACATAGAACTGATCCTTAGAACATAGAATGGTGGAGTTGGAGGCACCTTTGAGATCACCTCATCCAAACTTTTCACTTTATAGATGAGGACGCTGAGAACAAGAGAGGTAATATAAATTGCTCAAGGTTACACAATAAATCTGGAAAAATAACAACAGTTGGGCAAAAGTTTGCAAATACACTTGGGTAAAACTTCACAAGAAAAGCACCATTAATAACAATCATGTCAGACTAACTTTTAAAAATGAATTCAACTAACTATGATGGGAAGAAATCAGAGTCTCCTGTATACAAGGCATGTCTGCTATGCAGGAGGTCTGGGGAGTTTGGGGGCTCACCTATGATGCAGAAACAAATGGGAAAGCCTAATAGTAGCTAGAATTGTTATAGCTCTTCAAAGCTTACAATGCACTATACACACAATTGTTTCATTTTATCTACACAAAAATACCATAAAATATTGTTCTTATTCCCATTTTATAGATGAGAAAATCAAGGCTGAAAGCCTTTAAGAGACGTGCCCAAGCATCACAGAATTCATGTCCAAGGCAGGAGTTTTCCTAACACAAAGTCCAGAACTCCATTCTCTATGCCACAGAGCTGCTTCTGAAAGCTTAATATTTTAGCTAATTATTGTTTCTAAGTGCTACCCTCAGTCACTTATATTTGCTGTAGTAATGCAAGTGCTGTCAGCACCCTTGAAATTTTGGTACCCTGGGGAAAAGCTTCAGCTATCCCACCTTTGTTATGGTCTTGACTCACTGATCAGGAATTGGAACCCAGGTCCTTTGCCTCTTAGTTCAAGGCTCTTATCTGTTGCTTTCCATGGGTCCTGTTCACATAATTAGTACTGCCCAGGCTTACTTATAGGGTAAAATGGACAGGCTAAAATCAGAGATTAGCCTTACCCCTGTACACCTGAAATATAAGGAGACACTGCTGCAACTATCATGGATTTGCAAATGCTCCCAGCCCTGAGAATATACCCAAAGTTCTCCCAATCTTATTCTCATTTTTCAAGCCCATTTGCATTTTGAGGAAATTTTAATCTCCATTATCACTGACTCATGCTACTTAAATCAACATATTGTGCTCGTGAGTGAGATGGCTCTTCCTAAGCCTCCCAAACCTTTTATATCTCGAAATAAAGAGGCTGCATTTTACCCAGAAAATAAATATGAACCAACCCAGACACTGGAGGGGCCAGTAAAACCAAACAGAAAAAATAGAGGCAAATCACTGAAAACTAGGAATGAATCATGCCCTTCCCTCCCATTTCTACAATGTTTTAAGTTGGCAAAGCATTTTCCTCCCAAGTAAGGGTGGAACCTAGCCAAGGACCAATATCCCCATTTTAGAAATGAAGAAACTAAGGCCTGCATCAGTTCACATAACCAATCAGTGACAGAACCGAGATTTCATCCTTGTTTTTCTGATGGGATGCCAAGCACGGGGCTTCTGCACTAAGCAAAGCTGCTCCTGCAAGAAGGTTCTCCAGAACATTGCTTTTGAAGGCTGACATTCTCTCCTCTAAGCTGGAGTTTCACCCCAGGAGGATTTTAATCTCCATTTGCTAAGCTGAATTCCAGAGAAGAAGAGCCAAACTTAGGAAGAAAGCACAGGCCAAACAAGTCGTTTAGAATATCCGATTGAGGTGGATGGAGGCAGAGACATCCTGAGATACACAGAAATCATTTCTTTAGAAATCAGTACAGAAAACAATGTATGAAAAATTTGGGGTCACATCAGCATGGGGAATTCTTGGTGAAGTAACTCTCTCTGCCAAAGCAGACTCTACTCTCATCTATCACTTAGTAGATAAATCTCAGGGAATTGCTGAAATTCCAGACTCACCTACCATCATACATATCAAAGGTGGGATTTGAACCTATGATCTTCCCAAATACAGGTCCAGTGATCTAAGCATTACACCACATTGGGTCTATCACACAAGCCATTTAAAGCAGAAAACTAGCCCCTTCTGAATTCCTTCTCTGACTTGCAGTCACAGACCAAAATAAAATGCCTTCATTAATGTCCTCTTCCAATGTTCTATCCTGGCCTGGAGGTGATCTTGGCCACTTAAAAACTAAGCCAGTGGAAAAGGGGATTGAATAAGACTTGACAAAGACAGGCCATTGCTAGACAGTGTGTCTGTCATCCCAGGACTGGACCATAGAGTGACATTGTGGAAAGAACCCTAGATTTGGAGCCAGGGGTCAGGGGTCTGAGTTCTAGCTTTGTTACTTCCTACCTGCATAATCTTGAGCAGGTCACATAACTTCTATTCTTCATATTAATTTTCTGCAATTATTAATGTCCCATCTAACTCTAAATCTCATGATTCTAGAAGGGACCCTCTGCCAGAAATTTGGCCAGATGTTAATGTATTTTGGTCTTAAGAACTCATGAAACAGTGTCCTTAGGCACTGAGAAGTGATGCTTTGAGTCTGTGGGAAGGGAAATCCCATCAGTGAAATCAAACACTTTGAATCAAAAGTCCATAAACATTTAAAGTTAAGTAACTACTATGTGCCAGTCATCATGCTAAGTGATAGACATACAAGAAGTAAAAGGTAGTCTTTACCATCAAAGGGTTCCTAATTTAATGGGGGGGGGGGAGACAACAAACAAATATGTACAAACAAGCTATCTTCAGAATAAATAGGACATAATTAAGAGAGGAAAGGCACTATAAGGAAGCATGCTTAGGCAAAGCTTCCTGTAAAAGATGGGATTTTGTTCTTGTTTTTGTTTTGTGAAGCAATGAGGGTTAAGTGACTTGCCCAGGGTCACACAGCTAGTAAGTGTCAAGTGTCTGAGGCCAGATTTGAACTCAGGTCCTCCTGACTCCAGAGCTGGTGCTCTATCCACTGTGCCACCTAAGTGCCCCCCTTGTCATTTATTCTTGAGGAGGACCATGACACCAGGTGATATCTGGACTTACACTGAATTGGATTTAAGTGAGGCAGGGCTCTGCAAAGTCACGAACCTCACTCTCCTCCAGAGCCACTGTCTAGAGGCAAGATATATATATATATATCAGGATGACTGGAAATGGCCTGGATGTTTAAGGCAATTGGGGTTAAGTAACTTGCCCAGGGTCACACAACTAGTAAATAGCTGAGGTGAGATTTGAACTCAGGTCTTCCTGACTCCAAGGCCAGTGCTCTATCTGCTGTGCCACCTAGCTTCCCAAGTTGGGATTTTGGCAGGGTCTTGAAAGAAGCTAGGAAAATAGGAGGTGATGAGGAGGGAAACCATTTCAGGCATGGATGACAGCCAGAGAGAATGCTCTGAGCTGAGAGATGGAGTGTCTTATTTGTGGAACATTCAGGAGGCCAGGCATCAAAGAGTACAAGGAGGGTAGTAAGGTATAAGAGGACTGGCAACATAGGAGAGGACGAGATTATAAAGGGCTTTGCATGCCCAATAGAGGATTTTGTATTTGAAACTGGAGGTAATAGGGAGCCATAGGAGTTTATTGGGGGGGGGAGGGTTACATGGTCAGACGTGAATTTTTGGAAAAGCAACTTGATGGCCAACTGGAGGATGAAATCAGAGTGGGGAAACAGTAACAAAGCAAAGTAACTGGGGCAGAAATGGCTCCACTCCCTACTTCATGGACTTGAAAGGCAGAAGGGAGGACTCCTGGCATCACTCTCGTCCAACTTCATTTTTCAGAGAGGGAACTTGAAACTGGAGCCCAGAGAGATTGAACTGTCTAGCTCAGGGTGGTGTAACTAGTAATGACAGAGGTAAGATCTGGTATCAGGTCCTCTGCCTCTGGATCCAGCCCTCTTTTTATCATAAAAGTATTTTATTATCTTCTAGTTACATGTAGAGATAGGTTCCAACATTCGTTCTAGCCCTCTTTTCATTACCCCAAGGCTCTGCTCACATGAGGGGATGGATGGACAGCACACAAATTAATGAAATGCCTGATTTTTGAGAAGATGAGTCCAAAGCCTGTGTTGGCACTTCCTAGTCCTTGTGACCTGGGCAAGCCACTTCTCTCTGGGACCTCAGTTTCCTTCAGGAAGACTCATCTTTATGAGTTCAAATCCAGCCTCAGACATTTACTAGCTGTGTGGCCCTGGGTAAGTCACTTAACCTTTGGTTCAGTTTCCTTACCTGTAAAACGGGAATCATAATAGTGCCTTTCTCCCAGGGTTGTTTCTAGGATCAAATGAGCTATTTGTCAATCATTTAGCACAGGGTCTGACACATAGTAGGTGCTTAATAATGAGGCTTAGGAGAGAGAGTTCTGGAAACTTTTCTATGTATTTGTGTTGAACAAATGTGCTTGAATGTCCTGGCTTGGAAGTCCAGGCTGCAGCCAGCTTCCTTGTTCTCCTGCCTTCAAGCAACAGGGTCTAATTATGGACTTTGCTAAGATGTGCTATGGCAGATAGGATTCATTTTACCTTTAGCCTGGAGGTAAAGTAAATATTGTTAAAATGAACTGGCTCCCCAGCACTCTCAATAACCTCAGAGCTTTGAGTGTCTGGATGGTTTTTTTCCCCTTCAAAACATCTTTGAGATTTATCAGACTAATGTTCACCATTTCTTCCCAAGGGGATTGTAAGGAGTACATGGGGCAAAAAAAACATCTTATCCACAAGAGGCAAATGACTCTGAATTAGCATCCATGGAAAGTAAGCCTGGGAAAGAGTCTCTTCAGTCTTAAGGAGCAGCATCAATCACTCTGAGACCGATCACTGGGTGATATGGTTGCATCATACTGGATTTCAAAGTCAGAGAACCTGGGTTCAGATCTCAGCTCTACCACAAAGTACCTGTGTGAGCTTGGACAGATCATGTGCTCCCCTTAGGATTCAGTGTTTTCATCTGCAAAATGAGGAGATTGGACTAGATTGCCTCAGAGGTTCCTACCAGTTCAAGATCAATGGTGCAATCATTTGTCCTGGGTTGCACAGCTAGTGTCTGAGACTGAATTTAGATTCATGAAGATAAATCTTCCTGATTCCCAGCTCAGTGCTCTATCCACTGCTCCACCTAGCTGTCCTACCAATTCAAGATCTACAATACTATAATCTTTCATTTTTTTTCTTTTTCTTTTTCTTTTTTTTGGTGCTATGAGCTTATGACTTTGATTCAAATACTTGATTGTGCCAAATGTTACCTGAGTGACCTTGGGTCTCAGCATTCCTCTGTAAAATTAAGAGGTCATATTAGTTGAAGGGTTTTCCATCCTTTTGATTTTGTGTTTCTTCTCCATTGCATCCTAGAGTATGACTTTGCAGACAAGTCTTATAGAAAAAGGAATTGAAAAATATTAATCCCATCTCTGTCATTTGCCACTGTGTGACTTTGGATAAATTAGTCAACCTTTCTGTTTCCTCATCTGTAAAATGAAAATATGGGACTAGGTAAATTTTAAGGTTCCTTCTCACTCTAACATTCTATATCCTAAAGTCTCTTATAGCTCTGGCACTCTGTGTTTGAAAATTCTTTCCACTGTTGGTGGTCTATTTTCTTATGTCTTTTTTAACACCGATATTCTAGGTGTCTAGGAGTCTTTCAATTAAAGTCAAGTCCAACCCTTTTTGACTCCAGATAATCCATTCTGACTCAAAAGACTTAGAGGACATGGTCTCATATCTAAAACAGCAATTTGGTGATTGGGTGACATTGATCAAGCCCTTTGAGATTTGTGGACCTCATTTTCCTCACATCTAAAAGAAAGGGGTAGTACTAAATGAACACTAAGGTCCTTTAAAGTGGTGACATTTTTTGTTTTAGTCTAAGGTCCCTTCCAGCTCTGTCTAACAGTCTTTCCACGTCTCTGATTCTATGGTTGGTACATACAGTCCTTAATTGTCATTTTAATTTAATTTCAATTTCTTTCTGCTAAGGAAAATTCTCTGGTGGAAGAATCTTTCCAAACGACTGATCTGAATAACTCCCCATCCACTGGCTTGGCCCCCGAATTATTCTAAATAAAAACAATATATGCGGTGACATGTTAATTGAAAGGATTAGGGGACTTCCACTTCACTGGTTTGACAAGCATTCCCAGACTAAGATTGCTGATTAAAGGACCTATCTTCAGTCTTCTTTGTTCAGCTCAACGGAGCATTCAATTGATAGCAAAGCCATTGACAGCCAATGCAGCCAAATGACTGTTGCCCTTATTTTGCAGCTCAGGCACTTAGGCCAGAGCACTTATAGCCTTTCCTCCTGGTTCCTTGAGGGAGGCAGGAAGATGCCACAAGATGGAGGCAGTGGAACCTTTCACTGAAAGACTTAGATCTGAAGGTCCTGGACAATGTTGCTTCAGGAACTTAGGATACAATGTCTCATTTCCCTCTTCTTCCCCTACATCCCACCCACCCCACCCACCCCACTCTCACCTCAGTTTTTCTCTATTACTACAACTCACCCTGAAAGAAATTCTTATGCTGTCGATGGGAAAAGGACCTTGGAAATAGTCTAATTATTTTTCAGATGAGGAAATTAAGGCCTAGGGAAGTGGAAGAGTCTTGCTGAAGGTCAAAGAGGTATTAACTAGCAGAAGTAAGTTCACAGTAAGTTCCCTGGAGTCAAGAGGACCTGAGTTCAAACCCGGCCTCAGACCCTTGATACATACTGGCTGTGTGACCCTGGGCAAGTCACTTAACCCCAATTGCCTAACCAAAAAGAAAAAAAAAGAAGTAAGTTCAGAACCTAGGTCCTCTGACTAAACATTCAGTGCCCTTCCCACTGTACTATACATACTCATATACATACATACATATATATTTTTGATAAGGTCAGTGTCAGGACTTGAACCCAGGACTTCTAACTCCATATCTAGGACTTTTTCCATGAACTACACTGGCAGTAAGACTGTCCAGCTCTCTGTGGTCCCTATAGACCAGACGTTTTTATTTCTAACAAAGGTATGGGTTGTGGGAGAGATTTTCTATCAATTAATTTTACTTGAACTGAGTTGGAAGTGGAAAGACAGAGACAGAATAAGAGAGAGAAAGAGAGAGAGAGAGAGAGAGAGAGAGAGAGAGAGAGAGAGAGAGAGAGAGAGAGAGAGAGAATTGGAGCAGAATGGAGAGTGATCCTGCTTTGCGTTTCTTTCTTTGAGCATAGGTCAATTGAACAGTGATCCTGAAGTGGATATTTATTTCTGGACTTTGTGGCTACCTCATTATTTTAAGAGTTTAGGAGTTGGGGCAGCTAGGTGGCGCAGTGGATAGAGCACCGGCCCTGGAGTCAGGAGTACCTGAGTTCAAATCCGGCCTCAGACAATACTTACTAGCTGTGTGACTCTGGGCAAGTCACTTAACCCCAATTGCCTCACTAAAAAAAAAAAAAAAAGAAAAAAAAAGAGTTTAGGAGTTTCTAGGAGCAGATATTGTTCCCCATGAGGAGGTTATCACCTCAAGAATTTCTCTGAAGAAAAGGATGAACCACGCATGCCTAGCTTTACAGAAGATATGGATCTTAAATGAATTGCTCAAATAAACTACCTTTTCAGAAATACCACACAGTGTCTCATGTTTCAAGTGTCTGTTACTAGGGAGAGCGAATTAGATGTGATGGGTTATAGTGTTCTGGTTCAAGGTTTTCATCAATGTGTGCTTATAATTCTTTTTGTTTTAAACATTTTTTCTGTCATGAAGGAAAAAATAACTCTCCTATACATGATATGTTTTGCACTCTGAGTACCTTTTTGGAAAGTACCTTAGACATTTTGGGATAACCCTATCCTGAGCTATTTCTAAACTTTATCTTATAGATTGTCCCTGAAGATCTATTCTGCGGTGGGGCATAATAAACTAGAATGAAGGAAAGACTTCCTACCCTTTCTTTGAAGTCAGACACTTGTAGAACTGAACCTGGTCTATCAGACCAGAACTGAGGCTCTTTGGTTGAGGGAAGACCCCTCTTCACTCACACCATCCTTGAGTCTTATATTTATATTATGTTTATCTCTTTAAATATTGTATCTTTGACATAATGTATGTTTCTTAAGGGCAGGGACTAGTTCTCACTATGTCTTTGTATTCTCAGCACCTAGTACACTGCTTTGAATATATTAGGTAAATAAAAAAGTCTTGGTGAATTGAAATTAATTCAATGCAATCCAATTCAATAGATCTCATGAAGGACATATGTTTGCCAAATGCTGTGCTAAGTGCAGAGAGAGGCACATGAATAAATAAGGCATAATGACCACCCTGAATAGCAAATTATCTAGTATGGAAGACAAGATCAATCCAAAGCTGATAGCTATACTAAATGTCCCATAAATTCATTCAGGAGATACAAACACAGTTTGTTGTTCAATCATTTCTGACTCTTTATGATCTCATTTGGGGTTTTCTTGGCAGATAGTGGAGTGGTTTGCCATTTCTTTTTCCAGCTCATTTTACAGATGAGGAAACTGAGGCAAACAAAGTTAAGTGACTTGTCCAGGGTCAGAGAGCAAGTAAGTGTCTCACGTCAGAGTTGAACTCAGGAAGACTCATCTCCTGATTCAAAGCCCATCACTCTATCCACTGTGCCACTTAGCCGCCCGTGAACAGTTACCATGACAAAATGCTCAGGACTTAAGTCTCCCAACATTTCCCATCTTTCTTAATAACTCACCCTTGATCCTTATGCATGAACTTCTCTATATTCACTGGACTCAAGCACATTTTCTACCTATACTGGCTCTTCATCAATTCAGTTCAACAAGATGGATAAAGCACCTGCTCTGGGCAAGGTCATGTGACCTGTAATGGAGACACAGACATATCTGTAGTGGAAAGAAGCTTGGCGCTGGAGCCAGATGGCCTGAGTTCAATTCCCTTTACTGACATTTAACTACCTATGTGACCTTGGTCAAACTACTTCACTTTTCTGGGCTTCAGTTTCTTTTTCTGTAAAATGAAAGAGTTGAACTAATTGGCCTCTGAAATCTCTTCTACTTCTGGAGCTGTGATTTGGTGATCTTCTAATCCTAGTTGTTGCCTTCACGCTGCTTTCAGCTCAGTGGCTGAAAAGACATATATGTAAATGGAAACAGCATTCAGGAAACGAAGGAAGGAAACAAACATTTATTAAGTACCTACTAAGTACCAGGCACTGTGCTAAGTAAGCACTTTATAAATATTATCTCATTTGATCCTTATCACAACCCTGAGAGGTAGGTGCTATTATTATGCTCATTTTATAGTTGTGGAAACTGAGGCAGGAAGTTTAAGTGAAGTTTCCAAGGTCATACACTAGCAAGTGTCTGAAACTGGATTTGAACTCAGGCCCAACACTCTACCTACTTTGTAACCTACCTACCTTGAGGTTACAGAATTTCAGAGTGGGAAGGGATCTCAAAGAACTTTTCCAGTTATGTCCAACTCTTTTTGATCTCTTTTTGGGACGTATTTTGTAAAGATACTAGAGTGGTTAGACATTTCCTCCTTGAGCTCATTTTGCAGATGAGGAAACTGAGGCAAAAAGGGTTAAGTGACTTGCCCAGGGTCACACAGCTAGTAAGTGTCTAAGGCTGGATTTGAACTCAGGAACTTCCTGACTCCAGGACCGGAGTTCTAGGCCAACCCATATCTGAAAAGAAATCCTCTCCAAATTACCCCCCTGACAATATCCAGCCTTTACCTGAGAGAAGTATGTAGGGGTAAATATTTGACAACTGGCTCTCCATAAAAATTTTACATATGACACATTTTAAAGTTAAATATTTACCATTGACATTTTTTTCTATCACTTTCTTAAGACCAATCAACAAGAAAATAAACCAAGTCCAAATTTGAAGTTTTTGCACATTTCCAAGGTATAAATGCTCACACTGCAAATTTAATAATGATCTCTTAGGAGGTAGTAAAAGCTGGCTACAACATATCACTGCCTGAGGACCTTCATCCAGTATGATATTGAGACTGATGCCACCAGTCCAAAATCCACCCTATCTTTTTTTATTTTGTCCATAGGAATAGCATGAGAAATTTTGTCAAATGCTAAAGTGGATAGGAACTAGGTCCACAGCATTCCTCTCATCCACCACAGGAATAATCCTATCCAGGAAGGAAATGTGATTGTTCCGGCCTGTTCATGATGAAGCTGTGTTGACTTCTTAGCAGTCACTGTTTTTCCTTTTTGAATTGTACATAAGCCATTCATGTATTGATACATTCTAGAAGGTCCTTGTCTCCCTTAGATTATCAGGACAAATTTGTTTGAATTTGAAAGAAGATATGTTATCTAAACCAGGGTTTCTTAAACTTTTTCCACTTGTGAACCCCCGCCTTTTGCCTGAGAAATTTTTACATGACTCCAGGTATATAGGTATATAAAATAGTTATTCATAACCTTTTACTGTTGCCAATATTTTGGGACCCCCAGATCCAGTTATTTGATCCCATATGGTGTTTAAGAAGCTAGGATATAAATATTTTTTCCCTCCATAACCAAGTATGGGGCTCTATCCAGGTGTTTGATAACATTTGCTGAATTTCAGTTGGAAACCTGTTCACTTCTACTTGCTAACTGTACAACTTTAGTCATCAACAGCCCTGTTCTTTTCTAAAGAAATTTGTTACTGATTGCAAAGCTCGTTACTTTTTACAGCATAGTACAAAAATGAGGACCCTTGACAACATGTCACATCAGCCGGTCCTAGTAGAAATAACGCTGGCTCTTGGCAAAAAGTGGGTGGCTAAAATTGGAATCCTAGCTCTGACAGTTGCTTAGCTGTGTGACCATGGGTGAGTCCCTTTCCCTCCCTGGGTTTTGTTTTCCCAGCTTCAAAATGGAGATAATAATGCCTTCCTCATAGGGTTGTTATGATGAAAGTGTTTCATAACCATGGCTATTGTTTAATGGGGAACCTGGCCAGTGAAGATCCAATCTTTGGAGTCTGTAAAATATTCTATGCTTGTCACATATCTACATGAAGTCTTGGTGAGACTACTTCTAGAAGGAGGAGAGAAGAAAATAAACATTTATATAGTGCCTACTATGTGCCAGGCACTGTGCTATGATCTTTTTTCTTAAACAAATATCTCATTTGCTCCTTACAACAACCCTTTGAGACAGGTACTATTATTATCCACATTTTACAGTTGAGGAAACTGAAACAAACTCAGGTTAAAGGACTTTCTCAGGGTCACACAGGTTGGAAATGTCTGAGGCCAGATTTGAATTTAAGTCTTCCTGACTCTAAGCCCAACACTCTATCCACCATTGCCACCAGGTGCTTCAGAAGTGTGTCATGGAGAGGTCCTTGTCCATCCTGATTAAGAGAATGAGCAGGTATTCTGTGACTGCTCCTTCCCAAGTTGTTCATGTTATGGAAGGGCTGGCTCTTGAGACAGAAATATGCATTCATTTAAACAAATGGAAGAGTTCTCTCCCCAGTGGTTTTCAAGTAAGGAGAAAAAACTGTGGTAGCTACAACATCCAGTCCCTGTTGTACTATGAATACACGATGCTCCTCTTTCTTCTGTCTCTGTTGGGTTTCATTCTTCCCTATTCTTAGGTGAATGAATATCACAGATACAATTTTTTGAAAGGTTTGGAAGAACCACCAGATGTCCAACAACTGGAAACTATCACAGTCTAATGGAAGCAATGACAACAGAACCCAGCAAAGAGGCAACCCTGAGGAGTGACTTGCTTGACCCAACCTAGCAGTAAATCAGTCCAATAGCAAAGGCAGCCTGGCCTATATGCAAGAGAGCTACTTGTTCATAGGCTCTGCCATGCTTAGAAGTCAACTTGGTTGGATGAATGTTTGGCAGTCACCGATGTAAGTTTGGGTCAACTCTTCCCAGACTAAGTCAGTCCGTGGAGGCAACCATGCCATGGTTCTAGGTGTGTGTGTGTGTGTGTGTGTGTGTGTGTGTGTGTGTGTGTGTGTGTATTGGGGGAGGGAAATGTTTTCGTACTCTTGTCCTTGCTATTCTTTCTCAGTCAACGTCCTTTTGTAAAAGCTAATTAGTGAATTTATATTAGGGAGATATCAGTTGGTCAGATGAGAAAGGAGAGATATTAACTGGAAATTGATAATCCATTGAATGGGGCTCCTGATTGACAAAACATTATTGAAACCCTCAACCCCTCAAGGTTATCTCTAGAACCCCGAGTGAAAAAGTGGATACCCTAGGGACTCAGTCTGCTATCCCAAGTGGGAGTTAGGAAAATAAACTCTGAAGCCTAGATGTCATGCTAAGGCCCCATGGTCTATGGACACAGGTTAGAGGTTTGAGAATAGGAAAAACAAAGGTAAGAAGAAAGTCGTTAGACTTCCTTGGATTCTGTGTTCCATCTGGTTAAAACCTCTTCAAAAGGATAACTCCTGGAACTTTCCTTAAACATTTACAAAAGAGATTTTATGACCACTTTTTGAAATGTTTTCTAGTGTCTCACAACCCAGAGAGTTGGGAATTTCTTCCTGGTGACTCATGAAATAATATGAACTAATAATAGCTCAAAATTATATAGCCCTTTAATTTTTGCATGGCATATTTCAAATATTATCTCATTGGCTCCTCACAATAACCCTGGAAGGTAGGTACTGTTACTATTATTATCCATATTTTACAGATGAGAAAAAGGGTAACTGAGAAATTAAGTTACTTATCCGTGGTCACACTTCTGGTAACTGTTTGAGATAGGATTCAAACTCAGGTCTTCTTGCCTCTGAGTCCAGCCATATATCCATAGCAGCACACCTCACCTGTTAGTATTTTAGGCCCTATCTTCTCACCTGCATTTAGGGAATGCTGGAGAACAACTTATTTCCCAATGTCTGCATGTTATTCTTTAGCCAGTTATGGGGAACTCGCTAATTCGTGTAATGGGCAGAACACTGATTTGAAGTCCAAGAACTAGGTTTATATCCTGGTACTGGTATTTACCACCTAAGTGACAGTGGGCAGCTAGATGGCACAGTGAATAGAGTTCTGGGCCTGGAGTCAGAAAGATCTGAGTTCATATCTGACCTCAGACATTTACTAGCTGTGTGATCCTGGGCAAGTCACTCAACCTTGTTTGCCTCAGTTTCTTCATCTTGTAAAATTAGCTAGGGAAGAAAATGGCAAATTGCTCTAGTATGTTTCTCAAAAAAAACCCAAAATGGGGTCATATAGAGTTGGGCACAACTGAAAAATGAATAAACAACAACAAAAATGACATTAGAAAAGGCATTTCTCCTCTTTGGCCTAAAATGAATATGGTAAACTAGATCAGTGGTATAGAAATGGTGACCATTAAGCCATACATAAGGATCCCTGCAGGGTGCATATTTCCTTAGAAAATCACATGTTAATATTGTCTATGGTTCATAGTATTTTTATTTATTAAATATTTCCGAATTCCATTTTAATCAGGATTGCAGCACATTTGGGAATGTTGTGAGCCTCATGTAGCCAACAAATTACATATTTGACACCTCTGGATTAATGATATCCATGATCCTTTCCAGTTTTTTTTTTCCTGGAGCCCTTTCAGGCCCTCCCTGCCTTGTTTCCCATTCATTCAACCTCTTGTTAAGGAAAACATATTCATCAATCTCTAAATAGATAAAATGTATAATGAATGTGGCACTTGTTTGCTGTTTTCCCAGTTTGCACTCTTGCTTTCATATTGGATCTCCAACAGGCTCAGATTCTAGAGGTAACTCTATGGGTCTACATATCATATTGGCACTTATTACCCACTCCAGCCCTCCTTCTACTGAGTGCTTCCAATAAACAAACTAGGCACAATTAGCTCAAAGCAAAGACATTTACTGGAGCAGCATAGTAAGAGTAACAGCTACAAACAATTGCTCCCTTAAAATCTGGAGTGAACTCTTTCCAGCATCTGTGGGAAGATAGGTACAAACTTGAAGCATAATAGTAATGAGGCGCATTTAAGGAACACATGTGGCTAAGATGACTCACAATTTTGGATCTCCGGGGACTTGGGAAATCTTTCTTTCCTGTGAGGTCCTCATAAAGTTTCCCCTTCAGCACAACATCTTAGCTTCCAGGGTTTCTTCTCTTCACTGCAGCTGAATTCTGGATTGCCAGATAGCTCTCTCTTAAGCCCATAGCCAGCTCTCTTTTCTGCTGCCAGTAATCCCACTTCTCAAAGTTGCTTCTGTCATCAAGTAACTGATTGCCTTTCTGCATCCATCTGGATCTCAGTGTGGGGAGCTCAGTTCTCTCAACTATATTTTGAACTCTCTCCTAGACTGATGGATGATATATCTCTTGATCCAAGGTTAGATGTCCTCATTCCCTCTTCTCTTCCTCTCTATCTGCAAGGGTCTCCTCCACAAAGCACTATCTAAGGTCCCTTCCGGCTCTAATATGCTACATTCTATATGATAAGGTATCTTTAAGCCCTGACATTACATATTCAGTGTTCTAAGGTCCTTTTCAGTTATAAAAACTCTCATTGAAAAGGGTTGGTGGTGGGGGCAGGAGAGTGATTCTCCATCTCCTTACCTGTGGTCTAGTGGTGAGTGTTGTGGTAGGGTGAGCAGAATGAGACTCCATATGGGATGAATATTGAAAACATACTGTGACTGGTTCTAAAACACCAGGAAGAGCATAGTGTTCTTTTCTAAGCTCTGACATTTCAGGAATACTCTTGATGGGTTTCTTTCTTTTTGAATACCACCTCACTACTCAGAGATTTTATCTAACAGTTGTTTTCTATTTATTTATTTTTAACATTGTTAGTGCTTTTAAATGTCCCACTTCCTTCCTAGACATCACATTTTAAAATAATTAGATAATTAATCATTTTGGATCTATTTAACTGATACAACCAAGTACTTTTATAGTAATGTCATGTTGGAAAATTTGAAGTTTCATTTCTTCCCTCCAGCAACTTTCCATAGCCTACTTCTCTACCTCTTTATTCAGGATTTTCCATGATCTAGCTTTCCATACCTATCCAAACCCACTTTCTAGAATTCTCCTACCCCTGTATTGGCTATTAACTAGGTGCCAACATTACACCTTATTCTTTCCATCCCTGTGTCTTTACTCACGCTGCTCCCTGTTTTCTTTTTTCCTTTTGTATTCCTTGCCTCTCCTCTCAATTGCTGCCCTTATCCAAATCCTAACCAACCTTCAAAGTACAGCCCTTCTCTGTGAAACCTTACCTGAGCACTAGTGCTCAAGGGTGTAGAGGGAAAAGACCTCAATTAGAGGCCAAAGGTCTAGGCTTGAGTCTTAGCCTTATCTCCGGTTAGCATGGCCATGCTGGCTGTGTGACTGTGAATCACTTTGCCTTTCTTTGAATCTAAATTTCTCTGTCTGCAAAATGAGGAGAACAATACTTGTCCCACTAACCTCAAATGGCTGTTGTGAGGAAAGTACTTTGTAAACCACAAAATGATATAGAAATAGGAGATGACATTATTACATGTCGCATCTTTGAAACCTCATGAACTTGAATTTCAGTCTTCTGACTCCTTAGTCCCAACTCCAAGACTTGCATGAGTATGAAGACAGTGAGCTTTTTAAATTGGTAGAATAAAAGGTAAAAGTCAAGGGTTCTGTTGATGGCCTATATACACTTTTAAAAGTAGCACTGTGGGCTAGGAGGGTGAAGGAAAATGCTTGAGCCTTCTTCACTCACTCTTTTAAAAAAAAGTAGTTTTATTTGTGCTTTTTGTTTTTACCTAATTTCTGCATATATATCCTTCCCCATCCCCCACCCTCTGTACCAAGTGAGACTTATTTTGTAATGAGGAAGAAAAATCTACATGTGTTAACCTTTATTCTTACTCATTTAAAAAAATATATTTGCCTGCTAATAAGAGAGGATCTTGGAAGTGAAATGGGCTTCATAGCACCAGGTACCACCTAGCTCCTGTATTGTTGTTTTGTTTTGATTTGCCTTTTTTTAATTTGTTTGGGGTTTAGAAGCACAGTATCTCACAAAAAAAAAAAACAAAAACAAAAACAAAAACAAAAAAAAACTAAGTGGAAAATATAAGCAATTTCTAACCCCAAATCAGATAATTGTTTGGAACTATAGGTTTTCAATCAATCCCAGATCCAGGTAATAAAAAAAAAAATAGATTTAATCTTAGCATCTGCAAACTCTGATTGGCTTATCTTGGCTTCTTTTAGCTTGGTGTGGTAGCTTCTAGTTTCAACCATGGATTCAACCCTGTCAGCTTGCCCTTGGCTGGGGAAAGGGAAGTCTTTCTAGTCATTGAATTATTATTTTTTTTTTTTGGTGAGGCGATTGGGGTTAAGTGACTTGCCCAGGGTCACACAGCTAGTAACTGTTAAGTGTCTGAGGCCGGATTTGAACTCAGGTCCTCTGGTGCTCTATCCACTGCGCTACCTAGCTGCCCCTAGTCACTGAATTCTAATAGGTGAGAAATGAGCTTAGGAGATTGTTCTAAAGAGTGAAGCCCAAAGGTGGTGTCAGAGAGAAACTTGGGTTCTATGACACTATCAGGGCTCCCTAGAATAAATAACAAAATGTCTGGCAGAGAACATACACCCAGTACCCAGCAGAGGAGCATGATGGCATCATTGGAAGACGGCCACAGCCCTGTAAGGGCAGAAATATAATTTGTCCTAGTCACACAAGGGCTTCACCCCTGCCCCCATTTTTTTTTGTAACCTATGATCTATTTGTACTTATTTATATCCGTACACATCCCCCACATACACACACACACATACACATACACACACTATAAATTTCCTGGTTATAAGAATAATTGAATTTTGCCTTTGTATCCTCAATGACTACCACTGTTCCCAACACTTGGCAGTCCTAAGTGATTGTTGATGGCCTTGACCACAGATATATTCCTTACAGGTATGCCCACATATGCCCATATTCACTGGTCAAGAATATTCTCTGTGTGTATGTTCTTTTGCATTGGTAGTGTGGCAACCACTGGGAGAGTGTAGCCCAAGTGTTCCTGGGGAATGGTGGTGGATCTTTACTTGTCACTTTATTTGCAATGCTTTTTAATTAACTGTCTTAAAATTAAGCACAAGGATGGGAGGAGGTCATGACTATGGCTTTCTAGCAGCCTGACAGAAGACCTTGAGCCTAGGGAAGTTTATCTAAAAACCCATTGATGAGAAGAGTGCTGCAGGTGCTACTTTGGACAAGTTACTTCATCTCTCTGGGCCTCTCTGTAATTGACCTGTGTCCACACATCTAGAGATTCTCTTTTCAGTCACATTGCAGTTTCCCCATGCTTTCCATGTTTAGCAACCAGGAAGTTTCCACTCCAAGAAAGGGAAACAGGGAAAATGGCATTCCAGGCCTGGGCACACATACAGGGGTCTTGTTACTTCTCTTTCCTCCTAAACAGCTTCATGATTGTTGTGAGCCTGAACCTCTAAAGAGTCTCAGTAAGGGATAAATAATAAAACCTTCCCAGCCAGATTCACAGGACTCTTGCTAAGAAAATGCTTTCTAAAAAGAAAAGCAGTGCAGACATGAGTGCTGTTATTATTCCAGCTCTATCGATCTCTCCATGAGCTTGTCTGAAATCCTATGGTGCTAACATCTACCACACAATTTAGTACTTAATAACATGCTTCTTTCTTGGCAATCAATCAACAAGTACTTATTAAATCAGATACTTTGCTAAGTATTGGAGATAAAAAGAAATGATAAAAACTAGTCCCTGCCCTAAAAGAGCTTACATTCTATTAACAACCTATCTATGGAATAAAAAGAAAGGGAGGTGAGAAGGGAAGCTACTAGCAGCTGGGGGGGGGAGGAGACAGGAAAAAGCCACCTGCAGAAGGTAGGATTTGAGGGGTGTCATGAAGGGGCAACAGGAAACCTAAGAGCTAAGGGGTGAATGGGACAGAGCATTCAGGCATAGAGGACAGCCACTGAAAAGGCATGGAGACAGAAGATAGTGTCATGTCTGAGGAACTTCAAGTAAGCCAACAATGCTGAGTCACAGAGTGCATGGAGGGAAGTAAAATGCAAAAAGAATGGGAAAAATAGGAAGAGGTCAGGTCAGGACATTTTAAATATTAAGCAGAGAACTTTACATTTTGTCCTGGTGGTAATTGGGAGCCTCCAGAGCTCACTGAACAGGGGGTGACTTGGTCACTCCTATGCTTAAAAAATATCATTGACAGCTGAGTGAAAGATGGATTGGAATAGGAAGAGGCATAAAGAAAGGAGATCAATTAAAATACAATTGCAATTGTGCAGGTTAGAGGCAATGAGGACCTGAATCAAAGTGGAGGTTTTGTTGTGGAGGGAAGTGGTCATATACAAGATATGTGAAAGTAGAAATGGCAAGGAGGGGCAACTGATTAGATATATGAAGCTTATTGACAAGATGGACAACAGATTATACTCATGTGAGATGAGTATAAATCATTAGCCAGCTATGATATTCAGTTTGCATATCTGGGTGCCTGGGAAGATGATGGTACCCTCAGCAACTAGAGGGAAATTTGAAAGAGTGGGAATTTGAGAGGAATGATAAATGAATTCTACTTGGGACACATTGAGTTTTAGATGCCTTCAGGACACCGGCTGGAGATGTCAAAAGGCAGTTGGTCATGTGTCACTGTAACTCAAGGGAGATACTAGGGTTGGATAACTATATCTATGTTGTTTTTGTTCAGTTGTCCAGTCATGTCTGACTCATGACCCCATATGGGATTTTCTTGGCAAAGATATTGGAGTGGTTTGTCATTTCCTTCTTTAGTGGATTAAGTCAAACAGAAATTAAGTGACTCACCCAGGGTCACACAGCTAGTGAGTGTCCGAAGCTGCATTTGAATTTAGATCTTCCTGACTCCAGACCCAGTGCTCTATCCACTGGCCATCTAGTTATCTCATGTATATCTATATCTATGTCTAAGACACAATTAACATTGATATTGGTATTGGTATATCTGGGAGTCATCTATATCAAGATAATCAAACCCATGATGAGATCACTGACCTAGACAGGGTAGAAAAAAATAGAAGAGGGTCCAGTACACAACCTTTTGGGGACTCCCTTCAATGAAGTCTTTCATTTCCAAATAAACTATAAGCCATCCTTTGGGGTCAAATTCCCATATCAGGGACCATGCCTTATTTATATGTATCTTCTCCATAGCACCATACACTGTCTCTACACAAAGGAGGTGTTCAATAAACACTATTAAGTCACTGGTTTTCCCTATAAAAATAGTCATCTGTCATCTTCAATAATAAAATCATTGAACAGGCCTAATGAATACTGTCCAAGTCTTGTTTTGTTTCCTCCTGAGTGATCCATTTTTACCAAATACTAAGTGCTACTGTGAGGGGGGAGAAAGTCAACAAAATGGGAAATAGTTCTTGATGTTGATGGGCATTCAGAGCCATCACTGTCATCGTGCATAGCAGCTACTGGCAGGCAAGACACTAAATATCTTGTTCCCTCAATTTTCTTGTTGGATGAAATTGGGTAATGCTGGCTTGTCAAGCATTTGGGGATTCCCTGATGGGCATTAAGTACATGGTGTGTGGACAATAGACATTTAGTTGTATGTCCTTCAGCAGGGGATTGAAAGTAACTATTTTCAGGGAGCAGGTAGACCATGGACTTAATAGGGTTTCACCGGGATTTGGAAAGATTTAACAGAGGTAACAAGACTTGCTGGAGGGAGCTGAACATGGTAAAAAGCCCACTGGATATGTAGCCTGAGAATTTGAGATCAAGTCTTATCTCTAAGACTTACTGCATGTAATTTGGCAGCTGGGTGTCTCTAGTAGAGAGAGAGAGAGAGAGTAAATTTGAAATCAAGAACTGTGTTCAAATCCAGCCTTAGATACTGGCTGCATGACCCGAGGTAAGTCACTTAATGTCTTCCTGACTCAGTTTCCTCAATGGTAAAATGAGGATATTAAAAACATCTACTCCCTAGAATTTTTGTGAGGATCAAATGGGATAATACTTGTAAAATACTTTGCAAACCTAAAAGTGTGTCCTCCTCCTTGTTGTCCTCCTTGAACTCAGCTTTTCTAACTTCCATACCCAGGTTCCTTTTCACTAAACCACCAAGTCTCCCCCTCAAGTAGCTGGTTGGTGTTTGAAGGTCCATTGTTAACAATTCATTGCTTTGGCTAGAGAAGCAGCACAGCATATTGGATAGAGAACCAAAGTTGTACCAGGAAGACTTGGGTTCTAGTCTCTCTTCACTCTGCATAATGTCAGTGTGACCCTGGGCAAGTCACTTAATCTTTGAGTATTTTATGTAAATCTCTAAAGCTTTAAATTCCTGAGAAGCTGACAACTTTCACTTTTGGGGGATTTTCCTTGTCTGTAAATTCTTTATACCAATGAAATTACAGGTCCAGTCCCTATTTTTATTCTTTCTACTCTCCTTTGCCTTAGGACTTGGTCCTCTGTCAGTATGCAAATCATTCCCTCTTCCCAGATAATCATAGCTCACTCAAAAAACAGTTTGACAAAAATGAAATCATTAGGTCCTTTTCTGAAAGCAAGGGTTTTTGTTTTGTTTTTTGTTTTGTTTTGTTTTAAATATTTGGGAGAGAATGGGGATGGAGGGAGACAAAGACAGACAGGGACAAAGACAGAAAGAGAAAGAGACATGCAGAGACACAGAAAGAGATAAAGATGGAAACAGAGAAACAGAGACCAGGATACAGAAACACAGAGAGAATACCAAGACAAACAGAGAGATCCTAAATATGTTGAACCTTCCCCTTTCCCATCACTGAAATGTCCAGTTTTGTGTCTGGCTATCCACTTGTGGTGCCACATCCTTTGGACTTCTCAAGGATACTCAGGAAAAGCTGTGAAAGGTAAATATATATATATATATATATATATATATATATATATATATATATATATATATATATATATATATATATATATATATATATATATATATATATATATCTCTGTCCAGGACACTTCCTTGGTCCTATATAGGATGAATGAAAGCACTGGTAGGTCAATGATGCCCCACCTACCCCAGATTCACATTGGCTTTGTCCCCTTTTCTTAGTGTGATAGGACTCAAGCACTAGTCAAAGCAACCATAGTGGCAGATGAGAAGATCAATATATCTCCCAGGTAGGCCCTCACTCACCCAATCTTTTATTTTATGAACTGGGAATTGGCTAATCTATTCATTCAAAGTGGAAAAAGTAAATAATCTGATTTTTCTACTATAGGGAAAACAAGGATTTTGTCACTATCAGGGCAATAGAACACAAGTCAACAGAGCCTTAAGGTCTGGCTTGGGGTGGGGCAAAGGATTAGCATGGACTATATAACTGGGCTGATGGGAGTAGAAATGAGTTTAAAGGAATTTCTTCACTCAAAATCAAATAAGTGATTTGGACTAAGAGAGAGGTGGCTCAGATAGACTCAGGAGAATTCAAAAGAGATCCAGCCTAAGCCTGAGATCTTCTATGGACTGGAGGGCTGCCTGTGGCTTTGGGGTTTAATTACAAAATAGTGAGATAGCCAGCCCTAGGAGCTCAGTCTATAGGAGCTCAAAATGCCTTCCTGGTGGGAAAAGAAAAAGCCATATTTTATACACATGCGTGCATGCACACACATATTATATATATATATATATATAATTTTTATTTTTTTTTAGGGGCAATGAGGGTTAAGTGACTTGCCCAGGGTCACACAGCTAGTAAGTGTCAAGTGTCTGAGGCCGGATTTGAACTCAGGTCCTCCTGAATCCAGGGCTAGTGCCTTATCCACTGTGCCACCTAGCTGCCTCCAAAGCCATATAATATTTCAGTGAGAGGCAGAATTAGAGAGCAGCAGAGGACCCACAGAGAGAAGCCTACCTATGGAAGACAAGCAGATGGCTAAGCAAGAGACAGTCTAGAAAAGCAGCCTAGCAGCACAGGCCAGCAGGTCACACTCTTTGACATCACCAAGCCACCTGGCTGATATCACTGGTTTTGCTAAGGGATTAAGGGGTCAACATAAGAAGCAAAGAAGAGTTCCAACAGGGATGCTACCCAAAGAGAGCTACTTTGGCTCTTTGCGTTTGTATGCAGACACGTGCCCTTCCATATTCATTCTCTCATTATTTGTATAGTGAAAGGTGGGAAAGCGGTCCATTGTAAATATGTGGGCATGATCCATTCATTACTTTGCAATGCTGTTTAATTAAAGGTCTAATGTTTTTAAATAATGCATTTTTGGTTTGTCAAACTCAGCTACTGAATAGGACCTTGTCCCCATTCCCAGACACATGAATTGCCTGAGGCTGACCAGACATCATCACTCCTGGCCTCTGACTTTTTTGTAGATGTCCCAAACTCTCCCCTCCAGAGATTTCCAAGCTTTCTCTGTGTACTTTCTCTTGTTATAAGAACAATTTACCTAATGAAACTGAGAGAAGCTCCTAACCCTTCACACCTGCAGATTGGCTGTTCCCTCTGCCTTTGTACCCCATTCCCAGTCCCCTCCTTAAGTACCCCAGCAGTTGCTGTGTGGCACTCAGAGCTGCAATTCACTTGCCCCAACTAAAGACCTCAGCTTTGCTATATTGGTCTTGAATTCAGGTTGACAAGTTGATGTAGTAAAAGAAAACACCTGTGGGGACTCATGAACTTGTTTTTGAGAGTGTGCTGACCCAGATTATCTTGAACTTGCAATGGCTTTCAGGAGGACCACAATCAAGCAAGGGCCTGAGTTATGCTCCCAAAGAGAAGAGCACTGGGAGTTGGACTCAAACAGTTTGGGATCAACTTTTGCTTCCGCTCTATTCAACCTGTGTGACCTTGAGCAAGTTGCATTTCTGCTACAGATCTCAGCTTCATCGTTTGTAAAAGGGGACTAAAACAAGGATATTGAAAGTCCCTTCCAGTTCTAAATCCTGGCTGCTGTAGTACAGTAAACTGTTTTTGTTTTCAAGCAGAAACTGCATTGTTTTTGTCTTTTTTTTTCATTTTTGTATTTTCAGTGTTTGGCACATTGCCTTTCACATAATCAGAATGTCATGCCTTTTTGAATTGACTTTTGTCAACCAGACTTTTCAGAACCAGTCTCTAACCTATGGATGCCTGTTGCTGCTCAAAATGGTCCAGAGACAGGTAAGTCAGGAATTAGAGAGAAAGTTTATTTTCTTTTAAAAAATGTTTGTTCTTTTCTTAAAAATTTTTTTTGAAAGTTTATTTTCTAAGTGAGGAAAAAAGGCTTGTAAGCAAAGTGAAGTTATAGACACCTGTGCCAGGGCCCCACCCCTAGTGGGGGGGCGGGGAATCCGGGGCAGCGTGAGGAGATTTTCTTTTGCGGGGCAATGAGGGTTAAGTCACTTGTCCAGGATCACACAGCTAGTAAGTATCAAGTATCTGAGGCCAGATTTGAACTCAAGTACTTCTGAATCCAGGGCTGGTGCTTTATTCACTACACCACCTATCTGCCCTGTGGGAAGATCTCCATTACTTATACTAGTGGCTCCTCAGTAAATTGTAGCCCTAACAATGAGGGAGCAGCAAGCATGTGACAAGTTTAATTCACTGCAGGACGTTCCGACTTTGTGCGATGTTTGTCTTTGACCAGAGACCACCTGGTGAATTGTGTGACTGGCCCAGAGGGTGAGATCATTCAGAGGGTGATCACAAAGGATTGTTGTCCTGCTAAGTTCAAGGCACAGCTTGCTTTCTGGCCCTTAGCTCTGGAAACAGGGAGTCTAAATTTTACTTTGTCACTTTCTTTGAATTTCTCCCCCCAGAAAGATACTATTAAAAGGCAACTCTGCCTGCTGTTATTCCTCCACCCCACCCCACGCCTACCCCTCAAGAGGGAGATCCATGAGGTAGAATTAGGACACATAGAGGAGTGGAGGTAAGAAGGCAGACAGTCACTTCTCAGTATTGCTATGAGCCAGCTTTACTCTGAGTACCCAAACAAATTGATTAAACTCTTGGCCAAATTCTTCCCCACAGTCTCTCTCCCTCCAGGTGGAGACCTCCTCGATCTGTTTCATGCCTGTCTTCTCTTCCAGCCAAAGCACCAGAAATCCTTTCTTGTTCCAGGCCCACCCACTGTGGCACTGTCTTGCCCAAACCCACCCTGGCTTCATCACAAAACTCAGAAATGAGCTGAACAGACTCTTGGGACCAGGAGAAGAGTTTCCAGCTCTCTAAGTCTGATTGGATTTCTATCTCTTTCTGTTCCACCGAATGCAGCCTGGCTGGAGTTGAGAGGCAAGGCTAGTTCTGCTCTGATTTGTATTCTAGGCTACCAGCTCAGGCTACACATTCCCATCATTCTGTTTATCTCAGTACATTGACCTCCTTCAATGCATTGGTTCAAAAGTCACCTCAATTTCTTTAGATTCAAGGAATTGTGAGAACAGTATTTTTTCTCTCTGAACTGACTCTGTGGCCTTAGGCCAATTAATTTCCTTCTCTGTTCCTTGGTTTCTGCATTAGCAGAAATAACCAGATTTGGAATGAGATTTCATGTTCAGTCCTGGCTCTGCCACTGTCACCATGTACACTCGCTGTCACAAGTTCTATCACCTCTTTGGCTCTCAGTTTCTTCATCTATGATATGAAAGGTTGTACTGTATGGCCTCTGAGGTCCTCTCGAACTGGGTATCCATGATCTTGTGAGACTATGACTATGGTTGTTGTCCTTCATGCTTGAAGATGACCAAAATGACATAACTACATTGGGCTCAAGGTAAAGTGTGTCTGACTGTGGCTGATCTGAGCTTAGAAGTCTCCACTACAGGTCAGTCACATATGTACTTTTGGAGGAGAAAGCCTATGACTAGATTATGTCTAAGGTCCCTCCCAGATTTTACTCTTTTGCTCTATATTTTGAGCTTCCTAGGTGCTACAGTGGATAGAGCACTGGGCTTGCAATGAGGAAGACTCCTTTCCCTGAGTTCAAATTTGACCTTAGATACTTACTAACTTTGTAACCCTGGACAAGTCACTTAACCCTATTTCGGTCAGTTACATTTCTGTAAAATTGGCTAGAAAAGGAAATGGCAAACTACTCTAGTATCTTAACCAAGAAAAACCCCAGATGAGGTCACAAATAGTTAGACGCTACTGAACAACCCCTTTCCAACAGTCTACAATTCTCTTTATCAATATGTGTGTTTTGAATGGGAATGTTGAGAATCTATTATTGCCAACATAACTTTGTTCAATTTCCATTAGTCCCAGTGGATAAAATTGTCAAGCCTTTTCACTGTAAATTTTTATTTGAGAAATGTCCTCTAAAGGCATGAAAAAATGCAGTACAAAATTTCATCACTCTCCTCTTTGCCTCCCATTCTAAAAAAAATCATAGCATCCAAGAAATTATATTTTTCATTGAATTTTCCCGCTACTCTCTAGCTTCAGGATTTATGTCCTTATCATACACCTACTACTGTAATAGCCACTTAATTGGGCTTCTTGCCTCCAGGTCTTGCCACTTTCAACTTATTCTCCACTTAGCCACCAAAATCATCTTTCGATGGCACCCATCTGACCATATCTCTCCCCTTCCCCCAAAGCCTTCAGTGGCCCCCAATTCCCTATAGGATAAAATAGACACTCCACTGGTTGCCATTTCAATCCCTCCACAACCTGGCTCCAACTCACCTTTCTCATCTAACTTCCTATCACTCCACTTCACACATTTTGTGTTCTAGTCAAATCATAGCTCATAGTTCTCCAAACTTGGCATGTTCTTCTCTTGACTTTCTACATTTGCACAAGCCTTCAGCAGTACTTGAAATGTGCTCCCTTCTCATCTCCTCTCTGAATATGGTTCTTCTATCAAGGCTCAGCTTACGTATTACCTCCTTTGGGAAACCATCCATTTCCTTACTTATCTCACTCCCCAAAAGTGGGGATCTCTACAATATAAATTGACTTATTTTTATTTATCCCCCTAGCTGATTAGTGTCTGCAGGACAGAGATTATCTTGTGACTTTTGTTTCCCTGGTACCAAGTACAGTGCTTTGCACATTCTTTTTTATTTTGGTAAAGCAATTGGGGTTAAGTGATTTGCCCAGGGTCACACAGCTAGTAAGTTTCAAGGGTCTGAGGCCGGATTTGAACTCAGGTCCTCCTGCATCCAGGGCCGGTGCTCTATCCACTGTGCCACCTAGCTGCCCTCTTTGCACATTCTATGAACTTAATATATATTTGTTGAATTTAGGGAATTTAGAACCAGAAGGAAAACTAGAGCTCACCCAACATAATGACACCCTCAGTTTTGCAGATGAGAAAACTGAGGCCCAAAGAAGGCAAATGAAAGAGGCCTTCTAACCCAACCCCTAGATTGATGAAGAAAGCCACTCTAAAGCATCCCTGGCAATTGGTCATCCAGGTTCTACTTCAAACTAGAGCTCTATTTCTCACATTGTGTTCTGAATGGGAGCATTGAGATCTATTTTTTGGACATGTTTTTATTCAGTTTCCTTTAGTTCTGTAAGGTATGAGTGGTATCCCTTTTAACTTCAGTTTATCATTTGAAAAATGATATATTCCCATCTAGTGATAGGAAATGCACTCCGATGTCAAGGATTCTATTTAATTTTTAAGACACCATTGATTTCTCTTTTCCCTTCTCTTTTTTCTTCTTTTCTCCCTCCCTCTATCCTTCCCTCTCTCCCTTCTAACCTTCCTCCTTTCCTTCATCCCTCCTTCCCTTCCCTTCCCTTCCCTCCCCTCCCCTCCCCTCCCCTCCCCTCCCCTCTCCTCCCCTCCCCTCCCCTCCCCTCCCCTCCCCTCCCCTCCCCTTCCCTCCCCTCCCCTTCCCTCCCCTCCCCTCCCCTTCCCTTCCCTCCCCTCCCCTCCCCTTCCCTTCCCTTCCCTCCCCTTCCCTTCCCTTCCCTTCCCTCCCCTTCCCTTCCCTTCCCTTCCCTTCCCTTCCCTTCCCTTCCCTTCCCTTCCCTTCCCTTCCCTTTCCTTCCCTTTCCTTTCCTTTCTTTCCTCTCCCTATCTTACCCAAGCAGGAAGCACAGCAATCACTAATACCTTGATCCCACTGCTACTTAGCACAAAAGCTTTAATCTTCTCAATTTCCAACCTGGGCTGGTTTGTCTCTCCTTATGCAACCTGATAGTGCCCCTATTCCCAGGAACTTGACATTTTGGTAGCAGGCATTGCAATTGTCCAATTGGTTTTAGTTTTACTGTAGCTTAGAATTCTTAAACTCAATTGATCCATTAGCTTCAGCCCACCCCATTATCAGAGATTACAGATTTGTGCCACGACATCTAGCTGCTACTTTTCAAAATAAACATCCTGGTTGTTTTGTTCTACGGTTCTTCCCTGAGCTGACATGCCATGTTCCAAGTTCCCTTCCAGGGCTGCCATTCTATGTTCTAAGGTCTCTTCTATCTCTATTATTCCATATGCTAAGAACCCTCCAAGTTCCAATAGTCTGTGCTCCAAGGTTCCTTCTGCATATGCCAGTCTATGTTCTGTATTCTGTTAAATTAAATTCTGCCTGTCTTTTTTTCAGCACAGTAGAAGCTAAAACACTGGTGAGTCTGCAGAAAGGAGAAAAATTATCACCCAGGTTATTCAGACAAGGGTTGTGCACACTGTTTAAAGTGGTTCTCAGGATGATGCCAAGACAGCATTTCTCATTGCAGAGTGTGCCCCAAATATCTGTGTTTCCTGTTGCCAGTACACTTAAGGCATCCTCCCTTTAACACTAACGAATGTAGGCTTTGCCTAAGACCCCACCCCACCCTTTTCAATCAGCAGAACAGTTTGCAGCCTCCCTGAGCCTTCCACTTCTATCATTTGGGTTTTGAAGTATTTCTGCCCTCACCAACATGGGAAGGGAAAAATGTCTCCTCATCCTGCTTTGGAGACAAGAAAGAAGGAAAAAACCTCACCATTCAGTCCATTGATGTTTGCAGAGGTGCAGGACTAAGTTTCCTTGGAAACCGTGGCTGCTCTTCTCCTGTCCTGGGAAACATACTCCCTCCTTTTTTGGCCTGAAATCTGTCAAAGAAAACATTGTTAGTGTTTATTTTCTTCTCCTCTCCCCTCCACTCCCTGTCCCCCCCAGATTAGTGCTCTGCTTGCTCCCTGGGCCTATCGGCCTTTTCAGTTTGCCACTTATTGGAGAAGGCCTGATGGAAGCACCTGTCTGAAGCTTGGTGACGCCAGTGCAGGCAGAAATGAGGGTGTGTGTGTGTTAATGCTGAAATACATTGGGAAGAAACTCCTGGCTTCCCCTTACTATTAAGAAATCCAGGCAATGCAGGAGTACCTGAGTTCAAATCCGGCCTCAAACACTTAACACTTACTAGATGTGTGATCCTGGGCAAGTCACTTAACCCCAATTGCCTCACTTAAAAAAAAAAAAAGAAATCCAGGCTGCAACAGCAGCAATAAACCTCTAGTAGACAGAGGCTTGGAGAGCAACAGAAGCAGTAGAGTAAGAAGACTTAAGTGGGATAGTGATAATGATATTATCATAAAGATAACTCATAGGATTAGCTCTGGAAGGGGCCTTGGAGAGCAACTAATTCAACCCCCTCATTTTACCAAGGGAACAACTGAGATGCATGAGGACACCTGACTTCTTCATAAATACTCCCAATGCCTTTATTAATTATCTATTATGTGCTAGATGCTGGGGAATTTAAAACAAAAACAAAAATTTCTTTTCTGTCAACAAGTTTTTAGTGTGGGGGGGAGAAAAAGGCAATAATTCCATTTATATGAGTCCTCCCTTCACATTTCCTCATACCTTAGTAGAGAGTCTTTATAAAACCTCATGTTGGGGGCAGCTAGGTGGTGCAGTGGATAGAGCACAGGCCCTGGATTCAGGAGGACCTGAGTTCAAATCCAGTCTCAGACACTTCACACTTACTAGGTGTGTGACCATGGGCAAGTCACTTAATCCCCATTGCCCTGCCCCGCCAAAAAACAAAAATCCCAACAACAACAAAAACTTCATGTCACACTGTGGTCTGTCTCTAGTGTTCTTATGAAATAATATTGTATATTAGAGTTGTCCATGTGTGTTCTTTATATTCCTATCAGACTGCAAGGACCTTGAGGACAAGGACGATCTCATCTAACCTTTTTACCTCTCTCAGCACTAAGTATAGACAGGGTACAACACACAACTCTATAATAACAACAACATTTATATAGGGCTATGTGCTGGACACTGTGCTAAGCACTTTATAATTATCTCATTTATTCCTTCCTCACAATCCGAGCCTCGGTCTCTCCTTTTTCCAATTTTGTTTTTCTCATTTTACAGATGAGGAAAATGAAACAGGTTGTAAGTCCACCTAGCTAGGAAGAAGCAAAAGCTAAATTGATGCCAAATCTTCCAGTTTCAGGTCCAATGTCTTTATAATATCATGTGTCCGTTAGGTCAATGGGAAAAACCACTTTGTTTGAGCTTTATTGAAATTTGTTCAAAAATATCTGACTTAGTAAACACAGGATAATGAGTGTAATTGATTTTCATTGTGATGAGCAGATAGCCACAGGAGAATGTTAACTCCCTGAGGACAGGCACTATTGTTAATTTATTTTTTTGGCTTTTTCATCTCTTTCACTTCCTGGAATCCCTCTCCTCTCTGGGTTTTCATGGCACCACTTTCTCTTGGTTCTCCTCCTCCCCCTCTCACCACTCCTTCTAAGCCTCCTTTACTAGTTCATCTTCCAAAGGAAACCTTATTAACTGTGGGTCTATCCCATGGATCTGTTCTCAGGCTCTTTTCTTTTATCTCCCTTCACTCTCTCCTATGGGGACCTCATCAGTTCTCCTGACTTTATTAACTCTTTTCAGATGAGCTCCAGTTGCACATTTCCAGCTATTTGAAATTGCAAACTGGTTGTCCCATAGGCCTTTCAATCTCAATATATCCCCAAAATGGACACTTTTTATCTCTCCTCTCCATGAAATCTATCCTTCATTTGAACTTTCCTATTACTAAAGAGTATATCACAATCCTTCTAGTGACTCAAATTGGCAACATTGGTGTCATCCTTCACTCTACCCCTCATCCAATATATCCACTCAGTTACCAAATAATTTTATTTCTATCTCACAACATCTATTGCATATATTCCCTTTTCACTTATCTCACATCACTACCCTAGTTCAGGTCTAACCTGGACCACTGCAGTAGGCTTCTTATTGGTCCCAATTGCCTCAAATCTCTTCTGTATCCAATCGGTCATCCACATAGCTGCCAAAGTGATTGATGATGTCATCCCCCATTCAATAAACTCTAGTTGCTCTCTATTGCCTATAGACACAAATATAAACTCTTCTGTTTGGCATTTAAAGCCTTTTAAAAATTTACCGCAAATTATCTTTTGTCATATGATGCTTTGCTTCTTGTTCTCTGTCATGCAGTCAAATAAACCTTCTTGTTCTTCCTCATATAATATACTCCATCTCTCTTCTCTACACCTTGATTCTAGCTGTTTCCATTATTAGACTATACCACCACCTGACCTTCATCTTTTACAATCCTTTATTTACTTTAAATCCCTGGTTGAGTGACACCTATTCTACATGAATCCTTCCCAATGCCCTCCTCACCCTCCTAGCTACTGGTGCTCTCTACCCAAAAATTTGCCTAGTATTTCTTTTTTGTATATCTACATCTATATCTATCTACACCTACACCTACATCTCTCTCTCTCTCTCTCTCTATCTAAACTATCTATCTGTTGTCTACAGATATAGGATATGACACTCTTCATTGAAGAGACCATTTCACTTATGCCTTTATATTTTCAGAGCCTGGGATAATATAAAGGCTTAATAAATATTTGTTGATTAATTAGCTGGTAGATAATGGGTTTCCTATTCAACTACATGCAATAATCTGGACAATGTAAATCTTCCTTCCTTTTATTTGTGTATACATGTGACTTGGTCAATATCTTAAGAATGATATTATTGGCAGAAATACCTCTTATTCAATACTTCAAGCATCCATGATTTCATTCTTCTACATGCCCTCTCCACCAATGCAGTTGCAGCCCTTCAATTAATTGGTTTGTCTAAATACAGTACTTCACCTGGAAAGGCACAGATAAGCAAGGTCATAAGGGAATTCCACTTTACCAAAGAACTCATGAGGTATTTAAATGGATCCCTGTGAATAGCAGGATAAACAGATGCATAGGTAAAGATGTGGGAAAATCTAGTTATCAGTTTGATAACTCCCCAAATCAGAAGTTTGCTTTATCATTAATTTTAAGGTATTGAAGTACAATGGGAAGAATGCTGGATTTAAAGTCAAAGGACCTGGATTGAAAATCCAAGATTTCCACTTACTATTTGCATGAACAAGTCATTTTAACCCCCATGGGCCTCATTTTCCTCACCTGTAAAATGAGAGGATTAGACACTTCTGTGCTGAAACATTCCTGTGATCCTTTGAACCTGTGTGAAATGAGGCACTCAGAAAAGGCTCTCCCAGTGGGCCGGAGGAGGGGCAAATGCCAATCTAACCATCAAGGTTTGCTCTTATTGCCTAGTCTTTGTAAAAGGCTGCCTAAAGCTCACAGGTATGTTGAGGATAAGATAGTAGCTAATTACACACAACTGCCAGAGATCAGTGTGTGAATATTGCAGATGCTGATTTCAGCACCTGAATAGCAGCTTATAGACTTGGACCATGGACAGCACCTACTAACCTACTTACTATTCAATGGTGTACACACACACACACACACACACACACACACACACACACACACACACACACACACAAATGCCCTTCACATCATATGGATGAACAGTGGAGTAGAAAGTTCCTCAACTTTTAAGTGACCACCTTGACCGCCTTAGCCTCTTATAATAGCCTCAATTGGACTCCCTACTTCCATTCTCTCCTTCCCACCTCCAATCTACCTACCACTCAGAATCATTCACAGACTGCCAGGTAAAACTTCCAAAAGCAGAGATCTGACAATGTCATTTATTTGATCCATCATCATCAGTGCCTCCCATTTTAAACAAGATAAAATAGAACTGTTTAGCTTGGCATTTAAGGCCTCCCACAGTTTGACTCCAACTTTTCTTTATTTCCTGATTTTGTACCATTCCCTTATACTCACTCTACACTCCTGCCTGCCTGACTACTTATTATTCCTTTGTCTTAACTTCAGGCTTCTGAGTATTCACATATGTTTTTGCCTATCCTTAGAACAAGGAGTCAGTTAGGTGGCACAGTAAATAGAGCACCAGGCCTGGAGTCAGAAAGACCTGAGTTCAAATCTGGTCTCAGACACTAACTAGCTGTGTGACCCTGGGCAAGTCACAATATCTGTTTGCCTCAGTTTGCTCATCTGTAAAATGAACTGGAGAAGGAAATGGAAAACCACTCTAGTATCTTTGTCAAGAAAACCCCAAATGGGGCCACAGAGTTGGACCTGGCTGAAATGACTGAACAGCAATAACATTGTTTAGAACAGATTCTCCTCTCTTCTTTCACCATCTTGGCCTGTTGGAAATTCTCTCTCTTTTAGGGCCTGCTCAGTATCTACCTACTCCATGAAGTTTCCCTTGGTCCTTCAGCTAAAGAACCTCCCCCCAAATCCTGTCCCAATATTTCATTCATTTCTGGTTTTTTGTTTGTTTGTTGTTGTTTTTTTGTGGGGCAATGAGGGTTAAGTGATTTGCCCAACGTCACACAGCTGGTAAGTGTTAAGTGTCTGAGGTTGTATTTGAACTCATGTCCTCCTGAATCCAAGGCCGGTGCTTTATCCACTGTGCCACCTAGCTGCACCCCCTTGCATTTCTGTTTGACCTGTCTTAGGCACGTATCACATTATACCTTATATTCAAATCAACATGCATTTGTTAAACATTTGCTATGTGGCCAGGACTGTCCCAAGCACTAGAGACACAAATAAAAGCAGAAAGAAAAGTAATCCCTGTCCTCAATGATCTTACATTCTGACAAATGAAGAAAACACACAAAAATAAGTTGAAGGGGTGAGGGTTGGGGGAGGCATCAGGAACCGGCATGAGGGTATGGTGGAGGAAGAAGTCCAAAGACATAGGAGTGGGGTCCATCAGGGAATGAAGAAGCAAGCATAACTGGCCTAGGGTCCTTCCTAAATTGGAAGTTCAAGGAAGAAGATATTAATCAGAGCTAGGAGCCTCAGGGCTGCAGGATGAGAAGGCTGATTGGGTGTAGTGGAGGGAGAGGTCTGGAGAGTTGAGAGTGAGATTCAGAGAAAAACAAAGGACTAAGCACAGATGGACTAGGGGCACATCCACAAAATGGATACCCTTGCTATAGTAGTTTGAATATATTCTTCAGCTACCTATTAAGCTATTAAAATAGATGACTGAAAACATATTCACTAAGTAGCATATTCCTGGCAAGCTCTGGATGCACAGACATGTGTATGTGCATAGATACATACATGCATATATATGGAAAGAGACAGAGAAGACAAGATTCATGGGGGATTGGTGGCTAGAGTTTGGTCTGGAGAGCCACCAGGATAGTATTTTGATCCATAGGTCAGTGAATTGACATAACCTTTCCAGAAGCAATAGTGCTATTGATTTGATCACTGTTCCAAGAACAAGAGGTAGAAAGCAGGGACAAAGGGATGGGGGAGATGGGTGAAAGTAGGGTACACATACAATGGCAGACAACAAAATTGCCTGGGCAGACAGAAGGGTGTATTTGTGTGAAAGCAAGGCATGGTTTGGAGTCTAGGCCAGATAGATATGGTGGGCTAGATGTGCTAGTTTATCTGAGGGAGCTTTTCCCCCTTGATGTAGATTTCAGCCCTTTCTCCGTGTCTTAGAATCTAGTCTTCATGGGTTGCCATCAAAAGAGCTATTCTCTGGAGTCCAACTCAGATAACAGACACACAATCCTGTACTCAAAGCTTTTCCATCTTGATAGCACCTACCGGAGCTCGTGCTCCATAGATGGGCCTTCCAAGAATCCAGGATCATTTCTATCCCACTATGAAAGGTAAGAGAATCTTATTAGAACAATAATAATAATATTATGTATATAATAGCAATTTAAATTTATAAAATCATAAATTCAGAGCTGTTAGGGAACCTAAAGGCCATCTAACACAATACTATAATTTCACTTATGAAGAAACTGAGGCCCAGGAAGATTAAATGACTTTTCCAAGGTCTGATAGGTAGTATATGGCAGAAACAATATTAGAACTCTGTTCCCCAGTCTTTAGAATCAGTATTCTTTCTTGTATTATGTTTACAAGGCATTGTACTACAAACAGACCTGTGCAAGCTTTTGAGGCTAGGCGCTACCCTTTTACATTTGTTGTATTCCCAGAACTTTGCACATAGTAGGGAAATTATAAATATTTGTGAATTTAAATTGTATCAAGAATATGCTTTCCTGTCCCTGCAGAGAGACACCTTGAATTTTTAGTTAATATCTGAAAACCTGAGAAGATTGGGCTACAGAAATTCCCATGGTGACAAATTCGTGTTTTCAGGGCTTGGATGTTCTTGAATTAATTTAAATAATCAGTTTAGCTTCATTATTCATTGGCATTACTTTTTATTTCATCCTTAGGTGGAGTTTTTTTCCTCCTTTCCACTTGTGATCATTGTGTAACTTCTAGTGCTGGGGCCTGCCTTACAAGTGGGCTGTTCAAATGGAGTGATGGACAGGGTTTCTAGTAATGGTCTCCTCAGATTCTAGCCCCCACCTATTCCATCCAAACACATGTCTTTTGCTAGTCTAACAAGGTCTAATTTATAATTAAACCATCAGAAATTTATTCCTTGAGTTTTGGGGGTCTTTGAGTCATCATAGGCTTATAGAATTAGACTTGAAAGGAAGCTTATAGTCCATCTCTTCTAACTGCTTCATTTTACTGAACAGGAAACTGAGGTCAAAAGAGATCAAGGGACCAAGGTCATACAAACAGTTAGTGGCAGAGATGGGACTGGAATCCAGGTGTTCTAATTCTAAATCAATGGTTCTTCCCACTAAAACATGATTTATCAAGTCTCTGGTTGGAAAGGTTGATCAAATTCTGGGGCCCCAGATGGATGGGTCTGGAGGCTCTCCCCAGCAAACCTCCCTATTCCACCTTCCTCAGACTGAGGTGCTGCAAAACCATTCAGGAATACAAAGTCACTTTTTACCATTATAATGGATAACATTTCTTAAGGTCAAAAAGATTCTGCAAGGTAAGGCAGGGAATATTAGTACCCACATTGACAAGTGGTGGGACCAAGATGAATTGACCCTCTCTGCTATTAATGAAACCCAGGACTCCTGATTGCAAGGCCCATGATACCTCAAATATAAACATATACTCTGCCTCTTATATAAGGGGAAAATTCTCTGAATTCCAGTTCTTTCCTGTCTATACATTCATGATAAAGACACCATAGTTTCATGTTAAAGGCAGGATGACTGGACAGAGAGCTGATCTCAGACTAAGGAAGACCTGGGTTGGAGTTTTGGTTCTCCCACTAATTTCCTATGTAACTGTAGGTGAGCTGCTTTCTCCCACTGAACATTATTCACATCATCTGTCACAGCAGGGAGGAAAGGTAAGAATAAGCTTTTATATAGCATCTACTATGTGCCAGGCATTGTGCTAATTGTTTTGGAAATATCTCATTTGATTCTCACAACAGTCCTTCAAGGTAGATCCTATGATTGTCCCCATTTTACAGCTGAGGAAACTGAGACAAACAGAAGTTAAGTGACTTGCACAGAGTCCTGCACCTTTTCAAAGCAGGATTCAAACAACACAGGTCTTCTTGACTCCATGTACAGCACTCCCTGCCTTGAAATACTTTTATCTTATTTTCCAACAAAAGCAACATTTGCTGATTTCACCAAGGTCACACAGCTAGGAAATACTGGAACCTGTACTTGAACCCAGGTTTTCTGACTGGGAAGACCAATATTCCTTTTATTCTATTGCAATCTGTGTCCTCAAGGGTAGCAATCTAGAATAGGAATCAGGGCATGGCATAAAATCATGTAAATGTAAACGATGCTATAATACATAACAATTGGCCTTGGATTCAGGAAGACTGAGTTAATCTTCCCTCTAATACATCATGTCCATATGACCTTGGACTAGTCACTTGACCTCTTATTGCCCCAGATACATCTCCATGGCATTAAGTTGCAGAGGAGGTGTCCATCTCAATTGGTTGAGGTAGTTCTCACTAGGAATTCTGTATACCAATGAAGTACAAGTACCAAAAAAATAAATAAATAAACCTAAAAGAATACCAGAATCATTGTGTCAGCACATGATTAGATGCTAAATGAGGAGGATAAAACAGACTTGTCTTCAGCTGATTCAGGCCAGTGCACACATCAACAAACTTGTTCAAACATACCCATCTGTCAATTCATTGCATGTTTTAACCTTGAGACTAAAGCCAAGTGTGCATAGAGTAGAAATATATGTTCCAAAGAGCTCAGACACATGTCCTTCCCTTAACTTTGTTACAAAGTGTCTCCCTTCATCTTTCATCTCTTCAAATCCCCCCAGTCCAATCTCTGGTCACAGTGAAAAAATACAAGATCTGTAGAATTCAGTATTCTATGCTATCAAGTTGGGACTTAATTTGGTTTCATGTTGACCTGGTATTATATCAGTCCAGAAACAAGCATTTGTTACATGCTTGCTTTGTGCTAGACATTATGCTAAGTGTTTGGGATACAAAGTAAAAGGAGAAAGCAGTTCCTGACTTTAAGGAGCTTTTATTGTCTCTTGGGGGGAGACAATATATAAATAACAAGGTATAGACATGATACTGCATAAATTGAAGGTTACTTTAAAGGTGGAGGAACAAAGTTAAACATTCTCCACTACTTCAAAAGACCTGTGATTTCATTCATCTGCCCCTCTTTGTCCACAAAATCATAGTCCCTCCATGTCTTAATAGGGGTAGACAAATTGATATTCTTCAGTCAGCTGGAGTTTACTGATCTCCACCTAAGTAAGTGGTTTTAATGAGTTGTTGAGCCAGTCCCATCTATGTACAATAAAAGCAAGGGGTTAGATAAGATAACCTCTATAACATTTTTCCAGCTATTTAATCATATTTGGGATACATAACTAATGTTGTGGTATACTAGGACTTGAACCCAGGACCTCTGATTCCAAATCCAACATTCTTTCCATGGGGACAAGACACAACACATTAGTCCTGGGGAGCTCATGAGGATAGTTCTGGACCTGAATCTGACAGGAAGACTCTGGCATTGGATTAAAATATAAACTCCATGAGGGCAAAGATCATGTCTTAATTATCTTTGTATCTCCCTCAGGCCAAGTTCATAGGAAGCACTGAACAAATGGTTGATGAATGAATGGATTTGATCTTAAGAATTTAGCTGAGATGGCATGACTAGAAAATGATCTGTCTTTATTGGCTCTTTGTCCTCGGCAAACATTGAGGCTCCTTTTTGTATGTTGTTGAGGCAATTTCAGTTGTATTTGATTCTTTGTGATTCCATTTGTGGTTATCTTAGCAAAGATCACAAAGTGGTTTGCCATCTCCTTCTCCAGCTCATTTTACAGATGAGAAAACTGAAGCAAACTGAGTTAGGTGACTTGCCCAGGGACACACAGCTAGCAAATGTATGAGGCCACATTTGAACTCATAAAGAGGAATCTTCTTCACTCTGAGTCCAGTACATTCACCATGCCATGTAGCTGCCCCAATAGGGTTCCACAATCTTAGACAAGTCACTTCCTCTGAAAGTATTGGACTAGATGAGAAATAGATCCCCTTTCAGCTCTGATTGGCTTGTTCAAATGTCCCTTCAATTCAATTAAACAGACATGTATCTAATGCCTACCAAGCTACAATCTCTGCAGGTACAAAGACAAAAGCAACAACGGTTCTTTCCACAAGGACCTCACTGGGCAATTTTGTATAATATGTGAACAGTGCTATCACACCATATCATTTATGCATAATCATTTGAAGAAGTTGGAGGAGACTTATAACTGGTAGGGGGAGGGGGTCAGCAAAGGCTTCTTATAGGCAGTGGGACCTCCAAAGGGCTTGAAGGGAGAATGTACAAAGGCACACAAGTGTGAGATGGGACTCTGAGTTTGGGAAACTGCAAGCAAGTCTGATTCTATGGAATGTGAAAAGGATGAAGAATAGAAAAGAAGCTTGGAAAGGTAGGCTGAAGAGAGACCGTAAAGGGCTTTGAATGCCAAGCTGGAGAGTTTGCATTTTATCCTGCTAGTGCTAACATTTTATGTTTTGTTCTAGGATTCTACTGTTTTGATGCTTTGTATTTTAAGGTCCCTTCTACTTCTGCTATGCCTCTGTTTTATAGGATCATAGATCTTGAGGGGAAGGGTTCTCAGTGACCTAGTTTCCAACCCTTCCCTTCCCCCACTTTACAGAGGAGAAAACTGAGACCCAGGGAAGTTAAGTGGCTTGTCCAAGAATTTGAACCTGGATCTTCTGATGCCTTTTCCTTGTACTAGGTTCCCATGTTAATATTTTACACTTCAATACCTAGAATTGTACTATAGCTTAACATAGTTTAAACTAATTGAGGAAGTTTTATGAGGTCTTTTTTTCATAATCTGTTTCCCCCGATTTGGTAGGACATCAGTAGAAATTAGTTATGGTTGGGTAAATGAGGATCTCCTTATGCTGTTTCTAAGAGAGCTAGGATTTGGGAAGATGCTGAAGGAGAGTGGGAAAGCTTGCCCACATACTCACTATCTCTTCCACATGATGCCTCCTTGCAAATTGGTGGCCTGGGAGTGCTGATGGAGAGCTCCTGACCTCTGTTTTGACAACTGGGTTTGAAACAAGAAGGAGTGTTGTATCTCCTGGTGTCCAGTCGGCCCCTACTGCCGTCAAGAATTTAGTACAGGCTCCTCAGTCTGCCCTTTAAAGTCTTCCAGTCAGGCTCCATCCTGCCCTTCTAGTCTGTTTCTCACTACTCTCTTTCATATGTCTCCCAAATCCCCTCAAACTGGATTACCAGGGATCACCCCAACTGTTCTGCTGTCCCCAATCTTGACAATCTGATGGGCTGCTCCTTCTGTGTCACATTCATTTAAGTCCTTCTCTTCTTTAAAATGCCATCCCAGGTCCTGCCTTTCCCTGGTAATCACCCATGCCATCGGAAGTGACCTTACCCTCTAAATATTTCATACACTAGTTTTCTTGGATATCTCCTTGACTCCTATCACACTTTGACTTGCCATCTTAGTCATTTGTATTCCTGTTACATTCTCCTTTTTAAATCATAGACTCCTTGAAGGCAGGGCTTGTGTCATCCTTGCCTACCAAGAACAGGTTTTAAATGCTTCTGCAATTGAATATGCCAAATGTGAATAATAACCCTTTCCCTACCTGTTAACCTAACATAGATCTAAAGCTGGAAGGTTTCTCTGAGGTCACCTTGTCCAGTCCTCTCATTTTATGGATAAGGAAATGGAGGCCCAGGAAATTTGACTGACTTGCCTAAGGTCACACAAGTAGTAAGTATCAGAGGTGAAAAGAATTATACTAAGCATCTAATTATATCCACTCAAAGTTTGCCAAGTACTTTCACCACAACCCTATTAAGAAGTGTGAGGGTTTTTACTTCAGTTTTACAGATGAGTAAACTGAGGACCAGGGAGATTACTTGACTATGTACCCACATACCATTTCACCAATTTCTGTAAGGTTTACAAAGGCCTTTCTTCACAAGAGCCCAGTGATGTGGGTAGTGAAAGATTGAATTATTATAATTTCAAAGAAGAAAAAAACGAGGGTCAAAGAGATTTGCCCAAGGATATACAGGGAATGAGGTTCCAAGCTGTTTGTCAGATCCAGGGCTTCCCGTTCCAAATCTGCAAGACTAGCCCCTGATGCCTGAGGTCTAAGTAAGGGCTGAACAGGACTCCTCTTCTGTCTTTGGGGAGTTGCCATCTTCATGGAAGGCATTGCTGAAAGTTTTGATGGGTCATGATTTTGCTCTTTGGCCCATGGTCTCTCCCTCCATTTTCCAGAGGAGAAGTGCCCTTTCTTTATGGAGAGGCCATGTTCAGGAGGTGCTTTGCATTGCCTAAAGGTCTTCTTCCACATGCCATCTCCCATGAGCTTTACAAAAACTCATGCAGGCTTATATGCACGTTTGATCATTTTTACTTCATTTCTGTATCTTTCCAGGAAAATCTCAGAAGCAATGCTTATGCAGTATCAATAATTGAGCTTTATGCTTTAGAGAGAGAAACAAAACCTGGTGCCTATTAGCTTAACCTGTTTGAAGTGGGACAAAACTCCTCAGAGGAGAAACAGTACCAGGAGTGCCAACACTTGCATACCTTGCCAGCCCCATGCAGGGATGGAAGAGTTTGCCTGATGAGGTGGGGAAGTATATTTTGCTTTTTCTTTATGTCCCTAGTAGTTAGCATAGTAAGTGCTCAATAAACACTTACTGAAAAGTTAATATTGATTAATTGATTCAAGAAGCCTGGGTTCTAGTGCCAGCTGTATCACTAACTCATTTGGGTGGCATTGGACTACCACTAGTCCCCTTTATTCTCTAGATTTCAGTCTCCTTGTCTATAAAATGAAGACATTGGATTATATTATACCTGAAGTTCTTTTCAACTCTGATGTTCTAGGTTCTGTGTTCTATGTTCTCTCCCAATGGTGATATTCTGTTTTCTGAAATCCCTTGTGGTTCTAGCATTTTCATTTCGGAAATCTCCTCCATCTTTGACATTCTGTGTTCTAATATCTTTCCCAGCTATGATGTTTGAAGATCCCTTCCAGCTTTGACATTCTAGGAGGGGTATTGGCAAGCTTTCCAGAAAAGAACAACTAGAATCATAAGTAGACTCAAGACCATGCATGCTAGTAAATGTCAAGTGTCTGAGGGTGGATTTGAACTCAGGTCCTCCTGAATCCAGGGCTGGTGCTTTATCCACCAAACCACCTAGCTGCCCCTGAAAGAACTGTTGATGCTGGAAAACAAGTTTTCAGAGATGTCATAGAGGGGCTTCCTGTCAGGTACAGATTGCACTGGATGCCCTTCAAGGTCCATTCCAATTCTGAGATTCCAACCCTGTCACCCTATGGTATATGTTCCAAGAGTCCCTTTCCTCTCTAGTATCGAGTACCTTAGAACACAGAATGTTAGAATGTTGAGGAGTCTTAGAATACAGATCCATTTCCATGGTAATCAAGTGGTATGGTTCTAATTACAGATGCACAAACATTCATACGTCTGAAATTTTAATACAACCAACATTTATTTAGCACCTGCTTTATGTTTACTACATGTTTGTTGATTGATTACAGGGCACTATAGTTGGTGTATAGGAGATTCAAAATTTGAATAACAGTGTCCAGACTAGTCATATATAGCAAGGGTGATCAGAAGTGGCCCCAAGGTGTGGTCTCTGGGGTACCAATTAGGAGTTATGTCAGCAAGGGACCAGAGTATATGTCCAGATCCATGAGAGGTACCTCAGTCCAGTAAATTGAAGGTTCACCTGATCATCTCTTCCATAACAGAATGAAATTACAAAGACAAATCCAAATAATATGTTTAAATCTTTGGCTTAGATGATTATTAGTATTGATAATAAATGACATTTAATGTGGTGGTTTATGGTTTATGTGACACTTTACATATTTCATTTGAGCCTCACAATATTTTTGAGGCAGGTTAATAACATAACCTCATTTTACAGAGGAAAGAACTGAGGCTGAGCGAGGGTACCCAACCTCTCCAGCATCCCAGAGCTAGGAAGAATCTGAAGCTGGATTTAAATTCATGCCTTTCTGACTCTGCACAGCTGTATGTGATTCTTATTTACATGTGAGTAATAGAGTTCACTGAGGGCAGCTCTTCACTGAAGGAAGCATAGTGGAGATGACCTCCCTAATGGCCCTTTTTACTTGTGAACTAGCACATTGCATAATGGAAAGAACATTGGACTTGTAGTCAGAAGACCTGGGTTCAAGTCTTAACTTGGCCATTTATTAGCTGCTTGATCTTGGGGAAACACATTCCTATCTCTGGGTCTCAATATGTAAAATAAAAAGTTTGAATTAGATGATTTCTAAGTCTCTTTATTTAAGTAGAGCAGTGTATGAAGTTCCAGGCCTCAAGTCTGGAAGACTCATATTTCTGAATTAAAATCTGCTTTCAGGCATTTACTAGTTGTGTGACCCTGGGCAAGTCACTTAACCCTTGTTCCTTCAGTTTCTTTGTCTGTAAAATGAACTGGAGAAGGAAATGGTAAACTACTTCAGTAGCTTTGTCAAGCCATAAATAGGGTCATGAAGGGTCAAGCACTACTGAAATGACTCAAAAACAAAAGTCTCTTCCAGGTCTAACGTTTGATGAGCCTAACAACAACTATATCATCTATATCTATCTATCTATCAATCATCTATCTATCTATCTATCTATCTATCTATCTATCTATCTATCTATCTATCTAGCTAGCTAGCTAGCTAGCTAGCTGATGGAACTGTGAATGACTTAACTATTCTCAGCAATACCATGATCCAAGATAATCCCAAAGGACTAATGAAGCATACTATCCACCTCTGTCCATCTGTCCGCCTGTCCATGTATCTATCTGTCTCTCTCTCTCTATCTATCTAGTATCATATATATACATATACATATACATATACACATAATTTCAGTAGTCAATGGGTTGCTTAGCAACTCCATTTCTCTCCAACAACCAAAGCTGTGATGACCTGGTCACTGAGATGAACTGGTAGTTGTTCCTTGTCGATTCATTACTAGACAATAAGTTCCTTGAGGACAAAGACTGCACCATCTTTGGTTTTATATCCTCAGCACCAAGCATAGTCACTTGTCAATAGTAGGTGCCAAATAAATATTTGCTGAATTATTAAATTGTGTCACCTTTGAGGTTACATGAATCCTATACTGTTGCATGCAATAAGAGTTGTCAAACCATTTTTATTCGTCTCCTCTAGTTCCTAAAGTTTTTGCAGGAGGCTCAAAAATACAAGGAAACACTCCTGGGGAAGAATATTTTAGCAAAGTAACTCAGTATTCTTGGAAGATATTCCATGTATTTCAAAGCACTTGGTGCCCTGAGAATTCCCATCTCCACCCCACCAAGAATTCTCTCCCCTGCCTTGTTCAGCTGCTTATTGAAATCCTAACCAAGGCCCAACTTGCATGTCACTTGAACTTATCTGGAAGCAGGAAGATCCATCACCCCTAAAGGGACCTTTTCTCCCTTGCTTTCTGTTTTCTTCCCTACTCCAACCTCAGGCCACCCAGAACCCAGCCAGGCCACTTGATTGCTCATTTGGTTTATATGAGAGAAAGGTCACCAAGTCTCCTCCATTCAATGAAATAGAGCAACTAGGCCTTACCATTTGCCCTTCTATAACCTCCAGATGTCTGGTGCTACTTTCTACTTCATTTTGCATCAGGTAGGAGAGGAGTCCAAAGCAGAACTTTGCCCAAATGGCTGTAAAACTGTGCATACCCTTTGACTCAGCAATACCACTACTAGTTCTGTATCCCTAAGAGATCATTTAAAAAGGGAAAAATACCTACATGCACAAAAACAACCCTTAATAACACCTTTTTTCATTGTGACAAATAATTGGAAATTGAGGGGATGCCTATCAATTGGGGAATGGCTGAACAAGTTGTGGTATATGAATGTGATGGAATACTATTCTGCTGTAAGAAATAAGGAGCAGGTAGATTTCATAAAAACCTGGAAAGAATTACATGAACTGATGTATAATGAAGTAAATAATCAGAACATTGTACACAGTAACATTAACATTGTTCAATGAAGAACTGTGAATGACTTAACTATTCTCAGCAATACCATGATCCAAGATAATCCCAAAGGACTAATGAAGCATACTATCCACCTCCAAAAAAAGAACTGATATTGATTGGACAAAGACTGAATGAAGCATGCTATTTTTCACTTTATTTCCTTTTTCTTTTATTTGAGTCTTCTTATACAAAGTGACTAATATGGAAATGTTTTACATAATTGTACCAGTATAACCTATATCTGATTGCTTACTGCCTTGGGAGGGAGAAGGGAGGAAGAGAGGGATAGAATTTGGAACTCAAAACTTTAAATAAAAATGTTGATTAAAAAAAAAAAGATTAGACCATTCAGAATGTTCCTACGTCTTCTGTTCTGGGGAGGTCATGTGCTTCTAGTCTGGCTTCTTGTGGAATCTAGGTCTATTCAGTTCAGCCCTTTTGAGTTTGAGCAACAAGTTATACTTTCTGTATTCCAAATCCTGAGGGCCACTTCTGAAGGGCAGTGTTCCCCTTTTTTCAAGGGACAACTCAGTTTTGAATCAAAAAGGTCCTGCCTGTTAACAACAGAACTACCTTCTCAATCTAGTCCCATGATTCATATTGCAGCCCACTTATTCTGGCTGGAACTAAGTGGAGGAGAGGCAAATCATTATACTCCCATTTCCAACAGCTAGAAGGTAACCGAATGTCAGTAGTAATCATGATATCGCCAAAGATGATTAAAGCAAGAGAGATTTTAATGGGAAAATGAGCAAAGTGTGGAGCCTTGAATACAAGTACCAAATAGGAAAGAATGAGAGCAACAGAGAAGAAGAGTGCTATTTGAGGTTGGGTGATGAAAGGGTCACTGACATAGTTCTGATAATTAAAGATATGGGAGTGGGGCAGCTAGATGGCGCAGTGGATAGAGCACCAGCCCTGGAGTCAGGACTACCTGACTTCAAATCTGGCCTCAGACACTTAACACTTACTAGCTGTGTGACCCTGGGCAAGTCACTTAACCCCAATTGTCTCACTAAAAAACAAAACAAAACAAAAAGATATGGGAGTGAATTACAAACCAAGGGAGAAAGGAGAAGGCCAAGGGCTCTCAGTAAGCAGACACAAAGAAGGAGACCATATAGTTGGCATTAAAGAATAGCAGCCCCACAGAAAAAGCCATGGAGGAGGAAATCTAATACATTTCCCAGAGGCTCCTTCCTTGGGCCAGGTAGCTGGATGGCACTAGGCCCCAGAAGATGCTCCTCAGACCATCCAGTGCTGTGATTGGCTGGGCCAAGCCAGGCATAGAGGCTGTAACTTTTGGGGACACAGCTGGGAGCCGCAAACCTAAGAGTGCTTATTAAAGTTGTTTATTTTGCCTTTCTGCCCACCACTGGGGTGGGAGTCCTACATCTCGCAGACAGGAGAGGCTTTCAAAGACACACAGTAGGTAATAAAAACTCTGATAACTGGCACTGCTGCAGGAAGCCAACTCTGCTCTCTGCCAAATTTCTCTCCAGTGGCTCCAGCTTCCCCAAGCTCCTGCTTATCCCACACAGGCCTATAGCCTTTTTTTTTAGACAGAGACAGAAACACAAAGGCAATAACACTAATGAGCACTTTAGGAAAAAAAGAAATCTACGATCAGTTGATTGTTGTCAAGTATCTGACAGTTTTCCGAGAAATCAAATCTCTTCTTTGTTTTTTATTTGGTTGGGTTTTAACTTTAGCTCTGGACTTGTGGTCAGGAGAATTGGGTTTAAGGTAAGTTTCTGTTATTAATTAGCTATATGACTTTGGGCAGCCAGGTGGCAAAATGAGCCACCAGGCCTCCAGTCAGGAAGACATCTTCCCGAGTTCAAATTTGGCCTCAGATACTTATTTGTTGTGTGACCCTGAGCAAGTCACTTGGCCCTTGTCTGCCTCAGTTTCTCATCTGTGAAATGAACTGGAGAAGGAAATGGCAAACCACGTATCTTTGCCAAGAAAACCCCATATAGGGTCACAAAGAGTCAGACATGTCTGAAATGAATAAGCAAAAAAGGACCTTGGGCAAATAGTCACCTCTCCTCACCTCAGATATCTTACCTGTATTTTCCTAACTACCTAAAAGGATCCATGGTTTTCCCAGTGTGGGGGATCCTTCCACTGATACAATCACAGATATCCATATCTTGGTAGATAGTTCTCTATATTTTATTAACATTGTTGTGGCAACAAAAAAATAATTTCCACACCTTCCTCCCTCCCTCCACTCCCCACAACAGCCATCCTTTTTGCTGAGCTTCCTAGCAAGACTGGCCAAAAGACAGCATTCCTGAGCTCTGGGCTCAAGTGCTAGGCCATTTTGATTCAGTTGTTGTTGTTCAGTCATTTCAGATTCTTTATGACCCAATTCGGGCTTTTATTGGCAAAGATACTGGTGCGTTTTGCCACTTTATGCTTCAGTTCATTTTACAGGTGAGGAAACTGAGGCTGACAGGATTAAGTGACTTGCCCAGGGTCACACACCTGAGATCAAATTTGAATTCAGGTTTTCCTTACTGGGTAGCTCTATGGACTGAGTCACTCAGCTCTACCTCTGTAGGCCAACAGAGCATCAAAGTAAGACTTTATTGAAGCCTTTGTTCTATAAAATGGGGGCAACCCTACTCATACTGTATACCTCCCAGGGTTGGGCTGCTTCATATGTGTAGTGCTTTATTAATCTAAATCATAATATGTGTGCAACTGAGGATTATAATTGTTAGTAGCATCACAGGCTCATGGGGTCTGGGGTGGGAATATATCTAGTAGAAGGGAGAGATCTTGTTCTGAACCTCTTGGTATATGTGTGTGTGTGTGTGTGTGTGTGTGTGTGTGTGTGTGTGTGTGTGTGTGTGAGATAGGGATGCCTCTGGTCTCTGGTAAAGCATCTGGACCTCTTCTCTAAGTAACATTTTGAAATGCATAAAAGAAAATACATAGGAATACAAAAGAAACCAATTACATTGAAACATAGCAAAATATTAATAAGACAGCAGGTTCACGGAGGTAGCCTAGGTAATACAATGCAGGTCCTCTCACCACCTGTTTTCCATTTCAAACGAGCAAAGTAAGGACACAGTAGGGAAAGTGATGTCCCCAAGGTCACACAGCTAATAAACAGAAAAATAGGGTTACAGTCTCAGGTCCTCCAACCTCCATGTTTACCAGCTGCTTTTCTAGCATTCCGAATTATTTGAGAACAATGGCACCAGTGGGGCTGAAATTATGCTGCTCTGAATCAAGTGGAGGACAGCTTCTTAATTATGCCTGGTGTTCACTCAGCTTTTCTTGCCAAATTATCCAAATTATTTACCTTTCTTATTATGCTTTGCACAGGTCAGCGCTGGGATTGTTCATTTCCTTAATACCAAGAGCTGTCCATGAGCCAGAGGCTACCTGTCCTGAGGCCTCCCAGTAGAAGGAGGTCCAGCAGGTACCCCTCCTTTAACTTGGACTATTCCCAGAGAGAAGGATGGGAATGCAAATGTAATGGGAAATAGTAGAAGGCTTGCTGCAATTGAAGTCAGGTGAATAACCGAGTGCTCACCTCATCTTTGACCTTTGCCAACTTGGTGCTCATGGGCAAGTCATTAATCCTTCTGTGCCTCAGTTTCTCATCTATAAAAAAGGGGCTAGTGAAACCTGGGGTACCCGCCTCACAGAGTTATTACAGAATCAAATGAGATAAAGACTGCATTGATACACAAATGTCAACTGTTATTATTTTGACTTTAAGGGCATGGTTCCTAGATATTCTTCATTAACTTGTCTAATATCACCTGCAGGAACTTAAGGCTCAGCATATATAACACATTAACAATTTCTCTGTTTCCCTCACCAAAAAACTGTGTAATTTGTCCAGTGAATTTGTTCTAATGGAGAGATCTATGGATTGGGGAGTCAGGAGATTTGGGTTACAGGATAGCTTCCACCCCTGACCAGGGGGTAAGAATATCTGACGTATCTACCTCATAGGGACAGTGTGAGGAACCACAACAATGACTGTGAGCATGTTCTACAACAATGAGAGTGATAACCAAATGTCAGTGTATCCAATACAAGGAGAGAAGGCTCACGTGGGAGTTTAACTCCTAGTCCCATCAGCTTCAGCATTTCACTTGAATTCTCTAAGTATCAGCTTTGTCTTTGTAAAATGAGGGGCCAGATTAACCAACTGATGAGGTCCTTTCCCATAGGTCATATAAATGATTGCATGAATCTTGGCCCTGATATTTGCTGTGTGACTCAGATCCAGTCATATCACCACTAAGCATGGCATAGTAGAATGAACTCTGGGTTTGGTGTGAGAGAACCTTAAATCCAAGGACAGCCCTGCTTTATAATACTCATATGATTTGGGCTAGTCACTCTTCCTCTCTTGCTCTCAGTTTCCTTTTTTGGTAAAATGAGTGGTTGGACTAGATGACCCTTGAGGTTCCTTGTAGCTTTAAAGCTCATGATCCGTTTACTCATCTGTGTGATGGGGTTAATAATACATGTACTACCTACCTCACCCAGAGTTGTTTTGAGCAAAGTGCTTTTTAAACCTTGAAGCAAGGAACGAGCTGTTACAGTGCTTAATAATACCTCTCTGCTCCCCTCTCTTAACCAGCCACTGTCAAAGGCAAAGGGTGGCATTCTGATCTGCATCCTTCCCAGTCAATCTCACCTGCTCTTCATTGCTCCAAACACCAGAGAAGGTACCCACTCAAAGCTCTCCACAGATCTACACAAAAGGTAGCTGTTTCCGTAGCAACAGGACACTTCCACCAGAGTGTTTCTCCCTCACTGAACACCCCCTTCAAGCAACCTGATTCAATTCCTGAAAATTACTCCCTTTCCTCCATAGTCAAAAGCACATGGGGTTATCCAACAAAAGCAATGTTCCCCCTAACCATGCCAGTAGGAAAATGGAACTCAAGCTGAGTGGCACTTTGGAAAGATCCCTGGACTAAGGCAGGGGTCACTGATTCTAATCCTGCCTCTTTCACTGTCTATTTAATATTAGGTGTGTCACTTAAACTGTCTAGATTTCAGTTTCTACCTCTATAAGAGGAGGGAGTTCATAGACTGTCAATATGTTTTTTTGACTGTTAATACTTAAAGGACCTTAGAACATGGAATGTTAACATTGGAAAGGACCTTAGAAATGACTCACCTAAGATCACATAACAAGCATTTAGCAGAGCCATGATCTCTCAATTGCATATCCTGAACTCTTAAGTGATCTGTTAACTCTGAGGGTAATACCACAGACTTAATGTAACCCTTCCCCTGGACTGAGAAGAGCATATGTGGCCAAGCATGGAGATGCATACCTACAATACCTCTTACTCAGAGGACAAGGCTGTTGAATTTCCAAAACTAAAGAGTTATGAGTTGTGGTAGGACTGAAGATAATCAGGTGCCTACAGCAACAGTCTGGTGAGCCCCCAAAAGTGGGAAGCCAACAGGCTGCTTATGGAAGGGTGAACTGGAAATAGAGTAGATTAAAGCTACCATGCTTAACAATGGTGGAATTGCATCCATGAATTGTGCCAATGCATTATTAGCCTGCATGAGATAGGGAGACCCAATCACCACCAGCACCAGCACCAGCAGCACCACCACCACCACCACTGACATCACTTTCATCATCACCTCCATCATCCTTATTGTCATTATCCACATCTATACAGTGCTTTAAGATTTATAAAGTACTTCCTCCTCAAAATATCCTTGTTGGACTCTGTTTCTATACTCCATCCTGAAGCAGCTTTATCCCAAAAGCACTGCCTTTAGAACAAAATGATCTGAGTTCATACGTTGTCTCCATCACTTAATAACTGTGTGTTCTTAAGTTATTATTTCCTTACTCACCCATAAATTAATGGAGTTGGAGTAGATGATCTCTAAGATCCCTTCTGATTATAAATCTATGTTCCTATTATCCTAAAACCCTCATCATGCCACATCCTAACCTTATCTTCCTTGACCTCTATGAAATATTTGATGCTATGGACCATCCCTACTCTCTTCCCTTAGCTTCCATGACATGATACTCTCATCTCTCTCCTACTTGGTAACCATGTCTTTGTCTCCTTTTGCTTGTTCCTCTTGCTCATCTCACCACTTAAATATGAGTATCCTACAAGCTCCTTTTTTAGGTCACCTTTCTTTTCCCTTTGACTGTTTTCTCCCTTGAAAATCCCATGGATTTCTTCTAGTTTCAACTATCACCTCCATGCTGTTGACTCTCGAATTTATGTATTTAGTCCCCCCCAGTCTCTCCCCAGAGCTTCAGTCACAATTTCCCAAATGTCTGCTAGAAAGTGTTTTGTAGATATCTACCCAACACCTCAAATTCGATGTTTCCTATACAGGACTATTTATCTTCCCAGAAAACTAGTTCCCCAACTCAGTTTCATGTTTATTCTGATTCTGCTATCATCTTGGTTGCTCAGACTTGGAATTTTTGAATTATCTTTGGCTCTTTTCTCTTCCTCATTTCCCCAAATCCAATCAGTTTCCAGTCAGTCAGTCTATTGGTTCTACTTTCTCAGCTTTCTGATATTTGGCCCATCCTCTGAATCCTCTGAATTCCCATGTGCATGTGCATTCAGAATTTCATCCTTTCTGGGTAACTAGATGGCGCTGTGGAGAGAGAACTTACCTTTGAATTAGAAAACCCAAATTTGAATTCCACCTTGGACATTTACTAGATGTGTGACCCAAGGCAAGAGTCTTAACTTCTTTCAGCCTCAGTTTCCTCATCTGTAAAATGTGCATAATAATAGCACATACCTTACTGAATTGTTATGAGGACTTAATCAAGTGAGTTCATATATGTAAAGTGATTTGTAAACCTTAAAACACTGCATAAATGTTAGCTGATATTTTTATTGTCTAGCATTGTGCCACATGGTCTTTTTGACTCTTTACTCTATCTCTAATCATCTTCCTATAGTGAATACATGTCATCTTTCTAATTCATACCACCACCTTATTAAAAAAATCTCGTTTGACTGCGTATTACCTAATAAATTGAGATTAAACTCTTATTTGTATTTAAGGCCCCCCACATTCCAACCAGGTGGGACTTTTCCCCATTTCCCATTTTTATCCTGTTCTCTCGCACCTCTTCACCTTTTCTCGTGTTGCTTTGCATGTCTGAAGTAGATTTCTTCACCTCTCCCACCCCCTACCTCCATGAACTTCTGCCAACATTGTTCCATTCCTTTAAGACACAATTTAGATGGCATTTTTTTCCCCAAGCAGCCTCCTATTCCCCTTTACTCCTTCATTCCCCAGGAGAAAATGATCTCTCCTGCCTAACACTGCCCAGGACACATTTCCTGGACAGCTCCTCCACACTTGCCTCCCCCTCTCTTTTTTCCCTCTGACTGTGTGTGTATGTGTTTGTGTATGTGTGTTTCCTTCATTCCATTGTAAATTCCTTGCAAACAGGACCTGTGTTTTATCTATTTCTTGTATTTCCAGTGCTCAACTAGAGGGGCTTGTACCTGATAAATTCTTAATATGTGTTTGCTGAGTGATCAGATATGAGCAATTATAATGTGCACAATTTGCTCAGTGGCCACAATGTGGTACCAAAGTGTGAGCTCCAATCCTTACAACTCTCCTCATTGGAGGCTGTAGGTGGAATTTCAAAAGCTTAGAATTATTCTTAAAAAGCATAATTTTGGTTTTGTTAAGCATCTAAAGATAATTTTAGGCAGGTGTTCACTTATTGAAGGCCCATTAGGAGCCTGGAGACCTGAATTGGCATTTTTCATGGGAAGAGGAATTTCTTCCATAGCTTCAGAAAAGGCTTAGAGCCCTATATGAATTATGCAATGGAAAGAGCTCTGGTCCTAAAACCAGTCACACAAACTTCAGCTTCCTGCTCTTTTATGTGCTAGTAAGTTGGTTTTACTTGCTCCTGTCAACCCCAGGTTTCTTATCTGTATAGGATTCACAACAGTTGCACTATGCATTGGACCTTCAGTCTGGAAGAACAAGGTTAGAATCATGCCTTTGGCACTTACCAGTCATGGGACCCTGTACAAGTCTTTTAACATCTCTGAACTTTACTTTATCCAGCTGTAAAGTGAAGTCAACAGAAGTTGTGCTATATGAGATACATTGTGGCATAAGTAGAAAGAGCACTATGCTCAGAATTAGGAAGATCTATGTTTAACCTTCCTCTTGACACTTACTGGCTGTGTGACCCTGTGAGCCTCTCCAAGACTCAGTATCCTTTTTGAGAAAAATGAGGGTAATAATAGCTGTTGAGAGTCACTGTGGTATGGGAGGGAAGAACCCTGGACTTGGAATCATGATGTATTGGGTTTAAATTAAGCCTCTAACATTTCATAGTTGTCTGACCAGAGGCAAATAACTTCCCTCTCTGAGCCTCATGCTGCCCAACAAACATAATATTACATAGATTGTTGTGAGGATAATAGCACAGGATTGTGGTCAGACTCAAATGAGATCATGTATGTAAAGGACTATCTAACATTGACTGTTATTATTTGCTTCCCACTGCGGTTGTGAGGGAAGTACTTTGTAAAGCTCAAAGCCCCATAGAACATGAGACATCATTACCACATAAAACCCGTCCCTGTGCTGCTAATGGGCTCTTTCTGTTGGTGCTGAGAAAACAGGAAAAACTTAGAGAGCTTGTCAGAAGCCAAGCTTGCCTTGGAGAAAACCATTCTGTCAGCAAAATTGGTGTGCGAGGTGATGCTACTGTTTACCCATCTGGGAGTTGAGAAATGCTTAGTCTTTCTATTTCCTCTCTTGTGTATTTCAGGTCTCTGTGGAGCAGCTTTTTTAAAAAGGTGATAAGAGTCTGAATCAGCCTCATTGAAATGTCAGGGAAGGGACTGACTCTCCTGTGTGGATACTAGGGTCTGGATAGGAAGCCTGGATTCATACAATCATGGATTCAGGGCTGGTAGGTTGTGACCTCAGAGGTCATTTCATCCACCACCACCACCACCACCACCACCACCCCTTTTTTACAGATGAAAAAACTGATGGCCAGGGAAATTAAGTGACTTTGTTTTGCAGAGGAGGTTACTTAGGCACACAGAGAGGTGAAGTTACTGATAACAGAGCTTATTATTATTAGTGTTCAGTCATGATTGAGTCTTCGTGACCACATCTGGAGTTTTCTTGGCAGGGATACTGGAATGGCTTGTCATTTCTTTCTCCAGCTTATTTCTTTCACTTTCTTTCATTTTTTTCCTTTTAATTGAATTTTCTTGTACAAAATGACAAATATGGTCATGTTTTACATAAGCATACATGTATAACCCATATCTGATTGTTTTCTGCCTCAGGGAGAGGAGAGGGGAGGAAGGGAAAGAGGGATAAAAATTGGAACGCCAAACTTTTCCACCAATTTTAAAAGTATCTATTGTTCTCTGCTCTGAATTCCATTGTCCCACAGGAATTTGGTTTCTTTACTATGAGTTCTCTAAACTCATAGACTTCTAGTCAGGTTTTTATTTCTTTTCTCCAGCTTATTTTACAGATGAGGATACTGAGGCAAAGAGGGTTAAGTGACTTGCCCTGGGTCACGCAGCTAGAAAGTCTCTGAGGCCAGATTTGAAATCAGGAAGATGAGTTCCCCTGACTCCAAGTGCAGTGCTCTATCCAATGCAGATGAAGTTACCGAGGCCCATATGATAGGTAACTGAACCAGTAGTGATCAAAGTGTCAGATATAAATTTAAATTCTACCTCAGACATTTAGCTGTGTGACCCAGGGCAAGTCACCTAACCTCTGTCAGCCCTAGTTTCCTCATCTATAAAATGGGAATAAGAATAGCATCTAACTCACAGGTCAATTGTGAGGATCAAATGAGTCAATATGGAAAAAGTGCTTTGAAAACCTTCAAGAGCTATATAAATGCTAGCTATCATTCGAACCCAGGTCCTCTGACTTCAAATCTAGCAGAGGTAAAATTGCATCATGCAGGCTTCCTGAAAGTCACCTCTGACTGTTCCCCTTTCCTCATCACTCATATCTAATAATCTGCTAAATCCTTTAAATTCTCCCTCCACAACCACTCTGATTCATCTCCTCTTCTGCCAAACCACCTTAGTTTTAGCCCTTATTACTTCTTGTTTGGACTATTGTAATAATCTCTTCCCTATTCTCCCAACCTCCAGTCTTTCCCTGCTGAAATTTATCCTTCCTATAGAAGCCAAAATCACCTTCATAACATATAGATCTGACCACCTCCCTCTGCTGCTCAGAAAATCCTTTGGGGTTCACTATTGCCTTAAAGAAAAAAAAGACAAACTCTTTAGCTTAGTGCTCAAGTCCTTCCTTTCCCTGACCCCAATATGCCTCCAATCCACTTTGTAAGGACTATTTATGCTCCTTTAAGAATGGTAAATTCCAGCAAATCCAGACTACTAGTTTTTCTTCAAATGCAAAGTAATTTGACTTCTCCCTCCAAGCATTCCAATAGGCTGTCCCTCATGTTTGGAATGCACACCCTATACATTTCATGTCAGAGTCCCTGTTTTCATTTAAGGCCCAACTAATCTACCACCTGTCCTGTGGAAATTTCCTTGAATTGTACTCTGGAGGCATAGGGAGTCACCAAAAGTTTTGCTTGTTTGTTTGTTTTTAATTAGGGCAGTGACCTGTGCCTTAAGGAAAATTATTTTATCCACTGTAGGGAAAGTGAATCATTCATAGGAGGGCCTAAAAGCAGGATTCCAATTAGAAGGCTATTAAAATAGTCCATGCGTGAGATAATGAAGATCTGAACAAAGGTTGTGGTCATATGAACAAAGGGAATAATAATATTATAATAATAATAATAACTCCCATTTATGTAGTGCTTAATATGTGTCAGACACTGAGCTAAGTGATTGATTTTACAAGTATTATTTTATTTGATCCTCACAACAACCCTAGGAGATGGGTGCTTATTACCATCTTCATTTTACAGTTGAGGAAACTGAGGCAAACAGAAGTTAAGTGACTTGTCCAGGGTTATCAGATTTGAACTCAGATCTTCCTGACTCCAGGCCTGGTTTCCTATCTACTGCTCCACCTAAGTTTCCTCAAGAAGGAAATGAAGGTGAGAAATGTTGTAAATGTACAGTCAACAACTTGACAAATGATTGGATATTGGGGGAGGGGGTGACAAGGAAAAGTCAAGAATGACTCTGAGGATTGTGACCCTGATTAACTAGAAGTATAATAATGCCCTTAAAAGAAACAGAGAAGTTTGGAGGAGGTATAGAGGTTTTCCTTTCTGTTTTGTTGTATTAATAGTGTGCTTGAGTTGCTTTCCTTCTTTTCTCTATCCCTCTTTTCTTCCTCCCTCCCTTCCTTCCTAATAATAGTTTGCATTTATACGGCATGTTAAGGTTTGGAAAGCATTGTGCAAATGTTATTTCACTGGATCCTTAAAACAACCATGTGTAGTAAGTGCTGTGATTAATCCCATTTTACAGATGAGGGATTTGAGACTGAGAGAGGTTGTAATTTACTCAGGGTCACACAGCTAGTAAATGTAAGAGACTGAATTTGAATTTATGTCTTCCTGACTCCAGGTCCCCTGTTCTTAGGCACTTCATCACCTAGCTGCCTCCTCCTTCCCTCTTTCCTTTACTCTCTCCCCCCCTCCCTCCCTTCCTCCCTCCTTCCTTCCTTCCTTCCTTCCTTCCTTCCTTCCTTCCTTCCTTCCTTCCTTCCTTCCTTCCTTCCTTCCTTCCTTCCTTCCTTCCTTCCTTCCTTCCTTCCTTCCTTCCTTCCCATTGCACTGTGTGTTCTTGGGAAAATTGCATTACTTCTTTAGGGACCTCTGATCTCCCTCATGGAACTTAGGGGTAATAATCATGTAATCTCTAAATTAGAGTAATTATTAAAATGTTATAATTTGCCTCCTCCTTGAGATCCTGATGTTTAATGACAACCGCTAGAAGATACAGTTAGCAAATACCTCAGCCCTTGCACCTTCCAAGCATCTGGGAGCCTGTCTTCACACATCACCAAGCATTCTACCACAAGTCACTTGTCACTGCAGTCATTGCTACAGAGAGAGTATCCTCACAGTAAGTGGCCCCCATTCGGGATTCATACTCAGTGCACAATTTATGCTCCCAAACTCTAATTGTAAATTATGTGCACTCACCGTGCTACACACTTTTTTGTCTCAGAGTGAAACTTCCTAGCTGCCAGCTTTTTGATGAAGAAAAATGAACTGTTTACTACACAAAAAAAAATGCCCAGATCTCTGTCAGAGAAAACTGCTTCTCTGCTGTTTTGGACATCAGGGAATCATAGCATCTCAGGGATGAAAGAACAGAGAATACAGAATGTCACAGCTGGAAGGTAGTCTAGAATGTTAGAGTCAGGAGGCACCTTAGAACATGGAATGTCAAAGCTGGGAACAACCCTGGAATAAAGAATATTAGAGCTGGGAGAGACTTTAGGACACAGCATTTAGAACTGGAAGAGAGCTCATAACATGGAATACAAAAGGCTAAAGCTGTAACTGAGCAAAGACCACAAATATTAGCTTTCCAGAAGTGAAAAAGACCTTAGAACATAGAATGTTATAACTAAAATGGAGCTTAGAACATAGAATGCTAGAGTTGGAAGCACCTTATGACATGCAATATTAAAACAGGTCTCCCAGAACAAAGGATGTCAGAGTTGGAGGTGAGTTCAGAACATAGTATGACTTAATTGGAAAAGAACTTAGAATGTAGAACATAGAGGTCTAGAGTTGAAAGAAGCCATAGGATATAGACTGTTGTAGCTGGAACTGACTTTAGAATGTAGAACATAGAATATCAAAGCTGAAAGAAACCTAATAGATTATGTAGCACATCTTCTCATTTGATAGAATATGAAACTAAGGTCTAGGCAGAAAGGGTGACTTACTCATGATTCAACAGTTTGAAAGCAACAGAATAGAAATGCCAACTCAGGTCTCCTAATTCACATCTCAGTGTTCTGTTCCCTAGACTACATTACCTCCCCAAATTTCTATAAAAGACACCTAGAGTCAGATACTATCCAGCACCCGAGAGCCCAGTCAAGAAGTGGTAGTTGGAAGTGAGTGGGGTATGATCTATTTAGTTTAGACATGTTAAGGTCGAACTAACATTGTTATTTTCAAATGAAGATGCCCAAACATTGAAGATATGCACAGAGTAGTCAGAGTAGTCACAGTTTCATAATATGTAAAATCCCTTACAACTCAAAAATCTAATGCTCCTTAGAATCATAGATTATGCAATCATTTGGCAACCCCCATAGATTATAACTAACATTTGTCATGTCTTTCCCTTCCTCTCCACTTCCATGGCTACCATCTTAGTTTAGGCCTCTGTCATGCTCATATAGTCTTTTGCAATAACCTCCTAGCTGGTTTTCCAGTCACTAATTCCTCTGGTCTTTTCTTAACATACCTGCTGAAATAATCTTCCTAATACACAGGTTTGCTGAGGAAACCTGTAATTGCCTCCCTTTCCCCTCTAGGATAAAATATTCATGCCTTCATTTACCTTTCAAGATTGTCCACAATCTGGCTTCAATCACTTTTTTAGGCCATATCTTATAGCTCAGCCTTTTATGCACTCTGCATTCCAGCCAAATGTGAGTATTCTCCACTCCTGGAACTTGTCCTGCCCTTTCCCACCATAGTGCCCTTGGACATATTGGCCCCAATACCTGTAATGGACTCTCATTTACATGCTGAAATCCTCTTCTTCCTCCAGGGCCCAGCACAAGTACCACTTCCTCTTAGAATAAGATAATAATAATGTCGTTGTTCAGTCATGTCTGATTCTGTGTGATCCCATTTGTAGTTTTCCTGGCCAAGATATTGGAGTAATTTGCCATTTCCTTTTCCAGTTCATATTACAGATGAGGAAACTGAGACAAACAGGGTTAAATGATTTGCCCAGAGTCACAGAGGTAGTAAGTGACTGGGGCTGGATTTGAACTCAGGTCTTCCTGATTCCAGGTTCAGTACTTTATCCACTGCACCACCTAGCTGCCCATATAGAAGACACTTAATAAATGTTTGTTTCCTTCCTTCCTTTCTTCTTGGTTCTCACATTCATTGCTCTTTGTTCTAAGATTCCTTCCAACTCCAACAATGGATGTTCAACATTCTAAGTTCTGTCTAAAGTCTCTCTGCTTAATATTCTACATCCCAAGGTTGTTTATTTCTTTCCTGAAGCTCTGACAATCTGTGTTCTATATTCTAAAACCCGTCCTGGCTCTAACATTCTATGTATAATAGACATAATCATTTAATATGAATAATCTTGTTTTGGGGGCACAGGGAGGAGGAGGAGGAAGAAGAAAGGCATGACTGCACCACTGTGTTATGGTATGATGGCTGTGACCTTCATGGGAAGAGTAGGCAGGATTCAGGATAGCTACAGATGGGTAATCACTCCTGTGCTCAAGAGTCTGGTATGGGACTAGAAGCATATCTCTATATTAAACAATCAGATATTTGTTGTCTAAGGGTATGATGCTCTTTCAAACATTCAGAATAAATGCTACTTTCCATGGTCATTTTAAAGGAGAGGGGAATGGTTTCCTTTCAGCATCTTCAACTCCCTTGTGCTACTTTGTTTGTTGCAGATAAATGATAATTATGGGTCATATTTGTCAGAGCAAACAGTGAAACAGAAATTGAGGAAGTCATACGTATCAGTGCAGATGATGGAATAAGCAAGAATAAATGGACTGACTCAGGAATAAGATGAAATCTCAGGTCAACCATGGAGAGAATGATCTCATCAAGGAAGTCCACTCAATAGTTTCAGGTGGTGAAGGTACTGGGAGCTACGGCATCCCATTTCTAGGGGGCAAGGGATATAACTACATGTCTGTAGTTACAGGAATTCCTGTTAACCCTTCAAAAGTCTATGTTCCTCATCCCATCTCTCAAATTTCACTTCTCTCTCCTTTCTCATCTCAGTTAGGAATGACATCTCTCCTAAAGTCAGAGAACTTTCTTCAGGGAACCATTCAAGCCCATTTGGGTCTTGGATGGGAACTTTGTATGTTCTACGTTCTAAGACCTATTCAACTCCGATATCCTGAATTTTGTGTTCTGGAGTCCACTTAACCTCTGATATATTCTATGTTCTATCATCCCCTTTAAACTCTGGAAATTTAAGTTCTGTATTCTAAGATTTCTCAGCTTTGGTGTTCTTTGTTCTGTGTTCACTGTTCAATGTTCTATAATTAAAGATCTATGTTGTGGGGCAGCTAGATGGCGCAGTGGATAGAGCACCAGCCCTGGAGTCAGGAGTACCTGAGTTCAAATCCGGCCTCAGACACTTAATACTTACTAGCTGTGTGACCCTGGGCAAGTCACTTAACCCCAATTGCCTCACTAAAAAAAAAAAAAAAAAAAAAAAAAAAAAAAGATCTATGTTGTAAGGTTCTGCCCATCTGTGTTCAATCATCTGAGGCCTCTTCTAGCTCTAGAATTCTATGTTGTGTGTTTGGTTCTATAATCTAAAGACCTTTCCAACTCTAACATTGCACATATATTCTGTGGTCTAAAATTCCATCATACCATGACTGGGTTCTAAAGCCCTTCCTAACTCTAGAAATCTATGTTTTAAGATCTCATCTAGCTGTGACACTCTATGTTCTATAATCTAAAGACCCTTCCAGCTCTAACATTGTATGTTCTGTGGTCTAAAGCTTAAGCATTCAATATTCTTTGTTCTCAGGGCCCTCCCAGCTCTAATGTTCTATCTTCTAAGGTCCCGTCCAGCCATGAGGTTCTATTTTCTATAACCTAATCTAAGGTTCCTGATATTGTGTGGCATGTATTCTACAGCCCTTCACAACTCTAGTATTTTATGCTTTGAGGTCTATGTACTTCTGATATTCTAAGGATCTGTGAAATTACAATATATATGTGGGGAGAAAAAGAAGTCAAGAAGGAAAAGAATGATCCTAAAAGGGGGAGGGGACCTCAGGGTATAAGGAGGCCTCCAAAGACAACAGCACTCCCCCTTGATTTAAGACTCTGGCCTTTGAGATTTATAAAACCCACATTTTATCAGTCTGTCTGGCTTTTTTTTCTAATCGTATGGTAAAGCAGAAGCAATGAAACCACAGGGGAGAGCTCATCTCTCTTGCAAAGGAACACACTAAACACATTAAAGAGGAATTAGAAAGGGCCTGGGGTTTGCTTTCTGTTTGCTTAATGGACATTGGTTGCCTGTTAACCTAACCTCCATCAGCTATTGATGTGTTTCATAAAATATCCTTGGCCTTATGTACCTGCACATAGCAGGAACCTTATAACCAGGCTGCTTTTAAAAAAAATCACCTGCTGTCTCTGCTCTCAGCATTTCCCTACCCAAACAAAGGGTACCAAGATATTTATGACAGATTCAGAGACTCAGCCTGAATGCAGCTAATTGTAAGGGCTGCAACCTGGCAAGGTGGTCCATTAGGCTTGGACTTTAACAGCTACCATGGAATCACAAGCAAAGGGAATATTTGAATGTCAGGCCCAATGTAATAGAATCATGGAAGTTAAGGGCTGCAAATGGTGCCCTGCCCAAGTCACCTAATCCAACTTCTGCCTAAGGGATCACCTTTAAAATATTACCAACAGAAGCTCTTGCTTAAACACCTCCCTCCATTGAAGGGAAGCTCCTTTTTCCACCAAGGCCATTCATTCCATTATTTCCTATGCAATTTAACACATATTTGTTGTGTCTCTGGAGTATAGTGCATAGGCACTTTAGACATGTCTGATTATTTGAAAGCTTTTCTTTATGTTGAACTGAAGTCTGCCTCCCGTGATTTTCCCCCCTTAATTTTGTTTCTAGTTCTGTTGACTAGAACTATGGAAAATAAGACAAAAGCCCCCCTTCCACCCAACAAGCCTTCAGATTTTTAAATGCATTGATAAGCCCTACTTCTCCCCCTTCTGTAGCTGTTGATTCAACCAATCATTGTATAGCAGTCTCTAGTCGTCTTGCCATCCTGGTGATCTTCCTCTGGACTCACACCAACTTGCTAATGTCCTTCCACAGTGTGGTGCTCAGAATTGAATGTAGGACACTGAATGTTTTCATTATATCCTCAAGGTTCAGTTTTCTCATATATCAATATTAAAGAATCCATCCTTTTTTTTCTTTTGTTCTCTTGCTCTCTTCTTTTTCTTTCTTTATTTAAAATCCATTTGTTATTTACCATTATGGGTCCTTTCCCCACTAATAGAAATAATAAACCCCTCCATGCCTTAGGAGAGAAGTTCATGAGTTGCTATATGCAAGGGAAAAAAATCTGTTGATCAGATGACTGATGATGAACCTCTATATGCTTAGCTAGGGAAGTCCTCAGGAGAAAGATATTTAATCCATACTTAGGACCATACATATTCTCCATCTCTGAAGAACCTGCAAGAGCTTACTCTCCATTGAGAGTCTTTAAAACCCAACAGAGGCAGCCATAGAGAATGAGGTCAGGTGTGTTGACATGCTCTAGGGGGTATTCCCATTGGCCACTGTTGGAAAGAGAAAGGGCCAATAAGAATTCTCCTCCAAATTGTACTAGCTGGTCAGGAGCAAAATGGGTAAAATCTCAGCATGTTAAATCAGGTAGATGTGCATTCACATCCTCCCTCAGATGCTATCTAGCTATGTAATCCTTAGAAAATCATTTAACCATTTTAGCCTCCATTTCTTCATCTCTAAAGTGGAGGCCAAAAGAGCTGTTACGTCACAGGTTTACTGTGAGGACCAAATGAAAATGCCTGTGATGTGTATTCAAAACTTAAAGGACTATAGAAATATTATAAAAGAGGCTGCTGCCTGGTCAACAATTCTAAGGTTGTCCTTAGGGAACTGTAAAAACCACTCCACCTCTGGGGGTTCTATAATTCAATGAAATTTTATCTCCACATAGCCATAACATCTAATCAAAGGCTGGCTTCTCAATGTCCTATCTCCTTAGTGTTTATCTGTACCATTAGCAGTGGTCATATGGTAGCTATAACATCTAGAGAAAGTCTAGCTTCTCAATGCTCTATCTTCTGCATGCCTGGAATAATCAGGTTTATGCACAACTGGAAAGTCAGGATATTGGATCTATTTCTGCCTCCTCCACAGTATTCACAAACGACTGGTCTCATCATTCCAAAGTTTATATGGAATTGGCCAAAGAGTGATTTCGCCTACTCTACTGCATAAGTATTGATTAATTTCTGATAACTTCCCTAGAAGTTTGAGGTCACTGATTCTATCTCCCTGGAGATAATTTTTGCCACTTGAATGATGACAAAAAATCATTATTAATGGATATGATGAGGTAACTCATCCTGAATGCTGTCATAATTGGAAATGAAATTTATGGTTAGATGCTTGCCAAGTGTTATCCAATGTCAGAGGAATCTTTGATTAAAAATCTGGGTCAGTCCCAATCTTCTTAAAAACCATTAGTTGGAATTTTCTTGAGCCATAAATTTTAGAATAAAAAAGCAGTTACAGCTAGAAGAAAACTTAGAACATAGAACTTAGAAGAAAGCTTGAATGTTAGAGTTGCAAAGAGCCATACAACATAGAAAAGTTGCTTAAAAAGAGAACTTATAATGTTAGGACATAGACTATGGAATGTTAGAAGAATAGGGGACCTTAGAAATCACCTTAACTGACCAGGAGAGGTAGCTTCCCAAAGACTATTTGGTATATTTGGGGATATGTCTTAATAATTATCACTGAATATTGTGCTTGGTATTTTTACTTCTTTCTGTTAAATTGTAAAGACTAAGTAGGCTGTAAATATAACTATGTGGGAGATCAATATTTCTCCAACTAAACAAGGAAAATTGCAAAACCATGTATAATCAGAGCTGGATTGTATGTTATAGACAGTATTTTCAAAGAGGGAAGAGTTGATGAAGGATAGAATAGTCAGGGGAAACTTCCTGGAAGTTTCTTCCTGGAAGAAATATGAGTAAACACTTTTTAAAAGAAGGAATGCAAAGCAAAAGAAAGTTGTAAACTTCTAACAATAATGGGAATATAAATTAATATTTTATTATACCTAGAAAATTTGGGGAGGGATGACAAAAGATGACACAAGTGCTGGAGGGACTGTGGAAAGAAATGTACCCTAACACATAATTTGGGAAGGTCAAATTGATCCAACCATTTGGTAAAACAAACTAAATTGTTCATATTCTTTGAACCTGGGATTCTGCTGCTTGGAATAGGCCTCAAGGAGGTCCAAGATAGAGGGAAAAGTGTCACATGTAACATAATATTTGTAGTAGTACTCTGTGTGATAGTTAAAAACTAGAAGGAAATTAAATGATTGTCTATGTGTAATAGATGAATACAATAAAATATCATTGCACTATAAAAATGATGGCACGAGAAATTCAGAGAAATTTGGGCAGAGTTGTTTAGACTGATGAAGAGTGAAATAAATTGAACCAAGGAAACCATATACATCACCACAATTATAAAGGAAAAATAACAGCAAAAGACAAGAATTCAGATCAATGCAATGACTGTGATTCCAGAGTACTGATGTTGAAATGTTTCTCTCTTCTCTTGTTGAAAAGACAGTGGACAATATATGGATGAAGATCAAGACATGAATTATTAAACATGGTCTAAGTGTCAGATTTTTTTCCCCTTTAATTGTGCTTTGTTTCAAGGAAAGAGTCCATTAAGGGAAGGATGGTTATTAGAAATTGACAGCAGTTTAAAAAAACCTGAAAGCAACAACAAAACATTTTTAAACAAAGGTAGGACATGGACTGGACCTTGAATACCAGATATCAGGCATGTTGATTTGTGGGCTTCTATTTTAAAGTTAAAGGTCTTCACAGAATTACACCAATGGAATCATCAAGAACTAGCATTGCTTGCCTTTAATTTCAACAAATGTTTATTAAATCAAAGAAAACTCCCAAAAGGGGTCATGAAGAGTCAGACATAACTGAAAGCAATTAAAAAACAACATAGACAGCTTATTGTATAGGGATATATTACATTTACCAAAATCTACAATATAAATTAATGAATAAATTTAAAAATTACTAAGCACTTACTATGTGTTAGGAACTGTGCCAAGCACTGGAGATTCAAATATAAAAGTGATTCAGTCCCATACTTCAAGGAACTTATATTCTAGTAGAGGAGATAACACATATATGTGAGTGGTAGCCATGGAAAAAATAACGAGTTGATCCATCAGGCAATAATTTATGTACTCTTTTCAGAGAAAATGCTTGTATAAGTTGTATTGATTTGATTAACTGTACTGAAAGCAAAAGTGGAAAAAAGAAAAAGGGAAGGGCTAGAGGGCAAATAATGAAATGAAGAGGACATGTTAATTATTTTGAGAGTGGGACAAACCAAGCAGTATGGAAGGTCTAAGGAGATAAAATCAATACTGACTTAGAGAATCTTTGAAGACTTCTTGAGGAGTTCATAAATGAGTTAAGCTTTAAATGGTGGGTTGTGTTTCAGTGGCTAGAAATGGTGGAAAAAGAGGGTATTCCAGGCTTATGAAATACAATGAGCAAGTGAGAGAGGTAGAATAACATGGAGGCATATTTCAAAAGTGTTTCAAAAGTCTTAATGCTTAATAATGCTTAATAAGCCTCAATGCTTAATAATATTCGTTACTTTCATTCAATAAATATTAATTATGCACCTACTCTGTGTAAGGAGCCATGGGCAATGGGAAACAGATAAAAGGACTAATAAAACAATCTTCATAGCAACACCATGATGCTGGTAGGCCAAATATTCTTGGTGGTGGTGGAGGTGGTGGCAGTGGTAGAGGTGGTGGTACTTTGTTCTCCAAGAGGACCAATGATATCACGGAGTAATGTCTTGACTTGTGTATAAATTAAACTTGAGTAAGGCAGAGCTGTGCAAAGTCATCAGACTCACTCTCTCCTGCAGAATCACTGAAGTCCAATGGTAGGACAAAAGTCAAGACAACTGGTGATGGTGAAGGATGCAGTGGATGTAGGCAATAAAACTGAGGCCCAGAAAGCACATGTGACTTACCCAAAGTCACAGAGATAACAAGTTGTAGAGTTAGGGTTCCATCTGCTATACCACATAACTTCTATCATCCTGAGAATCTTCTTATAGAAGATACCAGCTTTCATCCTTCTTGCCAGAAAACAGCTTTAAGAAACAGAATAGTGCAATAGTGCAATAGGAATCAGGAAAAACTGGGTTCAAATTCTTCTCTGGACAGGTCATTTAAGATCTCTCAGGCTGTTTCCTCATCTATAAAATAAGGATATCAGTGCTTTTTTCTGTGAGGATCAAATGAGATAATAGATGAAAGATTTTGCAAACCTTAAAGTTCATATAAATGTCAGTTATTATTACTATTGCTCCCTTCTCATCCGGGAGAGCTCATGTTTTTCACACACCACAAGTTCTGATATAGAATTGGCCTGGGCACAATGAAATGGTTTTGCTGTAAAGAAATTTTCTTGTAAATTCCATTGATATGGTTTCCATCATATTTCATCACCTCTGTCACAAAGTACACTCCTTTGGCCAAACTTGACCGGTCTCTGGCCTCTTCACATAATCTGGTTTTCTGCTTTCTTGGCTCAGTTCCCTGGGCCTGGAATGTTCTTACCCCATCCCCTCCCATTTATGAATATTGAAATTCTATCCTTCCTCTAGGATTCAGTGAATACCAACAACAACAACAAAAAGCATCTATTAGGCACCTCTTATATTCCTAGCACTGTGTTAGGCATAGAGATGAAATTGAACAGTCTGTGGACTGGAGAGGGAGGCAGTAATGGGAATAAATACAAAATATACATAAAATTATTTTCAAGGGAAGAGTTTGAGTCTAATATTAGTAGAACAGGGGTTCTGGAGGGCACAAAGGAAGGATAGGATGAGTGAGAGAGGGACACATGTGGGGATGGAATTGATATGAATGAAACTACATGGTAATCTCTTTTAAATCTCCCCAGCTCCTCCCACCATATATACAACTAGAAGAATGGTCTCTAATAGCACTCAGCATCTTTCTCTATAGACATCTCAATCTTCCTTATGGTGTAGGCATTTATGACCATGTCTCATCTTCCTTATAAGGCTGTGATTTCTCTAAGGTCTGGGTGCTTGTTTCATTTCCATAATTGTCCCCAATAGCATATGTCACATGTGCATAGCTGAGGTGCGATCCATCATTAATGGCATATTGAATGAACAAACAAATTGAATACCTTCCTTTAATTCAAATTGTCTTTATTAGAGTTTTTTTTTAATGCTCAAGAACTTTATGATGATCTTGTATTTTTGACTCCAGGACACCTATTGTTGGAAGCATGAGCTCTTAACTCACAAATAACCATTAGTGAATTGTGAGTCATAGAGTTAGAGCTAAAAGGGACCTCAGTGATGATAGAGTCCAGTCCCTGGCCAAGCTACATCCTTGACAGGAGGTCATCCAGCCTTTGTTGTCTGCTCAGCTTGTCTTCAGTGCCCCCTAAGCACTTCCTTTCTCAGTCTTCACCCTTTATCCTCCTCCCTTGCCCTGTCTTACACACTGAGTGCTCTCTCCTCACTCCCCCTCCCAAAGTGGCTTTCTTTCAACATCAGGGGCAGGGTCCCAGTTCTCTCTCCCAAAGGCTCATTCTCAGTTTGAACTACCCCTTGGAAAAGAGATTCCAGGCCTCCTTTTCTCTGTGTTCTCTTCATCTATACCTTATCCCTTACTTTTGGGCCAGCCACCAGTACCTGACTCCTCCCAGGGTTCTACATTCTCAGTCTGGGCTCTCCCTGGCTCTTTGGTGAGGGAGTCTAAGCATTTATGGGATGACTGGGACTGTATTGGGGAAAGGGACTCATCATTCTTCCAAAACCATTCTTCTCTCTCCTTTCCAATCACTCCTGGAGGCTGCTTCCTACTAACTCCATTGGTCTGCAAGACAAAGGAACAATTTTAAATCAGGGCAGTTTTTAACTTAAGCCTTTGTTTTTAAGTCATCTTTAAGGAGATTTTTTTCCCCTGTTCTCAGAAATAAACATTCTCTGCCCCAGGACTGGCATGAAAGGTCCTTGCTGAATGGTTGGTTAGTCAGCATTCCTTCCTTCGTAAGATCATTGAATCTTAGATCTTGAAATATCTTCTAAAAATCAATTTTACAAAGGATTTGCACATTACCCAGTGTCAGGAAGTATCCCTACATAAAGGCAAGTCAGTGTGTGATGGTATGGCCAGAGAAGGAGTCTGGAGACCTGGGTTAGAGTCATGGCCCTTTCACTAACTTTCTAGGTGACCTTGGGTAAGTTATTTCCCCTCTGTGGTTCTCAGTTTCCTCCCCTATTAAATGAGTGAGTTGGACTCAATGATGATTCCTATTGTCCCTTCTAGCTCTAACAATGTATGATGCCAAAGTAAACAAACCAACCAACCAAAAAATTACCTTAGGGCCTTGCTCATAGATGGATTTATATATGCATTTAAATACGTCTGTAATTAAATTAACTTCAGCCCATATCATACTACAGTGAAACTAATTTATTGCCATGCAATGTGATTTGGAAGAAAGAATACTAAATCTGTAGTCAGACAACCTGGATATAAATCCCAGATTGATTAGGTACTACTGGTATATGACATTGGAAAGCAGCTTACATTCTCTGTGCCTTAGTTTCCTCATGTGTAAAATGAAAGGGTGAGACTTCATCTTGAAGAGTCTGTTTTAATGTCTATCACCTTAAGGAAAAGGCTCTACATGTACAAAAATATTTATAGCTGCTTTTCTTGTGGTGTCAAAGAGCTGGAAATCAAGGGAATGCTAACAGCTTGTGGTATATGATTGTGATGAAATACTATGGTACCATAAGGAAAGAGGAGGATAGTTTCAGAAAAACCTGAGAAGACTTATATGAAGTGATACAAAGTGAAGAGACTAGAACCAGAAGACCATTGCACATATTAACAGCAATATTGTAACAATGGTCAACTGTGAAAGACTTGGCTACTCTGATCAATATAATGATCCAAGACAATTCCAAAGAATGTATGATGAAAAAAAATGCTACCCAATTCCAGAGAGAGAGAGAGCTAATAAACTCTCAGTGAAAATTAAAGTATCATTTTCTCACTTTTTATTTTTCTTGCTTTTTTGTGACATGGATAATATAGAAATATGTTTTGCATGATTTCACATGTATAATTGACATATCACTTGCCTTCTCAGTGGGTGGGTGGGGTTGGAGGGAGGAAAATAACCTAGAACTCAAAAAATTTTTAAAAGGATGTTAAAAATAAATAATAAAATTAAAAAGCAAAAAAACCCTTTCATTAGGGGAAATTTTTTTTTAATTAAAGTCTGTCACCCTATGCTTTAGTCAGAGCCTTTCTTCAAGGGGGTCTTCTGCCTTCCTACCCATATGCCTTCCCTGACAACATTCCCCTTGCCTTAAAAGCTTTCTCTTCTGACTATTGCAATTTAATTCCTGTTTCTTCCAGAAAGCATTTCATGACTATTCCAACCTTTCTTCCCTTCCTTGGTCCTCTCCAGAATTTGGCCTCATACCAGGTCCCCCACAGAAGAGGGGTTAATAATGTGCTGTCTTGTATTGTGCCTCTGTCTCATGGGTAAAAGTCCTAACTCCTTGCTCAGACTGGGAACCCTTTGAGGGCAAGGCACAACATGGAATCTTGGAGCTAGAAAGGCCCTTAAAGGTCACCAAGTGTAGTCAAATCACCTTATTTGACAGATGATGATGTTGATGGTGGTGGTGGTTATGGTGATGATGAATACATGGAACAGGGAGAAGTGGGGAACCTCAGGTTTCTCACATCAGGGGGAAGGTTTGGAAAAGACTCACAAAGTGGCTTCAGGAAACTTCACTGACTAAATCTAGATAGAAGATTCAATGAGCCAAATAGAGTAGTCCCTTTTATTTAGATCACACTGAGGTATGGTGCCTAAAGGGCAGGTATTGCATATACAATCTGACTGAGCAGGTGTATATAGTTCCATTGGCTGAATTCAGGCCCTACTAGAGAAAACAGACAGACAGACAGAGACAGAGACAGAAAGAGAGAGACAGACAGAGAGGGAGAGCAGAGAGAGGCAAAGGTAGAGACGAAAACAGACAGAGACAAAGTAGCTGGCCCTGGAGCCAAGGAGACCTAGCTTCCAGCCTTGCCTCTGACACATACTGGGTATAGAATCCAAACTTTCTAGGGCTCTGGGTAAGTCAATGGCTAACTTGCACTGGAAGAAGCAGATTTTTCCTCTGGGACTTCCTTATGTCAATGAAATCACAAGTCCAGTTTCTATCATTCTATTTTTAAAATACATGAATATGTACATGTTGTCTCTCCCAATAAACTGAGCACCCTTTGGAGGTAGAAATTGCTTCATTTTTGCCCTTATATTCCCTAGTGTCTGAGCAGCTAGCTGGTGGAGTGTATAGAGCTCTGGGCTTGGAGTCAGGAAGACTCATCTTCTTGAGTTCAAATCTGGCTGCAGATTTCCTATCTGTGTGACTTGTGGGCAAGTCATTTAACCCTGTTTATCTCAGTTTCCTCATCTGTAAAATGATCTGGAGAAGAAAATGGCAAACCACTCCAGTTTCTTTGCCAAGAAAATCCCAAATGGGGTCATGAAGTGTCAGACAAGATTGAAAAAAATGACTGAACAATAACAGCATCCTAGGGGGAGACATAATAAATATTGATTGATTGAGTGATTGATCAGAAAAAAAGTTTCCAGGCTAATCCTCTCCACTTCTACTTCCACTCCATCTCCTCCCCAAACTCTGTGATGCACCAGTGTTTAATTGTGTCTAGTTCAGGAGAGTGGAAGGTGGAGGGGCAGAGAATGGAGCAAGGCCAAAGGCTTTTCAATATGGTAGTAGTTATAACAAATTGACACAAACATGTTTCTTTTCTCCCTCTGGTTCCTGCCTACAATATGCTGCCCATTTGCTTCCCCAATCCACTTCATGCCCGAGGTTCTGAATTCTCCTCACCTAGTGAATAAATGAGAAGACCAAAGAACAGGAAAATAAAGAGCAGGTGTCCCTGTGTGAAAGCCAAGGAACAGCCCACCCAGTGAGGAAAGCTGCACTTCCATATGGAGCCCCAGGCCAGGATAGGAAGTCTCTCAGATAGCAGGCTGAGATTCCCAGGCAAATAGGAACAGTATGTGAAGCTGGCCGGGTGAATGGATGCTCTCGTACAAAAGTCTTCCAGCCCAGGACCCAGGTTCTTATAAACATCTCTAAAACAAGTCCTCTTTTTCTCTGGATAGGTGGTGCAGTGAGCAGATAGAGCACCAGGACTAGAGTCAAGAAGACTCATCTCCCTGAGTTCAAATCTGACTTCAGAACTTACTAGCTGTGTGACCTTAGGCAAGTCACTTAACCCTAATTGACTCAGTTCCTCATCTATAAAATGAGCTGGAGAAGGAAATTGGCAAACCGCTTTAGTACCTTTGCCAAGAAAACCCCAAAGAGGGTCACAAAGAGTAGGACATAACTGAAACCACTGAACAACACATCTTAAAACTTTAAACAATGTTTTCCTCACAGTATAGTCAGGTTTGGATGTAAGTATCATGATTCCGTTTTTAAAACATAAGTTTTTACTACAAGTAAAAGTTACTTGGGGGGCAGCAAGGTGGCGCAGTGGATAGAGCACCGGCCCTGGAGTCAGGAGTAACTGAGTTCAAATCCGGCCTCGGACACTTAACACTTACTAGCTGTGTGACCCTGGGCAAGTCACTTAACCCCAATTGCCTCACTGAAAAAAAAAAAAAGTAACTTGCCACCATCACACAGGAAGGAAGTGTCTGGGACAGGATTAATACCTAGGTTATAAGTTCTCTTCCAGTTTTGACACAGTATTAGGAATATCTAAATGCAAGTCCATATTTTCCCATTTCATCTGGATGTTTGGTCTCTGTAGTTCATAGTGATAGCTCCCTATAGATCATAGCCATAGCTACCCATTTCTACAGTGTCTCTTGTTTGGCAAAGCATAACAATCCTGTGAGATAGAGAGAGAGCAGTTATTATTAGTTGTATTTCACAGCTAAGGAAACTGAGGTCCAGAAAGGTAATATGACTTGCTTATGTTTAAACAGCATCTAAGATATTCCATCTCAATGTCTAATCTTTCAAAGAATTTTTTTCTCCCACCATCTCTTGCTCAGGTTTTTATCAGCCTCCACAATGATACACTCAAGCACAGTTGCCTAGAAGATGAAGCCGTGTTGTGAAAAGAAACTCAACAAGGGACATTATTTCTCTCTCATCTCCAGTCTTTTTTCTGCCCTTCATCTACCATTCTTTTGCTATAAAAGCAGCTGGTTTTTATTCTGTTCATCTAATAAAATTGTGTTAGCTTCTATTAGTCTTGTTTAAGGATTGAGCTGACCTTAGAACAGAGAACATAGAAGGTTAGAGCTAGAGGGGTCCTTAGAACATAGAATGTCAAAGCTGGAAGGGTCCTTAGAACATAAGATAAAGAAAAGTCAGAACTAGAAGGATTCTTAAATGTTTTTTTTTTTTTTTTTTTGCAGGGCAATGAGGGTTAAGTGACTTGCCCAAGGTCACACAGCTACTAAGTGTCAGGTGTCTGAGGCTAGATTTGAACTCAGGACCTCCTGAATCCAGGGCCCGTGCTTTATCCACTGTGCCACCAAGCTGCCCTGGAAGGATTCTTAGACCACAAAATGTAAGGAAATAAAAAGCATAGAAAATCAGAGCTAAAAACCTTATAATATGGAATGTTGGTGCTGGGAGAACCATCATACAATATAAATACAGTGATAGCTCTAAAAGATCTGGCAGAGACCACTGGATGTGCAACAGAGAATGTTAGTGGCAGAAGGGACCTTGGAGCATAGAGTGGCAGAGCAGAGTCCTGAGAATAAAGTCAAGGCTGAAAGGGACCTTCCCGGCTAATCTAGTCTGTTACAAATGCGAATCCTCAGCCCGAAGTGAAGGTAACAGGATCTGCTCCAAGCCAAACATTAAATTAGTGTCAGAGCCAGAACTAAATCTCAGGTCTTCATACCTAGTGTATGGTGACAATATTGACAAATAGTCAGGGTTCACAAAGAGGATGAAAACATCAACCACTCAGTTATTAATGGGTATATTGGCAAAATGCCTTTTTTCTGGCTAGGAAAGTGGGAGTGTCACTGACGATCTTGCCAAACCCCTGACCATAGGACAAAGATGCTTATATGACCCAAGTCTTGAAAGAAAAAAAATGGTTCTTGAAATCTACCTTTCAGGCTTCTTTCTTTTTTTTTTTTTAATGAGATATTTTATTTTTTCCGTTACATGTAAAGATAGTTCTCAACTTTTGTTTATACATGCTTTACAATTTCAGATTTTTCTCCCTCCCTCCCCTCCCTCCCCCCTCCCCTAGACAGCAGGTAATCTGATATAGGTTATATCTATATATCTCTATACATATACATATAGATATATATATATACACACATATATATACACATAATAACATTAATCCTATTTCTGCATTAATCCTGTTACAAGAGAAAGAATCAGAGCAGTGATGCAAAACCTCAAAATAGGAAAAAAAAAAAAACAACAGCACCCAAAACAAAAGAAATAATATGGTTCAATCAGCATCTATACTCCACAGTTCTTTCTTTCTTTTTTTTTTCTTGGATTTGGAGATCCTCTTCTATCATGAGTTCCCTGGCACTCTTCTGTACCATTGCATTGGTGAGAAGAATATAGTCCATCACAGTAGGTCAACACTCAATGTTGATGATACTGTGTACAATGTTCTTCTGGTTCTGCTCATCTCACTCATCATCAGCTCACGTAAGACCCTCCAGGTTTCTCTGAACTCTTCCTGCTCATCATTTCTTACAGCACAATAGTATTCCATTGTATTCATATACCACAACTTGTCCAGCCATTCCCCAATTGATGGGCACCCCCTCAACTTCCAATTCCTTGCTACCACGTAAAGAGCAGCTATAAATATTTTTGTACATGTGGGTCCCTTTCCCCCTTCCATGATTTCTTTGGGCAAAAGACCTAAAAGTGGGATTGCTGGGTCAAAGGGTATGCACAGCTTTATCGCCCTTTGGGCATAATTCCAAATTGCTCTCCAGAATGGTTGGATCAGCTCACAGCTCCACCAACAATGCATTAGTGTTCCAATTTTCCCACAGCCTCTCCAACATTTATTATCTTCCTTTTTTGTCATTTTAGCCAATCTGATAGGTGTCAGGTGGTACCTCAGAGTTGTTTTAATTTGCATCTCTCTAATCATTAGAGATTTAGAGCATTTTTTCATATGGGAATAGATAGCTTTGGTTTCTTCATCAGAAAACTGCCTGTTCATATCCTTTGACCATTTCTCAATTGGGGAATGACTTGGATTCTTATAAATTTGATTTAATTCCCTATATATTTTAGAGATGAGGCCTTTATCAGAAGCACTGGCCTCAAAAATTGTTTCCCAGCTTTCTGCCTCCCTTCCAATTTTGGATGCATTGCTTCTGTTTGTACAAAAATTTTTTAATTTAATATAATCAAAATCATCCACTTTGCATTTTATAATATACTCTATCTCATGTTTGGTCAAAAACTGTTCTCCTTTCCAAAGATCTGATAGGTACACTATTCCTTTCTCTCCTAATTTACCTATGGTATCACCTCTTATGTCTAAATCATGTATCCATTTTGACCTTATTTTAGTATAAGGTGTAAGATGTTGGTCTAAGCCTAATTTCTGCCATACTATCTTCCAGTTTTCCCAGCAGTTTTTGTCAAATACTGAGTTCCTATCCCAGAAGCTGGAGTCTTTGGGTTTATCAAACACTACATTACTAGTGTCATTTACTACTGCATTTCCTGAGCCTAGCCTATTCCATTGATCTACCACTCTATTTTTTAGCCAGTACCAGATAGTTTTGATGACTGCCGCTTTATAGTAAAGCTCCAGGTTTGGTACCGCTAACCCACCTTCCTGTGAATTTTTTTTTCATTATTTCCCTGGATATTCTTGATTTTTTGTTTTTCCAGATGAATTTTGTTATTATTTTTTCTAGCTGTATAAAATAATTTTTAGGTAGCCTGATTGGTATGGCACTGAATAAGTAAATTAATTTAGGCAGTATTGTCATTTTTACTATATTAGCTCTGCCTATCCATGAGCAATTGATATCTTTCCAATTATTTAGATCTGATTTGATTTGTGTGAAGAGTGTTTGGTAGTTGTGTTCATAGAGTTCCTGGGTTTGTCTTGGCAGGCTTATTTCTTTTGAGAGGAAAAAGCTTTTTAATTGAAAAACAAAAGAAAATGGAAAAAAAAATAATGGCTATGAAATCTCAGGAACTAGATTCAAATTTTGACCTGACATGAATTCCCAGATGTGTTACTTCCTTTAAGAGCCTAGGACCATAGCTCTGTAGCTGGAAGGGATATCAGAGGCCAGGTAGTCCCATGCCCTTATTTTACAGATGAGGAAATTGAAGGCTATAGAGGTTAAATTATATGTCCAAGGCCATATAAGTTACAACCATCAGAGGTGATATTTTTTTTAGTGAGGCAATCGAGGTTAAGTGACTTGCCCAGGGTCACACAGCTAGTAAGTGTTAAGTGTCTGAGACCGGATTTGAACTCAGGTCCTCCTGACTCCAGGGCCAGTGCTTTATCCACTGTACCACCTAGCTGCCCCCCAGAGGTGGTATTTAAACTGAGGTCCCCAGACACCAGGGAGCAGCTAGGTGGTGCAGTGCCTGCAGTCAGGAATACTCATCTCCCTGAGTTCAAACCTGGCCTTAGACACCTACTAGCTGTGTGACCCTGAGCAAGTCACTTAAACCTACTTGCCTCAGTTTCCTCATCTGTAAAATGAGCTGGAGAAGGAAATGGCAAACCACTCCAGTATCTCTGCTAAGAAGACCCCAAACGGGGTCACAAAGAGTTGGAGATGACAATAACAGCCTCAGATACCAGAGCCAATGTTCTAACCACTAAGCTACCTCTCTCACCTTTAAGACAGGAACAATGCTTCTTTCAACCAATAAAACTTGTTGGAAATCATGCTGCTTATTCAGAGATCAACCTGTCTTTTGGGATCCAGGATGGAGATTTAAGTCTTGTCTCTTCCATCTATGAGCTGGGTGACCTTGAACAAATAACTTCTGCTTTCTAGGCTCTGCTTTCTTTCTCTGTAAAGGCAGATGAAGTAGATCCATGTTAGCTTCCTCCTAGGGTTGTTGTGAGGAACATGTATTTAAAATACTGCAAATCAGAGTTTGACTAGGGAGGAAAAGCTAACGCAGACTTCCCCCACAGTTCTCTCTGCACCCCACACCTGCAGAAGACAGCTTACACATGCATGCCAAACACCCCAGATCACTTTGGTGTCTTGACATTCTCTGAATCTGTCCAATAATAGATATTTCATTCTGGAAGATAAAAATTACCTCTCTGTGGAGCTATTGCTCTCAGAAAGCTCAGGGATTGAAATAAAGGATTGTTTAGTGAATGCTGCTGCAAGTTTGATTGAACACCGGCTCTGAAGTCATTTGTTTGCCTGGAAGTGGGACATTAGCTGCTGCCTATGTGGGCTTCCTATCAGCCAGGTCAACTGCTCTTTTCTGTCTCTGTCCCTTAACTACCCCCTGATTGAAATAAGATGCTTCTGCGTGCTGGATTTTTCCCTGCTGTGGGGATGCCAGCTAACAGCTTCTGAAGCTTCCAGGGTGCCATCTACTTTGGGGATGCACAGCCCAATTCCATCCAGGTTACAAAGCACTTGTGACCCCCTACCCTACCCTCACACCCCCCACCTTGCCCCACCTGGACAGCTGGAGTCATTCTGTAAAGTACCATTTTGGACCTTTAATCATAAAGTTAATGAATATTCATTGTGTTTTGTGGCCTCTGAACCCTTTTTCAAGAGGGCAATGTGTGGTACACTGTGGAAAGCATACTGACTCTGGAGTCAGAGGACCTATGTTCAAATCCTACCTCCAATATCTACTACCTTTGTGACCTCAGGTGAGTCGCTTAACTTCCCAGGGGCTTAATCTCCTCATCTGTAAAATGAGAGTATTGGCCACTAATAGGTCTATATCCCAAAGAGATCATAAAAAAGGGGAAAGGATCTACACGTCATGTACAAAAAATATTTATAGCAGATCTTTTTGTGGTGTCAAAGAATTGGAAATTGAGGGAATGCCCATCAATTGAGGGAATGACTGAACAAGTTGTGGTATATGAATGTAATGGAATACTATTGTCCTATAAGAAATGAGCAGGTAAATTTCACAAAAATCCTGGAAAGACTAACATGAACTGATGCTAAGTGAAGTGAGCAGAACCAAGAGAACATTGTACACAGTAACAGCAACATTGTGTGATGATCAGCTGTGATAGAATTAGTTCTTCTCAATAATCCAAGATGATTCCAAAAGACTCATGATGGAAAATGCTCTCTACATCCAGAAAAAGAACTGTGGAATTGGACTGCAGATCAAAGCATACTATTTTCACTTTGTTCTGATTTTTCTTTCACAATGTGACTAATGTGGAAATATGTTTAACATGATTGCACATATATAACCTATATCAGATTGATTGCTGTCTTGGTGAGGGGAGGGAGAAGAGAGGGAGGGAGAAAAGATTTAGAACTCAAAATTTTAATCAAAGGAATAATAAAAATGAACTTTACGTGTAACTGGAAAAAAAATAAAATACTATTAAGATTGGAACAAATGAGAGTATTGGACTTCACAGTCTCTGAGGTCCTCAGAACCATTTGTTGGTACTCACAGAAACCCTGTGAGGTAAGTGGTGTGCATATTATTAACCCCATTGCCCAAATAAGGAAGCTGAGGCAAAGTGACCTTCTGAAGGTCACATAGCTATTATGGGGTAGAACTGGCACTCAAACCCAGGTCTTTTTGGCACCCAGGATAATGTATATTCTACTACCCGTATGTTTCCTTGTCATTATCATTATTGACATTTTTATAGCAGTATACATATATAACCTCATTTGATATTTGTAACCCAGTGAGGTAGGCACGACAGGCATCATTATCCCCAATTTACAGATGAGGAAACTGAGATTCAGAGTGGCTGTGTCTTGCTTAATATCACACAGAAAAACACAAGCATCAAAAGTGGGATTTGAACCCAAGTCTTTCTGATTCCAAGTCCAGCCATATAACTACCATGCTATGTTGCCAACTGCCATTGGTGGGTGGGGTGACTATCAGGCAGGGTATTTTTTTTTAATATCAAACAGTATATATATTGGATCTTTCTTTTTACTATTAGATTATATTTCCTCTGCCACTTGGCATAATTCTAAATTGCTTTCCAGACGAGTCAAACTCTTCTTGGAAAGAAATCTGGAATAAGGTCTATACCCCGTGCTCAGTTCTACAGTCCTTTCTTGCTCTAATGTTCTCTGAAGGATATACTCAGCAGTCAGAGAAGACATTATGTGAGCATAACAAGAAAGGCTTCAAGTTCAAGGAAACAGGGTTTGAACAGTACTCACAGAGGGAGGATGTGAGAGTAGCTGCTTTGGGAAATACCACAGGGGAAGCACATTAAAAGATCGAGGTTTCCCAACCACCCCTGACTCTCAGATCCCTTTGAGCTTAGGAGTGATGCCATTATTATCTTAAGTAAATGATAACAGGCAAGATGTAATTCATACTTAAGAGTTTCAATACTTGTAAGCCATCAACAGTCACAAAACCACAGAGCCTGCACTTGGGAGGCAGCACCAGAACCGGAACCAGAAATGTGAGTACTTGTTTCAAAATGTGGGGATTCCTGTGTCTGTGTTTGTGTAAGGGAAGAAGGAACAAAATAAGGGGGAAAAGCCAGGCCAGGTCCTTTTTGTAATAATTACAGCTACTGTTGTGACTATTCCTATTATGGTCTTCTCTCATCTTTGAGCCTCAATTTACTAATCTGCAAAATGGAGCTAAGAATATTTTAACTCCTTTATTATACCCCTCTTTTGATACCTTGTGGTGGTATAGCAGAGACCCAACCCCTTTTAACCTCCCTCCCAGCAGAGAGTAGGTTTATTTGCATTTTTCCCCTGGCATGATTTGTGAAGTTGTTCTAGGTTCCAAAAGTCCTAGGTATAAATGTGGCCCATTAATACATTTCTCTCATCAAGGGATAGATTTTTCTATCTAGTGTAATACCTGGCTAATCATCTATAAAGACTATAATCTGATGATAAAAATGATATTTAAAATATCAAAGGAAAATTTATCTTGCTTCCTTCACAGAACTTTTGTGAAGTTCAAATGAAAGAATATATGCAAATAAAGTTGCAAAGGTAAGCATAAAGTGTTATAAAACATACTTTTTTGTAAACAATTTTAATGTATGGTTATAAAACAGAAAGAATTCCATCTCTGCCTGTGGTATGACCTAATCATTCTGAAGCATGGGTGACAATGGGCTGTGGCTGGGCATCACTATCAGCCTAACTTAACAGGAAGGGCCTAAACAATAATAATAGGCTAAGCAGGGCCTAGAGTCAAAGAAGAAAGCTGAGTTGGTCAGTTATGGCCCAGAGATGCAGTCAAAGGCTATATACTCCTCCATTCATAATGAGATATAACCAAATTTTATTATAGGCTGCCCAGTATTAGTGACTAATTTAATTCAAGAACCATTTACATAGGTCTCCTCTCTCAATCTCTCTCTCTACATGCATATCTACATATATGCATACACACATGTATATGCCCAAATATACATGTATATATGTGTGATATTGTCACATAGATCCCCATTCATATAAAATGTTTATGAAAATAATCTACACCCACATTGAAACTTGATTGGGGCTATTAATACCGGGCAGTAATTCTTGCACAAAAGACCACATTTTCACCATCAAATAATAAACTGAAAAAAAGTCTAAAATTCAAGAAGCTGTTCCAGGTGTTTATTGACTACAAAACATTATTTGTCCTGATAAAGCAAAGGCCAACTTAAAGGCTGGCCAGCCAGCCAGTCTTCTAACTATCTGTAGCATTTTTATATACTTGACAGCTGTTCAGATTTCAAACTCTTTTCTTCAGCCAGAGAGATTTTTGTGGGAACGATTTTCTCTTGGGCCACCTTCCTATCTTTTTTGGATTTGGGTCCTGAGGTATCTGAACTGTTAGAGCATTATCTTCCCCCTTCATAGGTCCACATACATTAAGCAACAAATCTCATTCTTCATCTGTAAGGTCCCTTCTTTCTCGTTTCCTCTTCCTAGAATTCTCAGTTTCCTTCAAGACTCCACTCAAATGTTGCCTTTTGTAGAAGGCCTTCCCCATCCCCTCACCTGCTAGCATTTCCCCTCACAAATTCTCTGGGATCTCTTTTGTGTATATGGACACATTGTCTCTCCAATAGAATGTCAGTTTCATGAGGACACAGCTTTTGTGTCACTTCTGTCATTTTCTCAGTGCCTAGAATGATGTTTGACACACAGTAGGAGATGAACAAATGTTTGTTCATTGATCAGTTGCCACTTTCTGCTAGCCCGTAGGGTCTAACTGCTCCTAGGGGCTTCTCAATGGGCCTGATGGGTCACATGACCTTCTTGGCTATGGTCATCCCCATTTCTATTGCCTTCATCATCTTTTGAAGACAGCACTACAATCATGGTCAGTCTGATTCTGGATTCTGAACCCTTGGGGGGAAGTGGGGAGAAACCAACTTGTTGCCAGGTAGACCCCCTGCTCCTGCTCCCTCACTAACCTCCACAGCAATTCCAGTTTTATCTTCATTGGCCCTACCAATCACTTCTAACACATCTATCGCTTATGGTCTCTACCACCCTGATGGCAGATCTCTGGTCCTAACTTGAGATACTGTCATCACTAATGTCCCATGGGTGTCTCTCTCCCTTCTCAGCATCTGCCTCCATTGCCATCACTTCTCAGCCCTGGGAGGAAGATGAGAAAAAGGAGAGGCATTGAAACCTGTCTCTTTGCCGTGCCAGCCATCCTGATAGAGCAGCTTTCACCAGAAAATTAGTAATACTAGGAATGCAGAGACTTCAGGAAATAACAAAACTTCCTTATTAACACCAGGCTTCTCCTGGAGCCAATGATGCCTCTTTTTTAATTCAAATACCCTACCGACATTGTTTTATGTCTGTAAGCCATGGCATGCTACAATGGCCCAAGCATTCAAATGAAGATTAACTAGAGGGTCAATGAGAGGTACTTGTTGAGTGTGAGGTAGTTTCATGGAAAAATAAATATGGAACCATGTAGGGGACTGGAGTCAAGGGTGTCATTAGAGAAACATATCATTTAAAAAGTGAGCTGGTCATAAGTCTAGGCTAAGGGCTTAGTAAATGCTCAGTGAATGGAATCAAATGGAATAGGATCAGATAAGATAGAATAGAATTGAATTGAATTGACAGAAGCAAATATTTCCTAGGGAAACATTTTACATGTTCCTATAGGCAGACATAGACCTCTACACAAACACACACACACACACACATACACACATGCACATACACACGCACATACAAGCATGTAACATTCTGTCATATCAACATGCTGTCAAACCTTCTTTTCTCTTTCCTTTGAAATCCAGTGTGTAATTTAAGAGAGACAAGACCCATTTGTTTCTTATTTACAACCTTTATGAGTTGTCCAAAAAGTCTTTGGGCTGTTTTATTAAACCTTTAAAGTTTCTTTTTTGTTTTTTCTCATAAGCAGGAAATGACTTTGTGCCAAGTCTAAGTGAACTGGAACCTCTGAGGTTCATGCTTAGTTCAAAGCCACCAAACCATGAATTCAAGGTAGGCAGAAAACTTTGCACAGAGTCCACTTCCCCCATACCAAATACACACACTCAGCACTAAATCGACTAATTGCTTTAAAAAAAAGTTTTATTAATGTTTCTTCTCCTCCCCCCATCATAACTGTTACTTACCAATGACTCTCTTCCCCACCCCTCCTCCTTTCTAACAAAGAAATAAAGTCAACAAAATAAATCAATATGCTTTAAAATGCATGCCTTATTCCACACCAAGAATTCACCCCACCTAGATTTCATATTACCTGCAGTACAACAATGGAATCAGGGGACTTGAGTTCAAATCCTACTTCAGATGCCTATTACCTGCATCATTTTGAAAAAGTAATTTAAGTTTCCCTGACTTCAATTTCCTTACATATAAAATAAAAGAGTTAGCCTCAGAGTTTTTTAAAGGTCTAGATCTACAATGTTAAGGGCACTTTGAATTTACTACTATTTGTCCAACCATTCCCCAGTTGGTAGTCATCACCCTTTCTTTTAGATATTTGCTTCTACAAAAAAGTGCTACCATGAATGATTTCATTTGTATAGAATGATTTCTTCTGCCAATTGTCTTCTTTGGCATATATTGCTGTTAGTAGTATTACTGGGTCAAAGGGCATGTACAGCTTATTGACTTTCTAAATTATTTTTCGGAATAGTTACACCAATTTGCTGTTCTACCAATGGTGTATTAGTATATCCGTCTTCCAGTGCCATCCCCAGAAATAACCACTTTCAGTTTTTGTCATCTTTGAAAAGATGCCCAGTGTGACAACCAACTGATTACCAGGCCCTCTGAGGCTCAGCTGCTAGCTCTGTGAAATGGGGATAGTAATCTTTTCACAAGGTTGTAAAGCACTTTGTGAGCCTTAAAGTGTGATAGATATTCCCTTCAATTTCATTTGTTGAATGCCTACTATATGTGAAAACTTGTGCCCAGTACTGAGGACATAAAAATAAAATTTTATATCACAGACCTTTGATTCTAATAATGATACTATTGCCCTAGTGAAGAAGTCTTGGCAGTTATTCCACTGCTATAGTGTTTTAAGAGTTAACAGGAAGGTGGCCCAGTAGATAGAGTGTTCAACTTGGACCCAGAGACAGGAAGACATGAGTTCAAATCTAGCCTCAGAAACTTAGTATCTATGTGACTTTGGACAAGTCACTTAACTACCTTATTTGCTCCAGTTTCTTCATCTATAAAATGGGAATAATAATAGTACCTACCTCTCAGGGTTCTTGTAAGGATCAGATGAGATGATACTTGTGAAGTGCTTCAGAAGTCTAAACACACCATGTAAATGTTTGCTATTATTACGTGTAAGGATTGGAGACAGATATTGGAGATACAAACATAAAAATCGATGTAGTCTCTGACCTCAAAGGAGTTCTATGTAGGGTAGGTGGTGTGACTGGGACATAGACGCAAAGATGCCAGGTAAAATGTAATGGCTGGAGGAGATCCCATCAAAGGGGTCTAGGAGCATTTGAAGAGGGAGAAGACATTTTTGGCTGTGGGCCTCTGGGAAGGATACATGGAACTGAGGGCTCCCAAGGTGAGCCTGAAAGGCAGGAAAGGATTCTTAAAGTCACAGATGAGGAGAGATTGCATTCCCTGAATGGGGAAGAACCAATGCCACTCCACCAAGACAGGAATCAGCACAGGAAATGTGGGAAGCAGCTAGTGGTCTGCTTTGACTGAAATATCAACTGGGTGAGGAGGAGAGGGTAAATTAAGGCTAAGAAGGGAGGCTGCATCCAGGGGTGAAGGAGCAGGAGGAATACTAGCCTAAAGAAGTGGCATTTTTTTTTTTTTTAGTGAGGCAATTGGGGTTAAGTGACTTGCCCAGGGTCACACAGCTAGTAAGTGTTAAGTGTCTGAGGCCGGATTTGAACTCAGGTACTCCTGACTCCAGGGCCGGTGCTCTATCCACTGCACCACCTAGCTGCCCCAAGATGTAGCATTTTATCCATGGGGCAATAGTAAGCTATGGAAGGATTTAGAGCAGGGGAGTGATGTGGTCAAAAATGCATGTAAGTGTCTGGGCTGAGACCAGGTCATCATTTACTAGGAATGCTACAGAAAAGATCCCTGCTTGAGCATGGGGTTTGCCTGGATGACCTCTAAAGCCCTTTCTAGCTCTTAGTCTCTGTTTTTACAACTGGGGTATGAGCCAAGCCCTGCAGTCCTGTCCCCACTTAATTATATCCCCCGAGATTACCTCCAGACCAACAATAATAGCTCTTTGGAAAAGTCCCAACAGCCTCGAGTCAATGTTGGCACTTGGTCTTGCTGTGAAATAAAGGCAACTTGTCTTTGGAAACCATACACCTCTTCTTTCTTTGTACCCATCCCTGCTCCTGTCATCAAAATAATCGCTAACACTTATACCGGGCTTTGAGGTTTGCAAAGCACTTTGCATATCTTATCTCCTTGGTCCTCACTGACAACCCTGTGTGGGAGTATTTATTATCTTCATTTTATATATAAGGAAATGGGGGCTTATGGAGCTTAGCGACTTGCCCCTGGTCACAGAGCAAGAAAGTGTCAGAGTCAGAGATCCACTTCCAGCATTCTATCCATCATGGTACCTAGCTGTCTTTATGAGAACAACAACAATAAGAGATTCACATATGATATGTTATATATTATAATATAATCATAATATATTAATATAATAATTATACAATACTGTATATAATCAATATACTATATTACATATAATTAATGTTATATTTTGATTTTTTTTTAGTGAGGCAATTGGGGTTAAGTGACTTGCCCAGGGTCACACAGTTACTAAGTGTTAAGTGTCTGAGGCCAGATTTGAACTCAGGTACTCTTGACTCCAGAGCCGGTGCTCTATCCACTGCGCCACCTAGCTGCCCCTATATTTTAATTATATGTTTATATTATAAGTTTGCCAAGCATTTCATATGCATTAACTCTTCTGATTTGGAAGATAGGTACTTTAATTATCTTCATTTTAAGGATGAGGAAACTGAGGCTAAGAGATGTTGATTGACTCACCTAGCTAAGGTCACTCTTCCAGCTAGTATCGGAGACAGGATTTGAACCCAGATCTTGCTGACACTAAGCCCAGGACACTCTTTACTCTGCCAGGCTGCAGCTGCCTGCAAATCATACAGGAACAAGAACACCTTGATGATGCTGAGGGCTTCCTTTGTTGGCATCCTAGTCAGATGCCTCACCATAGCATAGAAGCAAGCCTAGTTTCTCTTTTTTTTTCTTTTTCTTTTTTCTTTTCAGGGCAGTGAGGGCTAAGTGACTTGCCCAGGGTCACACAACTTGTACTTGTCAAGTGTCTGAGGCTGGATTTAAACTCGGGTCCTCCTGAATGCAGGGCCAGAGCTCTACCCACTGCGCCACCTAGCTGCCTCAAGCCTAGTTTCTCAAAGGCCATGATTGCAGATGATGAGGTCTGGAAGGTCCTACTACCCTGGAAAGGGTTAGGACACAAGCCAAGAGACGGTCTCTTGGGTTTTCTATCTAGGGACGGGCTGAGTTAATGGGGTGAACTGTTGATGAGCAGGCTAGGCCTTGGGCATGAACATTTTCAGCTGCAAGGACTCATAACGACTCTCTATTTCAGAGAGCAGCTAGGTGGCACAGGGGATAAAGCACCAACCCTGGATTCAGGAGGACCTGAGTTCAAATCTGGACTCAGACACTTAATATTTACTAGCTGTGTGACCCTAGGTAAGTCATTTAACCCTCATTGACCTGTTTAAAAAAAAAAGAAGACTCTCTACTTCATTCCTGCACCCCTGCCCTGTTCCTGATTCTCTGGACTTCAAAATCGTGCTTTTCCTGTTGTCATGGGTCTCCTCATTTGGAATGGCCCACCCTAGCATTTTAAGGCTAACACAAGGTCCTTTCAGCACCACAACAGTCTGAGATAGGAAGTGGAAGGAATGATCTCCATCATCTGACAGGTCAACTGAGGCCCAGGATAGGGGGAGACTTGTCTAAGGTCACACAGCCTATGTATTACAAAGGATGGCACTTGGACCCAAGTCGGCTGACGCCAAGGCCTTTCCCAATCCATATGCAGCGTTCTTCACGATCATTTTTTAAAGAAAGTACTATGTGGCTGTGGGCAAGTTATGCGAACTTTCTAAGCCTGCGATTTATTATCTGCAAAATGAGAATATTAATACCAGTAGCCCTTATAGGGCGGCTACAAAGACCAAAGGAGAAAATGAATACGAAGTCTTTGGCAATCACACACATGTGTACACGTGTATTCACACGGTGTAAATGCATCTGTACATATGTGTGTGCAAGCACAAGTATGTCAATGTACCTGTGTTTATACTACAACATGTGTGTGCACATGTATGCCATGTATATGCAATACACATGTGTGCACATATACAGACATTCACTGCATACACACATGCACATGCATCTCTGTACATATATACAGATACATATGTGCATGCCTGAATGTATATACACATATAAACCACATAGATGCCAGCTATTATTTATTATGATCTCTCTGAACCGCATTTTCCCCTTCTATAAAATAGGAATAAAATATTTTATTCTTTGAAAAATATTTTAAAATATATAATTTGCTTTCCTACCTAACCTACATGCTGTAACACAAATGAGATAACGGATGTAACATGTTTTGCAACATATAAACAATTGTTACTTGTGCTATGAAGGGTGGTTTAAATGGGTGTTGAAGAATGATTATGATATGAATAAGTAGGGGAAAAATAGTATGCTAGTTTTTTTATTTTTTGGTTTCTTGGGGAGGGACATGGGGAGAAGGCTACTTTTTTGTTTTTTGTTTTTGTTTTTTAGTAAGGCAATTGGGGTTAAGTGACTTGCCCAGGGTCACACAGCTAGTAAGTGTTAAGTGTCTGAGGCCAGATTTGAACTCAGGTACTCCTGAATCCAGGGCCGGTGCTCTATCCACTGCACCATCTAGCTGCCCCTAAGGCTACTCTTTTAAAGCTGATCATTAGATCAGATGCTAGATTTCAACTGGGCAAGCTGCTACTGCTCAGACTTGATTTAAAAAAAAAACAGATTAAAATACAACTAGAACAAGATTGTTTTTGCTCAAAGAGAAAAAGTAAAGGCATGGGGGCCAAAGGGAGCAAAGGTACAGAGGCCAGAGTAAGCAAGATCTGCTTCTAGGGCAGTGAGGACATCCATCCTCCTGCAGCAGGACAGATCAATGGGTCAGGTCACTGAGGGACTATGCTGAGCACTGTGGAAATAAGACGGTCTCTCCGCTCAGGAGCTCACAGTATAATGACAGAGACAACATGCAGACAGCTATGCACAAACTAGTTATATACAGAATAAATGGAAGTTAATAGAGAGAAGGCTCTAACATTCAAGGGGCCGGTCAAGAATTCCTGCAGAAAGGGGGACATTAGCCTGGACTTGCAGAAATTCAGGGTAGCTGAGAGGTTGAGATGAAGGAGACTGTCACTCTGTGCCTAGTGGGATAGAGCCAATGGAAAGGCCTTGTTTGAAGATGGAGTCCTGCATCACTGAATCACTGTGTATGTGGGAGGGAGTTGGGTATAAGAGGCCTGGCAAGGTAAGAGGGAACCAGATTATGAAAGACTTTGAATGCCAAACAAAGGCTTTTATATGTGATCCTGGAGGCGATAAGGAGCTCCAAGAGTTTATTGAAAAAAAGGGTATGCCATGGTCTTGTGCTTTTGGCTGAGTTTGATAGCTGTGGATGATGAAGTGCAGTGGAGAGAGGCCTGGGGGAGGGAGACCAAGCAAAGCTTTTGCTTTTGCAACCAGCTTGATAGTATTATGGAAAATCTTGACAAGGAGACTAAGGGATCTGGACCTCATCTGGTTGGCCGTCAATGTGCAGCCATGGATGATGTTTGACCCAGAAGGTGGCAAGATCAGAGAGAGATGAATTTGGCAGCGTGTGAAGGAGGAATTTGAAGGGGACACATAACCTTAGAGGAGGCTATTATCCTAACTCTTTTTGTGAGATAGCCACTGCTGTGGACCTGGAAAGAATGAATCTGGGATAAAATGTGAAGAAAGTAAAGGAGAAAATATAGTAGATTTGGAGCCAAGAGGTCTGGGTGAGAATTCTGCCTCAGCTACCTAAACCCTAGGTCACCAAACAGCTTCCTCTAGTTGGGCCTCGGTTTCCTCCTATATAAAACGATGCAATTAGACTAAACAGCTCAAAGATCCCTTCCAGCCCTAAGCTATTATCTTTAATGATAGCCCGTGGTGAGAGAATGGATGCTGGGAATGAAGGAAAAGGAGCAAAAAAAAGAAACTTCTCTGGCAGGAGAGCCAAAGGTCTTAATGCTTCTGCATCCTAATTTAAAGGAATGCGGGAGGTCGGCCCGAGACACCTCTGGGAAAGATTCCAAAGGACTGTCAGAGCATTTTGAAATCCTAAGGACTGAGTGGGTAGGCAGGCGCCTTTGGAGGGGTGGTTATAAATAGGATCCAAGGCTGACACGGGGGACAATAGGGCCCAAGCAGGAATCCCTGGAGGAAGGGAGAGGGGGGCTGGCTGACATGTCCTCCACCCACAATCTGCTGAAGGTGGACTGGGCTGAGTATGGGGTGCAAGAAGAAGAACCATGAGCAAATGCAACCTCCAACACCAGCCTGGAGAAGAGAAGACTCTGCAGGGTAGGAGGGAGCGCAAGGCTAGTACATAAGAGAGGTTAGATTTGCTCTGTTTGCCCCTAGAGGCCAGTACTGGTCCTGATGAGGGGAAGTTATAAGGAGTCTGTTTTTCATCAATTTTCAAAACAACTCCCAGATTTAAGCACTGGGCTTTTCATCGAGTCAACATTTAATAAATACCTGTTGGATTTTATTGAGTTGAATAGACTTTCTACTATTCAGAGCTATCCAACAATGAGATGAGTCCTGAGAACTCTTGAGGAAGTGAGTTCCCATCCCTGGCCATATTTAACCAGAGGCTGGATGAGAAGCAAAATTGAATATTATTAACAAATCTCTAGCTTTGAAGGAGTCTTGGATTTTTGTTTATTTATTCTTATTTGTTTATTTATTTGATGAGTGGCAATGAGGGCTAAGTGACTTGCCCAGGGTCACACAGCTAGTAATTGTCAATTGTCTGAGCCCGGATTTGAACTCACGTCCTCCTGAATCCAGGGCCGGTGCTTTACCACTGTGCCATCTAGCTGCCCCCAAAGCTGATAACTTTTTGAAAAGTATTTTTCCTTTTTTTGCCATTTACAAGATATGATTTTTCACACATAATGTAAATTCATTTCCCACATATACTGTATATGATGCTATGGTACTATAAATGAAAAACAAAAAATAAAGAAGTAATTAAATATTCATGATGTTTGGTCCACCCTGTATAATCTAATCTAAGCAACAGGCTGTGTGACACAATGGCTAGTGTTCTTGGATCTTTAAATAGATCCTCCCTCTGATACCTAGGAAAAGTCATTCAATCTACTTCTCCAATCTTCAGTTTCCCCCTTCTGTAAAATGAAGGGATTGGCCTTGATGACTTCTAAAGACCCTTCTATTGCCAAACCTATGGCTTGCAGTCTCCATTAGGAGAATGCCCCCACCAATGAAATCACAGCTTTATGAAGGACTGGAGAATTACTGCTGTCACATATTCATATCTGGATCATAGTGGATCTATAGCCCCTGCTCAGTTCACAATGGTTTTCTACTGCTCATCAGATCAAGTTCACCCTTCTCTGCTACAAGGTCCTTTAGTTCTTCTCCCATGGTATCACTCACGGCTCACACACAGCCTCAGCCCTGGCTTGGTAGTTCTCTAGATTGCCTTCTAAGCCTACTGGGCACATTTCACCACTCAGTGATTTTGCTCATCGGTGCTCACTAATTTCTGGTGTGTTCCTTAACAAACAAGCCTTATTTCTTTTTAATTGTGCACTGGGTCTTGTTGGTTCCAAATATAGTATAAAATATAAAATATAGTATCTTTACCCATCCCTTCTAGAGTTAATTACTACCTAGGGCTGATGCCTTGAATGTTATCTCTCTAACCAGGCTGAAAGCACGTGGAAGGTAGGGTCTTATTGCCTGTATCTTTATAGCATGAGAAGTGGACCCTGTGGGGTACATGGTGATAATAACTATATCTTCTATTTCCATAGCTCTTTAAGATTTGTATAACACTTTCTTCCCAACAGACCAATGAGTATATCATCTCTATTTTATAGATTCGGGAAACTCAGGCTCAAACAGAAGATGTGACTTGCCCCGGGTCACATACTAGCTGGGTAAGCATCTGAGCCAGTATTTGAAATGATTCCAGGCCCATCTCATTATTCTTTCTTCAAATACACCATGCTATCTTGCTGATCACAACAGTAAGAACCTCCCCCTTGCCAATTAAATGCTATAGAAATTGGTAAGATGAAAGCTATTGATTTCCCTCAACAAATGCTCTCCTGACATTAATTTTTCTAGTTCTTTTCTCTAAATGTCAGACACGTCTCAGAAGTATGTCCCTTGTCTAAACACATGAATGTTTCTGAAGACTTCCAGAGGGGTAGGAGCCCTGTCTCTCCCTAAGTCTCTGAGACAATACAACCTTTAACTTTATCAGCTGTCAAAAGGTACCCCTTATTTGCAATCACTCATCCAAGCTTGTTTTATTTAAAAGAATAGCTTACATTTTTGTAGCACCCCAAGGTTTACAAAGTACCTTCCTCAAACAGCTAGCCATTGGAGGAAATTGAACTCTGGAGACAATGGGATCTGCACAGGGGGACCCTTATGATCCCACTCAAGTGCTACCTCCTGTAGAACATTTTCCCTGATTCCCCACCTAACCCTCCTCCCATACCACTAGCAGCTAATAGGGGGATTTTTTTGTTTGTGAGCTCTCAACTCTCTGATATATCTTTACTTTCTACTTTGTATGAGTGTTCAGTATAGACAGGCAGTATAAGTAATATCCTCATTTTAAAGATAAGAAGCTCAGGGAGGGGAAATAACTTGCCCAAGGTCACATAGCCAGTAAGTAACTGATTAACAATGAAGGTTACAGCCCATCTGTGCCTTCAAACTCTGTTTAACTCCCATCCAGGTCTTCCCATTAGTAGTCCATAATAGGTCCACCCAATGTGGCTTGTGGACCCTTCTCTAAACATTGCCAGGGAATCCTCATAGCAGTGGCTATTCCTCCATCTCACAAACTTGATTGATTCATCTCCTTAGGAATGGTTATCCCACAATCTCACAATATGACACAGCCATCTCCTTTTCTGCTCAATCATGTCTTTGATGTGATTCTGTCTATGACATCTACAAAATTCTTCCTTGGCAATGTGTACTGTCTACTCACATCCACCATAGAGCACAGGATTGCAGATACTAGAACCATGAAAGACCTAAGAAGTTATCATGTTCTACCTCCTCACTTTACAGAAAAGGAAGCTGAGACCTACAGAAATCACATGACTCAATGAGAGTCACAGAGTTTCTAAGATTCAGAAGCGGCATTTGAATTCAGGTCTTTCTGAGGTCAACAACCTATCTACTAACTTCATTCTTTACATACATTGTGGAAATCCTCAATGAAGGTTGCTTCTTATATGTATCTAAACATACAAATAGAGCAAACATTTACTAAGTGCCTACTTACTATATGCAGAGATGCAAAGTTTAGATTGGAGGAGATCCCTGCCCATTTGATGAAGCTCTTCTCACTAGATTCTGCTGATTATTGGTTAAGCATAAAAATGCTTATTAGGATGTGGCGGTCTTCTTGTGAGTATAGCAGTCTCTGAATCCCTGCCAAACACTTAGCACTGGTCTTATGCACACTTCAATTGCCAGTCAATTCTGGGTCCACTCTGGGGGAATTGGAAGGATCCTTCCCCCGTAGCTTCACCTTTTTTGAGTATGAAACCCCACAAAATTGAGATGTCATTTGCAAGAATAGCTTCCAAGATGAGAGGTGGTTGAATATAGTATACCAAGACAGAAAGACAGTTTTGTCGGTGGAAAGAAAGGCATTAGAACTGGAGAGTGGCAGTCGCCACTGTGATCCCCTTACTGACGGAATATTACCCTGGAAAAGTCACTTGCCTTTTTTGTTTCTTTATTTGTAAAAATGAGAAAACTAAGCTGAATGATCTCTCAAGGGTACCATCTTCTTCTCAATTCTATGATTCCCTCTCTGCTGTTGTTGTTCAGTCATTTCACACTCTTTGGGACCATATTTAGGGTTTGCTTGGCAAAGATCCTGGTGTGGTTTACCATTTCCTTTTCCAGCTTATTTTACATATGAGGAAACTGAGGCAAATAGGGGCTAGTGACTTGCCCAGGATGGCATAGCTTGTAAGTGTCTGAGGCCAGATTTGAACTCAAGAAGATAAATCTTCCTGACTTCAAGCCAGGCACTCTATCCACTGAGCCACCTCGCTGCCCCTTTTCCCTCTCTGTACTTTGGGCTAAATGCTGTTATCAGCTCCTATTCCTAAGACTTCTCTGCTTGTGGACTCAATACAAATGAAGGACGAAATCTTCTCCTTAAGTTCTCCCCGGTGTCTCATCCAGCCATGGCGGGAACCTGGGGTACTTAAAGGCCATTCTTGTCAAGTCCAACCTCTGATATATCCTACTAATTATGAAAGACTCCAGATATGGGCCTCAGGATGGACTGAATGTGCATCTTCTCCTTCTTAGGAAGGGGCCTGAAAGATAATTGAGTGTAATCAATTCATGGAGGAGGAAACTGAGGTTGAGAGAGACTAAGTGTCAGAAGTGGGAATCCAAACACAGATTTTGCTGACTCCAAGTTCAGTACACTACCCATAATGCCACACTAACCTTTGATCAGGTTAGGGGTACTGCTAAACTCAGAGAACTTGTCGACAGAGGGTTGAGTGCTGGAAGATGATTTCTTCAGCCCTGTCAGCTCACAAAGCTTATATTCTATGGTACGGGGTGGTGGGGGGTTGCAGTCTGTGTTGGCAGAGGGAGCCCCACACTGATATTTTTTAAAGGGAGGTATTGAAACAGTCTTGCAAACAACTCAGCACCAAATTCCCATGACTAACTCTCCTTCCCTCTAAAAAAGCCAGTCATCCCAGAATACCACTTTAGAAATGTTTTGAAAAGTTCAGTCATAAAATTAAATGAAATCACTCATGCAAAGGCAAGACTAAGTGCTTTATAACAAAAACACTACCAAGCAGTAATGGAAAACCTAATTTGCAGGCATCTTCCCTTTCCTGTATCCCCAGATAATGTGTTAACCCAAAAGAAAGGATCTCCCAGGGTGAACTATCACATCCTTTAGACAGACAACTGAGTGACTAACCAGTCCCGTGACTGGCAGGGTCAGCCTTTACTGGAACTACAGTTTGGGACAATGGAAGCCATGCAAACAGGCATGCAGGACCCAATCAAATACCCCCTCCAGGAAGCCTTCTCTGATTCTTAGAGTGGGAAAGATCAGGTCCTGAATCCAGTGTTTTTCCATCATACTAACTTGCTAATCTTCAGTTTTCTCATCTTTAAAAGGAGTATAAGATGTTGCCGTGCTGACCTCACAGGACCATTGGGACAAACTGTTTGGAAACTAGAAAGCCCTGTCCAAAAGTCAATTAGGTCTCCTCCTCTTCCTTTTCCTCCTACTACTTCTCTTCCCCTTCTTCTTCCTTTTCCTCCTCCTCCTTTTCCTCTCTTTTCCTCCTCTTCCTCTTTTTCCTTCTCTTCCTCATTCCTTTCTGTCTTCTCCTCTTTCTCTTCCTCTTCCCCTTTTCCTCTTCCCTTCCTTCTCCTCTCCCTCCTCCTCTTCCTTTTCCTTTCCCCATTTCCTCTTCCTGTTCCTCCTCCTTCTCCTCCTTCCCCTCCCTTTTACTATATCCCTTTAGTTGGGCCAAGAGACACATGTTAAATACAGCAAGCTGGAATTTCAACTCCCTTAAACATCCTAATTTTCCTTTCCTTTCCTTTCCTCCAAGTTGTGTCCTGGATCCAGTCTCTCTAGGGTGGACTTGGCAGTGGAAATCCCTGTCGTGAAGGCAAATATGGAAGTATTCTGAAGCCTGATACTCTCATTATGACTAAGCACCATCCCTGGGATTTGGTCTCTTAGACCAGGGTCTGAAGCCAGGGGCCAGAGAGCAGAGGCCAATGCTGACACCTGCTGTGCCATTTCATTGTCCAGTCATTGAAGTACACCTGGGTTGATCCAAGAGCCCCTCTCCAGCAGACTCCACCTGTTCATTGACCCCCTCTCTGGGCTCTGTGAACTGGGACCTCCTAATTTCAAGGGAGAGAAGCCAGGGAGAATTCTCCCCTTCAATGAGGCAGCCTTCTGAGGACAGTTGGACTGTGGTTGCCTTCCATGAGAAAAGAATCCATTCAATAAGTCATATTGAATAGTAGAAAGAATATAATCCTGGACTTGGAGGCAGTCAGTGAACAAGCAATTATTGGATACTCACTATGAGCCAGACACCATGCTAATCACCGAGGATGCAAAGAAAGGCAGAAACACTGTCCCTGCTCTCAACAAGCTCACATTCTAGTGGGGAAGACAACAGATTCCCCCACTGAGTGGTTACGTGGCTTCCTCCCTTCTTCATACTTAAGTTTTCTCTTCTCGATGGGAAGGGAATTAGACTTCCACTTCTGACATTCTACGGTCCCTTCTGAAACCCAACTTCTATGCTTCCATGATGGGACGGAGAAATGGGAAAACCTTCTGAGCAACCAAGGACTGTGATGGAAATGCAACTGGGAGTGACTCTATGCTGCCAAAAATCTTCCCCATGGGGCAAGGAAGCATCTTTGCTTCCTTCCTTCCTTCAAGCAGATGCAAATCCCCACTGATAGTAGTGATTTGGGTTAGGACTCCCATGTTCTAAATTTGACCACCAGTTATTTCTTTGGGGTATGACCCTTACCTAGTCACTTCCCTTCTCTGGGATCCAATTTTATCAAGTGACCTTTAGGATCAGCACTGGACCTGTGATCTCATTGGTATAAGGAACTCCCTCTACCAACCTAAGTCAGCTCCTTCCTTACAGTTTTACAGAACTACCTGGGGCACCAAAAGGTTAAATGACTTGCCCAGGGTCACCCAGCCATTACATGTCAGAGGCAGATCTTGAATCCAGGTCTTTCTGGTGTCTATACCACACACTGTCTTGAGTCCAAAAAGGGAACAATAGCCACTCTGCCTTATTTGCAGAGATGAGGAGACCATCACCACCACCACCACCAACAACAACAAAAATAGAGCATCAATGTCAATGGCTGTCATTTGTTGTTATGACTGTGATAGGGAAAGGAGCACTAGAATTATCATTAGCAGTAAATCATAGACCCACATTCAGAAGGGAACTCAGGGTCTGTCTAGCCCAACTCCATTTTACAGATGAGAAAACTGAAGCTAGGGTGACTTGTCACTTAAATGACTTGAACAAGGTAAGACTAGGAGTAATACTAAGAAATATTTGAATCCAGGTCCTCTGAATGAAAAGTTAGGGCCTTTTCCATGGGCACCACCCTCCCTCCAAAGCAAAATCCCCAAAGGGCTTTCAAACCCTGTTTACTAGCCAAATGTTTTTTCCAAGTAAGCCATAGTGCTGTGGGTTCAAATTCCAGACCTAGAACCTACCAGCTATGTAACCCTGGCCAACTTGGTCAGTCTGAGTTTTCTCATTTATATGATGGGAATAATAATACTTATACCACCTGCTTCACAGGGTGGTTTTGAGAAAAGCACTTTGTCAACATAAAAGTTTAGACACAGAACTCCAAGTTAGTAATAACAATAATGTTAAATATAAGGGACTCTTGTTTTCTAATGATCATCTTCCCTACAACAATTAACAGAGGTATGAGGAGAAGAAAAGAATTCGTTTGATAAATAAATTCATCAGATTTAGAACTGATCTAATCTGACCTTCCTTATTTGGGGGGGGGGGATGAGGCTTAAGTGACTTGTCCAGGGTCACACAGCTAGTAAGTGTCAAGTGTCTGAGGCCAGATTTGAACTCAGGTCCTACTGAATCCAAGGCTGGCACTTTGTCCACTGCGCCACCTAGCTGCACCCCCTTCCTTATTTTTTTTTAATTACTGATGGTTAGAGGAACAAAAGGCCTTTCCTAAGAAATAGGATTCAAACCCAGTTCCTCTGTTTCCAAATCCACTGTCTTGTTGTTGTTTTCTGTTGTATCTGATAGAACCTCCTCTTAATTTTGTGGGAGTCATCATTCTGGGCCACCACTGTCCTTTGAAACACAAAGATAAAGAATCTAGTGAGATTAGTGATTCTGTGGGTTGAGAGTACCTTAGAAGCTGGCTATGGAGACATTAGGCTCAGTCTACCCAGGCGCACAGTAGTCAGGTACTTCATGAACGTCCTTGAAAGTGCCCTTCTCAAAGAGATCTCCTGTCACAGTCTGTAAAATTCCAGTATTATTACATTCCTTTAGGTTAAGTCATCAAAAACTCCCTTGGACGGAAACCTCTGCAAGCCCTTGTTCTTCATTTAATACCTCCTGTGGCTGTGGAAAAATATTCTCTATAAAGGCCTCTTCTAGATATTTTTAAGACCTATAGTTTAATCCACCAGGTTATCTAGTTTTCCTAGGAGAAGAGAGCATGAACCAGAGAGAAAAGGAGATAGGACACAAAAGTTATGATGGGAAGATCCAAAAAGGGCACTGGAGAGGAGAATGATGTCATAGGCAGAGAATGATAAGAAATCCCAAATTTAAAAAATAAATATTTGAAAATTCAAAATTTAAAAAAATTTTTTTTACTGATGGTCTTTTTTTAATTCATCACTTTCCCTTTTCCATTGACTTCTGACAAGCCTCCTGTGTATTTTAAAATTCTAAATGTGGGTTCTAATCTGTCCCCTCAGTTTTGGGGGTAAACTGGCTAAAATCATTGATAAATGAGTTTAGGCTTTTAAAGGGTTTATTAAAAGATATAAGATAATAAAGAGAAAGATTGAGAACAGATTTCTTATAGCATGGAAATCCTAGCCTTCCTAAACCTCCCACTTGAAGTCCTGCCACCAAACTGATGTCTTGAACCAAAAGAGGAAAAAAGTCCCCTGCCAGCGTCAACTCCCTCCTTCATGTTCTCCTCCCAGAAATGAGAGGTTCTTCAAGCTGATTGGCTAGTGTCATCCAAATTCATTGGTTCACTGGACCAGAAGGTGGTCTCATTAAGTTCAAAGTTTTTAGCTTCTGAGAACAATACCCTTTTAAGGGCTAGCCAGATGTGATTACAATCTAGTTAACTGGAAGTAGGCTACTCAGCAGCCAATCACTCTCACTTAATTCAATCAGTTTAGATTAATCTCCAGGTGGGCCTCTGAGTATCTGCTAAAGCCCCTCATCTACCACATTCCATTATCTTGACACACTCCCTTCCCTCTTAGGAGCCTCCCTTGTAACTGAAATGTATAGATAAGTAAGACAAGTCAGAACCTTGTTGATGTGTGCCAAGGTATGCCTCATCCATAGTTCTCCTTCTGAAGTTCTTATTAGTCTCTATATTGATCAAAGTTCTAAAGGTCCTCATTGCTGTCTTCCTATGAACTGTTCAAATCCAGCCTCAGATACTTACTAGCTGTGTGACCCTGGACAAGTCACTTAACCCTGTTTACCTCAGTTTTCTCATCTGTAAAATGAGCTGGAGGAGGAAATGAAAAGTCACTCCAGTATCTTTGCCAAGATAAACCCAAATGGGGTCATAAAGAAAAATGACTGGACTGAACTCATTTCATAATTTTTTCTTTTAATTCAGTTTACTTTGTTCTACATCCCTAGAGCATACTTAATTTGTAATTGAGCAATCAATTGTTAGCTCTGAAGGAGCAAGGCCTATACCATTTCAATCTTTGACCCCTAGGGCCTAGCATGATGATTTTAAAATGATAACGGGGGCAGCTAGGTGGTGCACTGACCCTGGATTCAGGAGGACCTGAGTTCAAATCCGGCCTCAGACACTTGGCACTTACTAGCTGTGTGACCCTGGGCAAGTCACTTAACCCTCATTGCCCTGTCAAAAAAAATTTTTTTTTAATTATAACAACAGCAAATATTTATATAGTGCTTTATAAATGCTATCTCATTTGTTCCTCACAACCATGTTGGGAGGCAGGTGCTTTTATGACACCCATTTTACAGATGAGAAAACTGAGGCAGACAGCACTTAAGTGACAACCCAGTGTCACACAGCTAAGAAGTTTCTCTGGTGAGATTTGAACTCAGGTCTTCCTGACTTTGGGCCCAGAACTTAACCCACTGTGCTACCTAGCCAAGAGAGTTAGCACTTAATAGATTTGCATTAGATGGATAGATGAATAAATAAATAAAGACAATCGGAGCTAAAGAAAAAAAAAAAGAAAAAATCATTTTAGAAATTCTCTTTTTTTTCCTCCCCCCACCGACCAAATTGTACAAATGAGGAAACCAGGACCCACAGAGAGGCCTCCTCATGCCCTATAGCAAGTGGGTTTTGAAGGATGAATTTGGAGTCTCTCTTGCTCATCCATTGTGCTCTTTCTGCCCCAACACCCATAGCTGTTTGTGTCAGTGATTCACACGTGTCTGTAGAACAAATTCTCTCCCTGGAGGAGAAGTTTAACACTGGACGGAAAGTCTGAACTAATCTTGTAATAACTACAGCCTTGGACCACAAAGCTTGCTGGACCCTGTGATGAGCGATCTGCAGGTCTTCCGAACTGACAGCCCCGTTTCCTCCCTTTGATGTGCATACACACCCGTCAGGCTCTGCTGAACAGCCTGTCTTCTTAATAGGCTTTTCTTTTTCTTTTTCTTTTTTTTTTAATTTGGAAAATTTCAGGCCAGACACGACGAGTTTGACCGGAAGCGTGCAGTTGCCATGGCGTTCCAGAGGTCGCCGTGGGAACCACGTAAGAGCCATCCAGAAGCGTATGCCGAAGGGGTGGAAGACAGACCCCTCTATTAGAGATGAGTGATGAGTGATGCAATGGCTAAATAATGAAGATGGAAAAAATCTGATTTTTAATTGGCTTTTTGAAAACTGTTAAACCTAATCTGCCCTATATACTTTCCTAGAGACTTTCATTTGGCCTGTGCTCTCCGTCCCCCCCCCCCCCTTCCAGCTGAGGAGTGGATGCGGAGAAAAAGAATCTTTTCCATCTCGCGGAATCATCCTACACTCCTACAGAAAAAAAAATGCACATCACTTGTTGCCATGCAACTCCTGTGCCTCAGTTTCTTTCTTAGGCACGTGGGTGTTTGGTAGGATATAAATCATACAGTCAAACTCAGCAAGTATTTTAAAATAATTCTACTAATCTCTTTTGTTTTTACATCTCCTAAATGACCCCCTTTGTTCCTCCTCTCTGCCATCCCAGAAAGCCATTCCATAGAACAAAGAATAATTTCAAAGAGAAAATACAACCCACAAAACCAATCAACACATCATGAAAATCTGAAAAAATATATGCCTTATTCCACACCTGAGGATCTCCCACCTCTGCAAAGGAGTAGGGGGAGCTCTCATATTTCTTTTGGGGGGCAATGTCAAAAAACACCTATTAAGTGCCTACTTAAGTGCACGATATTGCAATAAGGAGGAAAATATCTAGCATATTGTTTGCATATTTTTACATATGTTAACTCACTTGATCCTGACTATAAACCTATAAGCAAAGTAGGTGCTATTATCCCTATTTTATGGATGAGGAAATGGAGGAAAACAGTTAAGTAACTTGCCCAGGTTTACACAACTGGTAAATATCTGAGGCAGGATTTAAACTCAGGTCTTCCCAGTTCCAGGTCCTGAGCTCCCTCTACTGCCACCTAAATGCTGAGGAAGAACCCAAAAAGTGTCTGTCCTCAGGTAGCTTCTTTGTACATGGTGAGGCATGGTGGAAAGAAGTGTGAATTTGAATGAGTCAGGAGACATCAGTTTGAATCTTGGGTCTGGGAGACTTTGGGAAATCACGTCACTTCTCTGAGATGATTCACTATTTTCATCTGTAAAATGAGGTGATGGACCAGATGACCTCTGATGTTTCACCCAGCTCTAAATTTATGAGCCTGTGATCTTGAGTACATCTGGGATATGGGTGGTGGAGGGAGGGGATGAAGAACACTAACAATCAAGGTGGGTCTTGGGTTCCTGGTCCCATAGCTGGGAAGGAATTCTAAAGGCATCTGGTCTGACCTCCTTTCACAGATAAAAGTACTAAGAGCTAGGGAGAGCTAGTGACTTATCCACAGTCACACATGCAGTCAGCACCAGGTAGAATTTGAACCTATGCCCTCTAATCAGGAAGAAAAAAAACACACCTAATTTAGAGGTGACTCTTGAACCAGGGCTTTAAGAGGGGTGGAGATGAAGATTGAGAACAACCCAGACATGGGAAGATGGGATGCGATGTATCAAGGATGCTAAGGAGGATATCTGGGCTGGAATGTCGAGTGTGAGGGGAAATGTTATGAAATCAGCTTGAAAACAGGAAGTCAGAGGAAAGATGGCCCAATAGTGACAGAATTTGGAACTTTTTTTAAAAAGTGAAAGCTTTAATTCTAGGGTTTAAAATAAAACAACAGATCTTCCTAAATAACAATTTGGATGAAATAGAGCAAGGCAGAAAAATGGGCTCAGAGACTGAAGTCAATCTCCTTGCCAATTGAGTATTACAAGGGGGTAAACACAATTACTTTTCCATTTTTTGTTTATTTGAGCCAAAAAAAGCAAAGATAAAAACAACGATAAAGGAAATAATATGTAAATACTTCCAAAGATGTGGAAATTCTTCAAATAAATATCTTACTGATTTTTTTGTTTTTATATCATCTTCATTTCCAAATTTCCTTTTTCTCCCTTATCCAACAAACCACCTTTTCTAACAAAAAGAAAAAAAAGTGGAGGGGGGGAGGAGGAATGTGGTTAGAGAAAATTAACCAATAAAACAGCTGTGTTGACTACATTGCCTACCCAGAATCCTCCACCTTTAGAACCAGGACTTCATCAGAGGAGGTCTCCCCCAGACAGACACAGGTTCTACTCTCTCTACATTTCAGCAGTCTTAACAAGTTGTTGGAACCAAAACAATTGTTCCGCTGGAGACCATCTCTTTGGTGATAAGCCTCTCCCAACTTGACTAAACCTGGCATGACAAGCATACTTTACCCTTCAAGAATTTGTGACATTCTAAGACTTCCCATGATTTGTCTTCTACTAGAAGAGCAATGGAGAACCCAGAGGAAATTTCCTGGCATGATGAAACAAGCAGACAGGAAAGGTGGAAGAGAAGGAGGAAGGAAGGAAGGAAGGAAGGATTTCCAGTTGATCCTTACAATAGTGTTGTCAGAGAGGATAAAATTAGTAGAATGTAAATTTCTTTTTATGTTTAGATACCCACTACCTAATACATAATAGTCACTAATCTATATTCATTGAATTGAATTATTATTCACATTTTTGGTTTTTTTAATAAATTTTTATTTTTTCCCAAATTACATGTAAAAACAAACTTTGAAATCAATTTTTTAAAACTTCATGTTCCAAATCCCCTTCCTCCCTCCCTCCCCACCCCCCCAAACTCAAGCAATTCAATATAAATTATACATAAGTAGTCATGCAAAACATTTCCATATTAGCCAAGTTGTGAAAGCAAACAGACAAAAACAAAACTTCAGATAAAAGAACTAACAAAAAATTATGCTTCAATCTGTATTCAGATACCATTAGTTCATTCTCTGTAGATGGATTATATTTTTCATAAGTCTTTCAGAGTTGTCTTGGATCACTCCATTGCTGAAAATAACCAAGTCATTCACAGCAGATCATCTTACAATATTGCTGTTATTTTGTATACAGTACCTTTCACTGTGCATAAGCTCATGTAGGTCTTTACAGGTATTTCTGATAGCATCCTCCTAATCATTTTTTTTAAACAGTAAACTACATTTATATAGTACTTTACTATTTTTTTAAGGCAATTGGGGTTAAGTGACTTGCCCAGGGTCACATAGCTAGAAAGTGTGCTCTATCCACTGTGCCACCTCGCTGCCTTTATATAGTACTTTAAAGAGAGATTTCTTTACAATAAACCCATGAGGTTGATTATTGCAACAACAGTAATAGAAACATTTATATAGTACCTTGTACCCAACAAAGAATTTTCTTCACAATAGCCCAGCAAAGTACCATAGTTTTATCATCATCATCAAACAATCCTCATCAATCAATCCTCATCTTCATCCAATACATCAATCAATGAATCAATCATTCAATCAATTCAATTTAATCGATCACCATCATCATCTTCTTACATTGCTCTTGCCTGTTTCAAAAAATGTTTTCAAAGTTACTATTACTAACTGTGTTTACCTCCATTCTATTCCCTCCCTATGACATTTAATCTATTTTCTATCTTCTTTCAGCCTATCCCTCATCAAAAGTGTTTTGCTTCTGACTGCCCCCTCCCCCAATCTGCCCTCCCCTCTTTCACCCCTCCCCCCTTATTGCCTTCCCCTCCTACTTTCCTGCAGGGTTAGATAGATTTCCTAATTGACAATAGAAAATAGAGTAAATATCATGGAAAGGATTTAAAGAGATGCATGTTCTGCAGTCCCTTGGCCTTTGCTCCGTAAGTAACCATAGGACGGCTTGTTCTTTAACCCGGAAACAGAATTCTGTTTCACTGTGGTTGCAAACTTGGGCATGCCTGCACTCCTCCCCTACCTGGGCCACCACTCAAGACTTCGTCCTGGTTCTGGGCATGGGCAACACAACAGAGTTCCACCTCAGCACCAGAAAAGACCCCTGGCAATCTCCCCCTGGCCAACCATTCAACCCCCTTACTGGGTCAGTGAGCTAAGTTCCAGAAGTAGCCACTGCCTCAGCTGATTCCAAGACTCTAGACTCCTGATTCCTCTGGGACTGGGGCTGGGGCTGGGGCTGTGTGGTGCAGCCGGGATCTGCACTCCACACTTACCCTGATATAACAGACCTTTCCTGCTGACCTTCTAAGTCATCTTTGGCTGGAAAATGATCTCACCCTGTCCTTTTGTGGGCTCTGCTGCTCCAGGATTTGTCTTACTTGAAGGGATTTGGAGGGATTTGGGGGAGAGCTCTGAAGAGTTACTGCCTGTCCTCTGCCTATTATTCAAACTTGACAAAAAAAAAAGAAACTTATTTTCAGAGAAGGGAAGTGACCCCATAGAACTTAGTGATCAGAGGCAGTGAGCTGAACTCATGCCAACTGCTAAATGAAACATTTATTTCTAATTGCAGATTCTCTGGGGCTTTCTCAGATGGGTTTACAAAAAAGTAAAAGTGGGTTATACCAGTTTACATGGGTAGTAAGTTGCAGATCAAGAGTTCAAATCCAGCTCTCCTGTTTCCTGGCTTAGTGCCCTTCACCCAGATGAGATAAAATTAACAAGAAAGATTGGGTCTTGGTAGAGGTTGAACAAAACTTGACCCTATTCAGTCTTTTGGGAGGGAAATTCTCTCAACCCTATTTTAAATTTCAATCTACAGGGGCAACCAAGGCCTCATTACATGTATGTACAAGTATAGCTTCCTTCCACGGACCAAGAACTTTTCAAATGAGAAAAGGGGCTTATTGTCACCAAAAAATAAAAGTAAACGAAATGCCAATGTTATTTCCTGATAAGAGACTAGAAATAAAGATCTGATTCCTTATCAGGAAAATACACTTTGTTCCCTTTCCATAGCTGATGGGATTGGGACCCCAGAATCCTGTCAGTGTTGGGCCTCCCACTGATATCCCCCCAATTTCTCACTGGGCTCAGTCTCTCCTCTATTTCATACCTCCAAAAGGTCAAGGAGAAGGCCACCAGACCAGTAGAAAGCTTTGTCACTTTTCTTGGCCAAGGTAAGCTATCCTTTCTTTTGAGAGAGGAGAGTATGTGCTATGCCTAATTTTGTTCTTTCTTTCTTTTCTTTTATCTTTTTTTTTTGGTGGGGCAATGAGGGTTAAGTGACTTGCCCAAGGTCACACAGCTAGTAAGTGTCAACTTTCTGAAGCCAGATTTGAACTTAGGTCCTCTTGAATTCAGGGCTGGTGCTTTATTCACTGTGCCACCTAGCTGCCCCCTTGTTCTGTTCTTTCTGAGTCAACTAAGTGGCCAAATGTGTAGAGAGCTAGTTGGGTCTAAAAAACACCCAAGTTCAAATACCATCTAAACACTTCCCAATTTTGCAAACTTGGGTAAGTCATTTAACCTCTTTTTGCCTCATTTCTTCCATTTTAAGATAAGGACCTACCTTGCAGGATTATTGTGAGGATCAACAATAGTGCTGGGTACACAGTAGGTGCTATATAAATGCTTATTCCCTTCCCTTCTTTCTTTAACTGTTGACTTCTTATAGAACAAAAAATGTCAGAACTCAAAAGAACCTTGGAACATAGAACATAGAATGTTAGATCTCAGAGAGACAGAAAAAATATAAGGGAATGTGAGAGCTAGAAGGGAACTTAGAGCTTAGAGATGAGTTGTGAAGTGGAGAGAGCCCCGAATTTAGAGCCAGAAGACCTGGGTTCTAATCCTGATTCTGCTTCTTACACAAATGCATGAACTTAGATAAATCAGACTGTTTGAGCCTTTTCCCTTACCTCTTAAATGAAGACTTTGGTCCTTTACAACTCCAGAGTTTGTGATTCTTCCTTTTATAGATGAGGAAGGTAATTCTCCAAGAAGGAAAATTACTTGTCCACGTTACATATCAATGGACAAATGAATGAAAGAATGGTTGAATAAACGTTGCCTTCTTTGTGAGTGTCTCTGGAGAAGTCAATTCTCCCCAGGCTAGACTGCAGTGAAATTAGGGAATGAGGCCATCTCAAACAATAACTAGCATTTGCATGGTGCGTAGTAAGTGTCAGGCACTGTGCTAAGTACTTTACAATTATTATCACATTTGATCTTCACAACAATCCTGGGAGGTGGGTACTATGATCATCCCCATTTTACAGATGAGAAAACCAATGCGAAGAAGGGTTATGTGACTTGCCCGGGGCTCACACAGTAAGTTTCTGGGGCTGAATTTGAACTCAGCCTTTCCTGACTGTAGACCCAGGACTCCATCAACTGTATCACCTAGTTGCCTCTGATTTCCTATTGAGGAATTAACTCCTTTATATCTGAGGAGATGTAAGATGATGTGTTTGGTCTCTGATAGTTCTTCATAATCATTTTGCTCTTTAAAATTTTTCAGCATTGTTATACTGCCAAGAGCAGAGATACCTGGCTAGACATTAGGGAAAAATTTCTCCTGAACTGTACGGCAAATTATCTTCATGACCTGCTTGGCCATTTCCTATAGCATGTTCCCCCTTTTGAGGAATAAAGGTCCTGTCAATGCACCAGCTAATATGAATAGTGCCTATATCCCTTTGGAGAAATCATTTCAGATAATCTCATTTCTACAGATGATCCCTTGTCTCCAGAAGCCCTGTTTTCTGCACTGAACCTCAATAGCTCCTCATACACCATCCAAGCAATAAAGCTTTATACTGACAATTTTCCCAGCATGCCTGAAGCCTCACACAGTTTGAACACCTTTCACAAACACATATGCACATACCACACATGCTTATGGTTTCTCCAATCCAACCCCACCACGTGCATCACAACACCTTGGCTTCAGAGCTGCTCACTTCCCATGTGAAGGTTGCTTCTGACTCTGAGGTTCTGTGATCCTGAACCTATATGATTCTTTCCTGCATGGCCCCCACTGTACTTAGCACCATGAGTATACAAGGACATTGCCGTGACTCCTCCAGGCCCTGTTCTGAAGCACCTCTATTGTGGAGGTCTTACCATCATGAGGCCAAATAAGCTTCATGATGACAGCATGCCTTACCTAACCCTCTTGTGCTGAGCATAGTGAATGCACACAGTAGGTGCCTAATAAATACCTGTTGAATGAATCAATGAATGAATACACAGTGTCCCTCTTGCTCAATTTCCCCTGATTCATACTTACATTTTGCCTTTGGTACAGAATAAATACTCAACAGAAAGCAAGTTGGGGTTAAGGAGACCAAGGCTGAATGGAGGTGACAGGCTGCTTTTTCTTGGGGCCCCAGTTGGGGCTCTGAGTAGGAAAAAACTGGTTGAAGGAGTTTGTCTGTAGGTTTGTCTCCTGTGCTAAAGGAGGAGTCGTATTTTTTATTCCGGGTTACTTAGTCTTCATCTAAAGACTGGCCCTGCTGGATGGAGAAGTAGATGAGTAGAATATCAGTTGTGAATTGTATTGTGTTGTCTGCATTTCTTTGACATTTCATAGGAGACATGCCTGTGGGACACAGATGGGGTGGTTGGGTACGGGGATGTAGTTAAGCAAACTAAACTGAGCATTTCCTAGGAATCCCTTCTATTGTACTGAAACTGATATGTTTAGGAAAGGCTACAGGCAGTGCTGTTTTTTGGTTTTTTGGTGTTTTTTTTTTAAAGAAATTGTTATATTGCCTTAATACAAAAAGTAAAGAACTGTATACCGTAAATTAACACATTTGTTCTCTCTCTTTGGGGGAAGTGGCCCAATTATGCTGAAGTACCACAGGTTAGTGTTCATTGCACTATATCAGATTCAGGAAGGAGGTAGTTTCCAGTAGGATGAATGGAGTTGGGAATTGAAAGATCAGAGATGATTCTGATTATAAAAATCCAAACTAAATGGTGTGAGTGCCCCTATCCTAGATAGGAAATTGCCCCAGATACCCAGAAAGAGAGAGAGAACTATGAGTTAGAGGGCTGTTTATTCCCTAAAAATCATGGTAGGCTCGGTACTTCCCCAGAATTCCACTAATTGTGAGTGATGTACCACAACTACCAGGGTTAACTACCATGGGACTGCTCCATTTCCTGATCCTGCCTGTTGCATAGGGTCATGTTGGTGTCAGATAGGGCATCTGGCATTTAAAAAAAAAACAAATGAATATTTCCCCCCCACACACTTCCTCTTCTCTTTTCTTGTTCTATGTAACTTACCTTCCCCCCCCAGCCCCCACCCCTTCCCACACAACCTTCTAGGCAACTATTCATAGTTTAACTTAGAAGGCTTGCCTAAGCCTAGCTGTGATAAATAGGCAGTATGGTATAAAGCAGGGCTAGAATAAGTTATCTCTAAAGCCCCTTTCAATTCTTCTGATCATGTAAGTATAAAGATGTAGGTGACTAAAGCAAAGACATTTCCTGCTGGGACTCAGGCAACCCCAATTCACCAGGTACAGTTCTATGTCTGATTAGATAGGAAATAAGGAGACCTAGGCTTTAGTCCCAGCCATGCCATCTGCTACTTTTGTCATTTTCCTGAGTCCCAGTTTCCTTATCTACAAAGTGGGGAAGATAATACTTGCCTTACCTACTCCACAAGGGATTTTTTGTTTTGGTTGGTTTTGGTTTGTTTTGTTTTGCTTATGGTTTTGGGTTTTGGTCTTTTTTGTGTGTGTGCAGGTTAAATGGGATATTGAACAGAAAAGTGTGTTAAAAAGAATAAAGTATGTCACAGATGCCAGTGATTATTAGTATGCTGTTGCTGTTCATTTCTTGCACTTGTGTCTGACTCTTCCTGACCCGATTCGAAGTTTTCTTGGCAGAGATGCTAGAGTGGTTTGCCATTTCCTTCTCCAGTTCGTGTTGCAGATGAGGAAACTGAGGCAATCAAGATTAAATGACTTGCTCAGGGTCACACAACTAGTAAGTGTCTGAGGCTGGATTTGAACTCACTTAGATGAGTCTTCCTGACTCCAGGCCTGGCGTTCTATGCACTGTATCACCTAACTGCCCTATTAGAATGACTACCATACCATACTGCAGGGATTCTTATCCAGGAATCTGTAAAATTTTATTTATACATATAATTATATTATTAAATATTATATTATAAATGTAAATTGTTGTATTATAATACATATTATTAAATATTATATTACTTTAAAGATAATTCTATATTGCATATATTTATATTATATAAAATTATATATATAAAAATTTACAGATTTTTTCAGATATATATTTTTACACATATATAGAGATAGATATAGATACATATATAAATGACCATATATATCTATAGATAGATGATAGATAGAACTATTTATAATTACATATGTATAACTATAGAGAGAGATGACTTTCAATATGACTTCTTTTGTCATTCCATATATTTTATTTTATACATTTTTTAAAAAAATTAATCTGAGAAATATCTGTTTTACCAGATGACCCAAGGGGTCCATGATACACAGAAGGTTAAGAACTCACTCTTGGGGCAGCTAGGTGGCGCAGTGGATAGAGCACTGGCCCTGGAGTCAGGAGTACCTGAGTTCAAATCTGGCCTCAGACACTTGACACGTACTAGCTGTGTGACCCTGGGCAAGTCACTTAACTCTCATTGCCTTGAGGGAAAAAAAAAAAGAACTCACTCTTACTATGGTAGGAAAGTCACTGTTTTGGGATTGGGGGCAGAAAGCCTGGGTCTGAATCCTGGCTTCGATCATTGCTAAGGGGGGGTGAATGGGGGCTTTTCCCTTCTCTGCTCTGGACCTAAGTTTCCTCTCCTGTAACAGAGAGAGAATAATTTTTGAATCAGCTACGCCATAGAACTCATGTGAGGAAAACATTTTTACAAACCTTAAAGTGTTAAGGAAATGGGAACTGGGATTAGTCTAAACTCCCGATATTGTCTATTACATTGCTGGACAGCATTTATTGTTAGGGAATGGGAGGCATTTTATCTTCCATCTTCAGATTTGTTTGAGAAGTAGTTTTGGAGGCTTTTCTCTCCATGGATGTGGATCCATCACCTGATTACTTACCTGTGTCATCAGAGGCTTCCATACCAAAGATGATTCCAGCACACACCATTCTAGAGAAAAATAATGCCATGAACCCCAAACCAGTAGATAAAGCCAGTCTTATGCATAGGCTAATTAAGTGGCTACCAAAACTGGTGTAATTTTAGGAAAATAAAGAATGTATCTCTATATAAGAGCATTTCTAGAGGCCTGGGAAAATGAAAACAGAAAGACTTGCCACCTTATAATATTAGGGTTGGTTAAAGGGACTGGAGAGGCCGTTAGGTGATGCAGTGGATAGAAAACTGGGTCTGGAGTCAGGAAAACCTGAGGTCAAATCCAGCCTGAAACTCTTACTATCTGTTTGACCCTCGACAAATCACTTAACCTTGTTTGCCTCAGTTTTCTCATCTGTAAAATGAGCTAGAAAAAGAAGCACTCCAATATCTTTGCTAAGACAACCTTCAATGGGGTCATGAAGAGTCAGACGCAACTGAAACAACTCAACAACAAAAGTGGCTGGGGACATTTCTGGGGGAGAAGAGAACACTTAGGAGAAACAAAGCATTGGCTTTCAGTTATCCAAAAGCCTTCCATCTTCTAGGTAAGTTATAGGTTCTATGTTCTTTCCCAACATGGTATTCTATGTTCTGGTTTCCAAGGGTCTTCCCAGCTTCAAAATTCTGTACACTGTATGTTCTAAGGTCTCCATCAACTCAAATCTTGCATGAGTTTTCTATTGCCTATAAAGTTTTTTACATCAGTAAATCCATCTTCCTCCTTCAGTATACTGTTCAGTGCTTTGTAATGGATGTTCAAAAGTGTTCACTGACAGACTATAAAGCCCAGGGGAAAATTTGGCTTTCATTCCTAGTATGCAAATTCTGTTTTCCATTAGCACTACAAATGATGCCTTATGTATTTGCCATTATCATTGATACTCCAGTTGGGAGGAATCTCTCACTTTAGGAATCCAGCACTAAGAATCAAGCTGGGTACATAGTAGTCACTTATTAAATGCTTTTTGATTATGTTCATGCCCCTTGTATAAAAACAAGTACAGTATATCCACATCTTTCTTTTTCTGGGGTCATTTCTCCAGTCGGTTCCTCTATTTAGAAAAGATCCCTGAACTAAGAAAGGAGGATAAGCCTGTCTGCAGGCAGGATTTGGGGACACAGATTTTCCACATTAAAATCCATGTACTTTATATGGGCCCTAATTCACAGCCTATTGATTCTTAATTTATACATACATCTACCAGACATGGGTACCCTGTTTTTCAGGTCAAACATCAGATTGAAACAGAAATGTTGAAGTATGGCAATGGCTAGAGTCAGAAAGACTGTAACAAACTTAAAGCCTGATATTGAGGGAAGGAGACAGGAAACCTAAAAAGCAGAGACAAGAACTATAAAAGCCTGGGGCCATTCTGTATAAGGGCAAACAGCCAGAACCACTTCAATAGTACTAAGAGCTTCAGTGTCTCACAGCCCAGTGGAATAACTGATCTTTATAATTATGACCATGAGTCAATAAGAAAAGGTTAAATGATGCTCTTTGGGCTCTGTTTAAGGAGGGGTGCAGAGAGGAAATGTGTGATGCATTTTCAAAAAATTCCATCCAGAATGGATCAAGTGAAAAAAGATTTTGATGTTTAAAGAGGCAAGTTTCAGATATTCGGGAGCAGGAATTTTTCTTGTGTAAACTGTACTTTCTTAACTCTGACTATGAGGTTTATCAATAAACATTTGTTGAAAGAATAAATGAATGAATGAATGCATGAATGAATGAGCACATTCTACAATAGATTCTGGGTATGTGAGGGGTATCCATGCTGAAACAAAGACAAATGAACTATACACTGTGGAAGTTTCATATTTAATCATGCGACTTGAGTGGGTAATTGCTGATGATTAGAAAATGAGTTAAAATATTTGGACAGACAAGTAACCATATGAACTATGGAATTATTTTATTATTTCATAATTATTTCATTATTATTCTACGTGAAGGGGAAGGAAATATGTTTTAAATAGTTTCAGAACTTATACTCTTGCATTAAAAATGCTCTGGGCAGAATCAATGGTCAATAATCCAGCTTTATGGAATTAGGAGTTTGGTTTTATTTTTGGAAAGAAGGAAGACACCATGTTCAGCATTTCTACTGAACTGTACCTCCTGGATGATTACATCTCATTTATCTTTGTAGCCCCCACAGCTCCAAAGCTCTGGAGAAGATCAAGAAAGAGGAAATGATTATAGGCTGGGAAGGTAAGGGAAGACTTTTTGTAAGAAGAGGAATTTGAGCTAGACTTGGAAGGCTAGAAAGGATCTGAACAGGAGGAAAAAAGAGAAGAATACCCTGAAGCAAATCCTTGTCTTGGGCTCTTTATCATTCATTCTAAAATGTCTACTTGGTGTGAGTTTTATTGGCCATAAAAAGATGTCTGGGCTATCTATATTCAAGCTATTTATTGTTTTTGTTTTTTTTTTTATCCTGTTGGCAAGTACTTACATTGGGGAAATCACTGATATTTTGAAAAATAATAAGTAAGGTATACAGGGTCTAAAGGAGCTCACAATATAGTAGAGGAGACAAAAATAGAGGGAACCAGTGATACTAGCAGAGCATAGAGTAGAAATGATTTAGAAAAGGATTAGCATAAAAGAGAAGACGATTAGCTTTTTTCTTCTCTGACTAGAAGGTCAGAACAAGGAGTGATGGCCAGAAATTACAAAAAGGCAGATATTGTCTGGAAGAAAAATCTTCCTAACAATCAGAGCAGTCCCAAAGTGGAAGGGCCTACCCATTGAGGAACTAGATTCTTACCAACAGAGATCTTCCAATAAAGACTGAGTAAATCACATGTCTGAAATGCTATAGAGGGGATTCCTGTACCCTATACCTTCTGTGACTTGGACTAGAGGACCTTTGAAGACTTGAGGACCTTCTAACAATGTTTTTTGTTTGACCAGAAGGTACCATCTTGGAGCAGGCTAAATTCCATTTGGCCTTATTGTATCCAGCTATGATATCCCTTGACACCATCATCATCAACAACAATACAGCTAAAGTTTATTTATCACTTAGCAGTTACTCAGTACATAGAATCATAGAATTTCAAAGTTGGAATACTAGCACCTGGCACCTAATGGCTAACATATAGTAGGTGTTTAATAAGTGTTTGTTGATTAATAACTAGAAAGGGCCTTAGATGAAATCCATTTGTGTAGCCATCATTTGAATACCTCCAGTGGTTAGACAGTCATATCATGACAAGCTTGTCCTCTTGCTTGGACCTACCAGAACTTGTGCTCTACTGTTAGAACCTGGAGAACTCAGGATTACTTCCATGAGAGAATGAGGCAACAAAGGAGGACACTGGTGGAGGACTTATCTATCATTAGTATTATATTATAGGGGCAGCTAGGTGGCACAGTGGATAAAGCACCAGCCCTGAATTCAGGAGTACCTGAATTCAAATGTGGCCTCAGACACTTGACACTTACTAGCTGTGTGACCCTGGGCAAGACACTTAACCCCCATTGCCCCACAAAAGAGAAAAACAAAAACAAAAAACAAAAACAAGTATTATATTACAGCACATTACTCAGCATTAGCATTATTGGTATAGTGTTAGTATCATATTACTCAGTATTAGGATCACATTACTCAGTATTAGTATTGTTAGTTTTAGTATTTATATCACCTTATTGTCTTAGTATTATTAGTATAGTATTAGTATCACATTATTCAGTTTTAGTATTAGTAGTATTAGTATTCATATCACATTACTCAGTCTTGGTATGATTAGTATAGTATTAGTATTACAACTATTGATAAAGGTAGTTAGGTGACACAGTGGACAGAGAACTGGACTTGGAGTCAGGAAGAACTGAGTTCAAGTCCTGTCTCAGATACACACTTACTGGATGATGCTGGACAAGCCATTTAAACTCTGCCTCAGTTTCCTCATCTATGAAATGGGAATAATAATAGCACTTACAAAGTAGGGTTGTTGTGAGGATTAGATGATATAAAACATTTTGCAAACCTTAAAGTATTCTATAGGTACTAATGATTATTATCGTTGTTTATGCAATATCTTCTTTCATATCATTCAGTTCTTCCAAGATCCCTCTGTGGGAAATTGAGCAGGAATGATTATTTCCAATTTTAGGAAGGAAGAAAACAAACTTTTATTAAGTGTTTATATGTACCAGGCACTGTGATAAACACTTTACAAGAATTATCTCATTTGATCCTCATTTTACAATTGAGGAAACTGAGGCAGACAGGTTAAGCAATTTGCAGATTAAGTAAATTTTATGGAATAGGAAGTGAAGACTCATAATCATATACAATAAGTAGTTAGTGATGGATACAGGATTCCTGTCCAGATCTTCTGGCTCGCATCCTATGAGACAACTCAGACATCTTGTATGTACTTGATAAAAGGTCCAACATTTTAATTGGGGTGGAGGGAGAAGTCTGTGGAATATAGCAGTGGTGCTCACAGTTCTAAAGGAACATATGGTGCTGTAGGGCTATTTTTAGGGAAACTTTTCCCCTGGAAATGTCAGCGAGTTGGACACATTAATAACTTCCATTGGATTCACCAGCATGTGGTTCAAACTGATCTTGTTGGAACTGTGGGAAGTAAAATGGTTATTTCCTACTAAACCATAAATATGTGATACATTGGTACCATGTTTTGTAAGCAAGTCATGAAGGAAGCAGTGTGGTATAATGGATAGAATTCCAGGCAAAAAGTCAGCACCATCTGGGTTCAAAGCCTGCTTAGGATACCACTATGTGATCCTGGGTGGGTCACTTAACCTATGTGTGTCAGGCATCTGCCAAGATTTTATCTGCTAAATCATACACGGCTTGTATTCCGTACTGGTAGAGGGCTTTCCCATGGGAGGTGTTCCCTGTATTCCCTAGGTAAGGCTGCAGGATCATAATAACTAACATTTATATACTTATATAAGGCTTACAAAGCACTTTACATATGTTCTCTCATCTGATCCTCACAACAATTCTTCAAGGCAGATGCTATTATTATCATCATTTTACTCATAAGGAAACTGAGGCAAACTGAGGTTGAGACTTGCCCTGGATCATACAGTGAGTAAGGCACTTCTTCCTGAGTCTAGGTCCAATACTCTTCCTTAGAGACGCAATCCCTTAATTTTATCGAAGAAAAAACTGATACCCAAAAGAGCATTGCCCTCTTGCCCCAAGTCATGCAGGTAGTAAGAAGGACCAGAATTCACATACACCTCCATTTATCTAACTTCATGAACACAGGCAATCTTCACCTGTAACTCTAAACAGAAAGAGGTATCCCTGCATAGAGAGGAAACACAACCTAGATGAGTCAAAGGGGGAAAGGCTATGGTTTTTATCTCTGCTATGAGCTCACCTTTAGCAAGTTTCATTTCATCACAAAGCAATTGAAGAATCCCAATTCAGAACATGCCCCATGGACTCTTCAGGCCACAGTTCCTTCCCTCCCTTCACTTAATGCCAACAAGAACTCCCAGATGTATTGTGCTTTAAAATTCGCAAAATAGTTTTCTCATTGCAACTCTTTTAGGTAAGGAGTATTACATGAGTCTTCCCAAAATGGTGTGTGTAAATCCAAGCTTTGTAAATATGATGATGGTTTAGCTATAATAGGAGGTCTCATTATTTAGCAGAATCATAAGACTCTAGAAATGTGAGCAATCAGACTTTAGTCATGAAATCATAGAGCCACTGACTTTCAAATCTAGTAGGGGATCTAAAATGGCACCTAATCTGACCCCAACTTGAATAAGAATGCCCCCTATGACATCCTCCAAAGTAGTTAAGCAGCCTCTCCTTGAACTACCACCCCACCCCATCCCCACCTCCTATGACAGGTAACTCACTGTCTCTCAAGATGGGCCTCTTGGTTAGTTCGAATTGTAGATAGAGCTTTAGCCCTGAGGTTGGGAGGACCTGAGTTCAAATCTCACCTCAGACACTTACTAGTTGTGTGACCCCTGGGAAAGTCACTTAACCCTAATTGCCTTAAACATCCGGGGTCATCTCCAGTCATCCTGATGTATATCTTGCCACTGGACCCAGATGGCTCTGGAAGAGAAAGTGAGGTTGGTGACCTTGCACAACCCTAGCTCCCTTAAATCCAATTCAGTGCAAGTCATAACATCACGTCCTGATGTCATGGTCTTCTTCAAGAATAAAGGACAAACAACAGTTCAAATTATTAGTTCTTTCTTCTCTGGAGCTGAAATTTGAAACTCTATAACTTCTACTCTACATCTTGTACTACTGCCTTTTAGGTCCAAGAAAGCTAGATAAGAATGGAGAAGAGAGTGAGGCCGATGACTTTGCACAGCCCTGACCTACTTAAATCCAATTCACCTGCAAGTCAAGACATCATTCTCTTGATGTCATTGGTCCTCTTTGAGAATGAAAGACAAACAACAACAACAGCAACCAGGTCCAAGAACAAGTGCCCTCTTAGATATGCCCTTTTAGAAATTTGAAGACAGTCATTTTATCTACCATGCCAATCTTACCTCCCTCTCCTCCAGTCATTCTCAAATGCTATAGATTGCTAGCACCTGGACTAAACACCAAAGTCCTCATGAGGTCTGGCCAGGATAGAAGAGTATAGGACAATCACTACCCTATGAGTGAATGAAATAGTGATGGGAAGAAGACAAAATTACCCAACCTCAATGTCATTTGTGTTTTCTCTATCAAAGATATAATCTTCAAATAGGAAAAGGAGAGAACAAAAAAAGGTTAATGGAAAATTAAAACCTAAGTTAAGTGGGAAGCTGATAAGATTTGGTCAACTGTCCCTAATGAGTTTTATTCCATCCCACAAAGAACTGGTAGGTTTAGTTGCTAAGATGCTGCCAAGGAGCTTTGGAAAATCATGGACAGTGGGAGAGGTTCCAAAGGATGTTCTGATTCTCAAAAAGGGGGAAAAAGTAAATCATTCATACTCTCGGCTGGTGAGGATGACTTTGCTTCCTGGGAGAAAAATTTGTTGTTGTTGTTGTTGTTCAGTTATGTTCAATTCTTTATGATTCCATTGGGGTTTTCCTAGCAAAGATCCTGAAATGGTTGGCTATTTCCTTCTCCAGCTTATTTTACAATAAATTGAAGAAAAGTAGTTAAGTGACTTGCTCAGGGTCACAAACTAGTAAGTATTTGAGGCCAGATTTGAACTCATAGTCAGAGTTCTATTCACTTTTCCACCTAAATGCCCCAGGGGAAAATAGCCATTATTATTAAAGGGGTGATTTGTGAACACTTAAAGGAGAATGCCTCTTAGAAGAAGCTGGACCACCACTTTTCAGGATTTCATAGTAGAGATTCCCATTCAAGTATGAGTTGGACTAGATGCCCTCTGAAGTCTCATTTCTGAGATCTATGCCTCTGTGAATGCAACCATATTTTTAATCTGGCTGCCCTGTCATATGGGGCTGGCTGGTCCCTACCAAGGGTACAACTTGATAAAACATCAAGGTTATTCTTGTAGAAATTGTATTTTAATCTGTTTATATTTATTTAAATGATTTTTGAACCAATATGCAGGATTTTACATTTATTCCAATTGCATTTCATTTTAGATTGTACTGGTCAAGGGTAAATATTTTACAAAACAGAATCTTTGTTAAGTTGAACAAATTACCTATTACATTAATTAGTCTCAGGCCATAGAGGTGCTCAAAAAGGACTTTGAATATAAAGTTAGAGAGGTAGAGGAAAAAATGGAAAGAAAAATGAGGTTGATGCAGGAAAGACATGAGAAAAAAGTCAACAGCTTGAAAAGCCAAATGGAAAAGCTCTCTGATGAAAATAATTGCCTAAGAATTAGTCATTAACAAATGGAAGTCAGTGACTTTATGAGAAACCAAGACACAATAAAGCAAATCCAAATGAATAAAAAGAATAGAGGGCAATGTGAAATACCTTCTTGGAAAATCTGCTGATCTGGAAAATAGATCCAGAAGAGATAATCTGAAAATTATTGGTCAACCTGAAAACCATGATCAAGGAAAGAGCTTAGAAATCATCTTCCAAGAAATTGTCAGGGAAAACTGCCCTGATATTCTAGAAGAAGAAGGTCAAATTGAAATGGAAAGAATCCAACAATCACCTCCTGAAAGATATCCCAAAATGAAAACTCCTAGGAATATTATAGCCAAATTCCAGAGCTCCCAGGTCAATGAGAAAATATTGCAAGCTGCCAAAAAGAAAGAACTCAAGTACTGTGGAGCTCCAGTCAGGATAGCACAAGATCTAGCAGCTTGTACAGTTAAAAACTGGAGGGTGTGGAATATCATATTCCAGAGGGCAAAGGAATTGGGATTACAACCAAGAATCATGTATCCAACAAAACTGATTATAATCTTTCAGAGTAAAAAATGGGAATTCAATGAAAAAGAGGACTTTTGGGTATTTATGATGAAAAGACCTGAACTGAATGGCAAATTTGACTTTCAAATACAAGACCCTAGAGAGCCATAAAAAATTTGAGTTGGGATATGTACCTGGGGTGATTCAGTGGGTGACTGTCTTGTGTCTGAGGCTGGGATTTGGCTGGGGTACCCCTGGATACAGGGTGGATGCTTTGTCCACTATGTCACCTAGTTGCCCCATGATGACATCTTTAGGGTAAAATTGAGGGGTGAGAGGAATGCATTGAGTGAGGGAGGAGGGCAGAGTTTGCATGGGGTGAAATTCTACATGAAAGAATCAGAAAAGGGCTTATGGAGTGAGGGAAGAGATGGGAGAGGAGCAGGGCAGTAAATGAACTTTATACTCATCAGAATAGGCTCAAAGACCTTAATCTCATCAGAATTGGCTCAAGGAGGGAACATACACACTCTATTGTATTTTACTCTGCAGGAAAATAGGAGGGGAAGGTGATAAAGAGAGAGGGGCAAATTGGGGGAAGGGACAGACAGAAGCAAATCCCTTTTAAAGAAGCATAGGGTGAAAGAATATAGATAATAGAGTAAATATCATGGGGAAGGGAAGAGGATAGAGGGAAACAGTTAACAATAGTAATCGTAAAAAAGAGAAAAGGGGAAAATTCGTACAAAAAATTTTATAGCAAATTATCTGTTATATAATTATATATTTATACATACATACATATATGTGTATGTATGTGTGTATATGCATACACACATACACATTTAAATTATCTTCTCCATAAAGCCAAACATTCTCTATTGAGTTTGCTTAAAGCAGCTCTCATTTATATTCTCAGAAATTTAAAACAAAAAATCCTGGGATCAGATGAGGCTCCGAGTGTCTTTCTTTCTTCCTTCCTTCCTTCCTTCCTTCCTTCCTTCCTTCCTTCCTTCCTTCCTTCCTTCCTTCCTTCCTTCCTTCCTTCCTTCCTTCCTTCCTTCCTTCCTTCCTTCCTTCCTTCCTTCCTTCCTTCCTTTCTTTCTTTCTTTCTTTCTTTCTTTCTTTCTTTCTTTCTTTCTTTCTTTCTTTCTTTCTTGCCGGGAAATGAGGGTTAAGTGACTTGCCCAGGATCAAACAGCTAGTAAGTGTCAAGTGTCTGAAGCTGGATTTGAACTCAGGTCCTCCTGAATCCCGGGCCGGTGCTTTATCCATTGTGCCACCTAGCTGCCCCTCTGAGTGTCTTTTGATTAAGTAAGTTCCCTTTGCATGATAAATGCTTTATAATTCTTGAGAATTGCTTAATGAAATTCTTGAGTCAGCAAGGTTCAAAATACTATCAAAACAACTAGAAAAGGTAAACAAGGCTTACCGTTGTTGAGTCAGACCCATTTTCTGATAAGTATTAATCATATACAAAGCCCCATAGTAGGATTTGGAGGAGTACAAACGAGATTTTCAGGGAGTCCCTTCTCTCAAGGAACTTCTGGGCAGGGAGTAGAAAAAAGTTTGGCATGTAACAATGACCTGCCTCATATCTAGCCCACTCTTATATTAGGAGCCCTATGATAGTAGGAGTCCAGTGTTGGGAGATGGGAAACCAGAGAGGCAATATTATTTGACTTTAGACAATTCACTTCCCCTCTTGAATCTTGAGTTTTTTCTTCTGTTATGCAGAGAGGAGTTCTTGCCCTATATATCAAAATGGGCTTTCCTGAAGACTGAGGGAGATGTAAGAAGTGGAATTGCTAGGATTAGAAGCAAGTTTCTTGACTCCAGATCCAGTTTTGGTTTGGTTTGGTTTTCCCTCTACAATTCAGTTAATTGCCTCATGCCCCTCCCCTCTGCTGCTACTACATATGTGACAGATAAGTACCTCCTCTGGGTCTCAGCTTGTCCTTTTGTAAAAGGAGGGGGTTAGACTATACCATCTATATGGCTTGGTAAACTAGAAGTCTTGTAATCCTAAATTGGGCAAGCCTTTCACTCTAGAATAGGAACATTATACTAAAGGGGACACAGAAAGAATTCTGGGGTGTGTTTATTACATATAATATATATATAAATATTATGTATAATATAAATAAATATAATATAGAAATATTATGAGACTAAGGGACAAGGAATTTCAAGTGTGTTAGTTGGGAGTCTTCATATGAGTAGTACCTTTCAAGTGCCCTAGTGTTCTGAATAATGGTTACAGTTCAAGATTTGGATATTTTATTTCCAGATGCCCCCATGTCTTTATTCATTGTGATTTCATTAGCATTAATGGACCAAGGCAGAAAAAAAATCCCAATCCTATTTTCCCCAGTGCCCAAGTGTATGATAAGAATTTGAGTTCATTTTGTGTTTACTTCAAAATCTGAGAATATAGGAAAATAATGGTCTTTTGTAAATCAAAAACTCCATTTATAGGTGACAGTATCTCCTAATGTCATGTATCATTAAAATTGTCCAGTTCATAAAGACCAGAGAGAGTATGATGTAATGAAAAGAGTACAATACTTTAAACATGAAATTCTAAATCTGAGCACTTTAATCCTGGCAAGTTGTTTTCTTTCTCTTGATCTCAGTTTTCTCTTCTGTAAAGTGGGAGGATAATATTATGCTGCCTACTTGATACAGTTGTTTTAAGGATAAAATGAGATAAAGTCACAGAATCTCAGAATTGGCAGGTGCCTCAGGTGCCACCTAGTCTAACCCATTACTGAACCAGGATCCCTCTATAATTAAGCCTAACAATGGCCTGTCCATGCTCAGTGATTTTCAGTGATAGAGACCTCATTACCTCCTAAGGCAGCCCATTCTACCTATGGAAAACTCTCAAGAATTTATTCCTTGTGTTGTACCAAAATTTGTCTCTTTAATGATTGCTTCTACTTCTCCCTCTGGGGACCTGCTAAGAAAATCCCTTCTACATTATTTGGTTTTTTTTTTGGGGGGGAGGGTTTGGTTTTTTTGGGTTTTTTTAGTGAGGCAATTGGGGTTAAGTGACTTGCCCAGGGTCACACAGCTAGTAAGTGTTAAGTTTCTGAGGCCGGATTTGAACTCAGGTACTCCTGACTCCAGGGCCGGTGCTCTATCCACTGCACCACCTAGCTGTCCCCCTTCTCCTACATTATTAAAGCACACCAAATTCTTAAAAACCACTATCATATTTCCTCCGAGTCTTCTCTTACTTATGAAACTCTCCAATTCATACTCTCAATGCTTGTGTTGCAAGTTCTTTATACTCTTCAGTGAAGACCTTCTTGACTTTGCATGTATAAACTTCTTTTTTTGTTCAGAATATATTGATAATTTTATCTTAATATTACTGATTTCCTTTGTCATCCTATGCATTTTATGTTATGAATTTAAAAACAGCATTCTGAGAAAGGGTCCAGAAGCTTCACAAGACTTCCAAAGGGGTCTAGGACACAAAAAGTCTAAGAATGTCTTTATGCTTCTTGCCCTTTTCTGGACACACACCCATTTGTCAATGTCCTTCCTAAAAATGTGGTTCACAGAATGAATTGAACACAGTCGACCTTATATAGCCTATCCAGGGCCAGAGATGTTTTTAATCCAACTGCATGACCTTCACATGTATCCATATTTGATTTCATCATTGCTAGGGGGGATTTATAGGAGAATATGGACAAAGGACACTCAGGCTGAGGATGCATTGATGAATTACAATCTGTCCCTGTAGAGGAAACATCAATGAGATTATACTTCAGAACTGAACACTAGTGTTCATCTTATTAGATTTGGCCCATTTTTTCTAGCCTTTCAAGGCATTTTTGAAACCCTAAATCTGTCATCTAGGGTGTTAGTTATCCTTCCCAATTTTGTCAGCTACACATTTGATACCTGTGCTGTCTACTTCTTCATTCAAGTCTTTGGTAAAATTGTTCAGTATCACAAAGCCTAGGATTGGTCCCTGGGGAACTAGACTAGAACCTTTTCTCCAGGTTGAAACTGATCCATTAATGGCCATTTGTTGGATCTGGTCATTCAACCATTTCTAAATCTACCTAAAAATACTATTGTCTAGCTCACACCTTACTGTATTGTCTAGGATGATAGCATGAGACTTTATCAAATGCCTTACTGAAATATAAGTAGACCATGTCTCTGACATTTTCCTGACCTCTTAGCCTATTAATCCTGTCAAAAAAAAGGAAATGAAATTAGTTTAATTTGACCTGTTTTGGATGAAGCTGTGTCCATTCTAACTGATTTTCTTTCTAAATGCTAAGCAGTCATATCTTAGGTAATATGTTTTAGAATTCTGCAAAAAATTGAAGTTGAGTATACTGGCCTACAATTTGAAGACTTGATCCTCATCTCTTTTTCAAAAACTGGCATAACATTTGTCTGTCTCCAGGTCTGCAACACCTCTTTTATTCTCTACTTTTTCAAAGATCACTGGCAGTGCTTCAAAAACTGTCTGCTGATTTTTTTTTTGGCATTATAGAATATCATTTGTCTGAACAAGGTAACTTGAAACAATTGAGAGCAGCTAGATTCTCTCTTAACATCATCTCATTTATTTTAGGTTTTAACCCCATGTTAAAAGTCACTTGCTCTACTTTTTTTTTTTTTTTTTAGTGAGGCAATTGAGGTTAAGTGACTTGCCCAGGGTCACACAGCTAGTAAGTGTTATGTGTCTGAGGCCAGATTTGAACTCAGGTACTCCTGACTCCAGAGCCAGTGCTCTATCCACTGCGCCACCTAGCTGCCCCTCTACTTTTTAAAGTATTAAATTATCATTCATATAAATCAAGAATTTCTTGATTGCTTTGCTTTGAGTAGAATGAAAATTAGAGAAGATTTTGTAGATCTGAGTGCTGGGCCTGGAGTCAGGAAGACCTGAGTTCAAATCCCATCTTAGAAACTTGCTATGTGACCTTGGGCAAGTCACTTAATCTCTGCCTCAGTTTCCTCAGTTGTAAAATGGAGATACTAATAAATAGCATGTACCTCGCAGGGTTTCTGTGAACAACAAGTGAGATAATGTTTGTCAAGAATAGCCTAGTACATAGTAGGTACTATATAAATGCAAGTTATTGTTATTGTTATCATTGTTCTTTATAACTATTAATTCAGTCCTTTACAGTGGTTCTTGATTCTCAATTTGAGGTGCTTGAAATTTAAAATTATATATGCATGTATACATGTACATATATAATTTATATGTTAAGATTATATTAAATATTCATATATAATACATATATGTATATATGTATGTGTGTATATATGAATATGTTTATGTAACTATAAGTATATATGTATGTGCATACATATATATGTGATATATATTTTGTTAGTTTATATATTTTTTGTTTTGTTTTGTTTTGTTTTGTTTTTTGGCAGGGCAATGAGGGTTAAGTGACTTGCCCAGTGTCACACAACTAGTAAGTGTCATGTGTCTGAGAGCAGATTTGAACGCAGGTCCTCCTGAATCCAGGACTGGTGCTTTACCACTGTGTCATCTAGCTGCCCCCTGTATATTTTCAATATAATTGGTTTCCTTTGTCATTTTATTTGTTTTAAAGTATTTAAGACTGGATCTTTACCAGACTACTAATGGGGTTGAGGACATCTACAATAAAATAGAGAAGAACCCCTGCTCAATACCAAGATTTTTCATTTATTTTCTGAACAGCCTCAATTCTCTCCTCTGCCTAGTTGTTCTATAATATACTTCCACTAGAATAGTAATTCTACTTCTCCCACTACTGACTCTTACTCAGAGGTTCTTTCCACAAAGTTTCACCCAAACAAGTCTGAATTTCCTTACACTAATATACCTTCTTCATAAAGAATGTAACACCATGACCTCTTTCAGAGACTCTCTTCCTTTTTATCCATCTAGATAAGTATCTGAAACATCTAAAGGATTTAATTTATCCTTTCAAAGCCATATTCAGATCACAAGGCATATCTCACCAAATCTCAATGATAACTACAAGGTCAAATGTACCTTCCTACATCTAGTTTATCTTGTTTATCACTCATATTCTGTGCATTTTGATAAATATAAGTGTACTTGTATGTATGTATGTATGTATGTATGTATGTATTATGCATGTATGCATGTATACATGTAGGCAGCTAGGTGGTAAGAGCATAAAAAACAACCAGACACAATACTATGAGAATTTAAGGAGTGATAGATTATTTTCAGGAGTAGCTAAGTAGGTGGCACAGTGGATAAACTGACCCTGGAGTCAGGAGGGCCTGAGTTTCCAGACACTTACTAGCTGTTTGACCATGGGCAAGTCACTTAACCCTGTTTTACCTCAGTTCTTCATCTGAAAAATGAGCTGGAGAGGAAAATGTCAAACCACTACAGCATCTTTGCCAAGAAAACACGGGGTCATGAAATCAGACACAACTGAAGCGACTCAACAACAAACGTATACATATATTCCGAACTACAGTTTTTGTTGTTGATACTCTTCTTTTACAGCATTTCCTGTGAATTACTGATCTATTCTAATGAAATTATATGTTGTCTCCACTATCCCTCTATGATGTCTGAGTTGGTAAATGTTGTTGGGCAATTTTCTTCTTCCCTATGTTTTAAATTTAAAATTATCTTGGGCAGATTCTGAAAATGCCTGTCAATTATATACATATATGTGTAAGCAGACATATATAGATGCATATATACATATATATACATATCTATATATGTATATATGTATATGTGTGTATGTATATATATCAACACAAATATTCATTTATTTATTTGTTGATTTGTTGATTTGTTCATTAATTAGTTTGTTGATTGATTCATTCATTCATTCATTCAATTATAAAAGTCAACCCTCATTGAAAACATCCTAGATGGTAAAAAAAGGAAATGATCTAGTTAAAAGGCATTCCCAGTCTTGCTAGTTTAGTCTCCAGTTTTTCAGACTCCAGATTGTGTGTGTGTGTGTGTGTGTGTGTGTGTGTGTGTGTGTGTTCGTGCTTGCCTTCATTAGGTACATTCTTTTTCTAGCCAAGACCCCAGCAGGAATTTATTTTAAATCTGTGGTCTCCAAACTTTTTGTTTTCTCACACATTCCTATTGGTAATAGTTTTTTTAAGCCTATGTCCCTAATACATATGTGTTTACTTATAAATGGCATAACATACTACTGTATTTACATATTATGTGTTATAAAATATACAAAAGAAATTTTAAATGAAAATGGACATAAAATGATCAAACTTATTTATTAATAGTACAAAAACTACTGCCCTCACTAAAAGAAAGCAATGTGTATGTGTTTTAGTGAGAACAATGTGATTGAATAATTTCTATTATTTTAAAAAATATTATTTCAACCCTTTTTGATATAGCGATTTGAAGGACTGGTTCTAAGTTAAGTTTATTTAAACATTTGCTTTGAATCGGGCTGCCACAGCTGAAAAAGATCCTTCACAAAGATATGTAACTCCAAATGGCCCAAGTGCTGTGCTTACTAATTCATGATACTTATTTTCAATCCCTTCCACCAGTTATGTAATCATAAAATCTCAGAGTTCAGGTGATTACTGAAATTCAGCTCGGAAATTTCCATCTTCCCTAACAAGGGGTAGGGACATGGCATGGTCTCTGGAGGTCTGATCTTAAGTCCAGAGGGTGACTTCCAGATGGGGAGGAAGGGTCAGTGGAAGGTCAGCTGCCAATCTGAATGAATGGGCCCAGGTTTCTAGGTGGCATTCGGCTTTCTGCTTTTAATTCTGATGAGTTTGCAGTGCCTGTCTGATGGTAGATGTTTTTGGTGATGGAATTACAGTGGAGAGATAATTCTGTGTTCAGCTGCTAGAGCCCCAAGACCCCTGACAACATCAGCCACTGGAGCCTTGCGCCTCAGACAAGCCACTGCTTCTTGCTCCCACTCCCTCTGCTATTCCCGGGTGTTCCTTGCTGCAGCTCCTCCTGGCTAGTGAAGCTGTCCTTGGGTAGAAGAACTAGGGAGGGCAGCTATAAGTTTGCTCCCCTTCTTGCATGAAGAATAGAGGTCAAGGAAAGAGCAAGGCATATATTATTCCTGCAAAAGAGATTGAAGCTGGGCAGGTAATTATTGCCTACCTCCTTGCTCAACTGCCTGGGGAGTAGCATATGATAGCCCATCCTTGGCTCAGGCAGGAGAAAGAGAGCAGGAAAGACAGGCAGCAGTTACCAAAAAAAGAAAAGAGTAGTGGCAGTTGGTAATGATTAAGCTGTGCTGCTTTCCTTATTTCTAGTATTTTCCCAGTCCCCAGTGGATCATCTTGCCCACTTCTGGTCACTTTGGAGACCAGTAGTTTAAGCTACAGTCCAGAATTTCAAATGCAATTCTCAGACACTATCTTCTTTGCCAGTTATTCAATTCATATCTTCCATTTCCTACCAAAGTCCTTGTCTCAATTAGCACTGATGATAAAAACTACCTATGTCCCAAATTCTTCATTTCTTTCCCCAAACTTCATCACCTCTAATGATGCTTTCTAGGTTCTTTCTGGCAGAGTCATCTTTCCCTATGTGAAAGTCAATAGTGAATCAGAATCATCAGGTTTAGAAAGTCCTGGAAGGTTCTGTTACATCCCAGACACCCTGGGAAGATAGCAGACCTCTCTATTGTTCACAACAGATTGACATATGGCTCCCTCATTACCTCTCAGCAGGGAATCATCAACCACCACTCCTTTTTTCTTTCTTTGATCATTTCAGGTTAACCTTTCTCCTGTTAGAATTACATTGTCATTTCTTAGACCAAAACAGACTGCTTCCTCCTCAGCAGGGTCAGCTCTGTGGTATATGAGAAAAACCTCATACTAATTACAAAGCCCACAGCATTTACGGGTCCTTCCAAATGGATCCTTTTTCCTTTCTTCATCTGGAATGAACCCCTCACTTACCTCTGACTCTTAGAATGCTTAAATCCTTTCAAAGTTTGGTTCATCTGAACAGTTTCCTTCACGAGATCTTTTCCTGATTTCCCACCCAGATTGCAGGTGCCTCACCCACTAAATTGTATTTACTTCTTATCATTTTGTTTTCATTTACATATTTATTTCTTGCTTCCCCTGACAGAATCTAACCTCCTTGAGAGTAAGGATGACTTCATTTTGTCTTTGTATCTCCAATTCCTATTATGGCACTTGGGGTATAGTAGGAAGGTAGAAACTTTTTCTCTTTGATTCTTCAATCTTCCAGTCTCATAGTATAGATTGGGATTTTTCTCTCTGAATATAGTATCTCTACTTGGTAGGGCCCTAGGCTGGCTCCCATGGTCTACTCTTTTCTTGGGTCTCTAGCTCTCTTCTCTGCTGTAAAGGGTCATGGTCCTTGAAACTACTTCCTTCCCCAAGCACCTCTTTCTGTATCTAATATCTGTCCTCTGATGTGTGTCTCTACTCTAAGATAGATGTACTGTCTCTTACTAGTTGAGTAGCTCTGGTATCACATTCTTTGGGGGGGGGCAGAGGGGAGAGAAAATCCTTGTTCTTCCTTACTTCCCTCTGGTGATGTAAAAAGGGTATTCTTCAGGGCAGCTAGGTGGCACAGTGGATAAAGAACCAGCCCTGGATTCAGGAGTACCTGAGTTCAAATCTGGCCTCAGACACTTGACACTTAACTAGCTGTGTGACCCTGGGCAAGTCACTTAACCCCCATTGCCCCATCTGGGGCAAAGTGCCCCATCTCTGGAGTGAAAAGTATTATATTTGAATCTGGTTTCTGCTACTTTTTCACTGGTATGACTTTGTAAAAGGAGGAGATGGGATTAGATTGTTCAGTTCTAGATCCTATAATAAGACCTCAGTATTCTTATGAGGAAAGCACTTTTAAAGCTTCAAGTATCAAAAAGTTTAAAACTAAAAAAACAAAAGTTGGCTAGGTGGCACAGTGGTAGGGCACCAGCCCTGGAGTCAGGAGGACCTGAGTTCAAATCCAGCCTCAGACATTTACTAGAGGGCAAAGTTACTTGATTCTGATTATCTACCAAAAAGGTTCAAGTATAATAGGAATCATTTGTTTTATCATTTTTAGAGATTATTCATCCGTAGGTATGACAAACATTTTGATGCTCCTACATACATCAAGGAGTTGCTAAGTATGGCACTCTAGACAGAGTCAAATGACAATCCACATCTGAACCAAGTCATGTCAACAGCCACACTTTAAAGGGGAAACAGTGAAGAATAAGATTCAGATTATCACTGCCCTCAAGAAGCTTACAAATTAGTTGGAGGAAGAGTGGCTCAGATGTGCACAGAGATAATAGTAATGCAAGATAGTGGGAAAAGGAACAGAAGAAAAACAAACCAGGGTTCTGTAGAAAGTAAGATCATTTTGACTGGGGATGAGGGAAGGCTACACATAAGGAAATGCCCCCATTTGATTTGTTAAAGTAGAAAGAAGACTGGACTTGAAATCAACACATTAGCCCAATACATTCATTTTGCCCAGGGTGAAATGGATGCCTAGAGAACAGAAATGATATGTCTAAAGTCACCAAGAGAAAGTAGCAGGTTCTAGATTCAAGGAGAGTTTTCTAATTTCAAATCCAATTCTGATCTGCCTAGAGGCAGCTATGGGGTGCAATAAATAAAGAGCTGGGCATGGAGTCCAAAAAACCTGAGTTCAAATTTAACTGTAGACACTTACTACCTGTGTTACCCTGGGTAAGTCATGTAACTGTTTGCCTCTGCTCCCTTGCCTGTAAAATGAGCTAAAGAAATAGCAACCCATTCTAGTATCTGCCAAAAAAATCCCAAATGGGTTCACAAAACATAGTAGGGGCTTAACAAATTCTTCCCTCCTCTTTTCCTCTTTCCCTCCCTCCTTCCTCTTTTCTTCCTCCCTCTCTTCCTTCCTTCCTCCTTTCCTTCATTCCTTCCTTTCCTCAGTCCCTTCTTCCTTTCTTCTATCCTCTCTACCTTTTTCCTCCCTCCCCCTGTTTCTTCTTTCCTTTTCCCCCTTTCTCTCCTTTTCTGTATTCCTTCTTTTCCTCCTTCCTTCCTTCTTTCCCTCCTTCCTTCTTTTCCACCCCACCATGAACATATTCATTGGAAATTCACCTCTTTGTAGGCATGTATTGAGAAGCAGAACTCTAATTAGTGTTTCCATCACTCTAGTCAGCATATGTGACAGTGAATTGGCTGTAAGAATACACTGTATGCATTATAGTCCTTATATATAAAGCTAGTCCAGCATGGAGATTATTAAAGAAATATCCCCCAAGATATATTTCCAGGATCATCATTACCATCATACTTCCAAGATCTGTATTTCATCAATACGAGAATTTCTTTCATCCATGTAGATCACAGCCCCTCCAGGCTTGAATAGATGTTCTTAATAAGAGTCATTTGGGCTAAAACATCCATCACCCTGTGGACAAGATGGTGATCAACCTCTCCAAATTTCCTAGGCTGGTTCTCAAGCAGCAGCCTACATCCAGGCTATATTCAAGACTCAGTACCAGAGTGTATGCTTCATGGGTATAGTCTGTAAGAGCCCAGCATGTCCTCCTTGCCTTATAAGGTAATAAAGGATGACATTGGTGGACCAGTCATGACAGTAATAGGTCCCTCTCCAGTAGTACATTTTGGTTTACAAAGCACTTTCTTCACATTGAACCTGGGAGATGGGTTGCCATTTCACAGATGATGAAACTAATAGCCACCCAGGTCTTGCAAGTTCTCTTTTCTCAGAGGTCATAAAAAATCATGAAGAATAACAGAGGCATGTTTAATTACAAAACCAAACCAAACCCATACAGTCTGGAACAATCCAGATTTTGCCCTAACAGCAAATAAAAAAACACTCCCAGCTTAAAGAATCTGAAATAGAGACAGCCCTGTTGTAATAATGCACAGGTGGCTTCCCAGCACGGCAGGACACAAGGAGGAGGAGGGAGAAAGAAGTCAATGGGCTACCTGATCAAATCTAATCCACTTCAATTCAATCTAGTCTCTATAGCACTTAAAAATTTACAAAGCATTTTCTTTGCAAGAATCCTGTATATGGTGGGGGGAGGGAATAGAGGTAGGGGCAATTAATATTATTATTTTTTACCCCATGTTATGGATGTTTTTAATAGGCTCAGTTAAGTGAGTTACCCAGGGCCACATAGCTAGGTGGGGTAGGAGCTGGTATTTCAATTGGGTCTAAGTTATTCCTCTCTCCAACTTTGACAGGTTTTCTTCTCACTACAACACACACACATTCACACTCACACTCTCATACACAGATAGTCAAACACATTTAGTAAAATCCTGCTATGTGTAAGGCCATGTGCTACTCACTATGAGAAATGAAGAGATGAAGAAAAACATTATCCCACTTGTAGGAGGATATGGCCTAAATACAAATAATAATAATAATAATAATAATAATAATAATAATAATAATAATAATAATAATAATAATAATAATAATAAATTCAACCTGAATGCAAAAGAGAGATACAGACAAAGTGCTATGCATGCAGAAGAGGGAGGGATCACTTCTGGTTGAGGAGGGACCTGGGTCTTGCTGGTGATTAGGGATGTCTTCTGCAGGGAGGAAGGAAAATGTAACCCCTGAGATAGGCCTTAAAGAAAGAGATGGCAAGGTACAGGGAACCACTGACTCTATAGTCAGAAGATCTGGATATAAATCCTGTCTCTTACCCTTCCTACCTGTGCGATCTCAAGCAATCAATCAATAAGTATTGATAAAGCACCTAGCACCATGTTCTAGGCACTGGGGCTGCAAGTACAAAGGATGAAACTATTCATATTCAAAAAGAATTTACATCCTAATAAGGGAAAAATACTTAACCTCCCTGGGATTCAGTTTCCATAATTATAAAATGAGCAAGTTGTACTAGATGACAAGGGTCATGATAGGTGATGACAAGTCACTCAGATTGTGTGGGTCCAAAAAATAAATGAAATACTGGGTCAGGTATGTAGTATGTATAAGGTGAGATAAGTTAGCTTCTTCATTTCACACACACACACACACACACACACACACACACACACTCACACACACATCCATATTCACTTAGAGCCCAGTTTATGAAATTACAGAAAATGAGGAGCAGATAACCATGAGGTAATGAAGTACAGACATGTCCACAGGCTTATCTTCCCTATTAAAAAAGTTTATTTGATGGAATCAGAGTACATCTAGATATTGGCCATGCCCCTGGTGACCTTTTTAAAAATAGGATAGTACCCGGGGAGACACATACATACAGAGTTGGAATTCAAAGAACATGACCTCTGCCAGCAAAGAAGAGAGCTACAGGACGCAGGATTCAAGAGGGAACTAGTCGGGGGCAGCTAGGTGGCGCAGTGGATAAAGCACTAGTCCTGGATTCAGGAGGACCTGAGTTCAAATTTGGCATCATACACTTGACATTTTCTAGCTGTATGACCCAGGGCAAGTCACCTAACCCTCATTGCCCTACAAAAAACAAACAAAAACAGGGAACTAATCCTGGTCAATTGAGACTTGAGCTGTAGAAAGGAACAGACCCAGGAAGCTCAGCCAAGTGAACTGCACAGCAGATATGCAGCACCCAGTAGCCAGGAACATTGTGAGGATGACACAAGAAGAGAAAGGACTTTGAGGCCTTGAAGTACTAGAGACATGCATTGTCTCAGCCATGTTCCTTATATGTGTGCCTCATTAACATTGTCCTCTAAGTTGGTGTCTACTCTTTCCACTGCCATTGTGCATATTTAAGGGGGGAGTGTGCCAAAGGAATGAATGTTTTTGTAGCCACTGTTCCTATTGTGTCATCTAATAAATGCCTATTTTGAGTTAACCATGTCTACTGGCTGATTAAAGGTAAAAACACCAGTGTGGACTCATGGGCTGTGGTTTTAGGAATGTGTATATACAGATTACCTTTGAGCCCAGTTATGCTGCTATATCTTCAGTGGACCCAACTCATGAGCAAAACTTTGAGTTGAGAGCTAGCTCCCATTGCATTTAGTATTTTGTTTTTCCCCAATTATATATAAAAACCATTTTTAACATCCATTTTAAAAACTTTTGAGTTCTCTTCCCCCCTCCAAGAATGCAAGCAATTTAATATAGGTTTTACATGTGTATTCATGCAAAAGATCTCCAGATTAGTAAAAAAAAAAATCTCAAGAAAAATAAAGTTTAAAAAGTTATGCTTCAATTTGTATTCAGATACCATCAGTTCGTTGTTTGAGGATGGATAGCATTTTTGAGCATAAGTCCTTCAGAGTTGTCTTTTATCATTATATTTTTTTCTCTATTTTATTTTTATTTTTTCTCAATTACATGAAAAGATATTTTTTGAGTTCCAAACTTTTTCTCCCACCTTCCCTTCCCTCCCCTCTCCCAAGGTCAGCAAGCAATTTTATATAGGTTATACATTGAAATCATGTTAAATATATTTCTACATTTATCAGAACAAAAGGAAAAATACAAGAAAGAATAAACAAGTACCATAACAAAAAAGCAACAACAAAAGTGAAAATATTATGCTTTGGTCTATGTTCAGACACCATAGTTCTTTTTCTATATGTGGAGAGCATTTTCCACCATATTGTTTTTGGCATTATCTTGCATCATTATATTGCTGAGAAGAGTTAGGTCTATTGATTGGATCATTGTATTGCTGAGAATAAGCAGGTCATTTATCATTGATCATCTTACAATGTTGCTATTACTTTGTACATGGTACATTTCACTTTGCATCAGCTCATGTAAGTCTTTCCATGTTTTTCTCATAGTATCCTGCTCATCATTTCTTATAGCACAATAGTATTCCATCATAATCACATAGCAAAATTTGTTCATCCATTCCCCAATTGATGTATATGTCTTTAATTTCTAGTTATTTTCCCCCAGAAAAGAGCCATTTTAAATATTTTTGTACCTCTAGATCCTTTTCCTTTTTGTTTTGTTTTTTAATCTCTTTTTGGATACAAACCTGGTAGGTCAAAGAGTATACATGGTTTTATATCCCTTTGGACATAGTTCCAAATTGCTTTATAGAATGGTTGGATCAGTTTATAAGTCTATCCACAGTGCATTAATGTTTCATTTCCCCCTTATCCTCTCCAATATTTGCCATTTTCATCTTCTGTTCCATTAGCCAATCTAATCAGTATGAGGTAGTACTCCCAAAATTGTTTTGATTTGCATCTCTCCAATCAATAGTGAGTTAGGGCATTTTCTTATATGACTATAGGTATCTTATATTACTTCATATGGAAATTGTTCATATCTTTTGACCATTTATAAATTTGAGAATTGCTCTTATTTTTATAAATGTTATAAATTTCACAAAGTTTTCTATGTTTATCAAAAAAACTTGATTCACATTTTTTTCAGTTACTATTGCTAACTGTATTTACCTCCATCTTTTCTCCTCCCCCTCCCCATTTATTCTATTCTCTCCCTTAGCCCTGTCCCTACTCAAAAGTGTTTTACTTCTGACTACCCCCTCCCCCAATCAGCCCTCCCTTTTATCACCCCCCTCCCCTCCTATTTTCCTTTAGGGTAAGATATTCCATCTTAAAGCCAATACTGATGGGAGTAAGGTTCACTCACTCCTCCTCACCTTCCCCATATTCCCCTTCACTGCATAAGCATTTTCTTTCTTCTTTTATGTGAGATAATTTACCCCCATTCCACCTCTCCTTTTCCCTTTCTCCCAGTGCATTCCTCTCTCACCCCTTAATTTTATTTATTTTTAGATATCATCCCTTCATATACAACTCACATTTGTGCCCTCTGCCTATATATACTTATTCAAACTGCCCTAATAATGAGAAAGTTCTTATGAGTTACAAGTATCAACTTCTCATGCAGGAAGATAAAGTTTAACCTTTTTAAACTCCTTATGATTTATTTTTCCTGTCTAGCTTTTTATGCTGCTCTTGAGTCTTGTATTTGAAAGTCAAATTTTCTATTCAGCTCAGGTCTTTTCATTAAGAATACCTTGGGGCATCTAGGTGGCACAGTGGATAAAGCACTGCCCTTGGATTCAGGAGGGTCTGAGTTTAAATCCAACCTCAGACACTTGACACTAGCTGTGTGATCCTGGGCAAGTCACTTAACCCTCATTGCCCCGCAAAAAAAAAAAAAAAAAAAAGAATACCTGAAAGTCTTCTTTTTCATTTAATGCCCACTTTTTCCCTTGAGGGATTTTACTTAGTATTGCTGGATAGGAAATTCTTGGTTGTAATCCCAGTTCCTTCACCCTCCTGAATATCATCTTTCAATGTTTTTTGTTTGTTTGTTTGTTTTTTAGTGAGGCAATTGGGGTTAAATGACTTGCCCAGGGTCACATAGCTAGTAAGTGTTAAGTGTCTGAGGCCAGATTTGAACTCAGGTACTCCTGACTCCAGGGCCAGTGCTCTATCCACTGTGCCACCTAGCTGCCCCTCAATGGTTTTTTAATGTAGAAGATGCTAAACCTTGTGTGATCCTAACTGTGGCTCCATGGTACTTGAACTGTTTCTTTCTGGCTGTTTGTAGTATTTTCTCCTTGACCTGGAAGCTCTGGAATTTGACTATAATATTCCTAGGAGTTTTCATTTTTGGATCTCTTTCAGTAGGTGATTGGTGGATTCTTTCAATTCCTATTTTTACCCTCTGGTTCTAGAATAGCATGGCAGTTTTCCTTGACAATTTCTTGGAAGGTGATGTCTAGGCTCTTTTTTGATGATGACTTTCAGGTAGTCCAAAAAAAATTTTTTTTAATTATCTTTCCTGGATCTATTTTTCAGGTCAATTGTTTTTCCAGTGAAATATTTCATATTGTCTTCTTTTTTTATTCTTTTGGTTTTCTTTTATTGTTTCTTGATTTCTCAAAAAGTCATTGGCTTTCATTTGCTCAATTCTATTTTTTAGGAATTATTTTCATCAGTGAGCTTTTGTATCTCCTTTTCCATTTAGCCAATTCTACTTTTTAAGGAGTTTTTTTCAACAGTGAATTTTTCTGCTTCTTTTCCATTTGGCTTTGTCTTTTTTAAGGTGTTATTTTCTTCAGTATTTTTTGTGTCTCCTTTACCAAGCTGTTGACTCTTTTTTCATGGTGTTCTTGAATAACTCTCATTTCTCTTCCCACTTGTTCCTCTACCTCTTTTAATTTATTTTTAAAATCCTTTTTGAGCCCTTCCATGGGATGAGACCAAGTCATATTTTTTCTTGGAAGCTTTGGATGTAAGATCTTTGACTTTGTTATCTTCTTCTGAGGGTGTATTTTGATCTTTCTTATCACCATAGCAACTTTCTATGGTCAGAATTTTTTCTGTTTGCTCATGTTCCCAGCCTATTTACTGATTTTTAACTCTTTGTTAAAGCAGGATTCTGCTTCTAGGGTTGATGGTGCACTGTCCAAAACTTCTGGGGGTTTGTATAGATTTGTTCAGAGATACTTCTAGGAGCCTATAAGTTTTCAATTCTTCCAAGGTATTAGGATCTAAGGAGAGATGTATTTGCTACTCTCCTGGCCTGTGCTCTGGTCTGTGAGCAACCACAAGCACTCACTTCTGCTTTGGAACCATGACTGGAGTCCCAGATCCACTATGGCCACAAGCTCTGGTTTGTGTGCTAGCCCTCCTTCTCTCCCTGGGACTGTCACCCAGGATTCTGACCTGGGTCTGAGTATGGGCAAAGCAACAGAGTCCTGCCTCATGGCTAGCAAAGAGACCCCTGTAATCTCCTTTTGATCATTTGTTCCACCAACTTACCATCAGTGGGCTGAGAACTCTGGAAGTAGCTGCTGCCCCTGTAGATTCAATGGCTTCCATGGCCTGCTCCTGGTTTGCTGGGGCTGGTGTGTGCTGCCCATAGCCCATGCTGGACTATGCTCTACTCTCATCCTGGTGCAACGGACCTTTCCTGCTGACCTTCTACATTGTCTTTGACTGGAAAATTATTTCACCCTGTCCTTTTGTGAGTTCTGTCACAGCAGGAATTGTTTTATGGTATTACTTTGAGGGGTTCAGAAGAGTTTGGGGGACAGCTCAGGTGAGCTGCCTTTTCTCTGCCATTTTGTCTCTGACCCCTCAGAAGGGAGCATTGTAGATGCAAGAGATGTTGGAAATAGCATTGAGAAGAATTTATAATTGGATGAATGTTAGAGAGAATGAAGAAACAGATATTATTACATATGTATAAGCCCAGGTGATTGAGAAACTAGTGGTATGACACATAAGAATGCCAAAGGGTGGCTGTGGGGTATATAGCAAAGAGCCCTGGATTTAGAGCAGATGACCTAAGTTCAAATCCTGGCTCTGCTACTTATGACTTGTGTGACTTTTGTTACATCACTCAAGCTTTCTGGGCTTCAGTCTCCTCATCTGTAGAGTGACAGAAGTGGAACAGATGATCTTCAAGGTCAGTACCAGCTGCAAATTCCATGAACTCCCAGTTCTCAGACACAAGTAACATTCATTCAGAGCTGATGAAGAACATTCCGTTTAATTGCAAACACCTCAGAGAGTCTGGAGAAATCCCGATGTCGCTTTTAACAGCAAATGAAGCCCCCAAGGCTCATTAAGAATCTGAAGCAGCAACAACCCAGTCAGAGCTAATGTGAGGATAGCTCATTAGTGCAGCAGGAAGTGGAGGGACCAGAAACTGATGAATGAGCCTTCACAAAAGACTTTCTCCTCTACCAAGAATGTCTTCCTTCTGTCTCCACCTGTTGGAATCCAGCGACCTTCCAAGGCCAAACTCTGCTTGCCCCCTCTCCTAAGAAAGCTCTTCTAACTTCCTCCAGTGATGGCACTGTGCTTAGGGGAAGTCCTGGTAATTCTCCACTGTGTATAAACAATGGTTGCCTTTCTTCACTGTCCACAGAAGCCGAAGTACATTTTATCTGAGGGCAAAGGTTTGGAAAAAATTTTCACAGTAGAAAAGGAAAGTAAACTTTATGCTAAAAAATTACTCCATTCTCATCTATGTTCAAAAAAGGGGAAAAGGTGTTTTATATAATTGTACACGTATAACCTATGTCCAATCGTTTACTGCCTCAAGGAGAGGTAGGGGAGGGAAGGAAAGAGGGAGGGATAGAATTTGAAACTCAAAACTTTAAATAAAATTCTAATTTAAATAATAATAATAAACAAAAAAGGAAAAAATAAAACACTTATTGAGTACTTGCTGTATACAAGTTAATGTGATGTATGCTAATGATGCAAAAATGAAAAGCAATGGAGTCCCTATCCCAGAAGAGTTTACAATTTCTATTGTAATATGGGGTATGAGAAGGTGGAGTATCTATCCTTCTACCTACCTATCCATGACTATTCTATCTATCTTTAACTTCATTGTATCTAATTTCTAAGCAGAATATAAGCTCTGGGAGGGCAAAGACTATTGGTCATTATGTCTCTATACACCTATGGCCTTGCAATAATAAGTGCTTAAGAAATTCTTGTTGAATTGAACTGAATCTTGTCAGTATAATTCTTCCCTCCAGTGGTACAGATCCAAACTTATCCTTACCATCTCATCTTGTGTGACTTTTGTCTCTGTGCTCCTGAAAACTATCCATAGGGGAGGTCGATTATCATGGAGAGATACTAGTTTCTATGGAGCAGTTAGGTGGCACCATAGTACATTGAGTCCTAGGCCTGGAGTCAGGAAGACTCATCTTCCTGAGTTCAAATCTGGCCTCAGACACTTAGTAGCTGTGTGACCCTGGGCAAGTCACTTTACCCTGTTTGTCTCAGTTTCCCTTATCTGTAAAATGAGCTGAGAAGGAAATTGCAAACCACTCCAGTATCTTTGCCAAGCAAACCCCAAAAGGGGTCATGAAAAGTAGGACATGAGTGAAAACAATGGAATAACTATGATCTGCTGGGGTGGAGGGAATTAGGAAAGACCTCATGTAGGAAGTAATATTTGAACTAAATTTTGAAGGAAATAGGAATTCTAAAAGTTGGAGGAAGAGAGGGAGTATATTCCAGATATGGTTCAGGTAGCATCCTATGTAAAGACAGGAGATAAAAGGTCCCCAGCAATGGAAGATATATTGGAAAGAGGGATAACTTGAGGCACTGAGACCAATTAGGAAGTTAGCAGAATAGTTCAAGTAATAGGTGTTTAGGCTCTAAACCCAGATGATGGGTAAACAAATGGAAATATAAAGTACATGATCAAGAGAGAGTTTCTCTGATAAAAATCTTATTTTTAAGATAAATAAGGAATTGATTCATAAGAATCATTCCCCAACTGGTAAGTGTTATTCCATTTGAAAAAATGAATAGGCAGTTGTCAAAAGAAGAAGGGTAGGACATTTATAGCCATATTAAAAAAATGCTCTAAATCACTAATTAGAGAAATGCAAATTAAAGTAGTTCTGAGATGTTACCTTATAGCTATTAAAATAGTAAAGTTGACAAAAACGGAAAATGATAAATGTTGGAGGAACTATGGTAAAAACAGACACATTGAGGCACTGTTGGTGGGCCATTTTTGAAAGCAGTTGAAATGATACACAATGAAATTATTAAATGTTGATTGCATGCCTTAGCTATACACTACTAAGTCTACACCGAGAAGAAATCAAAGAAAGAAAAGTACTATATAAAAAAAATATAGCTACTCTTTTTGGCCCAGCATCAAGGTGGTACAATGGATAAAGCATTGGACCCAGAGTCAAGAAGTCCTGAGTTGAAATCAGGCCTCAAATACTTACTACCTGTGTGACCCTGGACAAGTCACTCTACCATGTTTGCTTCAATTTCCTCATCTGTAAAATTAGCTGGAGAAGGAAATGTCAAACCACTTCAGGATCTTCTTCAAGAAAACCCCAAACAGGATCACAAAGAGTTGGACAAAGCTGGAAATGCCTAAACCACAAAAATCTTTTCTGTAATTGAACAAAACTGGAAACTAAAGAACTGTCCATCAGTTGGGGAATGGCTGAATAAGTTGCGAAACATCAATGTGACAAAAAATTATTTTGTTGTTAAGAAAAGAGGAACCAGATGATTTCAAAAAGACATTTCAAGACTTGTATGAACTAATGTTGAATGAACTAAGCAGGAACTTTTATAACAAAACATCAATATCAAAATGAACACTTTTGAAGAATTTTGTAAACTGATGAAGTTGAAAGGGGTAAGAACTCTGATAAATAGAATGATCTTCCATGATTCTTGAGGACTAATGATGTAATATGTGATCCATGACAGAGAGGTAATATTTAGGGTACAGAATGAGACATATATGGATTGGGGAGGGGGGGGTTGCATATAGCCATTTAATCAATTAGTTTTACTTTATTCGCATTTGTTACAAAACTGTTTTCCTTTTCCTTTTTTCAATGAGGTGGAATGTAGAAGGATGAGAAAATAGATTTCTCATTTCTTTTCACAGCAATGTGGAGGGATGCTATAGATATGAAGTATATTTTCACTTAAATTTTTTACTTCATTACAAGAGATCTCTCAGGAAGTAGGAGGGCTATGTAAATGTTTGTAATGTACAAATGAAACAAGAAAACTTTTGAAAAAGAGAGAGACATAGATGTGGAAGTAGAACTGACAGGACTTGGCGACTTACTAAATGGATAGAATAAGGGAGAGTGAGGAGTTGAGGATGACTGAGATTACAGAGCTTCCTGACTGGAATGGCAGTGGTGCCCTTGAAAAGAAGAAGAAAGTTTAGAGAAAGAGTGAGTTGGGGGGGAAAGATAATTAGCTCTTTTTTGGACATGATGAATTTGAAATGTTTATGGAGCATCCAATTAAGATGACGACAATGACGATGATGATGATTAAGCATTTATAAAGTACTTACTCTGTGTCAGACATCATATAAAGCACTGGAGATACAAATTCAAGAATGAAAAAAAGTTCTTTCCACCAACCGACTTGCAATCTAAATGGGGAAGAGAACATATACAGTAGAGTACCCTTGAGGAAGTGATATGGAGCACTGGTAGTTGGCAAGGCGAGGTAACTAGGTAGGATACTGGATTGAATGCTGGGCTTGGAGTCAGGAAGACCTAAGTTCAAATCAGGCTTCAGGTATTTACTAGCTTTGTCTCCTTGGTGTCTGCCTCAGTTTTCTCAACTATAAAATGTATAAAAATACCACCAATTTTCAAGGTTTGTTGGAAGGATCAACTGAGATAGTATTTATAAAGTACTTAGAACACTGCCTAGAACACAGTAGAAAATGCTTATTCCTCTTCCCCTTATATAATAGAGGAAACGTCAAGGTCAGAGGAAAAGGATTAAGGTATTGAGGCTGGTAGCTAGATTTCAGGCAGCATCCTTTGGAAATCATGGTTGGGAAGTGACATGGAGACTTGATCCAATAGGCAACTGGTATCGCAGACCTGTAGTTCAGGAAAGGCTAGAGCAGGGTTTATAGAATTTGAATTCTATAGGGTACCCCCAAAACTCTAAAATTTGGAGAAATCCTAAATATATACAGGTGATAATGGAACCAAAAGAAACTAATGAGGTCAATGAGACAGTGTTGAAAACTCTTCCTTGATGAGCACCTGGATGAGTCTATGTCTACCCTGGTACTAATAATCAGAGGGTCACTGAATAGTTATATACATTGTTAGTTCTTTCAAGGATTTCCATATGGTTTTGACATGCATGGAAGAGACTTTGAGCTTTATTAAAACACTTTTCTTATAGTAAAACATTCCATGCACTATCAGATTTTGTATTCTTTGCACCTTTGGATTAAGTGTGTGAATAGAAAGATTTTGGTCAACTGTACAATATCATTAAGGAAAGCCAGGCAGTTCTCTTTTCATACCTTCATTAAGGATGCCTTTGATGCATGTCTAAATCATCCTCATCAAGATTTTGTAGGGATGGTGAACTAGACATATGAATTTTAGGTTATTTTCTTAGTTGACTTCAGTGGGGTGAGTTATAATGAGATTTGTTATTTTTCCAAAGGCTTTGTTACCTTCTCCTCTTTTAGGTATCTTGAGAATCCTGTTACACACCATTAAGTCTTCTTCAGCATAATAGATCCCTACCACACCCCCTTGTTCAAGCCAATTCTTCTCATCTCGTTGCCATTTCTGTTTCTTTATACCTTACATTAGGTCCAAATGCACTGGCTCCACTGTCACTGATGGATAGAAGTAGTTGTGATGGAAATATTTACAGATCTCATTTCCTATTTATGTAAAAACCTTATTTCTTATTAATTCACTCTTTTCCTTCTAGTTCAATTCTTAAATTCCCTCAACATAATGATAATAGCAACTCATATTTATATAATACTTTAAGATTTGAGAAATACTTGATATATTCATTTGATCTGACAACAACCTCATGAGGCAAGAGCTCCTATAACCCCCATTTTGAAAATCATGCTTGAACAATTTGGATGACTTTCCAGTGGTTGCACAGTTAGTAAATTGATGAAACAGACTTGTTCCCTCTAGTGTTTTATGATAGAGGATAGAAAGTAATTAATAAAGGCCAAGTAAAGTACTTTGAGAAGTGTGAAGAGGGAGAGACAGAGAAAGAGACAAAGAGAGAGACAGAGACAGAGAGACAGAGAAACAGAGTTACTGAGAAACAGAAAGACATAGAGAGAGATAGAGACAGAGAGATAATTCATCTAGGGTTTTATTAATAAGGACTAAGGAAATGGCATCTGAGCTAGATTTTGATAGAAGTGGGTTATTTTAACAGACGGAGATTTGAGGAGATGGTGTTCCACTGAAGTATGGGGTATATATCATTTGTAAAGGCATGGAGATAGGAAAGGTCAGGAGAAAACAGGGTTCTGATAGTAGGTCTGTCTGTCTAGGATATAGAATACATCAAGGAAATACTAAGAATGGTATAATCATAAGATAAAAGATATAAAAATCAAAGGGACCTTATAGAACACCAAATTAGCACTTTCATTTTATGGATGAAGAAACCAAGACACAGAGAGCTTAAGTGACTTGTCCAGAATCACACAGCTAGTGTTGGAGTCAGAATTTGAACTCAGATCTTTGTTACTTCAAGTCAAACACTATGCCTTCTAGCTGCCTTATCAGGTCACTAAGTGCCAGATTGTAGAGAGCCTTGAATTCCAGTATGAGCAATTCATACTTTATTCCATAGATAATGGGAAGCCACTGAAGTCACTTAACACTCTTGGGCCTCAGTTTCCTCAGCTATGAAATGGAGGAATGTTGGACTATATGGCCTCTGAGGTTCCTTTAAGTTCCATAAATATGATCTTATCATCCTAACGTTTGGGCAGATCACAATAGAACATTAAGAAACTATCCATCACCCCAAGAAAGGTGTAGAAGACAGGGTAAAGCAGGTAGAGAGACATTATGGTAGCACTTTATAGCTTAAAAAGTACTTTCAGGGGCAGCTAGGTGGCGCAGTGGATAGAGCACCAACCCTGGAGTCAGGAGTACCTGAGTTCAAATCCAGCCTCAGACACTTAACACACTTACTAGCTGTGTGACCCTGGGCAAGTCACTTAACCCCAACTGCCTCACAAAAAAAAAAAAAAAAAAAAAAAAAAAAAAAGCACTTTCCTCATTACCCCATGAGTCAGGTAGGGCAGAGATTAACAGATGGGGAAACTGAAGCTCACAAAGCAGAAATGGCTTACAAATTGTTACCCATCTGGCAAATGCCAGGGCTAGGATGAGAACCCAGATTCCATATCTAAATGGTCTTTCCATCAGACCTTACAGCCACTCTTAATAAGGCAACATTTAGCAATACAATGACTCTCCTCTTTTCCAAAAACCTTCCATGAGACTACTCAAGTCCATCCTATTCCCATCCTTCTCCATAATCCCTGTTGTCTGCACCACATTATTTTCTGTTTTATTATGTACTCCCTCAGGGCTAGCCTGATCTCCTTGCTATGATGGGGAAGGCAAGAGCATGTAATGGAAGCAACCCTGAGCCTGGGTTTGAATCCTAATCTTTACTCACTTCTGTGACTTTCCTTCTCTGGACCATAAGTTTTTTTGACTATGGAATGTTCCATTTTCCTGTAACCTCATCAATGCTCATGTTAAATGTTAAATTGTATTTCTGAAGACTTGAATTTTTGCAGAGACTTCCTTCACAACAACCCTGTGAAGGAGGGGATGTGATGATTAAGAATCATATTTCAAAGATGAGGACAATGGGACTCAGAGATTAAATGATCTGACCAAAGTCATCCAGTTAGTTTTCCTTAACTGTGAAACTACAACATTTGGATGTTTCTCAACAACAGCTCAGGATTCAAACCCAGGTCTCATGAACCCAAGGCCAGAACTCTTCTGCCCTACCATACTGCTCAGAGAAATCAATAGAAATGGAAGTGAGCCAGTTTCAGATATCTCTCACCCCTTTACCCTTTGGCTTTTTGACAAGGGAGGAGGACTGAATCATCTTTGAATATTCAATACATTTTTTTTTGCTATACTTATTTCCCTTCTCTCAAACAAACTCATAAAACTCATGTTAAGGGCTAAAACTCTAGCTATACTGTCTAAAATATCTAATGAGTGGTCGCCAATAAATTATAAGCTTTAGCCAGAGTTAGACTTTTAAGCATTTATTAAGGAGAATAAGAATTTTGTAAAGAGAGAAAGGCCTAGATTCCTCTATCTATTAAAGGGAGAGAGCATTCCTAGCTCTGCTCTCCACCAGAGTCCACAGGAAAGAGAGTGAGGCAGCACACCAGCCTCCCCCTTCTTCCTCCCACCAGCCAACATCACTTCCTGATGCCAAAGAAAAGATGCATTGTCCTGCCCTCAGAGGCCCTCTCCTCATGTTGGAGCTTTCCCATGGTAAGTTCCCAGCAGGTAGTGTCATTCCAATTCTTACACCCAAGATTCCATGGGGAAGATTGTAGCACCCTCCTTCTCCCCTTCTTTTTGGCATCCATATGGAAGTTCTAAGAATATTTTTTTTTAATTTTCCCCAAGTTACGTGTAAAGAAAAAAAAATTTCCACATTGATTTTTTAAAACTTTGTGTCCTAAATTTTCTTCCTTCCTCACTCCTCAACTCTCCCTAAGAAATCAAGCAATTCAATATGTCATACATGTGCAGTCATGCAAAACATCTTCACATTAGTCAGGTTGTGAAAGAAAATAGACCAAATAACTTGAGAAAGAGGAACTAACAAATAAAATTATACTTCAACCTATATTCAGATACCATCAGTTCTTTCTCTGTTGATGGTTTTCATTTTTCATATGTACTTCTGATAGCATCCTGCTGATCATTTCTTTCAGTTACTATTGCTAACTGTATTACCCTCCATCCTATTCACTCCCCTTGATATTTACTCTTTTTCTATCTTCTTTCACCCTACACCTCTTTGAAAGCGTTTTGCTTTTTATTGCCTCCTACCCCAATGTGCCCTCCCTTCCTTCACCTCTCCCCCCCTTTTCCCCTTCCCCTCCCACTTTCCTTCAGGGTACAATATAATACTATAAACACTTTAGTGTATATGTTATTCCTTCTTTGAGCCAATTCTGATGAGAGTAAGGTTCACTCACTCTCTCGCTCATTCCCCATATTCCCCTCCACTCCATAAACTTTTTCTTGTTGTTTTTTTTTTACCTACTTTTACCACCTTCCAACTCTCCCTTTTCCTTTCTTCCAGTGCATTCTTCTTACCCCTGTGGTAAAAAGTTTTTTAACAGTCAGTTAGTGAATACAGAAAGACGCCAGTTTTTTAAAGGACCACCCTTTCGGGGAGGAGACCAATGGCCATGCATGAGCTACACATGCCAGCCTGGCTGCTAAGCACTCCACTTCCGGGGTGCAAACTTAAAAGGCAAGGAGAGAACGGAAGTGGGATCTCTTTCCTGCTCTCCTGGTCCGATGACTGCGACACACAGACAGACGCTGACTGGAGTTTGACTCAGCCCGGCTCACTGTTAGCAGCACGTGCCTGATGCGGCTCTCCTCCCCAAAGGTGGCCGTGGGCTTTTGGTGAGTTTTATACGGAATATAGACTAAGCTTAGACTTAAGACTATTTGTTTTGTATTTCTATTTTCCTATCCCTCTAATCAATATCACCTGGTAACTACCACACAATGAAAGCTCTAACTAGGGACCAGAAGCTTCTTCCATTTACTAGTCTGGGAGATAAATTAAGGGAAAGGTTAAAGAGGGGAGATTTATGATCTAGTATCCAATTTTAAATCTCACACCCCTTAACTTTATTTTAAAGATGTTATCATGAGTCAGCTGGGTGACACAGTGGACAAAGAACCAGCCCTGGATCCAGGAGGCCCTGAACTCAAATCTGGCCCCAGGTATAAGCCACCCTGCCCTGCCTGCCCCACCAAAAATAAAGATAAACAAAAAATAAATTCTTTACAGATATCATCCCTTCATATTCAATTCACACTTGTGCCCTCTAAGTATATTCCTTTCAGCTACCCTAATGTTGAGAAAGTTCTTATGAATTAGAAGTATTATCTTCCCATGTAGGAATGTAAACAGTTTAACCTTTTAATATCCCTCATGATTTCTTTTTCACCTTTTTATGCTTCTCTAGGATGTTGTATTTGAAAGTCAAATTTTCTATTCAATTCAGGTCTTTTCATCACAAATGCCTGAAACTCCTCTTTTTCATTGTAGTCCATTTTTCCCCTGAAAGATTATACACAGTTTTGCTAGGTAGATGATTTTTAGTTGTAGTCACAGTTCATTTGCCCTCTGTAATATCATATTTGATGCCCTCTGGTGCTTTAATGTAGAAGCTGCTAGATCTTGTGTTATCCTGACTGTAGCTCCACAGTATTTTAATTCCTTTTTTCTAGCATCTTGCAATATTTTCTCCTTGACCTGGGTTCTCTGGAATTTGCCTATAATATTACTCAAAGTTTTCCTTTTGGGATCTCTTTCAGGAGGTGATTGGTGGATTCTTTCAATTTCTATTTTACCTTCTGCTTCTAGAATATCAGGGCAATTTTCCCTTACAGTTTCTTGGAAGATAATGTCTAACCTATTATTTTGATCATGGTTTTCAGGTAGTCCAATGATTTTCAGATTATCTCTCCTGGACCTATTTTCCAGGTCAGCTGTTTTTCCAAGGAGATATTTTATATTGCCCTCTATTTTTTTATTCATTTGGATTTCCTTTATTGTGTCTTGATTTCTCATAAAGTCATTGGCTTCTATTTGCTCTATCCTAATTCTTTTTTTGTTGTTCTTATTTGTTTGTTTTTGGTGAGGCAATTGCGGTTAGGTGACTTACCCAAGGTCACACAGCTAGTAAGTGTCAAGGGTCTGAGGTCGGATTTGAACTCAAGTCCTGCTGAATCCAGGGCCAGTGCTCTATCCACTGCAGCACCTAGCTGTCCTATTCTAATTCTTAAGCAATGATTTTCTTCAGAGTTTTTGTAACTCCTTTTCCATTTGGCCAATTTGGCTTTTCAAGGTATTGATTATTTTCATGGCCCTCCTGCATCACTCTCATTTCTCTTTCCATTTTTTCCTCCACCTCTCCATATCTTCCCTCTACCTCTCTTACTTTCTCTTCAAAGTCCTTTTTGAGTGCTTCCATGGCCTGAGACCAATTCATATTTTTCTTGGAAGCTTTGCATATAGGGGCTTTGGTTTTGTTATTATCTTTTTTTGAGGGTGTATTCTTATCTACCTTGCCACCAAAGAAACTTTTGATAGTCTGCTGTATTCTCTGCCTGCTCATCTTGACTGCCTATTTCTTGGCTTTTAAGTCCTCTTAACATGTAGCTCTCCTTCTAGGATACACTGATCCAAGCTACAGCTTGTCCCAGGGGGTGTGATTAGGCATATTCTCAGTCCACCTGGCCTGTAAGTAGTCACGTCCCACTTTCTCTTTAACATCGAAATAGAAGTCTGATTGAAATCTGATTCTCTATGGTCAAAAGCTTTGGCGTGCCTATGCCCCCCCCCCACTGGGTCATTGCTGGTCCAGTCAGCTTACTTGTTTAGAATATGGGTGCTCTGCCCCAGCTCCAGCAGAGACCATAGCTATTTCCCTCCCTGCTAGCCACTGAACCCCCCTCACTGGTCCATGAGCCAAGTTTCAGAAGTAGCTGCTAAAGATTCTGGGGCTCTGGAGGCATGGCCTGCCTGGGGCTGGATCTGTGGTGCTGAGCTCCTACCCCCCTCCCAAATAGCAGGTGATCCCAGTCACCTATTTAGGACATCTTTGGCTGGAAAATAGTCTCACTCTGTTCTTTTGTGGATTATGCTGCTCCAGGAGTTGTCTTATGGCATTATATATTTTTTTGGAGTATGTGGACAGGTTTGTTGGGAGCATGAGGGAGTCATAGACTTTCCTCCATCATCTTTTCTGAGAATCAAAAGGGGAAATCTCCTTTGGCTGGTGTTTCCAAGCTTTCCCCAGAGTTTCCTGTGTTCCTTACAGCATTTAGGGAAGATTCCAATGACTCTGGGCTTATCTAAACTTTAGCTAGAGAGTGAGACTGCTCAATCAAGGGAAATAAGACTCTGGAGAGCCACATGCCAATAGATCTTATAAATCTGGGAAACTGAGTAAAAATTCTTGGACTGAATGGACTGTAGGCTGTTTATATTCTAAAGACCTATTAATTAATGATGGAGTTCTTAACCTTTGGTATGTCATGAATTCCTTTGGCTAAAGATCTGATGAAGCTTATAGACCCCTTCTCACAAAAGCATCTTTAATTGTGTAAATAAATACCTGGGATCATAAAAGAAACAATTATACTTAAATTCAGTTTTCAGAAAAAAATTTAAGTTCATAGACCCTGAGTTAAGAACCCCTGGCTTAACCCCAGGGTAAGAGAACCTCAGGCTTTCCCCTCTACCTTCTCTTTCTGTCTCATATTCCTGTAGAGCTTACTTCTGGTTAACTGTTAGCATTAAGATTCTCATCTTATCCATGCACACAGTCTTGAGAACCATGAGCTGTAAGGTACTCATATAAATGACATGTTTATGAGGGCCTAAAACCATTCCTAGCTAATGAGTTATCACAGAGGGGGCCCCTGGGGAGGAGGAGAGATGTGCCCTACTGAGGCTGAGGCTCAAAGTATCATATAATTTGTCAGAACTAATTAGGACGCAGAAGGACACCTGGGGGAGTAGGCAGGGCTGAATATTGAGCCAGGCCTCTAATCTTGTCCCCAATAGGCCTTCCTCAAAATTGGGCCAAGTGTCTTAACTTAACTACTTGACTTTGAGGTTTCCTTGGTTGGAAGAAAGAACCCTCTAGAGACCTAAAACCTGCTCTATTAATGTGTAGCATTGAGCATGATCATCTCCCAAATTAGTGAAAGCAGGGCTCCAATCTGTTTAATGGCAATGGAGTCTAGCCAAAAATGTATATTAGCACTTTTTCCTGATGTAAATTGTCTTAAGGACAAAATGACTGTTGAGCCCATAGGATCTTATACTTCAATCCATCACATTCCCTCCCTTGGTTTCAACTCTCTTTTCCACGATGTATGTAGGTTACTTCTCAATCTATCTCTCTAGCCCTTTCTTAGATTTCATTTCTGGATGCTATGAGATCTCTTTCACCTGGATGTCAAGATCTCAAATGCAGAACATCCACAGCCTGACTACTTATAAACTCATCTTTCAGTCCCCCAAATTCCCCTCTTCCCAACTTCCCTATTTCCTTTAATGTCCCAATCATCCTGAGAGACATGTGGCTTAGTAGGCAGGTTGCTAGACTTGAAATCACAAAATAATTACTTCAAATCCTGTATCTGATAATTAGCATTTGTATGACCATGGGCCAGTCTCTTAATATCTGAATCTCATTTTCCTTATCTATAAAGTGAAGGAATTGCACTAGCTGGTCTCTAAGGTCCCTTTCAACTCCAAGCTTGTGACTCCCGATTCAATATTGAATTGAATTTTTTCTCCATCCCAGACTAGAGAGTAAGATTCATATTCTATAAATGCCAAAGATGAGACTCATCATACCATAGAGTGGTGGAAAGAGAACCATGGTTAGGCATCAGTTCCCACTGCTGATATATACTCTTTGACCCTGGTCAAATTGTCTACTTCTCATGTGTACCTCAATCAACTCTCTATGACTATATATTGTAGAATAGTAAATAATCTGCATCAGTAGAGAAAATTTATTCATTGGGGAATTTCCTCCACCAATAAAATGGGGGAGTTTCAAGAAAAGTATACTTTAAAGATAGATACTGATGATGATTGAGAAAAGTAGCTGTGTGAATACCATGTCTAGAGTTGGCATATATAGCCAACTCTCTTTTGATCAATCTAGGAAGATTCCATAGAAGGGCTAGAATTTCAGGGGTTGCACAGATAACAGGGGAATGATGTCTTGGTTAACTGGAGGTGGAGAATGAGGAGAGCGAGGAGATAATGAATTATAATATTGAACTCTGTGATACCTTTCACTTGTGGTGTTCTTTGGTTCTAGAAGGGGGCACATGGGGCATTTAGTCTAGCCCATACCTGTAAATAAGAATCCCCTCTACAGTACCCTTGACAACCTCTGTGGAAGACCTTCAGTTAAGCTGCATCAACAACTCACTCCAATGGCCCATTCATTCCATTCTTATACTCAGTCCTTCAAAATATGATGGATAGGAATAGTAGGTGAGGTCTAAAATCCCTGGTACCCAGAAGGCTGATGATGTTGGAAGAATCCTTGAGCTCAAGAATTCAGAGCTTCACTAGGCTAAGGCCTATCCAGGTGTCCATACTGAATTCTTCTTTAATATGCTGAGCCCCCAGGAGCTAGGGAGAGAACTACCATCCTGATTAAGGAAAGCTCAACTGTCCCATGTCAGAAACTGAGCAGGTCAGAGCTTCTATGTCCACCAGATTGAGATAAGTAAGGGGGTCATGGAGACATCTCCAACTCAAAAGACAAATTGGGAAATGAATGAGTGCAAAAGTGCTTTGTAAGCAGTAACATATAATCAGGTAAGTGAGATTCCTCCTTTGAATTGTAAAATTTAGTAGTTATCTCAGGGCCAGGACCAAGCCAGGGTCAGATCATTCTCTTTAATTAGCAATGTTCAGCCTATCAATCAAATGATATTTCCCTGCTATTGAAGATCTAATGTCTGGTCATTTCAGGCCCAGCAGAATGCCCAATTATCTTTGATTTACACCATTGTCTTTCATTCGGCTCTGTTTATTATGCAGGGAGGAATCTGAGTTTTCAAAGGTAAAGCCATTCATTTGTCCTTAAGTAGAGTGTTCCATGCAGAAATAGGAATTTATGTAACTGTGAATGGGGAACCATGGCTAATTGTTTTGGCTTAATACAAGTAGAGCACCAGCTCTTGCTAAGAAATGCCAGGTGCCAGATGGATTTGAACCACTTCTTGTCTAATCGATCAAAAATTATTCACGATTAAAATATTGGTTTCCCAGAATCATAAAAAAGGAACCTTCTGGGCCCAGCATTTCATCTACAGCTGTGGTATACAGTTTTAGCATTTACCCGTATTAGATAGGAGAAAAAAAATTTTGAAGAGGACTTTTAAAAAAATTGCTTATGTACCGAGAGCAGAACCATATTCACCATGGAGTAAATGGTGCTTCCTCTCAGAGGGCTGCCCTGGTGTCTGGAGTGGAGGCATGGCTGATTCTGGGAGATTCTCTGTTTCCTCCCACCTCAGACTTTCCTCTGCACCTCTATATCCTCTTTGTTGTTCAGCAGTTGTTCAGTCATGTCTAACTTTTCATGACCCCATTTGGGGTTTTCTTGGCAAAGACACTGGAGTGGTTTGCTACTTCCTTCTCCAACTCATTTTACAGATGAGGAAACTGAGACAAACAAGGTGAAGCGACTTGCCAAGGATCACACAACTAGTAAATGTCTGAGGTCAGATTTGAATTCAGGAAGATAAGTCTTCCTGACTCCAGGTCAGACACTGTATCCACTGTGCTACCTATGTACTCTACCCCGCTCCCCCTGCAAATTTAACTCACCAGTCCTAGTTTCAGCTAGATTTGTAAATACTAGTTCCTTAATAAATGCTTGTTGAATTAAATTGTAATTAGAAACTTGAGAATATATGTCCCATATTTCCCTGGCTTTAGTCACTAAAGGAAAACTGTCTATTTGGGTGGGTGTGAGGAAGTTCTTCCCATACTTATCTTAGTGGATGTTTTTTTGACAGAGAAGCAGAATGATATAGTGACTAGAAATATAGCCTCAAAGCCAGAAAGAACTGAGTTTAATTCCTCCACACATATTCCTCTGACACATATTAACTATGTGACTCTGGGCAAGTAACTTTTCAATGCTACGAGTTCTGACTCCAAATTGTATTGGTAGAGGGAATCTCTTCACTTTGAAGTTCCTTGTACTAGTAACATCACAGGTCCAGTCTCTATCTCAGTCCACTAAATAGGCAGCTCAAGGGAACATGTAAAGACAATGTACTTAGTTTCAGCATCATCTTCCACCATCATGGGGGATGTCCTACACTAAGGTTAAATAGATGATGGAGTCCCTATAGATGGGGAGAGGGGTCCTCTAGATGCCCTTCTTTGAGGATGAAATTGGGCTAATTTCCTCAAACTTTGATTATTACAAGGTCTCTTCTGGAAGAGCATAGAATCATAATTTGAGAGCTGTAAGAACTGTAATTATCTAGTCCCCCCATCACTAAAATGAGGAGAAAATGCTGGCCCAGAGAGTGGATATGACCTGGCCATTCTCCAACAAGTAGTCTAAGATGCAGAGGTAAGGTCACAGCCCAGGTATTCCAACTATATATTCATCAAGGCTCCTTTAGCAATTTTAAATTTAGGCCTAAAACAAACCATATAAGAAAAATAGATAAAAATACTTATTTCCTAGACTCTGGCATATGGGTGGCTGACCAATCTCTAATTCAATATGGCAGTCCATAATGTGATGGGTAAAACGAAATGTTGTATAATGTTTGCTGTGTCTGTCTCTAGCAGAAAGGGGGCCTCTGGTGATAATAATATTCTCACAATGCATATGAGGCAGATGCTGCAGATGGACCGTGAGCAGGGCCCAGAACTGAACAGGAGAAAGAGAGATGGCTTGATTGCATTCATAGAACTGTGCAGTATTTTCAACAATTCCAAAATGTGTTCCAGCAGAAAGATCTAATGATCAGAAAAAGAAGTGTGCTGTCATGAGATGAGAGTGAGACCCAATAGAGGGACATCCTAATGGCTGGAGTAATACCCATGAAATATGAAGAAATCTAGAGCAAGGCTTCTCAACATTTTTGCAGTATGGTCCTCAATTTTGACAGTCTGCTGAGGCCTATGGACTCCTCAGAATAATATTTTAAATGTACAAAGTATAAAGCATTACAAAGAAAACCAATTATATTGAATTCTAGTTATTGATTTTTTTTTTAAGTTCATGGCCCTAGATTAAGAACTTCTGTTCCAGAGGAAGGTTTTCATCACAGTTTCTAGACCTTCTGAGAAAGGTTTATGGAAAAGCATGGATTACTAGCACCAACACAGCGTCTTGCACATAGCAGTGCTTAATAAATGCTCATTGGATTGGAATGAAGTGTGCAAGTATTACACGGGATAAAAAGGCATAGATGGGTTATAATCTGCACTCATTTAGTGGAGACTCATATCAGTGAAATCATACTACCACTGAAATACAGAAATATAAGGGAAAACTTCTTCATCATTGGAGCTATCCAATGATAGCTTGGAGTTCCTTGGCAAATAGTGAATTCCCAGACACTGTAAATATTTTAGCAGAGGCTAAATGCTCATTTACAAGAGCAGCTTGTGTAGTACCTCCCATGGAAATATTCCCCAAACCATTTTACATTACTGGGCTGAGACCCCTACATTTCACCTTAGAGTACTGGGTGTAGTAACTTTGATGAGGTGGGGTTATTTCTAGTACTGCTGCTTACAAGTCCCTATCCAGTGTGCATCCCCTAAATTACCAATTAGCCAGCCAGAATTTTCACTATTAGGAACAGATATTTACTATGGTGGTGTAGTAAGAGTAGTTGGTACAGAGTTCCCTCCTAGAGCAGGGCTTCTTAAGCTTTTGCTACCATTCCTTTTTTGCCCCAAAATTTTTTTACATGGCCCCGGGTATATACGTATATAAAATAGGTATACATAACCTTTAACTGTTGCCCCATTTTTCATGACCTCCCCCCTTAAATTCAGTTACTCAAACTCATGTGGGGTCACAACCCAGTTTAAGAAGATTTATCCTAGAGATTTGGGGCACACTCTCCCACAAGAATAAACAGGTTCTCTGGGAAAGGGACCGAGTTTGGAGACCACATATGGCAAGGTGGTAATTCATAGCTCTTTGTTATTAGAAGTCATTTGCTCCTTTTGTGAAGTGCCCACTTAAGACTGTTGATCTCTGAAGCTTGGTGCCCTGGTAGTGTCCTGAACCCACCTTTCTAGATTTACCTTATTAAGGAGGGTTGAGATCAATTTCTGAAGGTGGAGAAGTCTGTCTTTGGTAAATCCATCCTGCAATCCCTCTGCCCAGCTCTCCAATGTGCTCCCTTTCTTATTCCTAGATAGAGGCTAAGTGTCCCAAGTCTATGTGTTAATTCAAGATCATGCATGCATGTATGCATGCACGCATTCATGCATTTTGTGTGTGCATGTGTATATATGCACTGTGTAGGTATGTACATGCATGTGTATACACACATATGTACGTGCATATACATACATGTGTGTGTGTATATATACAACATTGCATGGATTTCAGTCTACCAAGATATAGATATATGCACATTTGTGTGTATGTATATATATATATTCATAGTTACATATTTATACTCATATGTCTATATGTCTATATCTGCACAGATGTGAGCATGCACATATAGGTTTATATGTGCATGTATATACATCTACACTTACATATACATATGAATATATAGCATACATACATAACCACACATTGAGTCAGTAGAAGGGCAATAAAGATATGGAAACTCCCATTATCATTTTTAATGAAAGGCACCATGGAATAGTGACATAGTCTGACCTTGGAGGCAAGTAGTGTCAGGTTCAAGACTTACCTTGGACACATTGGACAAGTCATTTAATCTCTCAACACCCTCTAGGCAACTAATACAATAAGTAACAGAAGTCTGCATTGGTGGAAGAAGTTTCCATACCAGGAATGCTCCTGTACTGATGAAATTACATAATTAAGCCACTTGGTGGGAGGAATATGTCAGTCATGCTTCCCCCCCCCACCCCCCGACCCGCTTTTAGACTATGAGTTCCACGAAGAATTGGGAAATGGTGCACTCCTCCCAGTCCTGAGCAGAATTCTGCAAACCTTAGGGAATATTTGTGGAATTGAATTGCTGAACTAAGTCTGCGTTTTTGTGTTCCTTCCTCCAGGAGAATTTCCATTTTCAATTCAAGTTTACTGAACAACTACTACGTTGGAGGCCCTGTGCCAAGCCCTACAGGAGATAAGTAACTCATATTAGAAACTCTCAAGGAGTTCTGAAAGGAAATAAAACCTCTAGCAGATAACCATAATTGAAATCAGTCTGGGACCTCTGATCCAGGAGAGGTAGAAGATAAATTCTGTGACTTCCCAAAAGAAGGGCACATACCTTCTTCTTTTTCTTTTTCATCATCTTTTTTTTTTTTTGAGGTGATCAGGTGACTTGCCCAGAGTCACACAGCTAATTAAGTATGAGGCGGGATTTTAACTCAAGTCCTCCTGTATCCAGGGCCAGTTGCTCTATCAGATTTCCCTACATGTGTTCTTGAAGGAAATCAGGGAAGGCTTCATGGAGAAGATGGAGTTGGAGCTGTGCTTTGAAATAAAGGGCTAAATATCAAGAAGTGGAGAAGGGAAGGAGGAGAATATTGGCAACTCAGTGAACAATATGAGACAATCCATTAAAGAACATCAACTTTTGTTGGAATGGAGGATCCAGCAGGAGGTGAGTCAGGAAAGGTAGATGCAGCTAAATTATAAGGGGCTTGAATGTCAAACTAAGGAATTTAGACTAGGCAGAGGGCAGTATGCCAATAGGTGAGAAGTAAGGCTTTAAGAGTCAGAGGTCTGGGGACAGCTAGGTGGCTCAGTGGATAAAGCACCAACCCTGGATTCAGGGGGATCTGAGTTCACTTGACACTTACTAGCTGCGTGACCCTGGTCAAGTCACTTAACCCTTATTGCCCCACCAAAAAAAAAAGTCAGAGGTCCTAGGTTCGAGACCCCATAAGTCCCTCTCTGGCTTTGAGTCCTCTGTGAGTCACTCCCTGAATCTCAGTTTCCCCCTGAGTATTATCAGTGGCATGTTTTGTAAAAGTTAGCATAGGTTGTTGTGGACTATAAGTAGTGATCACTAACTAAAACTATCTTATAGGTCATGGGGAGACACAGGAGATTTAAGATCACTATGGCACTCCATGATGGACAAGAGGGGGAAAAACTAGAAACAGGAGGCTATTCCTATGGCCAAGGGAAGGAATGAAGAAAGGCCGAGCTAGCATAAATCTGGACTGTTGCTAGGAAGAAAGAATCCTGTACTCTATGAAAAGACTCTCGGGGATCAGCCAGCAAGAAGAGTAAGGATTTGGAAGTGGGGGGAAGAGAGAGTGCTATTCCAAAGCTGTTTGATGTTAATAAAATCTCCAGGCTGGGAGGGATACTGAGGGCACCTGGTCTGAATTGTAGCTGAGCAGGAATATCCTTTATAGTTTCCTGGACAGATTCGGCCTCTGTTTGAATTCTTCCACTGAAAGGCAGCTTATTACCTTCTGAGATGCCCTGGTTCTATTTCCATATGACATGGCTCAAGATTAGTACCTTTGGATAAGGATGTATCTTACATGAGGAACCTCTGAGGGCATTCTAATTCAAAAGCAAGCAATTTAATATTTTTTAAATTAAGATCCTATAACTAGGGCAGCTAGGTGGTGAAAGGGATAGAGCTCCAAGCCTGGAATCAAGAATACTCATCTTGAGTTCAGATGTGGCCTCAGACACTTACTGTGTGACCCTGGGCAAGTCACTTCACCCTGTTTCCCTCACTTTCCTCATCTGTAAAATGAGCTGGAGAAAGAAATGGCAAACCACCCAAATATCTTTGTCAAGAAAACCCCAAATAGGGGCATAGAGAGTCAGACACTCCTGAAAAGTGACTGAATAACAAAATTCTGGGAATGGCAAGGAAGCCCAAATAGCTGTACCTTAGAGTGCATAGAAGGGTGATAAGGGGAATGAATAAGCATTTATCTAACACCTACTCCATGCCAGGCACTGCTTTACCAATCTTCTGTCACTTGATCCTCATGACCCTGTATGGTAGGTAAGTCATTGTCCCCATTTTACAGTTAAGGAAACTGAGGAAAGCAGAGATTAAGTGTCTTGCGCAGGGTCACATAGTGAATCAATGTTTGAGGCCACAATTGAACACAGGTTTCCTGCCTGTAGACCCAGTGCTCTATCCACTGTACCATTGCAGCAGCAGGTACAATTTACAAAGGTTTAGCCTGGTCTTCCTCCCTGCCCTCATGGAACTTACATTCTGATTGGTGAGGTGTTTGAATCAATACCAAGTATTATGATGTCCATTTTAAAGAAAAGGAAATTAAAATAAGAGAGGGAAAGTGACCAACCCAAGGATTACTCAATTAATAAGTGACCAAAGACAGGTCTCAGACTCAAGTTGTCTACTCCTTCTCACTTTCCTCCATGCCTCTAAAAATATACCTCCCAGCTAGCTGATGGGCTGCTAGGTGTCAGAGTGGATAGAATTCTGATCCTAGAGTCAGGAAGATGAATCATCCTGAGTTCAAATCTGGCCTCGGAGACTTCCTAGCTGTGTGACTCTGGGCAGGTCACTTAACTGTTTGCCTCAGTTTCCTTATCTGCAAATGAGCTGGAGAAGGAAATGGCAAACTACTCCTGTACCCCTATCAAGAAAACCCCAAATGGGTAGGGGGGTGTTGCAGAGAGTCAAACACAACTGAAAACAACTGAACAACTAGCCACCTGGGAAGCAGGAAATGCTTCCTATTGGAGGAAAACTTTTGGCGGCCCTAGATCAGTCCCCATTTCCCTGGAGAGGGGAAATCCCATAGTGGCATTTTAAAAATACTTCTTTCTCTGATGAGAAGAATAAAGGGACCCATCTGAGTAAGTGTGTTTAATAGCAGCAATTGGAAAGAGTGAGAAAAGCATTTGATTATTTTGTGTTTTTTTTTTAATTCACCAAAAAAGATCATAGAGAATGGGTTACTTTTTCTCTTTTTGTAATTTGCTGCTATTTCATCTTTCCTCCTCCCTGTAATTATCCCATTGGAAAAGGAAAATAAACTGCTTTGGGAAGAACACCAGCTATCAGAGACTAGATTATCTCAGGAACTGAATGTTCCACTGTGTGTCAGTTTCCCTGGGACTGGGGAAAAGGGAGTTAATATTTTTTTCCCTAGGAGATAGACACTTGATTTTACTTTCATTTGTCCTACTGGTAGTTTGACTTTGAAGGGTCACAACTTCTTCCTGTAATAATCAGTGTACCTGATCCCACTCAGCCATCGGCTTGCTATTCAACCAAGACCCTCTTGCCACCTCTCTGAGTGTCCATGTCTTGGGACCATGAATTTCAAGATGGAAACAACCTTAGAGGTCGTCAAATCCAACTCCCTCTTTTGACAGAGGAAGAAATTAGGGCCCAGAGAAATGAAGTGACTTACCCAGGGTCATTCAGATACCAAGTGTCTGAACACAGGGGTCCTGCTCCGCCTTGCATCCACCACTCTGTGTCTCATGTCCTTTAGAGGGTTGGCGTCCATGATCAGTGAGGTTCATTTTACATTTTGCATTCTAAGACCTCTTCGAGGTCATGGGAATGTAGAACGTTGGAGCCAGAAGAGACTTTAGAGAGGATCCACTTCGGTCAGACCTCATTTTACAGGCCCAGAGATATGATGGACACCCCCAAAGTGTAATAAGATCCTCTGAACTGGACTCAGCATCCAAGACTAGTAAGAGTCATCCCTTTGTACTCTACCCTGGTCAGACCATGCCTGGAGGACAGCATTCAAGTCAATTCAATTCAATACATCCTTTATTACTATAGGCCAGGCACTCTACTCAGAACTGGGTTCAGTTCTGGGTCCCTGAATTTTAAAGAACATCTTGAAAAGCTGTGGTGAAGGGCCTTGAGAACATGGCAGATGAGAAGTGATTAGCAAGAGGAAATGGGAAAAGAGTACAGAGGAAATATGGGAGATGGCTGGTCATCCAATCTGGAGCATGAGGGTGAGTGGGAGGCCTGGGAGGAACCTTCTATTGTCAGATCTTCACAGAAGCCCTGTGAAGAGTTGAAGGTCCACAGGGTAGAGATGTCTATATTCTCACTTTAGAGGGAAGATAACCAAGATTCAGCAAAGCGAGAGTCCCAGGACTAATATGGTAGGCAGAGCTGAGACTTGCCTTTTTCTTCTGGCTCCCATATCTTCCCATGACACCCCACTTTCTCTGTACAGGGCCTGCCAGAAATCTGGTTGAGAAAAACAATTCCAGGCATTTGTGTCGAGGGTGATTTCACCCTCCTCTGACCTCCTACAATCCTCACTGACTATAAGTACCTTTTTGCAATTACCCCACAGTCTTCTGTAAGTCATTTTTAAAAAATCTTATCTCCCCAACTAGATTCAATTTAATTTGGCAAATGTTCATTGGAAGTCTAATATATGAGAGGCCCTGGGCTTGGCACTGTGGGAGAATATAAAGATGAATAAGGGACAGTCCCTGCCCTGGGGACTGGGAACACATGTTCTAGGAAGAGAGATAAATAACAAAAAATTATACAATATACTATGTCATATATAACACTTAGGATGTATGATATAATATATAATGCACACTATGACATGATTTGGTGTGATATAACATGACATGACATAATGATGTGTACTATAAGAAAAGGGTACTGGCCTCTCATAATCATTGAATGTTAGAGCTGGGAAAAACATTAGAACACAGAATGTCAGAGCTAGCAGGAGATTTAGAACATGGAATGTCAGATGGGGCAGGGGCAGGGAACCTTGGAGCATTGAAAGTCAGAGCTAGAAGGGATCTTAGCATCCAGTATAACCATCTCATTTTACTGATGGGGAAACTGAGGCCGGGGGGAAGTACCTTGCCTAAAGGTCATACAGAAAGTTAGTGGCAGACAGATTCCCAATCTCAAAGAGTTATTCCCAGAATACATTAGAACCTTTAAATAGAAGGCCTTTATCCTTGGAACCAGACACCACTTATTTTGAGGACTGAGGGAAAGTGGTACAAATAGCAGCAAACTGATAAATTAGCATAAACTGTGATTCCTATCTGGGAAATAAATAAATTAATGAGGATGTTGTTTGCTGCATCTAATAGCAACAACAAAAACAACACAACATATTCCAAGCACCAAGGAATGGAATGATTACTTTGCCCATCTGTCGAATAGAATTAGGATGTCAGAGTTGAAAGGGACCTCAACACAGAACATAGACTGTTAGAAGTAAAATAGGCTTTGGGTGTTGAATCCTGGAATTTAAAGTACAGAATGTCAAAGCTAGAAGGAACCTTAGAAATCATGAGACCCGATTCTCTAAATTTAAATATGGGGAAAACAGAGGTCCAGAAAAGAAATTTATTTAAAATCAATTCAAAAGCTAGGCCAGGCCTACCTAGCTCAGGTCACTCCAGTGATTCAGGTTTGGGATTAAAATACGAGGCACTCATAGACAGGCATAAATAAATGAATGGGTGAATGCATAAATAAATAACTAGATAAGTAAATGAAAGAATGAATGAATGAAATAAAATAAAAACAACTTTTCTTAAGATGAGGTTAAACAGGGGCGGCTAGGTGGCGCAGTGGATAAAGCACCGGCCCTGGAGTCAGGAGTACCTGAGTTCAAATCCGACCTCAGACACTTAACACTTACTAGCTGTGTGACCCTGGGCAAGTCACTTAACCCCAATTGCCTCACCAAAAAAAAAAAAATTAAAAAAAGATGGGGTTAAACAGGATAAAATTCCTAAAGTTAAAAAGATAGTAATTCAGGTAAAACTGTCTACATTTAATATAGCAATTTGTATATTAAATACATTTAACATGACATAGGTCATAAAGACTTTCCTTCAGAACAGCTCAGGACAGTAGGAATTTCTTTTTCTTTTTCTTTTTTTTTTTGTAACTTATAATTTTATTTTATTTTTTCTTAATATATACTATTGTATTTTCCCCAATTACATGTTAAGAAAATTTTAACATAAAAAAGTTTTGAGGTCCAAATTCTAGCTCTAGCCCTCTCTCCCTGAGACAGTAAGCAATCAGATATAGGTGAAACTGCTTGTTGTTGTTTGTCCTTCATTCTTTTTTTTTTTTTTTTTTTGCAGGGTAATGGGGTTTAAGTGACTTGCCCAGGGTCACACAGCTAGTAAGTGTCTGAGGCTGGGCTTGAACTCAGGTCCTCCTGAATCCAAGGCTAGTGCCTTATCCATTGTGCCACCTAGCTGCCCCATTTGTCTTTCATTCTTGAAGAGGATCATGACATCAAAGTGATGTCATGACTTGAAGTGAATTTGATTTAAGTGAGGGAGGGCTGTGCAAGGTCACCAAACTCAATCTCTCCTCCAAAGTCATCTGGGTCTAGTGGTAAGATATACATTAGGATGACTGGAGATGGCCCTTGATGTTTAAGGCAATTAGGGTTAAGTGACTTGCCCAGGGTCACACAGCTAGGCAGAAGGAATTTCACTAAAACTTTTCTGTGTTTATTTTGGATCATCTTTTGCTTGTTTATGTTTTTGTTTGTTTTTTTGGTTTTTTGTGAGGCAATTGGGGTTAAGGGACTTGCCCAGGGTCACATAGCTAGTAAATGTCAAGTGTCTGAGGTCAAATTTGAACTCAGGTCCTCCTGACTCCAGGGCTGGTGCCCCTCATCTTTTGTTTATGTCAAGAATGGTTCATCCATCACCACTGCTCTCCTCTCCCTTCTCTGACTATTACTGATCTAATTGTAACTATGGAATGATGTATTACCTTGCAACACAAACAAATGCTTTTCCCATGGATGATCCAGAGCTCCCATCTTCAGGAAGTACCCCAGACCTATTACATACTTCCAAATGTCCAGAGGTCATCATTCCCTTTCTCTTTTGTAGAATATTCATCCATCCTCCCATCTACTAATGCAGTCTCTTCTTCATTCCCTCCTTAAGAAACTTCACTTATTCTTTCACGGGAGATTTCATTCTCCATGATTACCTAGAGTAGAGTAGAAACTCATTTTTTTCCAGCCCTCTAACTTTCTTCTCTAGGACAGAGACCAGCTTATAATCGGTATGTACACACACACACACACACACACACACACACACACACACACACACACACAGTCACATGGTACTGGTAGGAATACAAAGATTGTTTACTCTCCGCAAGTAAGTCCTTGTCACATTCTCTCAGCTCTCCACATTTGCTTGATACAAGTTCCACAAGCCTCAGTAGCTCTCTTGGCCTGCCCTTGGGACTAACTGATATGGCAGACTGACAATGTTCTAGAAAAGATATAAATCTATTGAGATCCCTGTACTCCCATTTCATCTTATCACTGATCTCCAAACATATTCCTACATTCCTATATAATATACCTTGTGCTCCCACTTGGGTGGCAATAATGATGTTATTTATCAGATAAAATTTATCTGATATAAATATTTATCATATAATGCACAAACATCCAAGATGCCACCAGAACACAAGATGAAATACAATTATATAGTGAGATGTACCCATTTTGTCTTAATTCTCTGGAGTCTTACTTCTGTCCCTGGAATTTAGGTCTCTCTCTTTCCTTGGATGGGAAATGGGGTTTGTTAGAAAGAAGAATACCAGATAGAGACACAACATCCAAGGTCACATAATGAAAAGCAGTTGCCCCTCCTCCATTTCCCAGAGGTCTCTGTCTCACCTCCCCATCCCCATCTCATTTTTGTGGGTTGTTTTCCCTTATTAGAATGTAAACTCCTTGAGGGCAGGGCTTGTCTTTATTTTTTTTTTTTTTGCTTTGTATTTGTATTCCCAATGCTAAGCACAGTACCTGGCACATATTAAGTGTTTGATAAAAAATTTCTTGCCTTGTCTCACTGTAAGAGATCCACCTACCTCATTTCAACTTGCTTCTATCTCTGTGGGAAGAAAATGAAGTATTTATTAACCCCCTTGAGTAAGGAACCCTTTAGGTGATTACAGAGCAGTAGAACTCTAAATCTTAAAATAAGTTTTTAAATTCATATCAACTCTTTTAAAAAGGGAGCCAGGTCTCATTTCTCTACCAATATGGAGAAATTCACCTAAATTATATATGCAGAATCTGGAAAATGTAATTGAATTGTGGGATTTTAGTGACACAGGAAATGAAATGGGTCTGGGAGAAAAAGCCGTAAATTGTGGGAAAAATTATACATTGGACATCAGCCATCTGCTTCAAAAGGAAATATTTCCTATTATTAGTTGATAAACTAATTAATCCTAATTTTTCAGAGAGGCAGAGGCATGTAGTAGAAAGGACACTGACTTCCTCTGACCTGTACCTTCACTTTACCTCACCCTCACAAAAGGATGATTTTACCCTTTATCTTATCACCCATAACTGTTCTACCTCCAAGATCCAGAACTCTGAAATTTTTCTCTCTAATTATAACTTCCCATTTTTCAATCTCTCCCTCTGCCTCACTTCTTGTAAACCTATTTTTCACCTTTATAAAGAATGCTAGCGGTTCCATCTTCTTCTTATCTAGTCAGGGCAACCAGGAAAGGCTTTATGAAGAAAACCATGCTTGAGTTTTGTCACAGAGGAAGAGATTAACTCTATGAAGTAGAGATAAGGAGATAGTGAATTCTGTGTAACTTTCATGCTTAAACTTCTTTAGGGATTCCTTATTATTCCTTCATATTTTAACAAAGGCTCTGTGCTAGATACAAGAGATAAAATGTTGTAACTTAGTTAGTGCCAGTTTATAATCCCTAATACTAAGGGAGGCTGGGGCTAGTGGATTGCCAGTCTCAAAAAACAAACAAAAAAGAACAACAACAAAAAAAACCCACAAGGGACCTGGATGACTTGAAAAAGAAGGAAGATGGTCATGTAATATGAAATAAGAATAAAAATTAGAGTGAGACTCTAGTATCTATACAATATTAAAACAATGAAAAGAAAGTTTCTAGAACACTAATTGATTTTTTAGTGAGTTTTCATAGAAATACATGGACAAAAATGGCACAAGATGAGGTAGTATAAATGGGGAGGGGGTAGTTCTATCAGTATCACTGGTGGGCAGAGCCACATCTTTGAATCATGGATCCCACAAAGTATCAAACAGAACTGAAAGGTTCACCAAGAATTTTTTCTGTGACATCATTATCATTCCCTAATAATTCCTCATGCTGTCAGGTTTCTAAAACATGTCTCACAACAACCATGAGGGTGGCAAAAGAAGTCTTATTGTACCCATGTTTCACCACTGAGATATAGACAGATTAAACACATGCTCAAAATCATACAGTAATTTTTTTATGGGTAGATCATTGAACAGAATCGTCCCCCAGGTAGTCTCTGTCATGAAATATGTGATTTCAACACATGAGGGAAGTTCCATAGACTTAAATTTCTCCAGGCTGCATTTTATTCTATTAAGTTAAGTGCTTATTTTGTTGTGATTTTGTCTATTGTTAATACTTAACAAGAAGGTCATTGCTATTGTTGTTCTTGTTGTCATTCCTCCTTTGTTCTTGAAGAGGACCAAGGACATCAGGAGGGTGATGTCTTGATTTGCAAGTGGATTGGATTTGTGAGGCAGAACTGTGCAAAGTCATCAGCCTCACTCTCTCTTCAAGAGTCATTGAAGTCCATTGGCAAGATATAAGTGAAGATGACTGGGTGATGGTCCAAGATTGTTGTTCTTACTATTATAGAGGCCACAGGGACAAAGCCACCAATAGATATCAGAAGATCTGCTTCAGCCTCCAGCTCTGACATTTGCTGACTAGTATGACCTTGGATAGTCACTTCTCCCACTTACTTGTGCCTCACTTTTCTCACCTGTGAAATGAAAATGTAAGACATTCACTACTTAACACACACACAAATTTTGTGAGGAAAGTGTCTTATGAACACTAAACTTCTACAAAAATGAGTTCTTACCTCCCTTCTAAGGTTCTGCATTTTAATTTTTACAGAGACCTAGAAATCCCATAGGGCTGAATTAAAACAAATAAGGGAGATGTTATATAAGGAGGCAGATCTTCACATCATGTAAAGAACTTCCTAATAGAGCAGCTCAACAATTGAATGGCTTCTCTGAAGAGGTCATCATTACTTCATTGCTAGAGGTCTAGGAACAGAGTTCATATAACCACTTGTTAGGAATACTGTCATTGCTTCATGAAGGAGTTGGAGTAGGTGATCCCTGGGATCCTTTTCAGCTATGCTAATAGTAAGAATTTAGACATTGTTGGCTATTAAGGGAAATAATTCAGGTCAATTGGTCATTGATCATCTGAGAAGGTGAATTGAATCAAAAACACTGTACCAGTAGAGGCCCAGAAATTGCTCATTTTGTGTGGGTGCACCAGAGAGACTATTTTTTTTTCTTACAGGCTTATTAGAAAGTCTTATCAGAGCTTTGACCGACAATATCATACAGAACATTCCTTGCTGTGAAATGAAATGCCAACTAACTGGGATCTGCCTTCCTGGGGCATGCTTAACATAATCATGGTAGGGAACATCCTGAAGTGAGACCCATCTGCACCTACCCTGGGCTAAGCTAGTAACTTTATATGCTGATTAATTTCTTTTAAGTATAGAATTATGTTGAAATATTTGGGGTTTATATCACCTAAATTTGCACCTGTACTCCTCCACCTCCCCACTCCCAGACAGTCAGCCTTTATAATAAAGGATTGTTTTAAGAGTAAGAAGAAAAAATCAGCAAAAACAATCAACATATCCCCCCCAAAACCTATGTTATATGTGATATTCAATACTTGCGGAATCTCCCACCTCTGTAAAGCAGGTGAGGGAGATGCCTTCTCATATCTCTTCTTTGGGGTCAACTTTGTATTTTATAATTTTATAACATTCAAGTTTGATGCCTTTGTGTCTGTCATTCTATTTACATTGTTGTAATTACTATGTATTTTGTTTTCCTGGCTTGGCTTGCTTCACTCTACATCAGTTCATGTAAGTTTTCCCATGATTCTGAGTATTCATTGTACCCATCGTTCATAGAACATAATAATATTCTATCACTTTCATGTATCACAATTTGTCTAGCCATTCTTCAGTCAATGAGCATGTACTGTGTCTCTACTTTTTTGCTATTCCAAAAAGTGCCACTATAAAATTGTTGGTGTATGTGGAGTCTTTCTTTTTTGTTAATGATGCTTTAGGGTATAAAGCCTAGCAGTAGAGTGGGTCAAAGGGTTTGGACAGTTTAATCCCTTTATTCATATAATTCCAATGGGTTTTCCAGAATGGATAGATTAATCCAGAGATCTGTAAGTATGTGTTTATGATGACTGTCTTTCCAACACTGACTATTCCTGTCCTTTTGTCATTTTTTTTTAGTATGAGGTAAAACTTCAGGGTTGTTCTGATTTTCATTTCTCATGCTATAAATGATTTGAAGTATTCTGTCACATGGTTCTTAAATAGTTTGCTGTTATTCTCTTGAAAACTCTTTGTTCATATCCTGTAGGGAATTGTTTTTGGTATTATATATTTCTGTTAGTTGTCTCATTTGATGCAAAAGTTATTTTTTCTTCATACAGTTGACTCCTTCCCTTCTTATCCTCAATGTGCTAATTTTGTTTGTACGAAAAAATTCAATTTCATGCAAAGAAAGTTACATTTTATCTTTTGTAATTGTTTCTAACCCATGTTTAGTTAAGAAATAATCCTGTCTATATCTGTCAAAGGTATATATTCTCCTTATAATTGCTTTGTATAGTATTATTTTTAATATTCAGATCATAATATATATTTTGAATGCATTATGGAATATAGTATAGGATGTTGGGCTAATCCTAATTATTGCCAGACTGCTTTCCAGTTTTCCCAGAAGTTTTTATCAAACAGGAAGGATTTTTCCTAGTTAATTTAAATTTGGGGGGTTATTCAATAATGAGCTGTTAATTTCAATCATATATGATTCTTCCTTATCTAATGTGTCTCATTAAATTACTTTTCTACTTTTTTAACTGTTACTCTATGGTTTTGATGATTATCACTTTATTATTTTATAGTCTGAGTACTGGAAGTCCTACTCCTCTTCATTCCTGTTTTTTTTTTTTAACCCTAACCCTACTTCTCTTGATGTATAATCTTTTGTTCCTCCAAATGAATTTTGTTACTAGTTCTTTTAAGTATCCTTTCAGTAGTTTGGTAAAGTGCTAATTCTACAAATTAACTTTAGCAATATTTTCATTTTTATTATGCTGGCATTGCCCAACCATGGGCAACAAATATATCTCCAGCTATTTAAGTTGTTCTTTATTTCTTTAAGGATTATTTTGTAAATGAATCTATACACTGCTGATCTTTTTCTATTTCTTTTCTTTCATCTTCCTTTCTTCTTTCTCCTTCTCTTCTTCATCTTCTCCTCTCTCTCTCTCACTATACCATGTCACCATACTGTGTCACCATACCATGTCACCATACCATGTCTTGATGCTGTATCTCTATACTATGCCTCCATACCATGTCACCATACTGTGTTACCATGCTGTGTCACCATGCCAAGTTTCCATACTGTGTCACCATATCGTGTCACCATACTGTGCCTCTATGATGTATCAATATGCCATGTCACCATTCTGTGTCATGTTATGCCATATTATGTCATGTTTATATATAAAAGCTTTTATCTCTATCTCCATTTATCTTTATCATCTACTGTGTATGGTGACATGATATATCATCAATCTTTATCACTTTCTAATTCTATATCTATCCATCATCCATATATTTCCATCTTTCTATATTTATCCATGATCTATCATCTGATCCATTTACTTGTCTATAATCTACTCATCCAATACTATGTTTTGTTTTTGATTTTTTTTGCAAATGATGATCCAAGCATGAGAGCTGAAATGAGTTACCAGATATCATATAGGTATTAAGTTGCAAGGACAGAATTAGACTTATTCTCCAAATTTAGGGCTTTTGTACCACACTGTCTTCTTGGTATTAATATTGCTATTCTTATTTTGTTTCTTTTGGGAAGCAGAATTTTATGTGTGTGTTTGAATGCACAAATCTATAGAGTTTTTTGGAACCAAACTTTACCAAGTATGTTTACTTAAAATGAAAGGACTCACAGAAGCAAGACTGTGTTTTCTGGGATGTTATCTCAGGGAAATTAAGAGGAAGAATGAAAAGAGAATGGGAAGAATTTGCAAAGAAATAAAAACAAGCTTGTTGGTCTTGTTGAATATTAAAATATAGTTTTTATATCTTCCTGTCTCCTACAAACAGATCAGAGAAATAATCTTTAATCTCTCCTACAAAATTAATAAACAGATCAGAGAAATTATAATATATTTCCTACCAAAAAACCAAAATAGATCAGAGACATGTCTCCTACAGAAAAAACCAGATCAGAAAGAGACAGAAAAAAACCCATAATATCAATTTAACATTTTGTCTCAAGGAGAAAGATAACACAACATGATCTTGTGGAGACTCCCCTCCTTTAATAGAGAAGCTCAGGGGACACCCCACTTCTGAGGCTATAAATGGTTTTAGTCCACTGATTACAGGGCATTGTCAGTTTCAATAATATGATAATCCTGAGAAGCAAAAAGCAGTTTAACACTTTCAGTTGTAACAAGTATGGAGGGAATACAGAAGCATCATGATAAGACTATGGGATTACAAAAAAGGTTTGGCAAGGATGAAGATGTCCAGGAAAAACATAATAACAATTTATTTTGTTCCAAGAAAAAAGAACCATGATCGTGTGGAGACCCTTCCCCAAAGGGCTTGGGGACTCCCTCTTTCTGAGGGTATATAAAGTATTTTTTTCCACAGGTTCAAGAGTGTTATCAGTTTAAATAGTATAATAAATTCAGCCCAGAAGCAAAAGCAGTTTTAACAATTTCAGTTGTAACTAGTATGGAAGAAATACAGAATCATCGTGATAAGATTACAAGATTCCAAAAAAAGGGTTTGGCAGATGTCCCCATAAGATAGGGACTTACTATCCTGAGGTAAAAAGAAGTAGCCAGGTATGGTCTTTTATTTGCTAGCTATCTGGGTTCAGTTTGGAGTTCAGTTGAAGGACATTTTTCTCCTATTAACCCAGGGTTTCATAAAAAATATTTTTGGATAATAAGGCACCTTCATCAAATCCAGGTGATCCATATATTCATATTAACAGAGATATGGTCAGAATGCAATGTACCTGGAGATGATCTGAATTTTTAGTGGAATGAAGACTCAATATGATTTACAGTATGAACTACCATCCAAAAAAGCTAAAGCCATCTTCAACTACTTTGAGAGGTATAGTATCTAGGACTGGAAAGATGATCACCTTGCCTTGCTATTGCCTGTAGTGTACAGATATCAGGAATATTACATTTAGATATGATTGTCACATTTTAGGAAGGACCTTGGGGAATGGTAAAGGGACTTGGAATTATGTCATAATTCAGATGAAGGAAGTGGAAATACTTAGCCTAGAGAAAAAATGACTTGGTACATATTAGCTGTATTCAAGTATTGGAATGACTATCACCCAAGAGAGGTCAGACTTCTGTTAGGCCATAAAGGACAGGACTGGGAGTCATGCTTGTAAGTTTCTGTGGGATATATTAGAAGAAGCAAAGGGGAGGTGGAAGATAAACCAGAAAACAATGTCATCAAATCTTAATGACTTAATATTTCCATTATTTTAAACAGAGGGATCTGATAGCTCCCACATTGCCATGATAATTACAATACCTTTTATGGTTTTTGTTGTGGGCCCAAAGTACCCCAGGAGTTCTCTGGGGAACATCAAGGAATCTTCTCCTTGAGAAACTAAACCAGAGGACAGATATGAGATATGCCTAGAGAGATAAGAGGAACCAGATCAAACTGAGCTAGCTTCAGGACCTCCACCCTTCATTCTGATCTCCCTTACCCCTGAGGAGGATATTGCTTGTCAGCATAGCAGGGTCATGCTCTGCCACACCTTATTCCTGAGTTGCTTTTACCTTGGAAACGTTTTAAGGATTCCTTGGGGGTTGGGATCTTTAGGTTTCTTGGGGTCCCACTGCATTCCCATGATACTTGTGGCTTACAAATTGACCCTCTATTCACTGGCTCATTGTTAACTTGCCCAGGATTTACAAAAGTTTTAAGCTACAACATCAGGTTTGGGTTAAAGCAATCAATTAACTGCCCTAAGTAGGTATGCCAACTGTTTGAGTCATAAATTGCTAGAATGGAAATAAACTTTAGAGATCATTTTGTCCAACTCACTCATTGGAGAAGTTAAATGGCTTGCCCAAATTTACAGTTAATGGTGGAGTCAAGATTAAGCTGTGTCTTTGGAATCCTAGTTTAGTTCTCTTTAAGACAGTGACATTTCTTCAAAGGCCTTTCAAATAAAGCCAATTTTGTGTCTTAACAGTTTTAGATCATGTTGTTTTTGTTAATCCTGAAGAGAAGAAAAGTTTCACATGTTAAAAGAATTCCAGCAGTAACAAAATAAATTTCACCCATTTAATTTTGCAAAATGCATTCCTGGATCCCAATTTTAGCTGAATTTCTCATAATTTTCAAGAGTTGAGGCAAGTAAGTTTATACTCTTATTTTGAAGTGTACCAATTAATTTTTTCACCTGCAATCTGCTCTATTCTGCTCTATTAAAAAATACCATGCAAAAAATAATTTTAAAAATTTACAGGAAAAATACCATGGTAAACTATTTTTATATGAGTTCTGGTTGACACTTTTTAACACTTAATTTAAATACTATCTTTTCCATGAAGATAAATTTGATTCCCATGTTGATTCAAACTTTCTTTTCCTTCTAAGATGTATATCAGGGACCACTTTCTTTTTGCATCTTTTTGATCTGTACTCTGGATATTTTTGTCTGGATATCTCATAAGAATCCTGTAGATAATGATGGGGAAGCATGAACATACTATGCAATGATCATGTCCTCTACTTTAAATGCTCCTTATGAGCAATCCCAGTGATCCTGTCATTACTTCATGCAGACATATTAACACTCATGAGCTCACATCAGGGATTTAATGATATTTAGGAACAACTCCAGCCCAGTCAACCCTAATTACACATCAGCCCTTTCAATGAGCTATTTCCTATGAAATATTTCCACAAATAGCTTAATCTCATTCATTTTAGGAATGTGGTTAGCGTACATTTCTGAAGTTAATGTTATCTAACCCTGTCACCAAATTCTAGGAGAACACCATTTTTAAGGCTGGTGATAGACTAAGTATAGACCATGCTTTGCAGGACTTTAACCCTTTTTGTTTTTAATCCTCGCCACTGAAAGCATTTCTCAGTGTATAAGCCCATTTTTCTTCCAACTTAAGGAGGCAGTGTGGCACAGCAGAAAGAATTTTGAATTTGGGGGCAGGGGCTCAGGGTTAAAGTTCTTCCTGCTCCATTTAGAATTTGTGCAATCTTGGGCAGGTAAATTAACTTCTTTGAGCCTCAATTTCTACATTTGTAAAATGAGGGTCCTAACTAGATATTAATTAGGTAACTAGTTAGCAAGAAACTAGATAAACTCTAAGGTCCTTTCTATCTTATAATATATAATTCTGTGATCTAATTATACAAACTTAAGTGTAAATGTGATCTCAGAAAGTTATGCTGACTTCATGACCAATTATTCATTACCCTCCTTCATCACTCTCATTTCTCTTTCCATTCTTTCCTCTACCTCTCTTACTTTATCTTTAAAGTCCTTTTTGAGCACTTCTATGATCTGAGGCCAATTCATATTTTTCTTGGAAGCTTTGGATGTAGGGGCCCTGTTGCTGCTATCCTCTTCTGAGGTGTACATTGATCTTCTTTGTCACTATAGAAACTTTCTCTGGTCCTCATCTTTCTCTGTCTACTCATCTTGACAGTATTTTCTTGACTTTTAACTCCTTAAAGTGGGGCACTACTTCCAGAATGTACTGTCCTAAGCTTCAGGGGGTCTAAGGTAGTATTTAAGGAGGGGCAGGCTCTTCACTCACCTGGCCTGTTCTCTGGTCCATAGATAACCCCAGGCCAACTTGCTAATTAACCAGGCAGCAAAACTTTGTGTGCTGTGGTTGTTAGCTCTTATGAGCATGCTCCCCTCCCCCACCTGGGCCACTGCCACTCAATCCTACTTCCTGGTTCCCAGAAGTGATGAAACACCCAAATTCTTCCTCAGTGCCAGCAGAGACCCATGTAATCTCCCCCTAGCCAAGTGCTCAGCCCACTCACCAAATCATGAGCTTAGTTCCAGATGACACTGGCACTGCAGCTGATTCAGAGGCTCTGGGGATCTCTTTCTCTGGTGAGGCCTTCCTAGCACCGGATCTGTGTCAGCATCACCACAGGGTTGGGCTCCACTCCTACCCCAGCACAGCAGCCCCTCCTGCCAACCTTCTAAGCCATCTTTGGCTGGAAAATATTCTCAGCCCGTTCTTTTATGGGTTCTGCTGCTTCAGGAATTGTCCTATGGCATTATTTGGAGGTTTTTTGGAGTGATTGTGTTGTGAATTCTGAGAGTGTACTGCCTTTCCTCAGTCATCATGGCTCTCCAGAAGAGGAAAATAGCATAAATTTCAAAATAAAATATTAATTTCTAAATAAGAGGGATGCTGGGTTTCCAAGCATGAAAACATGCATTTTTCCAAGGATGAATTTGAAATATTCTATCAATGTAAATGTCAACCCTTTATGCCTTATACTCTCAGAAAATTGTCAGAGGCTCAGAAAGGTCAAATTACTTGTGCCTGACCACCTAGCAAAAAAGTATCAGAAGCTAGATTTGAACCTAGGTCTTCCTAACTTCTATGTGCCAAGACCTCCAGTTCCTAGAAGTCAGAATAATAGAAAGTTGAACTATTAAGCAAGATAGTCAGATGTTCAAGATTCCTGTGGCCTGGGCAAATATTTCTAATAATAAAGCTTAATTTAATGGTTTTGTCATCCCTCTATGATGTAAATGGCTAGTTTCTGAGGTTCCTTCCAGCTCCAGATCCTAAGATTCTATGAACTCTGTTCACTATACTGGCCCTGTGTAATAGCAATAACTTTTATATAGCACTGCTAAACACATCACAATCATTATCTCTTTTGATCCTGACGATAAACCTGAGAGGTAGGTGATACTCTTATCTATAATTCAAAGATGAGGAAATTGAGTTAAACAGAGGTTAAGTGACTTGCCCAGGGTCACACACCTAGGAAGTTTCTGAGGCCATGTTTTGTTTTGTTTTTTTTTTCAATTTGATAAATCTTTTTTTTTTTTTTTTAAGAATAAGATAGTCATTTATTTAGGGCAGGAAGGAAGGGAAGGGAAGGGAAACCATGAAAGAAGTCCTTGGACTTCTCATGGGGAGAAAGGCATGGCACAGAGAGAATGGCTCTCAGATACCAATCTCCCAATATGATAATTCTTTATTAAGGGAGGTTGTGTTCAAAAGTGCTGAAGTTGGAATCAAGATACGGTTATCATTCTACTTCCCACATTTACTAGATATGTGATATAATTTCTTCAGTGGTCATTTTAATTAACCAGAACCCTGTTTTGAGTGTTGTGACCCATCTCTCATATTACCAATGTATTTCTTTTTTTTTAATTTAATTTAATTTTTAAAATTTTTTCCCAATTACATGGAAAGATATTTTTTGCATTCCAATTTTTGTGGTTGTTATTGTTCTTTTGCAGGACAACGAGAATTAAGTAACTTGTTCAGGGTCACACAGCTAATAAGTGTCAAGCGTCTGAAGCCAGATTTGAAATCAGGTCCTCCTGAATCCAGGAATGGGGCTTTATCCACTGTGCCACCTATCTTCCACCTTAGTTTAGTTTAGTTTTTTGAGTTCTAATTTTTTCTCCCACCCTCCTTTCTCTCCCCCCTCCCAAAGCCAGCAAACAATTTGATTAAGGTTATACATTACAATTACCATTACATATTTCCACATTACTCATGTTGTAAGAAAAGAATCAACAAAGGAGAAAAAAACACAATAAAGAATAAAAAAGAACAACAACAAAAAGTAACAACAAAAGTGAAAAATAGTATGTTTGAATCTGCATTCAGACTCCAATGTTCTTTTTCTGAATTTGGAGAACATATTCTGCCATAAGTCTTTTGGCATTGTCTTGGATCATTGTATTGCTAAGAAAAGTTAAGTCTATCACAGTTGATCACCACACAGTGCTGTTGATACTGTGTACAATGTTCTCTTCATTCTGCTCATTTCATTCAGCATCAATTCATGTAAGTCAGGTTTTTCTGAAATCTGCCTGTTTATTGTTTCTTATGGCACAATAATATTCTATTACATTAATATACCACAATTTGTTTAGCCATTCCCAATTGATGGGCATCTCCTCAATTTCCAGTTGTTTGTCACCATAAAAAGCAGCTATAAATATTTTTGCACATGTGGTCCTTTTCCCTTTTTTATGATCTCTTTGGGATATAAACCTAGTAGTGGTGTTGCTGGGTCAAAGAGTATGCACAGTTTTATAGCCTTTTAGGCATAGTTCCAAATTGCTCTCCAGAATGGTCATATCAGTTCACAACTCCATCAATAGTAGATTACAAGCTGTTCTTTATTTTTTAAAACTTTGTCATTTTTTAAATCATAAAAGTATTTTATTATTTTCCAGTTACACACAAAGATAGTTTTCAACATTAGTTGTCATAAGATTTTTGGTTCATTGCTCTCCAGAATGGTTGGATCAGTTCACAGCTTCAATGAGGCCACATTTTAACTCAGACCTTTGTGACTCCAGCACACTATCCACTATGCCACCTGTCTATCCCAGGACTACTCCTTTGGGACCTAGTGAGATTTGCTGATCATTTCCTGAGTCAAAGACTATGAGGTGTTTCCATATTTTATGCTTGTAGCTTCTCTCTAGTATTCCTGGCACCACTCAAACATATAATACTCAAAGTTTAAAGTTTATGGAGTTTAGCCTTTTGGCTAAACATTGCTATGTTGTTCTATGTGAGATTGCCCTGGAAGGTCTCACTGCTGTCTCTCTGTTATTAATATTAATATTCATTCATTCAATAGCAATTAAAACTGTTATTACTATAATAACATAGCATTATATTATTATACCATATATGTTATATATTATATTCCTTTTGTTGTTGTTTTTAGTTGATTAGTCATGTCTAACTCTTCTTGGGTTATTTTTTGGCAAAGATACTGGAGTGGTTTTCCATTTCCTTCTCCAGCTCATTTTAGATGAGGAAACTGAGGCAAACTGGATTAAGTGACTTGCCCAGAGTCACACAATTAGTAAGTGTCTGAGGCTGCATTTCAACTCAGGTTCTCCTGACTCCAGGGTCCAAACTGTGACACATAGCTGACCCATATCATATATAATTATTAAATTATATTAATATAGAGGAAATATATTCATATAGAGCTAGAGTTAATATAGAGTACATTATACCAATAGAATAAAATATTATATAATCAATTATATAGATGTAATATAAATATTATATTTTATTATTGTGACGTTTAAAAAATCTAACTGTGATGTCTAAAACTCTAATGTGTGGTTGCCTTAAATTAGAAGCTTTAGCACCAGTCTTTGGGTATTAAGCATTTATTAAAGCATACCAGGTATTCATGTGGAGTTGAGAAAGTTAAGAAAAAGCCTATCTAGCCTAGAGTTCCAGCCTGGTCAGGTTCTTCCTCAAGTCCTCTGCCACAAGCCTCCTTCAACCATGAACTCTTCCACAAACTGAGAAAGCTTTTTACAGGTCCAGAGCAGAGGTGGTCTTTACACACTGCTTCAAACTGATTGGTTTGCGTCATCCAAATCCATTGGTTCACTGGACTTGAAGGTGGTTTCCTGTTGAGTTCAAAGTCCTTAGCTTCTGACACCAATACCTTCTTAAGGGCTGGCCTGGTGAGGTTACAATCTAATCTAATTTAGGCTAATCAGCTAAGTCAATCACTCTCGTTTAATTCAATCAGTTTAGATTAATCTCCAGTTTGGGCCTTTGAATATATGCCAAATAACATTATTTTCTCACATTATAATATCATCTAATAATATATGCTATTATCATATGATATATGACATGACATGATATATTACAGTATATTATTATTATAAATATTATATAATCAATTATCTATTGATATTTTAATACTATTTAGACACATATATTATTAATACTACATATGATTACATGGAACATGTGTCTATATATACATATTACTATAGTAAAATTAATAATTATAACACAATTTATATAATTATATCATTTATGCCCAATAACCCTGTTAAATAGAGACTATAAGTATAGTTAGCCCCATTAGATAAATGAGAAAACTGAGACCCAGAGAATTTAATGTGATTTGCTTATGGTCACACAGCTAATACAAATGTCAGAAGCAGGACTGAAAAGTAGGTCTTCTGGGGGCAGCTGGGTGGTGAATGGGATAAAGCACAGCCCTGAATTCAGAAGGACCTGAGTTCAAATCTGACCTCAGACATTGACACTGCCTAGCTATATGACTCTGGGCAAGTCACTTAACCCTAATTGCCCTGCAAAAAACAAAACAAACAAACAAACAAAAAACTAGGTTTTCTTCAAGTATGATACTCTATATTATTTCTCAAGTGGCCCATCCTTCTGTTTTAAGATTAATCTGGCTGTAGTGTATAAATGGCTTGGAGCAGGGAATGCCTAGAACCAGGAAGAACAATAAGAAGAGTTTTACAATAGTCCAGAAAAAGATAATGGGGACCCTTTATAAACTACCACATTAGTAGTGGGAATAGAAAAGAAGATACAGACATAAGAAACATTGGACAGAACACCTATCCTTAAAACCTACAGAAATGATCAAAATATTAGTTGTCAGGGTGACGATGAAGGGCAGCGAGCAGTGGTCAGTGAAGGGTGAAGATGAGGGAGATACTGAAGATGTTTTCATTGTTTTGAGATGATAGCGGTACCAAAAATAAGAGGAAAACAAAGAAGAGAAAACAAGATTGGAGGGTATGAAGTGATGAGTTTGATTTTCATTTTGAGTTTGAGGTGCTGTTGGGTAAAGATGTCCATAAGCAGTTGGAAGTGTGATCTGGAGTTTGGGAAGGCGAATAGCTAAAGATTCAGCAACACTTGTGCAATAACAGGGGTAGCTAAATCAGGGTGCAGTCGGGCTTGTTCCCTTTTGATTGTAAGACACCGATGTTTCCTCTTTATTTCATGAGGACACAATGGGAAGATGGTGAGTGTGTTCATGGAAAAAATCACTATAGCTAGAGAAGCAACGAGAAGAGGTAAGCTTAAGGACAAAAACTTGTTCACAGCTATAGTTAAAGGTAAAAGGAGAAGAAAGAGAAGCCTCAGGAAGAAGATAAATAAGGACTAACTAGTTACCTAAGTGGTTAGTACCTAAGGTAACTAACAGACTAGTTACCTAAGAGTTTATGAATAGACTCTTGTAGAAAACAGAGCTGAGCTGAAGCCCATAGAAAGTTTGAGAAAGTGAGAGCTAAAGATGTAGATATCAGGGGACTGTGGTAAAAATTATTGGAGTTTTAGCTGACTCATTTGGGAGGGGCCACACCTGACCCACCCTGAAGTATGCTACTGAGGTCAGAAGAAGAAACCTCTCCATAGGCAGCTTTTTGAAGGACCTCCCCTTTTGGGGCAGGGAGACTGAACGCTCACTGAGGGGAGGCTGGACTTACTTCCAGAACACTCATGCTCACCCGCGCTCTCTCTCTCCTCAGTTTTTCCCAGTGATGTAAGAAACTAGCAGATGTCCCAGGTGTGGTGAGTGAGCACAAAAACCATGTATTCCTTTGAATTAGCTTAATTGGAAACGATCTGGGGATTGTATCAACTTAGGTTAGAGTTAGGAGGATTTCTCTGTATTTCTTTTTCCCTATTTCCTTATCTTTGATTTTTATTAATTTCACCTTTGTTGTTGAATTAATTTCCAAGTAATAAAATCTGATCCTTCTGTGGAAAAGGAGCTATAAGGCTCCTTTTTTATTGGCCTGGGAGAAATATCTAAAAGGGCAGTTCAGAAGGGAGTGAACTTTGAACCTAGAGGTCCCTCATTTTTTCCAGGACCCCAATATTTCAGCAAGTCACCCAATTAACGCTCCATATATTAAATTTGGGCCCAACAGGACATAGAAACCTTCAAATGTGATTGTCCCCTCTTAACTCTGGAAACTTTCTCAAGGAGAAGGGGATATGACCTGCTAGGTCAGTGACCTCTCCAGCATTATAACATGTCTTTGGAGAAGGAGAACAGGCCTAAATCAAGTAACATTTATTATTTTATTAGCATAAATCAGCTAAATCACATAACATTTTACAATTGCTTAACAGACATAAACTCAAGAAGCAGGTTGAGATATAATTTTAGACATGGATTTCTTTTGTTTGACTCTGCTGATTTGTTATAAGAGAAGCCATTATCATTTTGGGGGGGGCATAATCGAGAGGGAGAAGAATATTAGGGAGAAATAAGAATGCCAGAGGAAAGTGAGAAGGAAAAAGAAAAAGTTCTAGAATATATTATCTCTATCGTCCCTTCAAGTGTGGCCTTCTGTGATTCTGTATTCTTTCATTGTTCTCTAATGGATTTTTTTTCTATGTGTGAATCTTTACTCTATCCCCCTATTCCCTTTAGCCTCCTCAAGGACATATTTATTCTTTTTTTTTGTCTCCCCCATACCACTTAGTGCAGTACTGGGCACAGAATAACTGCCCATGAGTAAAGCCTCATTAAATGGAGCTAAATTACAGCCATAGACTATAAACCACGTAAAGGAATAGAAGTGAAAGATTCTGTGACCATATTAGCCCCAAGGCCTCTTCTAAGTCACAGGCCATTTAAACACAAATGACACTCCTTTCCTGCCCACACTCTGTGCCTACAACCAAAAATAAACCTGTTTTTAAAACACACACACACATACACACACACACGTGTGTGAATGTATGTGTGTCATCCCATTCCCTTGAGAATTCTCTATGAATCTTCACAGAGCCCAGAAACACTTCATGTTTTCACACTGTTTCCTGGATGTTTGTCAAGTTTTTCATCTTGCTTCAAATAATGTCTCAACTTAACTGTTTCAGATGTTATCGGCCCCTCAAGTAGCCACTGCCAACCTTTCAGCAGTAGAAACGCTGAACCCACCTGACTACTGTTCTATTAGGATGTGCCCCCAGCATTCCCCCCATTCTCCCAAAGTGTCGTATGGTATATGTGTTGAATCCAATTCTCTAATATTTCAATGGATCTGTGATCTCACTGATGAATCCATTCATCAACATGCATTTATAAAATACCTATAGTGTGTCAAACATTATTCTAGGCCCTCAAGGTACAAATATGAGAGTAAAATAATCTCTATCTTCAACGAGTTTGACTTCTAATAGAAGAGACAAGTGCATACATGAACATATACCTAATATATAGAAAATAATACAATAGGGTGGGAAGGCATTAGCAGATAAAGGGTTAAGAAGGCACCATGTAGGTGATAATGCCTCCCTTTAGATCAGAACTTGTTGTTTTGGGTGGGTTTTTTTTTGGGGGGGGGCAATGAGGGTCAAGTGACTTGCCCAGGGTCACACAGCTAGTAAATGTCAAGTGTCTGAGGCCGGATTTGAACTCAGGTCCTCCTGAATCCAAGGTGGTGCTTTATCCACTGCATCTAGCTGTCCCCTATAGATCAGGACTTCTTGACAGATATGTTATGGACCCTTTTAGTAGGCTGGTGAAGTCTTTGGATTCCTTTTCAGAATAAAAGCATAAAATAAAATACATAGGAGTGTAAAGAAAACCAAATATACTGAAATGAAGTTAGCAATTTTTTTAAATGTTTACCTTCCTCAGCTTGAGGAACCCCTGCAAAGGTCCCTATCCTAACCCATTCATGCCTTCTTATCTTGTATGCCTCCCTCAAATCATCCACAGAGGAGCCACATGGCATATTGCAGGCTGTCCCTTAGTTCTCGTAACATTCCCTGGGCCAAAGGTGGACCCTTGGCCTATCTATGTGCTGTTCTGCACTCCTACTTCATGAATAGCTTGCCTCCTCTTCTGCTTATACATTTCCTAGATCATTTGTTGTCTCTACTTCTTGCAAACAAGTGACTACCTATACTTATATTGTGCCTTTCCATTGCCTTTAGGGCTGCCCAACATTGTAATTCTTTGGAGTCCAAAGGATTCTATGATCTGCAGCCATATTACATAACTGGGAGAAGAAGAGTTTTGCTGTCAATAAGTAGCCTTTGGTAGTTGGTAGCTTTGCCCAGTTTTCACCATAGGACCCAGCCTAATTACCTCTTCCTAATCACTTCTGGGTCTAGCTAATCATCCATCTGCAGTGCTTATCAGAGCCATATATGCTGATGGACTGGCCCAATAGGCTGTCTGTTGAACAACATATCTTCATTATTATCCTAGCTTTCATTTATGGAGTACTTTAAGGTCTGTTCATGAGATCTATTTGATTATGAAAACAGCCTTGAGAGTTGATAGGTGTTATTATTATCATCCTATCTTATAGATGAGGAAACTCAGCCTGAGAGAGGTTAAGTGATTTGCCCTGGGTCACAGAGTCAGTAAGTGGCTGAGGGGAGATTTGAACTCAGGTCTTCCCAACTCCAAGTTCCCCCGCTCTAGCTACTAAACCACCTATGCTTCCTCCTGTTTCAAACACTTACTGGGCTAGTTGGTAACACCTATATCATGAGTTTTTTTGTGCAGATGTTCATAAAGAGCTTTGCAAATCTTTCAGGATCATTTAGCCGTGAACCATTAATAGTATAATTGTTATTTCCAAGCATTTGCAGATCTATCCTGTGGAAAAGAGATTCGATTTATTCTGTCTAAGATCACAAAGAAGAACTGAGAGCTAGAGTGACTGGAACTTTGGAGAGAAAACTTCAGTTCAAAGCAAGGTACTTTCTAACTATTGGAGCAGCCCAGGAGTAGAGTGGGCTCTTTCAGAACGTATTAAGGTCTTGTGCACTTGAGGTCATCCAGTAGAGCCTAGGTAGTTACACATCTGGGAAATTGGACAGGGGACTTTTGGTTGGGTCCGAGTTCAAATGAGATTACTTTTCTGAGTCATTTCCACTCTGCATTCTGTGGCTGTGACTTGTCAACCACAATTTATAGCTTTACTTTCTTTGCTGACCCCACAATGTTGCTTACCTGTGATCCTTTAAAGGGTCTGCTTGGCCTTAGGCTTTAGTTGTAGCCCTCAAGCATAGTCCAGGAGCAGGAAGAAGTCCACAGTATTGTAGGCAGGGAGTCAGGCATTTTCCATAAGGGATGCCAGGGCATATCAAAGGACCTGGAGCATGTCCAGGACAGACCTGGTTGGGAAACAGTATGTGAGTAAAAATGTTGTTGAGTGAATTATAAACCAACAACTGAAAATTTAATACAGGGCTTATTTATAAGTAAAGTTAACAGGAAGGGTCACTTTTCTCTTCTTTGAGGTAGGAAGAAGGATCTCTGTGTCCCTTTTGTAAGCCTGAAAGGCCAGTTCTGTCTCATACATAATGTAGCTTGCCTGAAGAAAAATAGCTCTTAGCCACTTGCTTCTTGAGACAAATATTTTTCAAAAGTCCCATTTTGATATAAAAGGCTCAGGGCACCCATCTAAAAGGAATCTGTGTTTGTCTAAATTATTTAGATTCAAGAAAGCACCACCTCAGGGCAGAAGGATGATTAAGTTTGTTGGAATCTAATTTTCAGGGGCTCTTGTACTAACACACAAAAGCAAGTCCTCTTGCCAAAGAATAAAGCAATATCTTTGAAGTGAGAGTGTCCCCAACCTTCCTTACTGAGGAATCTGCCTTTAAGGTGAGCCAGGAAGCTGTTTTTATTCTGCCCAAGAAATAAAAGCAAAGGGATAGAGAAAGGAAGTGGTCCAGGATTGCAATTTCTGGGCCTTCAGGTGAATAGCATGGTTGATAGAGTGGTGAAGACAGTCCTTGACCTGAGCATCAGCCATGATTTGGCTGTTGTTACCTAAAGCAAATTACTTACCCTCTCTGGGTCCTTGCAAAATGAGGGGGTTGGATAAGTTCAGATCTAAAGTGCCTTTGTATCCTTAACATTTCATGGCCCAAGACACCTTCCAATTCTGAAATTCCATTTTTGGCCATTTTATATTTAAGATCCAGTGTTTAATGTCCTATATTCTGAGGGCCCTTCTAGTTGTGTCATTTTATGTTTCAAGGTCCCTTCTACCAGTGGAGGTCAATCCCTTCTCGGCCATTTTAACTGAGGTACCTACAGCACAGAGAAACCAAGTGATTTGCCTATGGTCACACATAATAGTAATAAGATATTTATATATCTCAGAGTGAGAGAAGTGATTACTTTTCTATTATGTTAATACCCAATTATGAATTTCTGGTTGAGGTTTTTCCTTTCTATTTTCTCATTCAAGGACCAGTTCCTGTAGATCAGTCAGTCAGTGTTGTAAGGACATTGCTGACAGATGAAATTGCCCAATCCTCTGGATACATGCTCTTGGGTGGAAAGCCTCCCAATTAGACCTTACTTCTGTTCAGAGTCTAAACAGAATCTAATCTAGGTGGATTCTTGCCCTTAGGATATGAGCCCATGTCATTATACTCCTCCATTGGAGTCTAGGGGTACCCAGCTTATGAAGGAGAAAATCAACCAGAGTAGTCTGGGAAGAGATGGATTCTTTTGTCCAGATTTCTGAGGCTGTGAAGTCTCATGATAAAGCTACATTCTCAGCAGGAGAAGCTGAAGACTTTTAACCTACCCTTTCATTAACTGTTCACCAATCAGGGTTGACTTTCACATGCCAGGGGCACCTCCTTTCTCAAAGGTATTTAAGCACTCAGGAAAATCCATGGTTTTGTCTTTGGTAACTAAGAGAAACCATCCACCATCAATGTATTGATTATTTCCTAGCCCCAGGAACTCTGCTTTGGGATTTTCATTTATCTCAAAGGTTTACAAAGAACTCTACAAATATCTCAATTGATCCTAACAACAACCCATTTTACAGAGGGGGACATCAAGCCAATATAAACCCTAGGTGGAGACCAGAGGTGACTGTGTGACTAGATAATTGTAAAGTGTTGTAATTTCTATGAAAGAAGCACATGTCTACCCTCACCCAAGGAAGAAATATGGGAATTTCCCAGTAAATGTTTAACAACTGGCTTTCCGAGGGAGAAAAAAGATGCATAGCAGATTTTTTTTTTACTTCTAATTTACTTCTAATGGGCATTATTAATGTTTTATCATTTTAAATTCAGGCAATGAACAAAACAATAAATCAAACTGATTTCGACTGTTGATTTCTGGATTATAAATGCTCACATTGAAAATTTAACATTTGGCTTCAGAATGCCCCTATGTCACACAGTTGTTGCGAGGATCAAATAAAATAATATTTGTATATAGCTTAGCGTAGTGCCTCGCATGTAGTAAGCACTAAATAAATGATGGTTTTGACTATTATTATTATTATTATTATTATTATTGGAATCTCTGAGTTCAGATCCTACAACTTCTGATTACTACCTGTGTGACTTTGGACAAGAGATTTATCCTTTCTGGACCTCAGCTTCCTTATCTATAAAATGAGGAGGTTGGACAAGATGAGCTGTCACTCTAAATCTATAACCCTGTGGTCACCTCAGGCTCTCCTGCCCTAATCTGTACTCCACAATATTTCTAAAATCATCTTCCTAAGACATGGGTCTTACCATGTCACTTATTTACTTATAAAACTTTGATGTCTCCCTATGGCCTCTAGGATAGCACAGGAAGTACTTAACTTGGCATTTAATTCCCTCCTTAATCTTGCTGTATCCTACCTTTCTGGATTTATTTCATACTGCTCCTCTTCATACACTCTGTTATAAACTAGGTTAATTTGCTGTTCTCCAAACTTGGGGTCCATCTTCAGCCTAGGTACCTTACACAGCCTGTCCCCCATACCTAGAAAACATCTCTTCACTTTGACCCCTTCGATTCCAATTAACTGAGCATCATGGACCAGGTCACATGGCATTTCCTGCATAAAGCCTTTCCTGATCTACCTAGTTTTAAGCATCTCTTTCCTCTTTAAGTTCTCTGTATACACATAATGCTTCTGCCCCCACTACATCTTCCCTTCAGTCTTGTACAGGCCAACATTTGGTTTGTTTTTGTTTTCTGGGCTTTTTTTGTTTGTTTATTTTTGTTAATACCCAATTATCAAATTGGGGTTGCTTAGCATAGTGTCTTGGACAAATGAGATAATATTTGTAAAGCACTTAGCACAGTGCCTGGCACATAATAAATGCTTCCCTTATTCCCTTGTATATTGTATATTGCCAATGCTTCTTGGTTAGGAGTGGAGGGGACTGGAACAAATTGATTAAGATAGGATTGAAGTAGAGTGGATTGGGAGTAAAACAAATTATACAATTCCAGAATGATTAAGAAAAACAATATTCACACAAAAGAAAATGATGGCAAATTGTTAGTTCATGTAACATATATTTTATAATTTTCCACCTAAAAGAAGTGAAGGTTGATTGCTTTGATTGGAAGAAGGTAATACCAAATATCTGTAATACCTGTCATATTTGTTGACATCTAATATTTATTTCATTTGCATCATTGTGGTCATTATTCATTTGAATCTTTCTTCACTCTATCAGTTCATACAAGTATTCTTAGATTTCTTTGAATTTTTAATATTCATCAATTCTTATGGTGCAGTGGTACTCCATCTAAGAAGCTATAGCATGTGCAGCATCCACATCCAGATAAAACCATCTTGACAGACAGGACAAATTAGGTTGAGGGTAATTGACAGGGATCAAACCTGTCAGTGATTTGGGGCAATGTCTACCCCAAGCATTTGAAGACTGCCCAGTGGCACATGGAAACAATTTGTTCCAAAAGCCATGAAGCAAGTTTTGGCAAGTGCTTAGAACTTGGTCACACATTGAACATACCAGAGTTATCTAGTGAAATCCTGGGCCATCACCAGTCATCTTGAATTTTGCCCTGCCACTGGACTTCAATGACTCTGAAAAAGAGAGTGGGGCTGACGACTTTGTGCAACTCTGCCTCACTTAAATCCAATTCATGCATAAGTCAAGATATCGCCTGTGATGTCACTGGTCTTCTTTGAAAATGATGCACAAACAGCAACAACTCCATGACATTTATGTATCAGAATTATTTGGGCATGCCCTGGTCACTAGTCATATAGATTGTTTCTAAAATTTCCTATAATGACTAATAATTTTATGAATACTTTTATATAGATAGGATTCCACATGCTGTCAATGACCTCTTTGGAGAGTAACCCAATGGTAGATCTATTGATTCAAAAGGTAGTAGTAGGCTTCCACCAGTTGAGGATGACCATGGATCAGTGCCTTGAAGAGCCACAGGCCACAGTATGGCTGTGCAGTCTGATATGGGAGCCTCAGCTCCTGCTGCAATGAGGACAACGGAAAACTGCGCTCTCTGTTGCCCGTTGGTTCCTGAGTCTCATTCGTTTTTCTTCCTCCAGAGCTTGGAGGCCCATCTCAAAAGGTAGGAACAGTTTTATTGCATAATTCCATATTGCTATCCAAAATGGTGAAACCAATTCACATTCCAAATAGATACTTGTATTGGTTTTTATCATTTCCTCAATATTTTGGCTAGTTAGGTGTGTTTCTTCTGCCCAAAGTTCTGAAAACTATAATCTTACATTATCTTCTAAGTTTTGTGTGATGTAATGATTTGCATATTTAGATCATTTATACTTTTGGAACTTATTGTGGTATATGGTATAAGTTACTGGTCCAGACTGATTTTTCCATTAAAATGCTATCCAGCCTTCCTAGCTATCTTTGTTAAAAAAAATTGAATTCTTCCCACGGTAATGTATGTTCTTGGCTACATCAAAAACCTTCTATCTTTCTGTGCTTGCTTCAAAATCATCCTTAGTATTACATAATATGTCACTGTTCTATTTTTCTATTTTTTAATCCAGTACCTGAAAATGTTGATAATTACTGTTTTATAGTATAATTTGAAATCTGATAATGCCATTTCTTTTTTTGTCCCACTTACTCTCATTTTCCCCTTGATATTCTTGACCTATTGTTCTTCCATATGCATTATGTTATTATTTTATGCAATTTATTAAATATAACATCGGTATAAATTAAATCTGCAAGTTAATTTGAGTAAAATTGTCATCTTTAATATATTAGTATGGCCAAGGTATTACAAGCTTTCCAATTATTTATGTATCCATTTATTGAGACCAACTTCTTGCAAGTCAAAGAAAGTTTTCAGAATCACTGCATGGTAGATGCTGTCTGGCAGAATAGCATTCCCACCCCAACCTAGGAAGAGACTGGGTGTAACATGTTGAGGCCTGGGGGAGGGGAGTGGTGGGAAGGGTGCAGAGGGTGGGAGGGGACTGTCATGCTGTCCAGAGCTTTTGAATTTCTCTGTAACAAAGCAGGTCACTCTGCCTGGAGAAGGAGTCTAAGAGATGGTACTCTGCCAGACCACACAAAGCTGCATACAAACAGTCAACTTGTGAGAGGGCAAGATAAGAGTGCCCCAGAGAGCTTGCCTAGGGTCAGTCTGAGGACTGTCAGAGAATCAGGCTATGATGAAATTTTGACACAAGTAAGGAGGTGATCATAATGGGCGATCAGACCCTGAGAGAGAGCACGTGTTTAGTAGCTAAGAGGCCATCACTAATGGGAATTCATGTCCCTGCAGGCATCTTGACCTCTCCCATATGCTTGGAATTCACTCCCCATCTCACAAGTGCTTCATGGAGTGTTTTTTCTTTCTTTAAGATGACAGTCAAGCACCATCTTTTGCATGAAGTTCTTCCTGGTCACCCAGCTGCTACTGTACTACCAACCAATTTATCTTGGAATTAGCTGCTTTGCATATATTTCTTATTCCTTAGATTAATATTATATATGTGTGTGTGTGTATGTGCATGCATATGCATATATACATATCTATAGATAGATGTATATATGCATATCTATATAGAAAGTGTACTTATATACTCTACATATGTGTCTCCTTTAGAATATGATTATCAGGGGCAGCTAGATGGCGCAGTGGATAAAGCACCAGCCCTGGAGACAGGAGTACCTGAGTTCAAATCCGGCCTCAGACACTTAACACTTACTAGCTGTGTGACCCTGGGCAAGTCACTTAACCCCAATTGCCTCACTAAAAAAAAAAAAAAAAGAATGTGATTATCATTATCATTCACTTTATTTGTCCCCCCAGTTCCTAGGACAATGACTGGTACATAGTAGCTATTCAGTAAATTATTGTCAATTGATACAGAGATTGATTGATTAATCTTGTAACAAAGAATTCAGAATAAAGCTTCTGTTTATCTCTGATATTTTACAAACTGAGGAAAATTCAGAAGATATATATATGTGTGTATGTATGTGCAAATGTGTATATGTATATATGTTCATATATACATACATGCATATACATACACATAGGAAGGGGACTGTATTTACATAGGGGAATTTGGAATATATATATACATACAAATATATATATACATACAAATATGTGTGTGTGTATATATATATATATATATATATATATATATATATATACATACAAATTCCCCTTGTGTCTTTTTGCTAACAGGTGTTTCTATTTGATCTTTCTTCCTAATAATAGTTTGTTTAATCATGGTCAATCCTTAATACTGTGTATTAATACTGTGTATTGTATGCAAAATGGAAATGAGGAAGCCATGGATTATATCCAAGAACAAAGAATCTAAATAGATCTGAATGTTAGGGATCTTCCTAACTGTGGGCTCTAGGTTATGATAGATAGACAGACACACACACATGCACACATTTGGGGTTTCTTAAAATTAAAACTCTCTGACCTAGAAGAGAGTAAACTATTTTCCCCTAGTCTAGAAAGTTAGCTTAATTGCTATAGACAGGTGTGGTTACTCAAACTACCAGGGCCTCTGGAAAAAAAGCCTGCCTCTGAGACCAAGAGAAATGGGGCAGAAGTAGAGGTCAGGACAGAAGAAAAGGTTATGTCCCTAGGCTGCCCAGTAGGAAGAGAAAAGAATGGACTATATAGACACCTATACATATATATTGTGTGTATTGATATGTATGTTGTATGTGCATTTCCTCATTATTCATTATGATTTTTCTCTTTTAAAAGTTTAGCTATATGTTCATTTGCTTGATCTCTCTCATTAAGTTAACTAACAGTTCAGTAATTCCATTCCTATTTTAAAAAGAAAATAGCTTTGTTTTTGTTAAGTAATTTAAAATTTTCAATCCATTTATTTCACATTTAATTTAATTTTCCCTTTTGTTTTTGCTTTGGGCTTATTAATTAGTTAGTTATTAAGTGTTTACCATTCATGTTTGATGCATTAACATTCACTTTTCTCTTGTTAGTATAAAGGCTGATGAAGATAAATTGTCTCCATGCATTCCTTCAGCAGCATTCCATAAAATATGACATATTGTCTTACTTTTGAAATTTTCTTTCACATTATTATTTCTGTGATTTGGTCTTTATTTCACTAATTAGGATGTTGTTTGTAGGCTCAATTTAGATCTGAATGTTTTAGCTATATTTATTTTCTTGATTCTCATTTTTATCCTATTGTCATGGGGCGCAGAGCACCCCAGAATTTCTCTGGGGCACACCGAGGAATCTTCTCCTTGAGAAACTAAACCAGAGGACAGATAATGCCTAGAGAGATAAACTGAACCAAATCGGACTGAGCTAGCTTGGGATTCCTACCCTTCATTCTGGTCTCCCTTACCCTGGGGAGATAAGTTTGGGTGTTGCTTCGGCCTTTGTGTTCTGAAGCGGGATCTGTAGCCACCCCTCACCCAATTCCTTTAGCTACCACCAGTGGGGGATGGTCCTCTCTCACTAAAGGAACTTTTCACAGGCAGATGGTCCACTCCCATCAGTCCTCTATAAAAGTACCTTCCGGTCTCCTGTTCGAGGAGATTTGGTACCTCTGAGCCATGTGCTTTATGCCAAATCTCCCCATGAAAAGTCCAAGGATTTCTTTCATGGTTTCCCTCCCCCCACCTTTCCCTTCCCTTGGCCCTAAATAAACTATCACCTTATTCTAACTACATTTTGTGTGCAAGAGGGTGTAATTCTTTAAAGAGGAATTCCTAAGAACCCCAACCCGTACCCCATTTTCCCACCATATCACTATTATGATTTTATAAGACTGTATTTAATATTTCTACCTTTTCACATTTGCTTGAGTCATTTATTCCCTAGAACATAGAACATTTTTTGTAAAAGTTGCATGTATACTTGAAAAAATATATATGTTCTAAAATTTCTATTGAATTTTTTCCACATCTATCAAATCCAGTTTTTATAACATTTGTCTATTCTATTCTATTTTTTCCTATTTATCTTTCTGTTAGACCTGTTCATTTCCTGTTGAGAAATGTTAATTTTCTTATTCCCAATAACTTACTGTCTCACTATTTTTGTCTTTTAGTTACTTCTTTATTTAAGTTCTTTATTGATCTTTTGGTCAGTGCATATATGTTTATTATTACTACTTATTCATTTTCTTTGAAGCCTTTCAGCAGAAAAAACTTCCCTATTTTTCTCTCTTAGTGCTATCTCATTTTACTTCTGATCATGTTTTGTTTTGTTTTGTTTTGTTTTGTTTGCAGGCAGTGGGGGTTAAATGACTTGCCCAGGGTCACACAGCTAGTAAGTGTCAAGTGTCTGAGGCCGAATTTGAACTCAGGTACTCCTGAATCCAGGGCCAGTGCTTTAACCACTGCTCCATCTAGCTGCCCCCATCATGATTTTTTAATTCAGTGAAGCTTAATAAATTTTATTCCAATCTCTTAATTTGTATCTCTATATGTTTCTTTTTTCCATAAAAAGTATTTTATTATTTTTCAGTTACATGTAGAGGTAGTTTGCAACATTTGTCTTCACAAGATTTCTAGTTTCAATTTCTTCTCCTTCCCTCCCCTCCTTCCCCCCTCCCCAAGACAGCAAGCAATCCAGTATAGGCCACATAAGTACAATCACATCAAACATATCTCTGCTCTAGGCATGCTGTGCAAGAAGAATCAGAGCAAAAAGGAAAAACCTTAAAAAAGAAAAAATAGTACCTCTATATGTTTCTATGCTTAAAGTGTATTTCCTATAGACAACATATTATTTGGCTATGTTTTTTTTTTAATCTAGTTTGTAACTCTTTCTTTTACAGGTGAATTCAAGATGTTTACTGGTCAATGTTACGATTGTTAAATTTGATTTTCCACATGCTGTATCCTATGTTATTATCAGTGCAAGATAAATAACAGCTGGTTTCACTAGTATCAATCCTATCCAAAACTTTTTGCATACAAAAAAAACATACACATCCCACCTCCACAAAACCCAGATTCTGGAATTCTATTATTATCAATACCATTATTTAAAAACATATTCATATCCCTTAGTTCTAGGTAGAGTTGTGGTTTCAGAATCACCTTTTCTCCCCCATACTCCAATTGCTCTTTAGCTGGTTTTTCATACATGGTACCTGTTACGGGTTTAGAAAACTGGCCAACTAAACTAAAGGACACAGGTCTGAGATAACTGTCCTTGAGAAGCTAAACCAAAGGACAGACACACCTAAAGAAGCAAAGGAGATAATTGGCACCAGCTCAGGACTGAGTTAACTCCAGGACCACCACCCTTCATTCTAGTCTCCCCCACCCCTCTGGGAGATAATCCTATTAGGTGTGGCTGCTGCCTGAGTGGCACCAAGGGGACAGAGATAGGTCCAACAACTGCCCCTAACCTGTCTTTTCCCAACCCCCAACAAAGGATATTCTACTCTCAGGTGATCACCCCCATCTACCATCTATAAAAGCTATGGCCTTTCTCAGAGAACCATTTCTCTGGAAGTATCTCCCCTCAAGATCCCTCTCAGGGTTTCCTTTCTCTAGTGCTTAAATAAAAGATTATTTTATTCTAACTGGATTTGTGTGTAAGAGGGTGGAATTCCTTTTTTTTTGGCTGGGCAATGAGGGTTAAGTGACTTGTCCAGGGTCACACAGCTAGTAAAGTGTCAAGTGTCTGAGGCTGGATTTGAACTCAGGTCCTCCTGAATCCAGGGCTGGTGCTTTATCCACTGTGCCATCTAGCTGCCCCCGGTTTAACTCTTTAAAGAGAAATACCTAAGGACCCCCACACCAACAATTTCCCCTGTGATAGTACTGGAGTTCAAGATATGATCATCCTGCCCTCTCTTTTCTCACTCAAGGTCATCTGCTTCCCTCTGTCCCCTTTCTATGGCATTTCTCTCTCTCTTGCCATTGTTTCTTTGCTGTTCCTTTTGCAAGGTAGAATTTCAAATAGACATTAGACTTTCTATTCTTTACAATAAACAAAAGCTACACTATCCTTTGTTTACTCATTGCTTTAAAGTCTTATTTAGCCTGTTAAAGGCCTATTTAGTGTTTTCTTTGTTTATCAAAATACCTTCCCCAAACTTGCTTCTTTTATGGAAGGCATTTGAATCTTTTATTTATGCAATTTTTAAAATCTGCCTTTTCTCTTATAAAAGAATATGATTAGTTTTGTTTGGATATGCATATCTTTTTATTATTATTTACAGATAAGAATTCATAGGCATATCACAATAGCAATGAGGTCCTACTCATAACAATTGATCACAGTCATTCTATAAATCTCTTTTCATCCTAAAGAATGGGAATCAATGAAACTTTAAACAAGCCCATCACAGTGAATTTTCTCTTTGTTATCTACTGGTAGCCTTTCCTTTACAGGATTGGAATATTTGGGGAGAATTGTTTGCAAATTGAAATGTCTATAAATCAAACCTTGTTTTCTCTCTGAACTTCCATAACACTTCTTATACTGCCCTAAATGATAAGTTACCTTCTACTATTTTGCAATTATTTGTCTTCATTTTCTTTCTTCACTGGAAATCGAAATTCTTTGAGGGTGGGCATGTTTTAGTCATCTCCTCTCTTCCATAGTGCTTATGCAACACATGATTGAGCTTGAGGTGAAAACATGAAATGGGGTTGCCTTTGGAGGTAGAGTTCTCCATTACTGAAGGCCCTCAAGAATATGATAGATGACTACTTCCTGGAAATTTTGAAACAGGATTATTGCTAAGGATGAGTCAAAGTAGATGACCTCTCATGTCCTTTTCGGGGCTGAGATTCTATGATTCCAGACTTTTTCTTGTTTTTTCAATATTTCTAGGAAATATTCTCATATGACTTTTGGAAGTATGGCATTTAAACTCATTGTCTCTCTCCCTCTGTTTTTTCCCTCAGGACACTTCTTCTCTGCCATGGATTTACTCTAAAGTTTCATTATTTTCATTTGTACATATAGCTCCAATCTTCACTCAGGTTTTTTGGGTATCTGTTTTGTTATCTGTTCTTCCACTTTAAAATTCTTGTCTTCCATTTGGCCCTTTCATTAAAAAGTCATTTTGATTAAATCCTTAGACCAGTGGGGTCAAACTCAAACAAAAACAGAGGTCACTAAAATTACATAAGGATCTCTGTGGGCTGCATATTAATTTAGAAAACTACATATTAAAATGATCTATGTTTTATTGTGCTTTTATTTGTTTTATTAAATATTTTCCAATTATATTTTTAAATATATTTTTTTATTTTTTTGTTTTTTTGTGAGGCAATGGGGGATAAGTGACTTGCCCAGGGTCACACAGCCAGTAAGTGTTAAGTGTCTGAGGTCGGATTTGAACTCAGGTACTCCTGACTCCAGGGCCAGTGCTCTATCCACTGCGCCATCTAGCTGCCCCCAATTATATTTTAATCTGGTTCAGGTCAATGTTATAAGTCACATGCAACTCATGGGTCACTTATTTGATACATCTACCTTAGACAATCCACCAACTTATTACAGTTTTCACTATACTATTCAAAGATGTCTCATGTTTCTTTTTTTCTGTTCTTCCTTCATTGATCTTATGTCCATTGTCTTCACTATGTTTATTAGCCACCCTAAGTGTGGTTTCTTATATGTATAATAAATCACACTTTTGCTCTGAAGTTCAAGAAAAAAATATGTTTTTTTTTTCTTTTCTTTTTTTTTCTTTCTTTCTTTTTTTTTTTTTTTGCAGGGAAATGAGGGTTAAGTGACTTACCCAGGGTCACACAACTAGTAAGTGTCAAGTGTCTGAAGCCAGATTTGAACTCAGGTCCTCCTGAATCCAGGATCAGTGTTTTATCCACTGTACCACCTAGCTGCTGCCAATTATAGGTGTTTTTGTTTTTTTTTAAATTGATACCTCCTAAACTTGTCAAAAATTCAGTACCTAAAAAAAATATTGTAGAATATACGATTGAAAGTTTTTAAAAGATGTCCTAAAATCTAAGAGAAAAAAACAGGACTAGATAGTAATAACTCCTATTTCAATGGTGTTTTAAATTCCATAAAGTATTTTCCCCAAATAAATATACATATTATATACATAATTGCACATGTATATCCTATATCTGATTGCTTACCACTCAGGGAAGGGGTAGGAGAGGGAGTGAATGAGGGATAAAATTTGGAATTCAAAACTTTAAATAAAAATGTTTATTATGATTAAAATAAAATTTATTTAACAGGGGTTAAATAAGGTATATAGGACTACAAAGGAAACCAATTATATTGATACCGTAATAAAAATATATTTTTTTTAAATTTAGTGACTCTGGGTTAAGAACCCATGTCTTAGACCAAAGAATGTCAGAGCTGGAAAAAAGCCTTCTGATGCTTGTTATCTTATATGACCTGGGAGAATATATGAAGGATGATAGGAACCCAAATCTAGAGCTAGAAGGAGCCTAAGAAGCCATCTAGACCAACTCCCTTATTTTGCAAATGAGGAAACTAAGACCCATAAAGATGAGGTGGTCTGCCCACCATCACATGGGCATAAGTATAAGAGGAGAGATTTGAATCCAGTGTCCTCCAGCCACAGAGCCCAGAGTGCTGTCTGCCATATCACATCTCCTTGGGCTTCAGTTTCCTCATCTCTAAAAAGAGATGTTTGCACTAAGATGGATTCTAAGTTTCCTTCTACCTTTAAATCTGTGTACTATGAACTGTGGACTTTAGTGATCATCTAGTCTAATATTTTCCTTTTTTTTTTTTAAGATTCACAAAACTAGATCTCAGAAAAGAAAGAAAAACAAGCAAGCACAGTCGATAGAGTGTTGGGCTTGCAGTCAGGAACACCTGAATTCAGATCCCTCATCAGACACTTAGTAGCTGTCTGGACAAATCACTTCATCTCTCTTAGCCTCAGTTCCCTCATCTGTGAAAGGGGAATAATAGTAGCATCTATCTACTTTACAAGGTGGTTATCAGGCTAAAATGAAGTAACAGATAAAGTGCTTTATAAAACTTAAAACCCTGAATGATACTGATAATGACGACAACAATGACGATGGTGGCTATGACAATGATGGTGGTGATGGTGATAATATGTTTAAAGTAGCATAAATAATAAGCAGCAGGGTGGTAATTTGAGTTCCTTTCCAGCTGTGCTTCTTGGCCCAAATATACTTTGCTCATTTCTGCCCCAAATGGACCTTTCTCCTGGTATCAAAACCTGGTTTGGCAATGTTTTCAAGCCATTTTAAAAAATGACACCCACTCTTTGTCTCCAGCTGAAGCAAGGATTTACAATGTGCATATGAAAAAAGATTTTTAGTTTAACCACATCAATATTCAAACACCATCTCCCCCACCCCCCAGTTTGAGGCCCTCTCAGTCAAGTGCACATTGCCCTTCCTCTAAGAGGAATATTATAGCCGAATAATGGCTCAGTGGGTGTAAATGGCCCTTCTAGAAAGTGTAGTCATTATTCTCTTCTTAAACTGTTTATTCTGAAACTGGGTTTCAGTGACTCAGGCACAAGACCGAAGCCAACAAAAATGGCCTCTGACTTCTCCATAAGGAGACATAAGGACAGCCATTAGCCCTTAAAAAAGAAAGCATTTGAAGTGTAACATTAGTCACAGCTTTTAGTAGCTTAGAAGAGAGTGACAAGACCCTCAATAACCCTCTTTCACACAGCTTTGTTTGGTGCAAAGAGTTATGAACTTCATATCAAAAGACCCAGACTCAAGTCCTCATTCCTCTGCTTCCTACTGCTGAGAGCTTCAGAAAATCACTGCCATCTCTAGGAATCCAGTCTTTGCCTCTATAAAATGTGGGAGCTGGACTGGAGGGTCTCTAAGGTCTCTTCATCCAAGCCCACTGCCCTGTGGCCTGATATGGGAGAATTTTCCTTGGCTGGGAGCCCTGTGGATTAGGTAATTATAAAACCTGATTGCCAATGATGTAGCACTGAAATCACCTTTCCTCTTGGCCTGGGGTCCTCACAGTCCAGTTATGTCTGTAAGAAAGGATTCAACCTTTTTCCTTCTCTTCTACTATGGCATTTGCATGTGCAATTTTTTTTTTTTGGTGGGGCAATGAGGGTTAAGTGACTTGCCCAAGGTCACAGAGCTAGTAAGTGTCAAGTGTCTGAGGGTGGATTTGAACTCAGGTCCTCCTGAATCCAGGGCCAGTGCTCTATTCACTGCACCACCTAGCTGCCCCCTCATGTGCTTTTTAAATAAAAGTTGGGTGCATCACACTGGGGAATATTACACCCTGAAACAACAGTGGGTGATTCCACTCCTCTGGAATAGATAGAGAATCCAGTTCCAAAGGACTGCCAACTTCCCTGGCTTCCTTCAAATACCAGCTAATATCTCCACCTTCCACAGGAGTCCTCTCCCAATCCCACTTAATTATAGTGCCTCCTCCCCATTGAGTATTTCCAATTTATTCTATATATGACCTGTTTGTATGTAGTTAGTTGGATGTTGTCCCCATGTTAGAGCATGAGCTCCTGCAAAACAGGAATTGCCTTTTGCCTTTCTTTGTCACCCCAAAGCTTAGCACAGTGCCTTAAATGTAGCAGATTCTTTTTTTTAAAGTATTTTATTATTTTCCAGTTACATATAAGGATAGTTTTCTACATTTGTTTTCACAGGATTTTTAGTCCCAAATTGTTTTCTCTCACCCTCCCTTCCTTCCCTTCTTCCCAAAATAGAAAGCAGTCTGATATAGGTTGTATGTATACAATCAAATTAAACATATTTCTACATTAGTAATCTTGTGAAAGAAGAATCAGAACACAAAGGAAAAACCTCAAAAAGAAGGGAAAAAACAGTCCCAAAGTAGAAACAGTATGGTTTAATCTGCATTCATAATTCACAGTTCTTTTTTTCTGGACGTTGAGAACATTTTCTATCATGAGTTCTTTGAAACTGTTTTGGATCATTGCACTGCTGAGAAGAGCCAAGTCTATCACCATTGTTCATCACACAATGTTGCTGTTACTGTGTACAATGTTCTCCTGGTTGTACTCCTCTCAGTCAGCATCAGTTCATGTAAGTTCTTCCAGGTTTCTCTGAACTCCTCCTGCTCATCATTTCTTACAGCACAATAGTATTCCATTACATTCATATACCACAACTTGCTTACCCATTCCCCCATTAATGGGCATTCCCTCAGCTTCCAATTCTTTGCCACCACAAAGAGAGCTGCTATAAATATTTTTGTACATGTGGGTCCTTTTCCCTTTTCTATGGTCTCTTTGGGATACAGACCTAGCAGTGGTATGACTGGGTCAAAGGGTATGAACAGTCTCATAGCCCTTTGGGCATAGTTCCAAATTGCTCTCCAGAATGGTTGGATCAGTTCGCAGCTACACCAACAATGCATTAGTGTTCCACTTTTTCCACAGCTTCTCCAACATTTATTATTTTCCTTTTTGTCATATTAGCCAATCTGACAGGTCTGAGGTGGTACCTCAGAGTTGTTTTAATTTGCATTTCTCTGATCAATAGTGATTTAGAGCATTTTCTTCATATGGCAATAGGTAGCTTTGACTTCTTCATCAGAAAACTGCCTTTGACCATTTCCCAATTGGGGAACAACAAATGTAGCAGATTCTTAATAAATGTTTATTGACTGACTGCTGGTGAGTGAGAAACTAGCCTCTTCCTTCCCAGACATTCTTCAAGAGAGTGCAGATCCAAGTGAATGTATCATAAGAAAGATGGGGAAGTAGGTTTCCTTGTGACATACAGAAAAGAGATCCCCGCCCCCAACCCCATAGTCATATGAGAGTTTCTTTGCCTCTCTGTGGGTTTCAGGTGATTTGTACCAAAAGGGTTTAGAACTGAATGGGATCTTAGAGTTCAAGTCAAGGTCCCTCCTTTTTACCCAAAGAGTCATTGACTTTTCCAAGGATATATAAATTTGTTACCAAATGCATTTTCTCCACAGCACCATCCCAACTTTGACCAAGAACCCCAGAAACTTAAATCATTCTAAGGTAATGTCATAGTGTGTTAAAGCTATAAAGAGCCAGATGAATTCTAGTCTAACTTCTTTTAACAGAGGAGAAAACCAAAGCCAATAGTTATGAAGTGGTGTGTCCAAAAGTCCACAGTGAAGGAGATGTGGAGAAGAACCAAGATATGGGTGTCCTGATCCTCAGTCCAGTGGTACTAGGCTATCTATGTTTCAACCCCCATGGAGAATGGCAGCTGGGGCAAGGGGACAAGAGCTGCTGCTCATGGTGATCTAGACTTCCATAAACATTTTGGTGTAGGAACTGTGGAATCAACAGTATGAAGCTTTGTCTCTGCTTCTTTTCATCTCTTCCCAATCTCCTCTACCACATGAGTCCTTCCCAAGGTTTCAGAACTGTAAGGAGCTCAGAGTCATCTCATTGGCCTTGGATCAGAGGCTTTGGGAAGCTTAGACTATTGCCCTCATTCCCTGAGATCCTGGAGGATAAAGAGGTTCCTTGCTTGACCTCCAAGGATCCTTTCCCAGGCCTCTAACCTCCTCCTCTTGCTCCCTCCTCTTCCTCATAGAAATCTCAATGATTTGGGGCCCAGGAATTATTTTTTTTCTATTTGACCTGTCTTGTCATTTCTAATCTGACTATCAGGCTCAAGGGCATCAAAATCACAACACTATTAGATCCGGCATAATAATGAGAAGGTGAAGGAATGAATCAATAGAGTAGTCAGAGCTTTGAGGCTTTGGCTTATAAATACTTAATACTCAGTTCCTGGAACATAGTAGGTTCTTAATAAATCCTCATTGATTTCAACTTATTGATTGTGAAGCAGAGGATCCCCCTAAATTAGGCTATCAGACTCTCCAGACTATCATATTGGGAAAAGGGCTACAGAGGTTATCAGACGGAATCCCTACCCAATGCATAAATCTTTCACAATGACACCTCCAGCAGCACAGAACTTGCTCGTTCCCAAGGCAGTACAGTGAGTTCTACTTTGGTCTGGCTCTTAATTGCTAAGAAAAGTTTCCCCAACAATAAACCTAAATATGTATTCCTACAAATTAGACCCATTGTTTCTAGTTTCACACTCTTTGGGCCAAACAGCATGGATGTTATCCATTGCATATTTGACGACAATGGACAGATCCCCTTGATGTCTTCTTTTCTCCAGGCTAACCATTCCCCGCTCCTTCAAATGCTCCTCATGCTCTATGGTCTGCAGTCCCTTCACTATTATGAGCACCCTCCTCTTGTTTGTCAACTTTCTGAAAACATGATCATAGAACAGGACACAAGAGCCCAGTTATGGAGTAATAATGGCAGAAAATAAGGGACTACTGCCTCCTTTAACCTAGGCACTGTGTCTTTCCTCTCTAAACACAGCCTCAGAGGAAGGCAATGGAACAAAAGTCAGAAGAGAGCAGGGCAGGATAGACATAGAAGCTATGGGAGTCAAGAGCTGGAGCTAGGATGAGGATAATGTTGGGATGAGGCAACATGGATCCACAAAGCCAAGGAAAACAACCAATTGACAGCTTACCATGCTCCACACTGCTTTTCCATCTGAGCCGGCACTAGCCATGCCAATTTCTATTTCTTAAATGGAAAGTGCTTTCAAAACACTAAGGCTGTGTATCTTCCTGGGAGCCACAGGATTGTGACAGAGGAGAAAGCCCAGGGCTGGGAGTGAGAAGTCCTCAGCTTGAGTCCCATCTCTGCAACTGACTAGCCCTGTGATGCTGGGCTGCCCTACTCTGAAGTCAGACACATGCATTCTCTACCTCTCAGGGTTATTGTGAAGATCAAATGGGGCAATGTATGGAAAACATTTGGTAAACTTTAAAATACTAAATAAATAGAATTGAGGTAGTGGAGTGGAGATGGGGCTCAGCTGGTCTTAGACTTGAGAAGACAGATTCTGTTCTGCTTCAGACATATATTGACTTGTGAAACACTCAGCCTCTGAGTTAGCCTGGTGGTAGGAAGACCTGAGTTCAAATCTTACCTATCTGTGTAACCCTGGACAGATCACTTGAACTCTGCCTCAGTTTCTTCAACTATAAAATAAGGACAATAACATAATTTACCTCCTAGGGTCTTTGTACTCTCTCAAATGAAATAATATTTATAAAGCACTTAGCACAGTGTCTGGCACACAATAGGGACTTAATACATTTTGTTCTTCCCCCACCCATCCTGAGTGCCTGTGTATGACTCTCTAAGACTATGTGTTACAGAAAAATGTCTCATTTGCCTTGTTGAAGCATTTTCCGCACTCAGTGCTTTTCTACACCTCTCATCTCTCTAAACATATTATTATTGTTGTCATTCTTAGCATCATTACTATCATTGTCGTTTTTCCTTCTTCTTTGTCATCATCATTGTCACCATCACCACCACCACCATCATCATGAAGACACTATTAGTTTGCCTGAAGCTCATACCCTACTGGGTTGCAATACCTGACTATGTTTTTAGTGATGCTGGTTACTTCTCTGCTAACTGTCCTTTACTGGTCCCTACTTCTGTTCTCCTTTCTAGAGCCCTCGTGGATCAAAAAACAATGCACCCTATTTGCTCCAAAGAGATAGCCAGCCTGGAAAAGTCAGGTCAAAAAACAAACCAATGAAACAATTCAAAGACTCAAAGACATTTTTTCTTTGGTGGAGGTGAGGGTGGTGAGGGAAAGCTTGTCCTTGCAAAGCATCATCTCTGGGACTTCAGCCAGTGAAGTCACTTGCAGCTCTTGGACCTCAGTTTGGCCATCTGTGAAATGGTGTTGATAACAATGCTTCCCCAGGCTTTGGTGATGAATGAGGCCACTTAAATTATTCAATAGTCCTGTGCAGAAGAGAAAGCATTTTATGAATGTTTCATTAGCTTAATTCCTTTCTACTGAGAACAGAAGGAGAGGGGCTGATATATAGCTAAGCAAGAGGAAGTTTGCTTTTGAAATAGGGACCTTTTCAAACCCTGGAAATCATTATCATCGACATTATTGGTATGAATCAGAATGGCAGGGAGATAGTGTGGCTTAGTGGACAGAGAGCTACTTTCTGAGTCCAGAGGATCTGGATTCCAGTCCTGTCTCTGACCATACAGACTCTTTAATCCCAGGTAGTTACTTAACCTTTCAGTGCTACTCTGAGACTAAGGAGAATAGGTGGTGAGAGCTCTTCACCAGGAACTCTACACACGAGTGAAATCATAGGTCCTGCAAGAATATATATATATATATATATATATATATATATATATATATATATATATATATATATATATATATATATATATATATATACGAATATATATATACGAATATATATATATACAAATATATATACGAATATATATATATACGAATATATATATATATATATATACGAACTATTATCATTATCACTATTATTATGAACAACCAACAAACAATTATTAAGTACCTAATGTATGCCACTGGACATACTGGAGATGTAAAAAGAAACAAAAGACAGTCCCTGACCTCAAGGAGCCTACAATCTGTTACCAATATCATCATCATCATCATTATTTTCTTCATCTTCTTCATCTTTTTTCTTCTTTATCAGCATCATCTTCTTCATAATCATCATGATCATCACCAATAATGTTTGAATGGCACTAAAAGGCTTCTTCTTCTTCTTTTTTTTTTTGGTGAGGCAATTGGGGTTAAGTGACTTGCCTAGGGTCACACAGCTAGTAAGTGTTAAGTGTCTGAGGCTGGATTTGAACTCAGGTCCTCCTGACTCCGAGGCCGGTGCTCTATCCACTGTGCCACCTCACTTCCCCCTTAAAGGCTTTTAAAAAGCACTTTATATGTGTTATCTCTTTTGATCTTCACAATCCTGTGAAGCAGGTGCTATTATTATTCTCATTTTACTAATGAGGAAACTGAAGTTTAAAATGAAGTGAGCTGATTTGCCCAGGACCACATAGTTAATAAGTGGCTAAGGCAGGATTTGTAGTAAGGTCTTCCTGACTGGAGGCACAGTGTTCTAAGCACTGTGTCATCTAGCATGGCATTTATGTAGAACTTTGCATACATTAGCTCATTTGAGTCTCAAAACAAACAGGTAGTATTTTACTGTCTCAACGGATAAGGGAACTGAGAGTCTGAGAAGTAGTGAATTGCCCAAAATAACAAAAGCAAACAGATAAATACAAACCATTGCCCCAAGCCCGGGTCTAATAGCTTCAGAGTTTTGTATTGCTTTGTTTTGTTTGCCACTACAGCTCACCACCTCTCAGCTTGCAGTTCGGCCCCTCCTTTCTTGGAAAAATACAATTTAGAAAAATGAGCTGTTGTACTGCTCTGTGTGGGATTCAGGGATCTGTCCAAGTCTCACATGCTGTGGGAGGGTCAGTACAAAAGACCCCTAGACTAGATCAATCAATCGACAAGTCTTTATGAAGCACCTTCTACATCCTAGGTCTTGTGATAAGTGCTGGAGATACAGATGCAAAGTATGAAACCATGGATGTCTGAACACATGGGTTGTAGAATGGATTCTGAGCAAAGTGAATCCTCTCTTTGAGTCTCAGTTTCCTCATCTTTAAAATCAGAATAATACCCACTGCCTGCCCTGCCTCCCTCCCAGAACTATTGGGAGGACCCCATGAATCAATAGATAGAAAAACATTTTGTGTTCTGTGGAGACCTCTACCAATGGGGTAGGATTGTGGCTATTGTGATTAGAGTCATCCTATAGTGTCATCTTCCTGAATTGAAATCTGGCCTCAGACACTAGCTGTATAACACTAAGCAAGTCACTTAACCCTGTTTACCTTAGTTTCCTCATCTGTAAAATGATCTGGAGAAGGAAATGGCAAACCACTCCAGTATCTTTACCAAGAAAATCCCAACTGGGGTCATGAAAAGTCAAACATGACTGAACAACAACTCTTGTCCTCTCCCAGGTCCTATTTTGTAGATTCCTGTGAAGAGGGAGTCATCCCCTACCCTTTCCTTGAAAATGGATTACCACAAAGGACTTGGCAGATGAGGACCCAAGGGGCAGAAAGGGGCCCCTTTCTAAGGATTCATCCATTTCAAACCTTTAAAATACACCCCCTCACTAAACCTGAGGAACTAGCATATACAATTTCTCCAAATTCCTTCTGGTTTTCATGGCATTTGATGTAGCATAAAAAGCCCTGAACTTAGGGTGAGATACCACTCCTGGGCATTTACACCAAGGAGATCAAAGAAAGAAACAAGGGTTTCAATTATTACTGACATGCTCATAGCACTATTCTTTGTTGTTCCAAGAACTGGAAGGAAAGTGGATGCCCATCATTTGGAAAATGGATGAAAAAGAGATGGTATATGAATATGAGTGTTATTATTATTATTATCATTATGCAGTAAGAAATGACAAATGAATTCAGAGAATTCCAGGAAAGTTTTTCTAAACTGATGAAGAGGAAGATAAGCAAAACCAAGATAATCAAATATAAGCCTGCAACAATGTAAATGTTTTTTAAAATCTTGAAAGGAAATTGAACTCTGATTAATGTACTGATGAACCAATGGACCAAAGAAAGTACAGAAAAAAAAAAAACATATGAAGATATATCTCCTTCCTCATGGCAGACAGGAGGGGAACTACAAGGTGGAATGTTATAGACAATGTTGAACACAGTTTCAATATCAGAGTTTTAAAAAATATTAATTGGTTTTTACTGCTGTTGTTACAAGGGAGGTTCAGGCTGAAGGGGAATGTGCAGTGCTAGAAATTGACCATGACAAACGATATCAATAAAACACATTAAAAAGTTAAGGTCAGAAGACAGGTTTGAATCTTAGCCCTGTCATTTAAGTTGTTACGGAACCAGGAAAACATCACTTGATATCTCTCTCTGTTTCTCACTCTTCCTCTTCTTTGTCTCAGTCTTTCTCTGTCTCTGTCTGTCTCTCTGTCTCTGTCTCTCTCTTTATTTCTCTTTGTCTCTATGTCTATCTCTCTCTTTCTCTCTATCTTTCCATCTATAAAATGAACATGTTGGACCACACATGATTGCTAAGGTCCTTGCCAACTTTAAAATCCTCTGCTCCTAGGGGGACTGGTCATATGATAAGGAGGAATAACAGATGGAGCATTACATTGGCAGGTACAAAATTTGAAAAGTCCCAAAGAAAGGCTTCCATTGCATTAGGTAGACCCTATAGGGAAGATAATGGAAAGTATTTAATACTTGAAGTATCTCTCTGTAACTAAGTCACTTTGGGTTCTCCCTCCTTTGATACAAATAGACACTCTTCTGACTAGTACATGATTTTCAAGAATTGCTGTGGCCAGAAAATTCATCACCATGCAAACAACTTGGCAGTAAGGCTCTTCAATGTTAATTAGGCTGGTGCTCAGACAACAAGCATACAGTCTACACTGGGTCCAAATTCAAAGCCATTCCAGCCTGGTAGCATTTACAGAAGTTAGTATTCTCCAGAGCAGGTTTTTTTTTTATGTCTATTTATTTATTTATTTTTTTAATGTATGAGGTATTTTATTTTTTCCGTTACATGTAAAGATAGTTCTCAACTTTTGTTTATACATGCTTTACAATTTCAGATTTTTCTCCCTCCCTCCCCTCCCTCCCCCCCTCCCCTAGACAGCAGGTAATCTGATATAGGTTATATCTATATATCTCTATACATATACATATACATATACATATACATATATATATATATATATATATATATATATATATATATATATACACACACACACACACATATATATATATCAGAGCAGGTTTTAAGAACCCAGGGTCACTTCTGTGTCAAAGATGAAGTATCTGGCATTAATTAAGGATGTGAGAAAGAATTACAAAGGGTGAGAAGAATAGATGAATCACAGTCTGCACCAATGAAGGTAATACCTACACCAATGAAATCATGGATCCATCAAAATATCAGAAAAAAAAATTTTAATTGCCCCCATAGGTTACTAGAACTACCTTTTTCTCACTGACTGGGTATATTAATGAAAGATGTTGCCATTTTTAAGACTTTCAAATTGCCCTGTAATGCCAATTCTCATTTGATAAGCTCAGGTGTGCAAGGCCATCATGCAGGATTTTGTTCATTTGACATCTTTAAGCAGCACCTGAATGTCTATTATGTATGGTGTCTTTTATAATTCCCTCTATACTGTGGCTGGTTAAGAATCAACTCCTGTAGCTGTCAGTGATACCTGCTCATGACTGTAAAGCAATGATCTACAGTTATAGATCAAAGCAGAGTCCTGGGGAGAGAAAACAATTCGACCCAAGTCACATGGCTCACCCCTGTCTGTTATTATTAATTCCTCTCTTCTTTCTACTACTATCAACACTTGACTCTATCAGTGCACTTCCTCCCACAATACCTTATATTGAACTGCTTCCTATTTATATACACATAATAAATGTGTGTATATGTGGCTATATGCATATATGCTCCCTCTCCCATTGTGAGATTTAAAATTGGATATAAGAGCATTAAACTCCCCCTTTAACTTTTCCCTTATATATTTCCCAGACCAGTAAGAAAAAGAAGCCTCTGAGTTAATCAGAGAGGAATTAGCTTTTATTGTTTAGACAACAAACAGGTGATACCAATTAGGGAAATAGGAAAGTAGAAATACAAATGAATAATCTTAGATCTAAGCTTAGTCTATATTCTTTTGTAAAACTCACTGAATTCCAAAACTGCCTGCCAGGCTGAGAACCAAAGCCGATCACCAGAACACGCCTTCAAGCCAGAGAGTGCTAGACTGAGACAGAGACCGAACTTCCGTTCTACCCTCTGTTTTAAGTTGGCGTCCCGAAAGTATGGAGTGTTTGGCCATGCTCTCCAGGGCAGCAGCAGGCCCACGGCTGTTCCTCACGGTCTCCTCCCCAAAAGGGCTGTCCTTCAAAAGCCGCTTCAGTAGTATGCTGTTTTTTACCACACCTTTAAAATGTTAGCTCCTTGTATATAGGATTGTTTCATTCTTCGTACTTGTATCTTTGGTGCCCAGCTTTGTGCTCAGCACATGAAAAAGACTTCATAAATGTTTGTTGATTGATATCAGGTCCCTTCTGCCTCCTACACTCCATGTAACTACTCTGAGCACTGAGGTCCTTTCTAGCTCTGGGATTCTATGTTCTCTATGCAAAAGACCCATCTTCTCTTTCTCTCCTCCTCTTCCTTCTCCTTTTCCTCCTCCTTCTGTTTCTCCCTCTCTTCTTCCTTTCCTCCTCCTCCTCCTCCTCTTCCTTTTACTTCCCCTTTTCTCCTCCTCTTCCCTCTCCTGTTGCTTCTCCTCTTCCCCCTTCTTTCCCTTCTCCTCCTTTTTTATTTTTTCACTTTTCTCTTCTTCTTTCTTATCCCTTCCTTCTCCTCCACTTTCTTCTAAAATATAAAATGAAAAGAAAATTATTGGTAGCCATGAGACCCAACTACTTTCTCCCATTGTCTGGAAGTTTATGGATCTTCTGTGAATATCAACCCCCAAATTTTCTCTATTTCCCTCCCCCCCAAAACTAAATACAACAGCCGTGGCATTGACTCCAACCACATTTGTGCCCTAAATTGGGATGAAACAAGAGATGAAGACTTTTTAATGGCTGCAGGCCGAATATGCTTTTAACCAACTGAAAAGTCAGGCAGGAATGAAAAATGGGTCTTTATGTGATATTTCTAATACCCACAGTCCCAGAGCAGACAGGAGGTACTTGGCATGCAGTGATGGCTTACAGTAAATCTTCACTTTTTCATAATAGTGGAATTAGATACATCAGGAGCCTGGAACTCACTGAAGAACTACAGGGGATTCAACCTTTAAGAAACACTATTATAAAATATACCATGGGGCAACTAGGTGGTACAGTGGATAAAACATTGGCCCTAGATTCAGGAGGACCTGAGTTCAAATATGACCTCAGACACTTGACATTTACTAGTCACTTAAGCCTCATTGCCCCGTGTGTACATATATATATATGTGTGTGTGTATATGTATGTATGCATGTATGTACACACATATACACATACACACATATACATACATACACATACACATACACATACACATACACATACACATACACATACACATACACATACACATACATATACACCATGCATCCAAGCCCTTTGGTGAACGCATCTGGGTAACAAGTCAGATTTGGGGGAAAGAGACCAGGACGGCCAATCAGGAGACATAGGTCCTAGATTTGCTACCTAATTACTGTGTGACCTTGAACAAGTCACATCCCTCCTCTGGATCTTCCTTTGCCTTTCTAAAGCCAGGAGATTGGTCATGGTAATATGTAAGGTTCCTTTCTCAGGTACCTGAGGAATTGCCCCATGGGGACTCAGAGACAAGGGTCTGAAAGTTTGTTCCTCTTCCATGGTGTTGTAACAATTAGAATGACGCCACCTCCTGGAAACTTACTGTAGCAAAGCTGCGCCATGAGGAGAAGGTGTCTGAAGGCAAGACATGCGGCTCTTTGGCATCAGGAAGTGACGTTTGCTTGTGGGAGGAAGAGGGGGCGAGGCTGGTGCTCTCTGTCTCTTTCCTCATTAATAGATAGGTGAATCTAGACCTTTCTCTTTCTTTTCACCAAATTCTTATTCTCCTTAATAAATGCTTAAAAGTCTAACTCTTGCTAAAGCTTATAATTTATTGGCGACCACTCATTAGATATTTTAGACAGACTAGCTAGAATTTTAGCCCCTTACAGTGTCTTCTTGGTGTGTCTCATTACCTGCCATCTTTGGATGAAGCTACAGGACTGAACAGGAGTTCAATATGGCCTAAGAAACTCAAAAACCAAATAATTACTGAGCCAGACATCTGGACAGAATCCCCTACCTCCTCCACTAGGTGTCTACAGCCTGCAAATGAAGACTTTAACCAACATCATCCTCAGTCATCTTAGGGATCTGGAAGGAGGGGCTCTAAATCAACTTGTTTCCATGTCCAATATACCCCCTATCTCCGGTTCCCTGTATCCCGGAAATTCAGAATTGTTATCTGCTAAGTGGAAGGACCTGGCCTCCCTGCTACCTCTTCCCATGCCCTCATCCCTAACCACCCCACACTTTTGTCTCCTTAACTCCTACCCTACTAACCCACTGGCCTCTGGAAGACTATTAACAAACCTTTCATTCTCCCTTTCTTTGCTTCATGCTCCTAACATCTTCTGATGCTCATGGAAACTTGTTTTGCTACGGTAGTCAGCATTCCAGGGTACCTTCTTCAATTTGGAATGTTGTTTCATTCACACCCCCTGACCCACTGGGCTCACCAGAGGAGTGGGCATGCCCCTTGTTGCATAAGGCTACTTCTGTCCATTCTCTTTGCCACCAGCACTTGGCAACTTCTGCTCCTTTGAGCCATATATTGCTTACTCCAGATCCTTATTACAGGAATCTAGTGAACTCTAGGTAATTTCTTCTCATTTCTCAAGGAGCTTGGTACCTGACTGGGAGGTACCTGCTCCATCCCAATCAATAACCTTGCATTCAGGAACTTAAATATAGAAGTTGCTGCCTCTTTGAACCTGCTGGGATCAAAGTCCATCAGCTTTCCCTTTGCCCCTGCCCTGCATCTTCACGACATGCCACCAGTCTGTAGAGATGGTCACATCTTAGATACCAATGTAGCACCTAGTGGCACCTTCCTACATGCAGGTAAGTCATTCTACACAAACTATGTCAGATTTTAAAGTATAGTGTGGCTCCACAATACCTCAAAAATGATAGTGTATGTACTCCCACTGATAGGTTTGTTTTTTATCAGAAAGCCTGAGGAAACAATTAATTTGAAGCAAAAATGTTCAGATAGGTAGATAGATATATAGATGAATGGATGGATGGGATGGATGGATGGGTAAGTGGATGGGTGGGTGGATGCATGGATGGATTAATGGATAAATGGATGAATAGATAGATAGAGAGAATGAGAGAGACACAGAGATAGATAGAGACAGAGAGAGAGAGAGAATGAGAGAGACACAGAGAGAGAGCAATCTTAAGCACTTACTATGTACCAGGCACTATGCGAAGCACTGGGAATGCAAATACAAGCAAGGAAGACATTTCCTGCTATTGAGAAGCTTGAATTCTAATGGGGAAAGACAAAGCATGAGAAGAATCCGGCAGCAGCATGTTCTGTAGATTGTCTGGGACATGAGGTAGAGACCTGCTTCCATACAAGAGGTGAAAGTTTACCTATCAGAGCCCAGGGTAGTCCCAAGAGCAGAGTTCAGGTTTCCAGTGGGGATGAAGACTGGAGTAGAACTGCCATAGTTTGTAGCTGATGTCTGGGATGTAAGACGGCAGAGTAAGAAAAGTAGCAATGAAACCTTAGGCAAACTCTTCTCCATATACAAGTATCATTAGTGGGGGGACAGGTAGGTGGTGCAGTGCATAGAGCACTGACCCTGAAGTTGGGAGGACCTGAGTTCAAATTTCACCTCAGACACTTACTAGTTGAGTGAGTCAGCAGAAGTCACTTAAGCTCAATTGCCTTCAACATCTGGGGCCATCTCCAGTCACCCCGATGTATTTCTTACCAATGGACCCAGATGACCCTGGAGGAGAGAGTGAGGCTGGTGACTTTGCACAGTCCTCCTTCACTTAAATCCAATTTAGAATAAGTCTTGGCATCACCTCATGCCATGGTCCTCTTCAAGAATGCAGGACAAACAACAACAACATTATTAATAGGATGAATAGCCCAGTCTAGTGAACACAGAGAGAGGGGCACATACAGGGAGGAACAGTTCATATCCCTGACACAACCGAGCCAAACAAAGTTTTCCCATGGTGTAATTTATGACTTCTTCCCAACCTGTTCCATGCTCAACTAGTGTATCTACCAGCAGATGGCATTCCTATGGTCTCGTGGTTGGTACTGGCAATGTTCCATTAGGCATATGGTTGCAGACCTTTTCTCTGCTATTGGTTTCTGGCTTCAGCCAAAGTCCTCAGCTGAGGTTCTAGCTCTTACCCATAAGAGGAAGAATAGTCTCTGACCTCATCCTTTAGCTTAGAATGCAGAGTTTTAAGCTTTAGCTCATTTATTTGGGGGAATAGGCTTTTCATAGACCAAATTATAAGACCAAGAAGTAACTTTATTTTCTCTCTACTGGGAAAGAAAGCTGTCAGTTCCCAGATTCTTAGCTGAAAGAGCAGAACATTGAAGTCTCAAACTTAAAGATGCAGTCATATTAAAAGGAATTAATACAACTACATAGCTGATATAACTGGGTCATTAACTTAAGCCACTAGTAATAGAATCAAAATTAACTCCCTACATGCCAATTGACTGGAATATTCTAATAATATTACGGATCCTAAAGACTTCAGTTCTAATAACTTGGCACTTATTTGGATCTCTGTGATTTACAACACTTCTTTCATCCTGGAGTTGTCAAGGCTATGTGTTAGTTATTTGTCATGATTTGACACCACACATGTATTTTGACTAATTTTCTCTTGAAGTTGGATAAACTTTCTGTTCTTGAGTTATGACAAGAATTCAATACATTTCTAGTAACCCCTTGTAAAGGTATATAAACTCTTATACTTCCCTTATTAGTTAGGATTGTTGGCTGATAAGGAGGAATCTATACCAGCCAACAATTTCACTAACAACTGTTTGATAAATTAATTAATCTATGTTTCTAATTCTTCTAATCTCCTAAGGCACAATGTGGAATGACTGAGAATATTTGTTTTGACGTACCTATAAGCGGCTTTTCTTTCCAAAAGGAGAGTCACAGCTTATAGGAGCTAAGCTCTTTTCTAACATAGAAAAACTGAATAGACCCATTAGGCCTTTATCATCCTGCTTATGTTCAGCAGGAATAATGCCTCTGTCCTGAACACCTATCTGACTTAGGGTTAGAAAGTCCTCTTTCACTTCTTTCAGTTCATGATTGCCAATATAAACCCCATTCAAAATCAAGTATAAGGGCTCCCTCTCAACAAACCTGTAAGGGCTGCTAAGGTGTAAGACCATATTTTTTCCCCAACCTGCTTCCCTCACCCCTCCCACCACCACCACCACCACCACTATAATGATCCTCTGGGTTTCCCATGCAAATGAAAGTGGGAGAGGAAGTCCTATTTGTTCCAGCCAAACTAACCTACCTGTCATCATTCAAGCTCTCATATTTCATCTTCAGTCTCTAGGTCTTTACCTAGGCTGATCCTTTTGAATGAAATGCATTCCCTTGTCATGTCTACCCTTAGAATGCTAATCTTTCAAATCCCTAGAAGATATCACCTCCTATATAAAAAAGTACTTCTAGAATCTGCCAGTTGTTACTACTATGTGCCTCCTGAAATTATTTTGTATTTTCTTATATGGACACTGGTTATATTTGTCCGCCTCATAAGAATGTAAAAGAAAACAGTCTGACTAAAGTATTGCCCAGTCATGGCCTCAGAAGATGGAAGAGGAGTTGGAGTTCCCACCTCTTGATAGAAAGATGTTGGGGAAAGGTGTAAAATGACACATGTCTTTTCAGACATGGCCAATATATCTAATAAAAATGCTAGTGATGTATTTACATTTATATTCTTTCAGAGTTAAAAAGGGACCTTATTTTGATTAGTTCTACTACTTTGTTTCTTTCTTTTTTTTTTGGTGGGTCAATGAAGGTTAAGTGACTTGCCCAGGGTCACACAGCTAGTAAGTGTCTGCTTATGTTCAACAGGAATAATGCCTCTGTCCTGAACACCTATCTGACTTATGGTTAGAAAGTCCTCTTTCACTTCTGTCAGGCCAGATTTGAATTCAGGTCCTCCTGAATCCTGGACCAGTGTTCTATCCACTGTACCACCTAGCTGCCCCCCTCTACTACTTTGTTTTAAGGAAGACTTCTATTTGGGGAGCAGGGGGAGTTGTAGAGAAAAGTTGGTGAGCAAAGATGGCGATGCAAAAAAAACCCAAGTGTCAGTGAAACATTTTTTAAATTCTCTGAAGAGAGCAAAAGGAGGGCAACAACTAAATGACTCAGTGAATAGAGCTCTGGACTTGGAATAAGGAAGCCCTGTGTTCAAATGTGGCCTTAGATATGTCCTAACTGTATGGCCCTGGGGAAGTCACTTAACCTCTGTTTGCCTCAGTTTCCTCAGATTTAAAATAGGGATAATATTAGTATCTACCCCCTCCCCCCAGGGATTGATGTGAAGATCAAATGAGATAATATTTGTAAAGTATCTGGCACATAGGGAGTGCTATAGAAATGCTTGTCTCCCCCACCAAGCTCTAGAAGCATACGTAGACACAGAGGAAAGGCAGTTTTGTTAGTATTCTTTTAAATATGATAGACATTTCAAAACTACATAATGGAAGTCCATATTATAATGTGCTATCTTTATTTTTTCCTACTCTTTACATCCATGAAATATTCATGTGTGCTGATATTTATCAAGTTCATAACATGAAAGAAAAAAATTTTAAATACTCATCCAGATTCGGAATGCTGGTATCATAGGAACAAATCTGTAAGTGACATTTACAAACAAATGTGTTCAAATTTAGGAGGGCTGCTTTTAGGGATGCTCCCATTTGAGTGGAGTGATCTGGAATAAGTCCTTTAACCTCTCTGAGCCTCCATTTCCTCATGTGTTAAAAGAAAAAAAAACAATACTTGCACTCCATAATCTTACCTGGTTATTCTGTGCTTTGCAAACTTTAAAATCTAAAAGAAATTTCAGTAATATGTTTACATTTATAAACTTTCAGAGTTAGAAAGAACCTCAAAAGGAATTTAGGCCCATCAGAACAGTAATGCATCCCTGGAAAGTTATAATCTAGCTTCCAATTAAAGACCTCCAACAATGAGGAACTCACTAACTGAGACAACCCATTTCACTTCTGGACAGCAGTAGGTGGTGGTGTTTGATGAGGAGGAGGAGAAGTCATTTCAGGCATGCCCTGTTCTTTGTGACCCCATTTGGGCTTTTCTTGGCAAAGACACTGGAGTCATTTGCCATTTGCTTCTCCAGCTCATTTTATGGATGAGCAGATTGAGGCAAACAGGATTAGGTGACTTGCCCAGGGTCACACAGCTAGTAAGTATCTGAGGCTGGATTTTAACTCAGGAAGATGAGTCTTCCTGATTCCAAATCCAGTGCTCTGTCTACTGTGCCACCCAGCTGCCCTTTAGTTCTTAGGAAGTTTGGGGGTTTTTTCTGCTTTTTTAATTGAAGTGAAATCTATTGTTGATATAATGATAATAATAATAAATAATAATAATACACAGCTAGGTTTTACAAGCACTTTAAAGTTTACTAACTACTTTACAAATGTTATCTCATTTGATGCTCAAAACATCTCTGGGAGGTAGAAATAATTATTATCCCCAACTTACATATAAGCAAACTGATGTTGACAGAGGTTAACTGACTTGCCCAGGATCACACAGCTATGGTAATAATAATTAATGATAATATCTAGCATTTATGTAGCACTTTAAGTTTGGCAAAGTGGTTTACACTTAACTCATTTATTTATTTATCCCTCAACTTTGTTGTCCCCATGACTTATTTGTTCAATATGGCCAAAACTATTTCTGAGAATCTCTGCATCTAGCCCCTAGCACATCACCCCATATACACATATCATTCTTCTTTAGAGCCACTCACTAACAAAAAACCATGATTCAGCATTAATTAAAGGGCAAAAACGATTGTTGACATTTTTGCATCACTTTAAGATTACAAAGTAGTTGATATTCTTTGATCTCATCTGCTTCTCAACACAACTCCATGAAGTACGCAGCATAAGAATTTTGATTTCCATTTTATGGATAAACAAACTGAAGCTGCCCACCAAGCACTTCCCTCTCTAGGGAGGCCAGCTTTCAAATAAAATTATGAAGAAATGAATTCCTCACCAAGGTTCTCTTGGTGTTGAAGGATCATTAGACCCATTTTATAGAAGAGAAAACTGAGGCTCTGAGAGGAATGGCCTACTGAAAGGCCATGTAGTAACAGAGCTAAGATTAGAACTCTGGTATCCCACTTCCCATTCTAGGACTATTTCTGCTGTACCACTGTAATGATGTACCAGTCCTCCCCAAAAAAAAGAAGTTTCCAACTCTCTGGGGCAGCTGAAAGGAGGGAAATCACGAGAGGAGGAAGGGAGCTGAGTGAAGTCATTTTCACTTTTTTCCCAACAAAATGATCCTATTTTCTGGCTTGAGAACATCCCTACTATAATTTCTCATCATTTTCTCTATAAAATGCTTAAAATGCTGATTTTCCCCCAAAATGACTGTGATGAAAGACTAGGCAGGTCAGATAGTGTAGTTAATTGGGCAGCAGTTTTCTCATTTTATAAGCAGGCTGAAACACCCTCCTGGGTTAGCCAGCAATCAAGGCTGCACCCGAGAGCCTCACAAAAAAGGATTGGCATTCCTCCTTTGTGGGAACTAATGAAGCTAAAGCCTGTTTGTCCCTAAAGACCAGAGGGCTATGACATGGATGGAATTCTCAGCAACCCTGATCTTGGTGAAGGTACGAGAAAACCTGGGTAGGAAGGTATCCCCATATGATCTGTCACATCATGTCAGAGCTCTGAATTAGAGAGACCATGGGTTAATCCTGTTAAGAAATTCAGATGCTCTTACTTAAGGCACAGGGTGTCTGTCAGATGGTGGAAAATTCAATCAATCAAACAAGCAAACATTTTTAAGCACCTACCACATGTAGACACAGTGCTAAATGATGACTAGATATGAAAAGACAAAAACAGGAGAATTCCTGCCCTCAAAGAGTTTACTTTCTATCATGTGAAATGATACATTCACATAAAAGGAAATACCATATATATATATATATGTGTGTGTGTGTGTGTGTGTGTGTGTGTGTGTGTGTATGTGTAAATGCAAAGTAATTTCAGGAGGTGGCTACTACCTGGTAGTGGTGGAAGGTGTCAGTCAACAAGCATTTATAAGTGCTGATGATCTATCAGGCAATGAGTTGGGACACACACACATGCACCACACACACACACACACACACACACACACACACACACACACACACACACACACACACACACACACACACCATTCCCCCAAGGATCTCACATTTTAATAGCAGAGACAACAAGTGAATGATTAGGTATATTCAAGCTAGATAGAGAAATGAACTTGTGTTTCAGAGGGAAAGGCATTAGCAACTGTGGGTGTGAGGGGAAGCCTGAAAATTTTCATATAAAAGAAAACACTTGAGTGAGCTAAGAAGCAAGCTAAGGACTCTAAGAGGAATAAGGAAGAAGGAGTACATTCCAGGCTTGAGGGATAGCCAGAGCAAAGCTCAGAGAGAGGGAATAGAATGTCAAGTTCAGTTGTTTCAGCTGTGTCTAACTCTTAATGACCCCATTTGAGGTTTTCTTGACAAAGATACTGGAGTGGTTTGCCATTTCCTTCTCTAGCTCATTTTACAGATGAGGAAACTAAAGCAAACAGGGTGAAGTGGCTTAACCAGGGTCAGACACCTAGTAAGTATCTGAGGCCAGATTTGAACTCAGGAATACGAGTCTTCCTGATTCCAAGCCCAGTGCTCTACCCACTGTAACACCTAAGTGCCCCAGAATATCAATGATGAGTAACAACAAGAAGTCCAGTTTGGTTGAACCAAAGAATACATGAAGGGCAGTGATATATAAACCTGTAAAGGTAGGATGGTGCCAGGTAGGAAGGGCTTTATGTGTCAAATAAAAGTTTATATTTGATCTTAGTAGTACTAGGGAGCCACTTGAGTTTATTGACCAGGGCAGTGACTTGGTCAGTCCTGCTATTTACGATTATCACTTTAGCAACTGATTGAAGGATGAATTGGAGAGGAGAAAGATCCAAGACAGCAAAAACAATCAGGAGATCATTGTAATATTCCATGTAAGAAGCGAGAGGGCCTAATGGTCACCATATAGGTGTAGGAAATGAGACAGATACAAGAAATATTGAAGAAGGTAGAATTGACAAGATTTGGCAACTGTTTGGTGATTGAGGTGAGAGAGAATGAAGAGTCAGGGATGACTCCAAGGTTGAAAACCCAGTCGACTCCAGATTTGTTGATTCTTCCTACTAAACTACAATTTGTCACCTATTATTTGTTATTAAAGACATTCATGTATGTGTCATCCCCCTATTAGAGAGTGAGTTCTCTAGGGAAACCCTTGAGGGAAATAAGGAAACTTGAAAGATCACTCACTGAATTTCAGGTAAAGATGATGAATTCTGTTTTGGAAATGTTGAGCTTGAGATGTCTATGGGATATCCATTGAGAAATGTCTAGTAAAGGATTGGTGATGCAGAATTGGAAGTCAGGAAAGAGACAATGGCTGGATAAATCCATCTGGAGGTCATCTGCACAGAAATGATCATTAAGCCCAGTATCAGGCATCTGAGGACATCAAAAATAGAGGGAGACATCGGAGAGGTCCCTTGGGGCAGCTAGGTGGTGTAATGGATAAAGCACTGGCCTTGAATTCAGGAGGACCTGAGTTCAAATCTGGCCTCAGACACTTGACACTTACTAGCTATGTGACCTTGGGCAAGTCACTTAACCCCCATTGCCCCGCAAAAAAAAAAAAAAAAAAAAAAAAAAAAAAAAAAAGAGGAGAGGTCCCAGGAGCTGGGAGCAGGACATGGAAGTCCTTAGGACCAGAATTCAGTATGTGACCCAAAAGTCAAATTCCTCACATTCTTAAATATGGCGTCTCTCTGACTCAGCACAGGCCTGGTATTAGTCATTTGGACACATGAGAAATACAAAGCAGATTAACTTTCCTTGTGCATAGAGCTGGTCTTGGCACTCTTCTGCTCTATCAGCTAAGTACAAATTTTAATAAAGCTGTAAAGGCAACAATATAATGCCAATGGCTTGCCCATTCTTATTTTATACTATGGTCCTCTATGGTCTAGCCAGGCTTTACTTTGCATGGGGTCTTCAGCCCCATTGTTCTCCATAGCTAGAATTAATGTTCCTCACTCCTTCACCCAACCCCACCTTTAAGCCCCAGGCTTCACTGCCTCTGAGAAGTCTTTTCTCCCTTACCCCCAACTCAATAATGACTTCTTCCTACTCCAATGTCACAGGCAAATAGGGGGTACAGTGTCTGGATCTAATGATCTAATCAATCCAAGTCTAATGACTTGGAGTCAGGAAGACCTGAATTCAAATCTGACTTCATATATTTACTAACTGTGAAACCCCGGATAAGTCACTTAACTTTGGTCTGCCCCAGTTTCCTCATCTGTAAAATTATAATAGCACCTACCTCCCTAAGGTGGGAATAAGAATGCAATTTGTATACTTTAAAGATCTATATAAAAGCTAGTTATTATAAGCACCTTGCTCATAGCTCTCTATTATACTTAAAGGATTTAAGCTGGAACATATCATGAGAGTAAATGAGGAACATTCATTTTAGCAGAAAAAAGAATGAGATCTGTAGAAGTTAAGTTATGTGCCCTGGGGCACTCAGGAAATAAGCAGCAGAGCCAGGAGTCAAACCCAGCACTCCCTGACCCCAAATCCGTGTGTTCTTTACAGTGTGCCATTATATTATTTTGCTACTTGTGTATGGGTCAGCCCCTACTGGAAAGTGAGTTCATTAATAATGGAGCTGGTGCTTCTGTGTCACCTTTTTCATCTCTGTAGGGACCCTAGAGCCCAGGAGGTCTTCTTTAGAGGGTGACAGATGGAATAGAATTTGTGAGACAAACCACTGAGAGAAAAATTCTCCCAAACTTTTCTAGGACAAAGATGTTGCAGAAGCTGTGCTAGCCTGAGTCCTTGCCTCTTTGGAGTCAAAGAGTCACCACAAAAGGTGAGAGAGGAATACAATCTATACACTATGGAATCCATCATTCTCTGGTTTGCTTCCTTCTGTAATCCTTGATATTCAGACTTCCAAGCTTCCATGGGGGACATAGCAACTACCAGGATGTGGGGCCAATGTTGCAGCCACTTCTGCTCTCAAAAATGTGAGCATCTAGAACCCTGAGAGTGAAAGAGGCACTAGGGAGCCCTTGGGAGAGATCCTGATCCTAGGACAGAAACAGGCTATGAACCAAGAGGAGAAAACACAGTTGTTGACGTTGCCAGCTACTGTGTATCTCATTAGGCAGGGGAGTTGATTTCCTTCTTCATCATGTCCTTATTTCAAGTTCTGATATAAGATGAGGACCTTCCCCCCTAATTCCTTTCTTAAAAGTTGTGGGCATATTTGACTGAGAGTCCCTCATACTCAAATATCTGAGAGGGCAGCAGGAAAGGTTTAGAAATTGGCCACAAACCAATGCCTCCATAGAGGATATTGAGCATTTCATTTTTACTTTAGCCTATGTACTCTAAACCATATAAGTATAGAATGTTGAGTCTCTGAATCCAATGGATGAATTGCTGTGAACTAGGAAACAGGAGGGATGGGATACCAGATGAGAAGAGAGTTCTTGAGCTAGGTAGAGAGAGCACATTTTATATTCAAATATTTTGAGCAATATCCTGCTTCATTTCCTAGACGAACTTCAGTCATTGTCTTCAAGGTTCAGTCCAAATTCCTCACTGTTACCCCCAACTAGTGGGCTTGACATAGGGGAAATAGTCTAAGCATTTTCAAGCTTAGAATCCTCTAGTGATCATCAGGTATAGTACAGCCTCTTGGGAGGGCTATCCCATGCATTTGCCAGAGAGAGATTGATGAGGACACTGGATAGGTGGGTAAGCAGTAAGTACCACCTACTGGCAAATTCATATATTGCATTTCCTTAATAGCTAGCTAGTACAGAAAAAAGGGCAGCTTTTTATAGGTTTCAAGAAGGCAATAAAATGTAAGGGATGCCGGTAGGGAAGGACAGTGTCATATGTTTTTGTTTTGTTTTGGGTTTTTTGGTGAGGCAACTGGGGTTAAGTGACTTGCCCAGGGTCACACAGCCAGTAAGTGTCAAGTGTCTGAGGCTGGATCTCAACTCCAGTCCTCCTGAATCCAGGGCCAGTGCTCTATCCACTGCACCACCTAGCTGCCCCAACAGTGTCATATGTATCAAAATGGTAAGAGTTTTTATATCTATAGTGCTTCTGGAAACTCAACTGTTTCCCCACAACAATCCTATGAAGGAGATAGTACAAGTATTATTATCCCTATTAAACAGATGAGAAAAATGAGGCTCCAAAGGAATTAATTAATTTGTCCAGCATCACATACCTAGCATCAGAGCAAATTAACCAAAGTCTTTTGCTTCCCTCTAGGTACAGGCTGTTTCATTATGTCTGGATACCACACTCCTTGAAGGAATAGTACAATGCTTCCATTGAACTTACTCTGCCCATAGGAGGTACTTAACATTTGTTTAATTGAATCATTTTTGGGGAGGCATCCAAGGACAGTTACCTAGCTGAACATGAAAAATGCTACCTTAGAGCCAATCCTTACAGCTGAAATATCTCCCCAATCAAAAAGTAAACAACAACAACAAACAAACAAATAGAACTTTCCCCCCCACACCCCCCCCACATACACCCTTTTGGTTATAAGAGCTGTGAGGATGATAGTTTAATTTAAGAAAGAATACAATAATAATCACCACCTGTTCTGTCAATGAGAGAACCATCTGGCACATTCTGAAGAACCACAAATGCCAAGATGTATTTATTATGAGATTGCTTTGTGTGCCCAAGGGGCTGTATTTCCAGAGAATTCCTTGGAAATCACTTATTCCCCACCAAATCCAGGACCGCAGGATTCAGGCTTTAGAATGATGGACACAGAATGTTTGGCTGGAAGGGGTCTTGGATCTGAAAAATAAACATGTCAGAATGGAAAGGGAACTTAGAGTTCACCTAATCTGACTTCCTTATTTTACAAAAGAGGAAACCATGGCCCATAGAGAGGAAAGGGACTTGGATCACATCATGAGTCAATGGCAGAGATGAGGAGTAGATTCAGAATTCCCTGTGGTAATGTCAGATAGAAATGGTTCCTCCCTTCTTAATCTTTTCCATTAAGGCAGCTAGATAGTATTGGAATAGAGCACTGGGACCAGAATAAGAAAGACTTGAGTTCAAATCCAGATTTGGGTGACTGTGCATGGCTGTGTGACTGTGAGGAAGTCATTTGACCTCTATCTGCCTCAATTCCTTCATTTGGAAAATTAGGACAATATTGGTTACAGGCAGCTAGCTGGCATAGCAGATAGACTGCCAGGGCTGGAGTAAGGAAGACTCATCTTCCTGAGTTCAAATCTGGCCTCAGACACTTGCTAGCTGTTTGACCCTGGGCAAGTCACTTCACCCTATTTGCTCAATTTCTTCATCTGTAAAATGACCTGGAGAAGAAAATGGTAAACTCTTCCTTCCAACATCTCTGCCAAGAAAATCCCAAATAAACTAAAAAATGACTCAACAACAACAACCTTCCAGGGCTGTCGTAAGGATCAAATGGATTATATTTGTAAAGTGCTTAGCATAGTTCCTGGCCCATGGATGTTGCTTAATAAATGATCATTCCCTTCCCTAGCACCTTGTTACCTCTCTTGTAGCTCTTGTCACAGTTTACTTTATCTTACCATTCTGTGTCCATATCTTCTCCTGCCAACTATAGCATAAACTCAGACTATACATTATGACAAATAGCCTGAGAAGAGGCAGCCACAGGTGTTAGAATAGAAGTGTGGTGTTTAAAATTATATGTGGTCGCCGTATTTCTGTCCTAAGTTTTAGGGAAACTAAGCTGGGGTTTCCAATATACTGCTACTTATAAATTATAGGCTTTAGCACCAGTTTGGGGCATTGAACATTTATTATTAATAAATATTAGTATTAAATATTAGTAAAGAGAGAACACGTGACTCAGAAAGTTCAGAAGGACCCATCTAGGAGACAGGACAGCTAGAGCTCAGTGTGGCTGCCTCTTCCTCCAAGTCCTCTCCCCTCCAAGAGCCCATCTCCAAGCATTCTCCCTTCCTTCCAGTCTGCAGAAGAGGCAGCCCTTCCACAGTACTCAAAGCTAATTGGCTAGCATCATTCAAATCTATTGGTTTACTGGACTTGAGGGTAGTCCATGAGCAGAACATGTTGAGGTCAGAGTTCAGAGCACAGACCCTCTGAGGGACAAGGCTTTCAGGTAGGTGTGGTTTTAAGTGAGTTAACTTTAAGTGAGTTAATTAGCAAGGTCAGTCTACATTTCCTTTGAAATTCTCTTGACTCTGGGCTGGCCTTAGGAAAGGTCTGGAAAGGCTCTCTGGGTTAGGCCCACTTGTGGGGCCAATGGGAGTCCCCAAACCCATTATTTTCTCACAGAAGCTATGCAGGAGATAGGATACCAGGGTCTGAATCATATCTGAGACAGTCATGGACAAGTCTCATAACCTCTCCGAATTGTTCAGTTATTAACCAATTATTGTGAGCATCTGTTGTGTACCCAGCACTGTGGGTGATTGTTCAGTAGTATTTCAGTTATGTCCCACTCTTTGTGACCACATTTGGAGTTTCCTTGGCAAAGATACTGGAGTAGTTTGCTATTTCCTTCTTCAGCTCATTTTACAGATGAGAAAACTGAGACAAATAGGGTTAAAGTGATTTGCCCAGGGTCACACAGCTAGTAAGTATTTGATGTGAACTCAGAAAGATGGTTCTTCCTGACTCCAGGCCCATCACTCTATCCACTGCTAGGTGGATATAAGCATATACTAGTATATGCTTAGTTATTTACTCTTCCCTGTGTATGAATATTTACCTCAGCTCTTGGAGATCATTCACTATTGTCTTATCTGTCTCTATCTCCTAAGCTCCAAACCCCCAACAGCAGCTCAATTTACATTTTTGACTGACAGGCTCAGATAGCTAAAGCGCAGCTCAGAAAGAACTTTGTATTGGGAGTCAGAAAATCTGGATTAGATTCTTGGCCCTGTGTGACCTTGACCAAGTCATTTCTTCTGGGCTTCAGACTAATCTAGAAAATGAAGAGGTTGAACTAAATAACCTCTATTGCCCCTTCCAACTCTGACTTTTCATGTTCTAAGGTCCCTCATCAGTTTCTATTATCTATTCATTCTAGGCCTGATGCATTTTGTGTTTGTTTTATTTTTAAATAAAATTTTATTATCTCTCACTTTAACATCACCCCCATTTCCCAAAGTATCCCTCCTAGAAAGCCATCATATATAAGAAAAAATAATAAAATATTATAAAATTCTGATATATTTTGGGTTCCACATCCACAGTCCCCTACTTTTTTTGTCCACTTTTTTTTGCAGGGCAATGAGGGTTAAGTGACTTGCCCAGGGTCACACAGCTACTAAGTGTCAAGTGTCTGAGGCTAGATTTGAACTCAGATCCTCTTGAATCTAGGGCCAGTGCTTTATCCACTGCACCACCTAGCTGCCCCCCCCAGTGCCCTACTTTTGGAAAGCAGCAGGGAGATATTTAGGACTAATTCTTTAGATGCAGTAGTTTAGCCTAAAAGCTAAAAAGAGACTCAGTTTTTACGATCGATTGGTCTGACAGGTGTTGAGCCTGGAAAATACTGTCTGACTCTGAATCTCCTCAAGACAACAGCTGCCTTGTACTGACTTGGGGAACCAGCTGCTTTGCTTTTATCCCTACCCCACCCCCAACTAGGGAAATACACAATAAGCCAAAGCAGATAGAGATTCAAACTTCTGTTCCCAGGCAGCATAAGGAATCTTGCCTACTGGTCATTTCCAAGCCAGCATTAGTATGGAAGAAGATTTATAAAGATGGCAGATCTGGAAGGACCCATGAAACAGGCCTGGAAAGGATCATAGAATTAATTATTTAGTGCAACCCTCTTGGCTTACACAGAAGGAAATTGAGACTTAGAGAGGCAAAGCAAGGTACCCAAGGTCACATGCCAAGGCTATTGGCAGAGCTGAAACTAATGGATTTCAAAATAGTGGTCATCTTCGGCAATGAATTCGTTAATTCATTTGTTTGGCAATAATTGAGCATCTATTGTGTGCCCAGCACTGTGTAAAAGAAGGAAGAAGAAAGTGGTACTCTCTCAGCCTTCTAGTTAAAAAAAAAATTTAGCCATTCTAGAGTCTAATGAATGCAAAGCAAAAGACTCAAGCAAGGACTGGAGTTAATCAGGGCATTTGAACAGTCCTTGAAAGATTAGTTCTATCTGGATCAGTGGAGAGGTGCTAGAATAGTATTCCAGATCACAGGATTATAGATTTAGAGATAGAAGGGACCTTACAGGCCATTTAGGCAAACCATTCATTTACAGGTGAGGAAACTGGGGCTCAGAGACATTAAACAACTTACCTATGGTCACACGACCTGTACATGTCTGAGGTGGAATTTAACCTCAGGTCTTCCTAATTTCAGTTTCAACATTCTATGTACCACTCGACTGAGCTGCTTTAACAAAAGGATGAATAAAGTGGTTCAGAGTGATTATGGGAAGAAAACTAAGACTAGACTATTGATTGTTTTGGGGATTCAGGATAGCATAGCATTTATTGTCCCTGGACCTAATCATAGGTCACAATTAATAGCCTAATGCACTGGAAACAAAATGGGATTAGGTAAACAAGAGAATAAGAGTGGATTTCTGGCTCAGCTATTTTGTGATGCTGGACCACTAATGCCTCTCTGGAACCTCAGTTTCCTTCATTGTAAAATGAGGATAACAGTCTCTGGCCTCACAAAATTGTCGTGAGGATGTAAAGAGAGAAGTAACCTGAAAACCCATTGAAAAAGTCTTGAACTTTCTTACACATAAGGTCATATTTGTTCTTCAGAAAGGCCGACAATTTTTCACAGGTCATTTAGAATCTTAAGTAACTCTCCTAATCCCTGAAGTATTAGGGAGAAATAGCATAATCCCATTCATTCATCCATTTGTTCACTTGTTCATTCAACAGGCATTTTATCTACTGTGTCCAGCACTGTGCTATAGGTGCTGGGCCTGAAACTGGGGCAGAACAAGGAACTATTCCTCAGCAACCTAGAAAGGAAATTTCCTTCCTGTAGTTAATTAAGGGGCCTCAGTTCATACCTCTGGGGAAATAGCATTGGTCCAGTGACAAAGGGCAGGGATGATAGTCCAGCTCCCATCTTTGTGAATAGCACTATTTGCCTCTCCCTAACACTTGGATTCCCAACCTTCTCCTTCAAATCTATGGGCTGACAGCCAACCATCTCAGTGCTGCAAGCTGTGAGATCCCAGATCAGTAGCCCTGTCTGAGAAGCAACAATAATCTTTTTTGAGATAAGATATAATCTCAGAGTCTCAAAAACTGAACTTATCACATTTGCAGGTGACATAAAGTTGGCAGGAATAGCTAGAACACTAGATAACTGAGTCAGTAGCCACAAATATCTCAGCAAACTAGAAAATTAAGTTATATATAACAAAGTGAAATTTAATAGAAATAAATATAGTCACACTTAGATTCAAAAAGTGGACTTAGCAAGTACAAGATGGGTACAAGCAGAATAAATAGCAGTTCATCTGAAACAAGATCTGGAGGATTTAGTGGACTGCAAGTTCTATGTGAGCCAACAGAATAACATGGAAGCCAAAATACAGCTAATGGGATCTTGGCTATGTGAAGAGAGGTCTAGTTTCTAGGAGTAAGGAAATGGCGGTCACACCGTAGTCTGTCCTCATGAAGGAACCAAGAAAGGCAATCCAATTCCAATCTGATTCTTACCAACAGGAAGTAACTTGATTGCTGGTGAGGAAATGATGGTAAAACTAGGAGGAAATAACCACTCCCTTTTAGAGTATGTGTTAAAGAAAGAGGAGAAATCTGGACATAATCTGACATGCACCCTAAATTTGGGGAAAGCATCTTTCAAAATGTTCAAAGGGAAGGTAGATATGATCTCATGAAGTAAAATGTTTCAGGGAAAGTCAACCCAGTTGGAATGGAAGATACTTAAGAATGATATGCTAAAGATACAGACAAAGAGAAACAAATCCTATGAGGAGAGAAAATGATATTTGCCTGAAGAGACTAATGTGGAAGTACAGGGAAATCACCACTGCTTCTAGTTTTAAAAAGAAATATGCAAAAGATGGAAACAAGGCCAGGTAACAGAAAATTTAAAAATTGCTGTAGCAAAGTATTGTAAAAAATAGTATCAGAAATACTAAAACTCGGAATGAACTGAAGCTAGTGAGGGAAGCTAAGGATAAAAAGGAGAGGGGAGTGGGCGGAGAATGCTTTAGCTGTATTGGGAGAGGGGGAAAAAGAGGATTGGAGAAAAGATAGCACATTTGTTTGGGGTGGATGGAGCAATGATAACTGACAGCACAAAGAAAGTAGAACTGCTTAATTCATATTTTGTTCCTGTTTTCTCTGCAAAGGACAATGACCTTTATAAAGAAAAGAGAACAAAGATGACTAAAAGAAAGTTGATGCCTAAGATATGTAAGGAGACTTAGTAAAAGGGTTCCTATTCACCCTTGATGTATTTGAGTCACCTAACCCATATGAACTACCATCACAGGTTCCAAAAAACTATGATTTCCATGGATATTTGAAAGATCATAGAAAATGGGACCACGTTATTGGAGGACAAATGTCTTGATTTTCAAAAATAGAAAGAGAACAGAGTCTACAAGCTATAGATCAGTGATCTATGAGTCCTGAAAAAAATTCAGGAATAAATCATTAAAATGATTATTGTTGAACATCTGGAAAGGAAAGTAATGATTCCACAGAACCAGTCCAACTTCTTCAAGAAGTCATTCCTGTCAGTTAGAGAGTGGGTGAACAAGTTGTGCTCTATGATTGTAATGGATTATGATTGTGCAACAAGAAATGATAAGCAGGAGAGTTTCAGAATAACCTCAGAAGGCTTGTATGAATTAACACAAAGTAAAGTCAGCATAACCAGGAAAACACTGTACACAGTAACAGCAATATTGTAACAATGATCAACTGTGGAAGACTTAGCTACCCTGATCATGACAATGATCCAAGACAATTCCAAAGTACTCATGACAGAAAATGCTCTCCAGAGAGGGCATTATGAGAGAATTTATGAATTATAAGTGCAAATTGAAGCATACTTCTTTTTCTACCTTATTTTGTTGTTGTTGTTGTTGTTTTGTGTGTGTTTTCAATATGGCTAATCTGGAAATCTGTTTTGCATGTCCAAGCAATATCATACTGCTTGTCTTCTCAATGGGTGGGGGAAGGACAGGCAGGAGGAAGAGAAACTGAAACCCAAAATTTTAAAAAATAAATGTAAAAATCTTCTAAAATGTAATTGGGATATATTTAATGAAATAAATAAAAGCGTATTTTAAAAAACAAGTCATGCTAGATTAGTCTCATTTCCATTTTTGATAGTATTACTAAACTAGGATAAAAGGGGAATCCTGTAGACATAGTTTACATGCATCTTAGGAAAGCTTTTGATAAAGAAGCTTCTATAATTCTTGTGAAGAATATGGAGAGTTATGGATGAGATGATAGCACATTCAGAAGAATTCAGAACATAGTAGATTTCAAGACTCAGAGAGTATTTGTTTAAGATTGAATGCCAATGTGGAAGGAAGTGTTCAGGGGAGTTTCCCTAGGATCAGTCCTTGTCCCTATGCTGTTTAACAATTTTGTCCATGACTTGTATAAAGATGTTGATGATATGCTCATGAAATTTGTAGATGAGAAATCTGGAAGAGATGACAGAGTCAGGATCCAAAAAGAAGTTGTCAGGCTAAAGTAATGGACTTGATCTAATAAGAAGAAACTGAATAGGGATAAATGTAAAGTCTTACATTTGAGGTTTTTATCATTTTCATGATCATGAGATAGGGAAAGCATGGTGAAACAGCACTTGTCCTGTAAAATGTCTACATATTGTAGTTGATGGTAAGCTGAATAATGGGTTGCAGTATGATAGAGAAGCCAAAAGAAGCCAAAAAAAGCCAATGTAATCATGGGCTGTATTAATAGCCCAACATTTCAAAAAATAAGGATATGAGAGTGCCACCATGTTCTTCCTTCATGAAACTTCATGGGGAGTAATTTTGTGGACACCATGGTTTAAGAAGGACATTGATAAGTCAGAGAGTGACAAAACAATTGAATGGTGGAGAGTTTTGAATCCATGTCCTGTGAGATGCGGATGAAGGAACTAGAGATGTTTAGCCTGGATATGAGAGGTATTGGGGGGGGGAATAATAATTGTCTTCAACTATTTAAAGGCCTGTCATATTGAGGAAGGATTAGCTTTATTCTGTTTGACCCAAGAGAAAAGGATGGGGAGTCATGGGTGGATATTGCAATGAGGCAAAAACGAGAAAGGAAAAAAAACTTCCTAACAATTAGAACTGTTTAGAAGAGAAACAGGCTGACTCAAGAGGTGATCAGTTCCCTAGCCTTGGAGGTCTTCAAGCAGAGTCTGGACAGCCACTAGTCCAGAAGGTTATAATAGGAATTCATTTGGTTCTGGGTTGGACTCTCATATTCTATGATTCTAGCCATGTTCAGTTTATCTTCAGAAGGTAGTGCCAGAAGCAATGGGTGGAAGTTGTGATGAGTGCCAAGGAAAAGAGGATAACAACTCTCAAACAATTAGAGATAACCATAAGTGAAATGTCGTGTCCAGGGAGGTCATAGGTTCTCTTCCCATGGGTCATTAAGCAAGTATGTTGCCATGGAGAATCTTTTCGGGTATAGTTTGGGTTAGCTGGCATTCTAGTGATCCATGGACTGAAACATGACAATGACATTGGACATTGGTGAAAAACAAAAACAAAAACCTTCTATTATCTAGTTGTGTTAATCTCTTCCCCTCACAACTATAAATCCATCCTTCCTTTTCCACACATCTGTCCCTCCCGTTCCTATAGACATATCCAAGACGAGACTAACAGATAAGTGTGCAAGAATGCTGAATTGAATGAAAGTCAGTGATTCCTGGATCCAATTCCTTTCTTTTCCATCTACTCAAGATATGACTTATCCCAGGTCACTTAATCAACAAGTATTTATTAAACACCTACTAAGTGCTAGACAAAGGGTCAGGTACTGGGGATACAAAGCCCAAACTAAAATTGCCCCATCCTTGAAAAGCTTCCATTCCATTGTGGAAATAATTTCCTCAGTCTGTTATTAAGGATCTTCATCTATGAAATGAGGGAATATGACCTAAGTTACTAAGGGTCATCTACAGCTCTAACAACCCATATTCTAAGGCCCCCAGCTCTACCATTCTGAATTATAAAGTCCCTCTGAGGCCAAGCAGATTAAGTTGAATTCCTTTTTACACTAGAAAGCCCTTAAATCATGGTTTTTAACCTTTGGCATCTATGTCAAGTCTTAATGTCTATAATGTCTTTAAATGCATAAAATAAAATACATAGAATTATAAAATAAGCTATATATATATATTTGTGTACGTGTGCATGTATATAACACAACATTAATGTAGCTATTTTTTCCAACTAAGTTCATGGATCCCCTAGAATCTATCTATTGATGCCTTGGGAGTGAGGTTCTTTGGACTTCATGTTGAGATCCTTTAACTTAAAATAACATTCCATGAATCTAGGAATATATAAATCTATGAAATGTCAGTGTGGTATGATTTCATTTGCTCTAGGGACAACCTGTCCCTCAAAGTACCTTTCTTACTGGTCTATTCCAATACCTGAAATTCTACCATTAGAAGCAATTCTTTTGCATTAAAGCATTGCTAGGTCCAGCCTTCATTTTCTAACATGCAAATTCCTCCTGAGGAGAAACCTGTTATAAGCTACATATTTACCTCATTATAACATCATTTTACATAACCTTACATCCTGCCAACTAGCTAAGATCCTAGTCCAAAACAACAGAAGTTTGAACTGGAGGAACAACAATACCAACAACAGCAACAATAATAGTGTATATTATCACTTCAGTTATGAGAAGGATCTGTGATTTTCTCAATGCCAAGCACTCTGAGTGTAGAAATTCCCTTCACCAATACAGATAGTAGCTTCTGGAAATTAATAACTGGACAGATCAAGAAAGGCCTTATGTGGGGGGCAGCTGGGTGGTGCAGTGGATAGAGCACCAGCCCTGAATTGAGGAGAACCTGAGTTCAAATCAGGACTCAGGCACTTGACACTTACTAGCTGTGTGATCTTGGGCAAGTCACTTAACCTCAATTGCCCTGCCAAAATAAAAAGAAGAAAGAAAGAAAGAAAGAAAGAAAGAAAGAAAGAAAGAAAGAAAGAAAGAAAGAAAGAAAGAAAGAAAGAAAGAAAGAAAGAAAGAAAGAAAGAAAGAAAGAAAGAAAGAAAGAAAGGAAGAAAGAAAGGAAGGAAGGAAGGAAGAAAGGAAGGAAGGAAGGAAGGAAAGAAGGAAGGAAGGAAGGAAGGAAGGAAGGAAGGAAGGAAGGAAGGAAGGAAGGAAGGAAGGAAGGAAGGAAGGAAGGAAGGAAGGAAGGAAGGCCTTATGTGGGAGGTGATGCCTAAATTGTGCTTTGAAGCAAGATAGAAATTCTAAGAAAAAGAAATAAGGAGAGAATGCTTTCCCAGATTGTATGGGGCAGGTTGAGGGGAGATCAGAAGTGGGGAACCTTTGCAAAAAATAGAAGTGAGAGACAGAATATTATATATGGGGAACAGCTACCATGCCTGTTTTACTGCCGTGGAGAGGATAGATGTGAATTAATCTGAAATCCTATTGTACAGGGAGGTGGGGATCATATATGGAGGTTTTAAAATCCCTGGTTGAGGATTTTGTATTTATTGTATGGACAAGCAGATAAAGGGAGACATGATTTTTGAGAATGGGCATAACATGGCCAAAACTATGGGGGTTTTTTTGTTTGTTTTTGTTTGTTTTTTGTGAGGCAATTAGGGTTAAGTGACTTGCCCAGGGTCACACAGCTAGTAAGTGTCAAGTGTCTGAGTCTGGATTTGAACTCAGGTCCTCCTGAATCCAGGGCCAGTGCTCTATCCACTGGGCTGCCTAGCTGCCCTCCAAAACTATGTTTTATATATAGCAATTTGCCAGGTATGGGGAAGATGTATTAGAGAAGGGAGATGCTGGAAAATGTATTAAGTTCTATTTTGGACATGCTGTGCTTGGGATGTCCATGGGAAGTGGAAGGAGAGATGTCAAGCCAAGTTGGAAATATGGTATTAGAACTCAGCATCTCTCGATGGCAGCTTGTTGCATTCTCCAGTAATAATTTATAGTTTAAAAGGTGATTGTTGGGTCTAGCAATACTTTAAGGAAAAGAGATGATTCTCTAATGGTAAAAAATAAAGGCATTGGGAGAAGCCAATGAGGGAGACACTTTGCAAATTTAGCAGCACTGTATGAACAAAAGGGATGGAGATTTGATGAATCCTTGATCTCAAGGGCTAGAGTGCTTCCTCCACTTACATGAATCCCAATCCATCCTATGCAAAATCTTGCCCATGACTGTCCATAAATCATCCATAGCAGTTGTATTCAGTGACAGAAATAAGCATTTATTAATCAACTAGTATATACCAGGCACTGTGCTGACCACTTTACAAGTATAATCTCCTTTGATCTTGACAACAATCTTGGGAGCTAGGTGCTATGATTACTCCCATTTTACAGTTGAGGAAATTGAGGCAGGTTGAGTGATTTGTTTAGGGTAACACAGCCAATAAGTTTCTGAGGCCTGTTTTGAACTCAGGTCTTCCTTACTATAGGCTCAATGCCTTGGAGGTCTTCCTCTAGGTCTCATAATATTTTGGTAGCTATAGCATTCTGAAAGTCTCCCTCCTAGCCCTGTCAACGTTTCTGGTGATTGCATACCTTTGATGTTGTATTTTTTGCCACTTTCACATGTCATCCTCAGTAAATGTGCTGTTATTAGTGCACATACACCATGTATGTCTCCTTTGCTCTCCGGGTCACCAGTTGTTGTGATTCCTCTGAGATCACGGTGTCCCAATATTCACCAACATAGAGCATCACCAGGAAGATATTGGTCTTAAAAAACCAACAACATGTTTTAGCAACAAAGATCAAAACTGCAAGCACCACACAAATTCCCGAAGGCAATCCAGTATAATCTCCTCATTCTATACACAGAATGACAGGATTTGAGAGTTAGAAGAGGCCTCAACAATTATCCACTCCAACTCATGCTTGAAAGGAATTCCCACTAGTGAAGCAGCCAGGTAGCACAGTGGTTAGAGCTATGGGCTCGAAGTGAGGAAAACTTCTGTTTAAATCCTACCTCAGACATTACTCATTGGATGACCCTGGCCAATCACTTAACTGCTCTCAGACTCAGCTTCCTTATCCACAAAATGAGAGGGCTGGACTTGAAGTCACAGAAGGCCCCAACCATGTCTAAATCTATGATTCTATTGTGCTACGTGGTTGTCTAGCCTATGCTTGAAGATTTCAACAGAGGAGAAACTCACTACCTCTGAAGGCAGATCATTGCATTTACAGACTACTTAATTGTTAAGCCCAAATATGCTTTTTTGTCACTTCCATCAATTGCTTCTGGCTCTGTGCCCTGGAGGCCAAAGAAAGTAAGTCTCTTTGCTCTTCCATGAAATACTTTTAGGTAGCTGGCATCCCTTCCCCACTCCCACCTCCTTGAATCTTCTCTTACATGTCATTTTATAAGTCCATGATATAGGGTACCTTGAACCTGGGATTTCTCTCCCATGGGAGCCAAGCTACTGGTCTGAGTTAAGGAAGAGAAGTAGGCTATAAGGGGTCTTATATAGGACCTGTGAAATTTTAGACTGGAGAAGAAAATACTTAGAAGGGCAATGATCTTTCTTAAAAAATGAGGCTATTGACCTACACAAGCTCATTTTTTTCCACCTCTAAAGTCTACAAGGTAACTGAAGGGTTGTGGAGTAAAAGAGGGAGTCAGGTTATTGTGAATGGTCTTTGACAGCAGAATTAGGATGAATATGGGAAAGAGTGGTAGAGTCACAAGAAAGATAGACCATGTTGACATTAGGAAGATCTTCCCAATAATGGGAGCTCTGCAGTAAAGGTCGGGATGACTCGTTAAGGAGTGAATTCTCCATCCTAGGAGATGTTTAAGCAGAGGCTGGATGGCTTCCTTTGGATGAAGCCATAGAAGTGATACCTCTATGGAAAGGATTATTTCTGAGTTCCTTTATGGCCCTGAGATTGTAAAATTCTAAGAGAAAACTCAAACTAAAGAATCATCCTCCTCCCAACCCCATAGTGAGGAACTGAACAGAAAGAAAGCACCTGTTTGCTGCTGCTGATACCATAATCAATGGGTGTTGTGAACAGGTTCCAGTCCCCTTCTTAAGAAAAGCATATTGTGTATTCTGTAATTTGTCCTGATGTTGAATGCAGTGTAATGTACACTTATACTATTGAGGTGGCTTCAGTGTCTCCTCCCCATACTCCATGCTGAATCTGCCTTAGAGTGGGAAGAACATTGAATTTGGAGTCAAAAAACACAATTCTTCTACTTAAACTGCTTACTACATTCAAGGCACTGTGCTAAGGGCTGGGAAAACAAATATAATGAAAAAGCCAGATTCAGCTCTCAAGGATTTTATGTTATAATGGAGGAAGACAGTACATAAAGAGGAATTGGAAAGGGGTAGGAGTACTCACATAAGGGCAAAGTTGTTTGTCAGCAAGGAGGTCAAAAAGTCCAAAGAAGCACTGGCACCTCCTGAAATGGTGGTGAGAGGAGGGTCATATGGGTGAAGGCATCTTCAGGGTGGGAGCACTAGTGAGGGAGCAGAATAATTTGGAGAGCTGGGAGGGAGAAAATTAAATGTTGTCCATTTTTGTTTTCTGTTTTTTGTTTTTTGGTGGGGCAATGAGGGTTAAGTGACTTGCCCAAGATCACACAGCTAGTAAGTGTCAAGTGTCTGAGGCTGGATTTGAACTCGGGTGCTCCTGAATTCAGGGCCAGTGCTTTATCCACTGCGCCACCTAGCTGTCCCTCTCATGTTGTCCATTTTTAAAGCAAAAAAAAAAAAATTAAACATACAGACTACAAGTCAAGGATTTCAATTCCTTATGTAGCTAGGTAGGGAGCTGGCTAGGTGCTGTGGGCAGGTGAGCATCTACACAAACATACCTATCCCTACCTCTTCACTGCTACTCACTTGTTTCCTTGCTCATTCTCATTCTTGGATATTCACAGTCTAGGGAGCATATATAACTCAGAGACATTTAACATTGCAGAATGTAATTCTGTAATTCCTTCTAATCAGATCATTTCTCATCTCAGACTAAGCTAAGGAAAATCTCTCTATTTTGGGCTAAACTCCCCTTTCTCAATCCCAAACTATATTTATAGGCTTGGACACAACACATTATAAATAGCCACACATTTAAATATCAATTTCAAATAACAAATAAGCATTTAAAAGTAAAAGCTGAAATTCTTAGGCTTCAATGACTACTAGTGAACCTCTTTCCCATCCCTTCCTTGAATAAAGAGGAAATGGGAAGCAAGGTGATTGAACAGATAAGGGAGATCTTGATATTTTGCCCAGGTAATGTTGTAAGGAATAAGGAAAGAGAAGTACTGCCACTCTGTCATTCCCATCATCCTCAGTCCTCAGCCTGGTGACCCACTCAACCCCATCCCTCCCCACCTTCCTGAATGCTCCACTACACCACAATACCTGAGGGCCACTTGGATGACCTGTTCTCATAGTGATTGCCTAATCTCATTCTCTGATGGCTCAACAAGAGAATCATGAGGACCCAGAGCAGCTTAGTCTTACTCTTTTCTTTCCATGTCACTTCCCCTACATCTCAACTATACAACTCCTCAGTGGAAGGAAGGTTCTCCAAAGACCAAAGCCCCTGAGAAATTCAGAGAGTTCTGGGTAAACAGTGCACAAGTCTGCCTGAAGACATTTTCTAGCCCTATCAAGTTTCCACAGCAACATCCATCAGGGAGGGGTTAAACTTGAAACATTCTAGGAGATTTTATTAAAGGACTGTTTTATTGAAAATTTAGGGAAATACTAATTAATATAAACTTGCATTGCTTCACCAAGATTGGGTCATGCCAGACTAACTTCTTTTCCTTTTTGAATAGGGTAACTAGATTAGTAAATTAAGGAAAAGCTTGATTTCATCAAAGCATTTGACAAAATGTCTCATGCTTTCCTTAAGACTAAGATTGAGAAATGAGGGTACGATAATAGTCCAAGTTGGATCATAAAGGTAGAGCTGAAAGTGTCTGTAGAGGTCATTGAGACTAACTCCCTCATTTTACAGAGGCCCCGAGAAGTTAATTGTCTTGCCTGGGGTCACACAGGTAGTAACTACTTGAGACAGAATTTAAATCCAGGTCTTTATGACTCCAAGTCCATCACTCTGTCCTCTAATGGTACATTGCCTCTTGCTGGCCATGACTAAATGACTGGACTCAAAGAAAAGTCATTCATAGGTCAATGTTAACATGAAAGGAGTTTTCTAGAGGTGTGCTCTAACTGAATGAAGAGGGAGAACACAACACTGTCAGATTTACTAATGACACAAAACCAGGACAGACAGCAAACATGTCTGATGAAAAAATCAGGATCCAAAAAGATCTTTTATAAAAATTTAATTTAATTTATTTTTTCCAAGAATATCTTAATAGGGTGTATTGATGGCTTGAGTTTGGTAAGATGAAATTTAATGGATATGAAGGTGAAGTCCTATGATTATACATTTATATATGTTAAAGGTTCATAATAAGATTGTGTAGGTAATCCTTCCAATGTTAAAGATCACAATTTATCCATGTCTTCCCATCTTAAGTAAATATAGTTCACATGATATTCTCCATCACAATCCACCTAGTATGTTAAAAAGTTTTCTCTAAGTCTTTTTAACATTATAAACCTATAAGGTCAGCACTTAGGCAGTTGTCCCCCAGCCTTTCAATATGACTCTATTACCTTCTCTGTCTATTTGTTGTGGACCAAATAATCGATCTTTTATTTTTCTTCCTATGTATTATTTATTGTTAGTAAGATATGTTATTCCACTCTACTTTGGGTCACCTCCAATTATGATCCTTCAGGGATTGTGGTGTCCAATCTTTTCATGGAAGGTTATTTATGTAGTAAAAGATAGGGGAAGGGGAAGGTTGTGTCAGGGATCATCTTGGAATAGTTGAAAGTTCTGTACCATTTTTTAAAATGCAGTCTAGGTTCTTCTCTTCCTCCTAATCAATTCTGGTACCAAGCAACTATCCATACACAATAGCTAGTCAAGATGTATATACTGATCATCTATTTATACAGGCTAAGTAATCAGCTGTGTATTGTAGTCTGGCCAATAGGTGCTCTTCATGCACTTAGTTTTTTCCTATGTACATAGTTAGGATACATTATTTTAAGGGGTTGTGGATCTTGTTTAAAAGGATCTGTGATGTTTAAGGGTTTAATGCAACCAATGCAATGTCACATATAAACAGGAACATTTGGAGGACCCACACCATCTATGATTTCCTCACCTGCTTGAATTCTTTGGAAGATATCTCCATGACAGAAGCAAACAAAAATTGGTGAGCATAAGTTTTATATCTTGCTTGATATTGATCATCAAAGGATCATCCAAACCACTTTCCATTTTTTGCATCAATAGATTGCTTGAATAGGTCAGATATGTAGTAATATTAAGTTTTAGAGAATGTTTCAATTTTTGTTTTTATTATATGTTTCATGTGTAACAACTGGACAATAATTGTAAAATTTCTAAAAGATTCTGAATTTCCTTAGACAAGTTTTTGAGGAGTCTCATTGTTTTATTTGGTTACTGGCAAAGCTATTTAAAGTTGTATTAAGATCAATTTTTTGTAGGAAACTTTCCAGCTGATTACCAGTATCTGAAACACCTGAGAGACTTTACAATCACACCCAAAACTCTACAGCTGAGACTTGTTAATTGATCATCAGCATCCACACGTGAAGGACTTTCACTCCACAACTACACCCAGAGGACATCCCAAGAACCATCTGAGATAAGACTTCCAAAGATGTAAATGGACATTTACCTGTTTTCCTTTTCCCCATTGCATACACTATTTATAATGTCCACTTGCAAAAGGGGAGTGCCCCCTTTAGCTTTTGTCAATGCGTTGCTCAATTTCTTTTCTCTCTTTTCATTCCCTTTACTTTGTTAGTCATTCGTATCTGTAATGTTATTGCTTCATGTAAGGAAATGATGTTTCTTCATAAAGCACAGGGGGGAGTTCGAGAACCAGGGTACCACCCCCTGATGAGAAAGCATGAGATGACCTTTCTTAGGTCATCCTGGCATTTTGGAAGTTCATGGACCACCTGTAAATCATGTCAATCAATGGATTTGAATGCTACTAGTCAAATAGCTTGGAGCTGTGTGTGGGGACCCCCATGCTTCCTGTTCCACAGAGGACTTCCAAAGGAACTGACTGGAACTCTGTCACTTACTTGGGAAGCATGAGCTGCTAGGTTAATGCAGGTTTTCTCTCTCTCCCATGTAGATCTGGGTTAGAGTTTTTCCATTCTTTCAGAGACATGTGCTCTCTCTCTTTATCAACTTCTAATATACTTTACTAAATGCTTAAAAGCCTAAACTGTTGCTGAATTTGTAAGTAAACCATAGCTAGTTCTCCCCCGACACTGTGGGGGTGGAGCAGGTAAGGACATGCACATTAGATTTTAGTTACCACAGATATGAGTTGTTGAAGTTACACACTATATCTTATTATCTTTATAATTTCTTATTGTTTTGTGTTAATTTTCATAAAAGTCCTAGCAGTTTTATAGTTTGATTGCCCACAGGTTAGAAAATGATTCTCATATTGATTACTGTCCATTTCCTCTCTGTTAATATGTAGTCAGTTTCATTTTTGTGATGCTCAATACTCCCTATGCCCAGCACCCTCCTATTCTCTTCTTAAAGAAAGTTCTGCTATGTGACCCTGGGCAAGTCACTTGACCCCAATTGCCTCACTGAAAAAAAAAGAAAAAAGGAAAGTTCTACCATTAAAGCATGAAATTTATAACCAAGAAGTCTTTAGACACTTTTATTTCATAAGTGTAAGCCATATTTACAATTTTGGGTTGTCTTCTACTATGCCCACCTTTATGTTAAAATCACAAAATATCAAGGAATATATTTGGAAAGTCTTTTGAACCCTTCATAACATTTTCTACCTCCCCATTCTCTGCAATAGATGTTAAAACATAAGCTGCAGTTAATTTCAGGGTGGTCTTTTTGGATATGCTCATTATGAGCACTGCATGTTGAGATGACCAAGTGTTTTGTAAAATAATGTTTCTTGTTGCCTTTGGGCAAATGATAAAATTGACTCCATCTACTTTTTACTGACCTCTCTAAGGAAGATACATGAGTCATCCTTCCATTTAGCTACAACTCTTTTATGTCATCTGATTTCATTTATAGCAACAATGTCAATATTGATTTGGTTCAGTTCTTCCAATGTGTTAGGTCAACTCACTGGTCATTGGACAAGGTCCTCATATTTAGAGTACTAACAGTTAATGTTCCTAAGAGACCTAGAATTTGTGTGATTTTCTACCACACTATCCCCATCATTGAAGAAGCAGGAAGGAGACACACACAACTACAGAGGTAATCCATGTTTTTCCTTTTTCATTGATTGCCTTAGCCATAATTCATCCCCAAGTGACCAGAGTGCTATTCATAAAGAACCTCCACATTAAACTAAGCTGGGTCTTAGAGAACAAGAATCTATACAAACCTCTATCTTTAAGGAGCTGCCCCAAGGTCCTAATGTTTTAGACTTCACATGAAATGGAATAAATTTGGGATTGATAGAGAGACAACTCTCTTCCCAGTATCCAGATAATTTAAAATTAAATTTTAAATAATAAAAATTAAGTAAATTAAATAATTTAAAATAATTTAAAATTAATAATATAAAATAATATAAAACCCTGCAATATACAGATAATTTACAACAATTGTGAGTAGCAAAGCGCAGAGTTTTTGTTTTGTTTTGTTCCTGTGTTCAATCACTTACTGTTGGGTTGTTTTTTTTTTCAGCTACATGGGGTCTATATATATTATCTTTTTCTTCCCAAGTTCTTGGTGCCATCTATGAATTCCTCCCTTTGCATATAGAAGACTAGTTCTCCAAACCTTCCATGAACTTTACATGATATTCCCCAGGAAATCGTCCCCCCTCTATCTAGAAGGCTGGGTCTTAGAGCTATCCAGAAACTTGGAACAGTCGGGAAATCTTCTGTCCTCTTTCCCAAAGGCTAGAGTTCAGTACTCTCACTACTCAGGCACATGGTTCTCGTCTCCCTGGATACCATCTCTCAGGAATAAAGGTTAGGTCACTGCCAGGATCACAGAGTCTAGGAACTCTGAATTAGGCTGCACAGGTGAAATCATGTCCAATTGCAATATCACTCACTAGACTCGTACAAAGTTTTTTGTATTTGGGTTGTTGTTTTCTTTCCCATTTCAAACACAGAGGTTTGCTCTTAGTTCTACTGCTCATTAGTCTGTGCTCAGTTTTCCCAGCATTTCTCAATAAGGTTATTCAATCAATAAGGTTATCCACACCCTCCACTGGAAGATATAATCAAAATCCCAAATAAAGGATCACCACCCAGAAAGTTTATCAATTTGACCAGAAACATCCCTCCCACCCCCATCCCCTACATACTATAGCCTGATCCTGCATGTCATGTCCCTCTATTGCCCTTTGGGTCACTCATGATCAAAATCATGGGCAACTTGAACTCTAATCCTAAGTAAAAACACTTTATTCTGATCCAGAAATTCCATAATTCTGTTATTCTGTTTCTAATTATAATTCCAAGATTCTATTATTCTAGATTTGTGATTCTAAGATATTATCATTTTAAGATTCTATCATTCTGTGCTTTTAATTCTAAGATTCTATGTTTCCTTTGTTCCCCTTTTTAGTGCAAGCACTGTATCTCCAGGAGGCTTTGTGCCTACACAGAGAGATTATTTCCAACACTCAGGTTGCATGAGTATTTCATTAGAGATGTTAACTGTGCTCAGCAGGGGATTTTTTTTTTTTTGTCTCCTTAAAGTCATCAAAAAACAGTTTGAATCCAAAAGAACAAAACCATTGTCAATTCCCAAGGCTAATAGTTTGATGGCCCTTTAAGATTCTCTTTAGCATGGTATTCAAAATCCTACATAATATGAATCCATCAGAGTTTTTCAGCCTTGCCTTAGTCTACATTCTACAAATATGCTCTATGTCTTTCTGCCACTATACCTTTGCTAAGCTCATAATGAACACATGGAATGCCCACTCCCTTCCATCTCTACCTACTTAATTCATACTTAGCCATTGACTATGACTTTGGACAAATCACTCAATCTCTGCCCTGGTTTCCTTGTCAGTGAAATAAAGACACTGGACAAAATAGCCTGTAAGGTCCCATCCAGCTCTAAATCTATGATATTATCTTCTAAAGACCCAGAATAAACACCACCTCTTCAAGGAAGGAGACCTTGATTCCTTTAGTCAGAAAGAGTCCATCCTTCTTAGGAAACCTTTGTTTCTAACCCTCTTATAATCCAAACATTCTATACTGTATTATAGCTATCACCCAAATTAGACCCTGAGCTCCATTAGGATTATAAATATGGATAGAACTGGAAGTAACCTCTGGTCATCTGGTCCAGTCTCTTCATTTTACATATAAGGAAACTGAGGCCCAGAGAAATGAAGGCAATTATTGCCCATGAAAATACAGGTAAAATAGAGACTAAATTCTATTGATCTTGACTTATTGACTTCTGGAGCTCCTCCATTGCTCTGTAAATATTAAGGATCCTATAAATGGTTTGGGACTTTAATTGAATTAAAGAGTGTCATGAGGAATCTGCTGAACTATATCCTGAAATGCTGTTCTGTATTTCCATCTGGCTATGTTCAATGTACAAACACTACTCAGTCTCTGCCCTAGATCTGATCTCAGCCTGCTCTTGCCTTAGTTTTGATGGTGTGCTTCAAGCCTCATTTTGTTGACTCTGTACCCAATTCCACAACTCCAGTGTTTTTTTTTTATTTGTTTTTTTTTTTGCTTTTGTTTTTGCCCATTCTTCCAACTAAGTATATCAGGCCCTTGTGCAGAGCAACAGATACAATCAAATTTCTATAAAGAATGAGAGAGAGACAGAGACAGAGACAGAGAGAGAAGAAGGAGGAAGAGGAGGAGGAGGAAGAGGAGGAAGAGGAAGAAGAAGAAGAAAAGAGAAAGAATGGGAGTAATTGAGGGAGGGAAAGAGAAAGAAAAGGAGAGAGAGGGAGAGAGAAGAGGAGCAAGTAATGGAGGGACACTGAAAGGAAAGGAAAAAGGGGGAAGGGAATGGAGAGAGGGAGAGAGAAAGAAAAAGGGAGAGAGAGAGAGAGAGAGAGAGAGAGAGAGAGAGAGAGAGAGAGAGAAACAGAGATGGAGAGAGCTTTTCTATTTTGCAATTCCAAGAAACAGTGTCTATGAAGGGTAAGATGAGTTTATTTTTTTAATTATTTGAGCTATAAAGGGTGTTCAAGGTCATCTAGCTCAATCCCTTCATTTAAAACAAGTGGTAATCAGGAGAATGGAAGTGATTTGTCCAACATCAAAAAGCTCTGGCCTCTGACTCCAGACCCAGACTCCTCTCTACTATATGCCACCTCTAGAGTTGAATCTGTTTTCTACCTATACCGAAGTCTATTTTCAGAGATGAGCAATGGGTTTGTCAGACATAGAGCTAACTTGAACTAGGGATAATATGGCAAGGCTTGAGTGAGGTGGATTTCAACTGCATTTTAAGAGACAAGCATCCTAACTATTGGAGCCATTTAAAAATGAAACCAGCTACCTCATGCACTAGGAAACTTCCTTTCACTAGAACTGCTCAAGGACAAGCTTAGTGAATCTTGCCAGGGGTATTACAGAATAAATTCCTATAATGGCAGAGAGATCAGAATTAGATAACCTCTCATGTTCCTTCTACATCTCATTCTCTACAACTAAGAATCATTGCCTAGAGTAATGAGAGGTTCAGTGACCTAGTAGGGTCACAGGGAAATATGTGTCAGAGATGGGGATGTGAACCTAAGTACTCCTAACTCCAAAGTTCCTTTTCACTATTTCATAAATATTTGTGAATTGAATTAAGGTGAATGGGTTACATCTAGACCCAGGGCTGACCCTCTGCAAAATTAAAAAATCGGCAAAGGCTGTTTTCTTCCTTCTCTGTAGTGTCCTTTCCTTCCTTGTTGACAGCTAGTGCTAGATTTGGATATTGGGAAGACCTGAGTTCAAATCCTGCCCCCAGACAATTATCAGATATATGTCCCTGACCAGGACATTTATCCTCTCAGACTCATTTTCCTCATCTGTAAAAAAGAAGTTAATAATAAACACCCTTCTAACATGGTTGTGGTGATAGCCTATGTAAAGGGTTTTGCCAGCTTGAAAGTGCTATTTAAATACTGCATGTTAGTATTATTCCTCATTCCCTTCCTCCTAAAGGTCCCAAGGTCCTTATGTACTCTCCCTTTTATACTTGGAGGACTTGACCTCGGCCCCCTCTTCTGATTCCTATTCCTTACCTCAATCTGCACTCTCCCTAGGGGAGATGTCCTGTCCTACAGAAAAGGCAAGCCAGGCAGCCAGAGAGATCAGGGAAAGACTTAGGGGTAGTGGGATTGTCCCAACCCTGAACTCATGCCCTGCAGTGAGATGGCCTTCTCTGCCCAGGCCTAAGGCTGTCCCTAATGAAACTTTGAGGAAGGGAGGAAGCATGAGAGGCTTTAGGTGAGAAATTCTAAAGCTTAGATTATTGCCATGAGGCAGAGCCAAGATGGAAGAGGAGAGGCTGTGACTCCCACAAGCTCCCAATAAACCCATTTACTCACTCCCAAATAATGCTATAAAAAAAAAACCCAGAGCAGCCCAACTCAGATAAGAAGAGAGTGAGACTATTTTCTAGCCAAAGACAGCAACTGGGATCACCTGCTGATCAGGCTGATAGAGGAGCTCAGCGTGTTGTCCAGACCCAGCCAGGAACAGTCCTTGCTTCCAGCACTTCAGAGTCTTTGACACCAGTGGCTTCTTCTGACGTTCAGCTCGCAGATCCATGAGGTGGTTTCCGTGGTTGGCCAGGGTGAAGTGGCTGCAGTCTATGCTGGGGTTGGGGCGAAGTGCCCTGATTCTGAACCACTGGACCAAATTGAGTGGTGATAGCCCAGTGGGGAAGGGGAACAGGAACACCAAACTTCTGACCATACAGAATTAGATTTCAATCAGACATCTGCTTCCAGGTTGAGATGAGTAGGCAAAGAAAGCAGCAGACTATAGAAAGCTTTTCTGGGGGTGAAGTACAACAGAATACACCCTCAGAAGATGATAATAACAAATCAAAGCTCCAAAATCAAAAGCTTCCAAAAAAAATATGAACTGGTCTCAGGCCACGGAAGTGCTCAAAAGGGACTTTGAAGAGAAAGTAGGAGAGATAGAAGGAACATTTAGAGAGATAGAGGAAAGAATGGAAAGAAAAATGAGAGCAATGCAGGAGAGTCATGAGGAAAAAAAGTCAACAGCTTGAAAAGCTGAATGGGAAACGAGATACAAAAGCTCTCTGAAGAAAGTAATTGCCTAAGAATTAGGATTGAACAAATGGAAGTTAGTGATTTTATGAGAAACCACAACACAGTAAAGCAAATCCAATTGAATAAAAAAATAGAGGGCAATATGAAATATCTCCTTGGAAAAACAGGAGAGAGAATTTGAAAATCATTGGACTACCTGAAAACCATGAACAAATTAAGAGTTTAGACATCATCTTCCAATAAATTATCAGATAAAATTGCCCTTATAATCTAGAAGCAGAAGGTAAAATAGAAATTGAAAGAATCCTCTGATCACCTCCTGAAAGAGATCCCAAAAAGAAAACCTCCAGGAATATTATAGCCAAATTCCAGAGATCCTAGGTCAAGGAGAAAATATTGCAAGCAGCTAGAAAAAAGGAATTAAAATACTGTGGAGGTACAGTAAAGGAAAACACAAGATCTAGCAGCACCTAAATTAAACAACCAGAGGTATGGACTATGATATTCAAGAGGGCAAAGGAACTGGGACTACAGCCAAAAATTACCTACCCAGCAAAACTGATTATCATCTTTCAGGGGGAAAAATGGGACTTCAATGAAAAAGAGGACTTTCAGGCACTTGTGATGAAAATTCCTGAACTAAATAGAAAATTTGACTTTCAAATTCAAGACCTTAGAGAAGAATAAAAAGGTAAACAGGAAAAAGAAATTATGAGGGATGTTAAAAGGTTAAACTGCTTACATTCCTATATGGGAAGAAAATACTTCTAACTCATAAGATCTTTACCAGTATTAGGGCAGCTGAAAGGAATAGACTTAGACAGAGGGCACAGGTGTGAATTGAATATGAAGGAATGATATCTGTAAAGCATTTATTTTTTGTTTATCTTTGTTTTTTGTCAGGCAGGCAGGGTGGGGTGGTTTATGTCTCAGGCCAAATGTGGGCTCGGAGTCCCCTGGGTCAAGAGCTAGTGCTTTGTCCACTGTGTCACCTTGCTGACCGATGATGACATCTTCAAAATAAAGTTAAGGGGTAAGAGGAATGCACTGGAAGAAAGGGAAAGGGAAAGGTAGACTGGGGAAAAGTAGTTCCCATAAAAGAAAGAAGAAAAAGCTTATGGAGTGGAGGGGAAGATGGGGAAGGAGCGAGAGAGTGAGTAAACCTTACTCTCATCAGAATTGGCTCAAAGAGGGAATAGCACATACACTCAAGTATTTATAGTATTATATTGTGCCCTTAGGGAAAGTGAGAGGGGAAGGAGATGGGGTGGGAGAGGTAAAGGAAGGAAGGACAGATTTGGGGAGGGGGCAGGAAAAAAGCAAAACACTTTCAAGGAGGGATAGGGTGAAGGAAGATAGAAAAAAGAGTAAATATCAAGGGGAGTGAATAGGATGGAGGGTAATACAGTTAGCGATAGTAACTATGAAAGAAATGATGAGCAGGATCATATCAGAAGGACATAAGAAAAATGCAAACCATCAACAGAGAAAGAACTGATGGTATCTGAATACAGATTGAAGTATAATTTTATTTGTTAGCTCCTCTTTCTAAAGGTATTTTGTCTATTTTCTTTCACAACCTGACTAATGAGAAGATGTTTTGCATGACTGTACATGTATGACTTATATAGAATAGCTGGATTTCATAGGGAGGAACAAGGAGAGAATAAGGGAGGAAGAAAATTTAGAACACAAAGTTTTAAAAGATAAATGTGAAAAGTAAAGATGAGCAGGAGGAGTTCATAGAAACCTGAACGGACTTACATGAACTGATGCTGATTGAGAGGAGCAGAACCAGGAGAACTCTGTACACAATAAAAGCAACATTGTGTGATGAACATTGGTGATAGACTTGGCTCTTTTTAACAATTCAACAGTCCAAAACAATTTCAAAGAACTTCATGATAGAAAAATTTCTCAACATCCAGAAAAAAGAACTGTGGTTTATGAATGCAGATTGAATAATACAGTTTCTACTTTGGGGATGGTTTTTTCCCTTCATTTTTTGACATTTTCCCCTTGTGCTCTGATTCTTCTTTCACAATATGACTAATGTAGAAATATGTTTAATGTGATTGCACACATATAACCTATATTAGATTGCTTCTCTATCTTGGGGAGGAAGGAGGGAAGGAAGGGTGGGAGAAAAATTTGGAACTAAAAATCCTATGAAAACACATGTTGAAAACTATCCTTATTTGTAACTGGAAAATAATAAAATACTGAACTATATAAAAAAACAATATTGCCATGATCCATCCAGGTCTCATTGTCCCATCCCTCATCCTCATGCCTTCAGATAGATGGGGCTGTTATCATTCCCCCAGCTCAATGGTTATTTACCTGGGGTCCATGAACTTATTTGTGTGTTTGTAAGTATATACATATCTATACATATATGTGTGTGTGCATATATATATATATATATATATATATACATCTATAGATATTCCCATAAACATAAATGACTATATTTCAATATAATTGGTTTCCTTTGTAATTATATGTATTTTATTTTATGAATTTAAGAACAGTAGTCTAAGAAGGACTCTATAAATTTAATGAGTCTGCCAAAGAGGTCCATGATACCAAATGGCTTAAGAACCTCTATCCTAGAGTAGAAATTCACATATTCCTAAAGGAGAATATTGACATATGTACATGTTCCCAACAAGTCCTCATGGAAAGAGAACAAACAATGTCCCTTGTCATTACCTTTGATCCATCACATAAACACAAAGCATTTGCTTAGGGAAAGGCCTACATGGTCTCTAAAAATCATTTTTTTTCTCTCAGTCTCTTGATCCAATACAAGCAACACAGCTGTGGAAATAAGAAAATTTATAATCATATTTACAATGCAAAAACCCACTGCTTTCTTGAAAAGAAATGCAATGATGATTTGGGAACACAGCAGGAACTCAATAAGCTTTGGTTGAATGGATGACTGTAGCTCTTGCCCACTAACAGAAGCAAAAGAAAGAATCAGAGAATGTCATTGTTGGAGGGTCCCTTATATATAACATACAAAGTCTGGGTTAGAAGAAGCTTTAAAATATTGAATGTAGCTCTGGAAGGCATCTTACATAGAACAAAGAACTGAAAGGGACCTAAGAACATAGAACTTAGATTGTCAAAGCTGCCAGAGCCTCTTCTGGTTCAATTCCTTGCCCAACATCACATAACTGGTGAGTAACAGGGCAGTGATCAGAAGCTGGAGCCCCAGGCTTCCAATTATGATCTCTTCCCACTATACCAGGTGACTAGACCACAGATGGCTGAAGGTCAAGAGCTATGTATTATATTCCTTTATGTCCTCCACAGAGTCTAGCAGATAGTAAACATTAAATGTCTCCTTCTGGTTGAGACTGGGTCTTGAAGATATGTTACCAGTCTTGGGTTTGGTTCTGTATAAGAAACATAAAAAGAAGAGATATCATCCTTACCCTCAGGTAGCTCCCAGTCTGGTTGCGGAGCAAGACTTTAATGGAAGAAATAATTGCTGCACCAGTATGACAAAGGGCAAAAGAGAACATTGGAAGTACTTTTAGGGTTTCAGGAATTCTAAGGAGAGGGAGCCCAGTGAGGTTTAGAATGATCCAGAAAGACTTATTCAAAGAGGTAAAACTTAATTTGGGCCTTCAGAGGTGGGGGCATAACATTTGTAATGGAATGGATGTGATGAGCCTTGAAATTGTGAAGAAGGGATGGAGACAGTAAAAGTTGATGGGACAGTGAGAACAGTCTGACTTCAGCAATTTAAGAACAGAAGGGAAGAAGAGTATTGAGGTAAAATAGACCTGGAAGGTGAGTCCCTTTTTTTTTTTTGAGGCAATTGGGGTTAAGTGACTTTCCCAGGGTCACACAGCTAGTAAGTTTCAAGTGTCTGAGGCCGGATTTGAACTCAAGTCCTCCTGACTCCAGGGCCCGTGCTCTATCCACTGCACCACCTAGCTGTCCCAGGAAGGTGAGTCCCTTTAGCTCAAAAGTCTATGATTCTACCTGACTGAGCATGATGAGACCCATTTCTGGATGTTACTACTGGAATTAGAATATTGGATCCAGGTGCTGATGGGAATGACCTTAGCAGCAGGCACATCATTCACTGGTCAGGACTGCCAAGCAGCTTTCTGGCAAATAGTATAGTAAACCTCTTCCAAGGAGCCATGGGAAGGAAGGGATGGAAAAAGAAAAGGGAAAGGGTGAGTAATGAGAGTAATAAACTTCCAGGAGATTAAAATGGGAAGTAAATATCACCCCTACCTTTCATTTGAAGGGAACATTTTAAAAACCGTTTTTCAACTGTTTTTTTTTTTCATTTTATCCTCCCAATTTCCAACTGAGCTAAGTAGGACAATATTATTGTGATGTGGGAAGAAGGTGGACAGATGAGGAAAGTGAAGTTCAGAAAAGAAAAGTGGTTTTACCCAGGTAAGCTGAGGATAGAGCAAGGTTACAGGGTGCTTTCAAGGGTCTTTTTGCCTGACAGGAAGGAAGTATATAGCAAAACTTCTTAACTTTCCATAATGATAATCTTATCCTTCAAAAGGCATAGAAAACAACAAGGGGAAATTCTAGATCAGACCTGATTGTCAACAACTTGGAAAACTGAGTTTCTGTGATAGAAATGATGGCAAGACATTTTTTAAAACCCTTCACAATCTGCTTCCGGTCTGGCTTTCTAGGCTCAGCACACGTTATTCTACATTCCAACCACACAAAACAACTCGTTCCCATTATATGACCATATGTCTCCTATTTCTTGTCCCCCATGTTGGAAATGAACTTCCTCTCCACCTATGGCCACCCTGAGTGGCCAGTGCCTTCTTCACTGTGCCCCTTCCCCAACAACAAGGCAAGAAATACCAAAGACAAGTGGTGACTCTCTAGAGTTGATGGTACAGAATGAGAGGAAATCTGGACATAGTTAGAGATGTGCCAAAGATATTCAAGAAGGGAATGAGTACCTATATCCCCTCACTGGAGATAATCAAAGAAAGATGGGACAATCATGTTCGGTGGAATGTTGGACAGGTACAAGTAAAAGTTCTGCTAGGTGGGCTATCTGGAGCTTGCCACTCTGAAATTCTTTGAAAATTGGACTATTAGTTATGAAATTGAGATCTGGGCTTGTAAAATGACTTGTTCAAGGTCACACAGCTGGCAAGGTGTAGAATAGGTATTTAAACCCAAATCTTCTTGTTCACAATCATGGGATCACAGAATGTAGCACTGGAAGGGACTTTAGTGGCCATCTAGTCTACCCCATATATGAAAGGATTCCCCACTAATAACATACCTGAGAAGGAGTCACTAACCCTCTTCTTGAATACTTCCAATAAGAGGGAACTCACTGACTCTTTTTCTTTTTTTGGCAGGGCAATGGCGGTTAAGTAACTTGCCCATGGTCACACAGCTAGTGTCAAGTGTCTGAGGTTGGATTTGAACTCAGGTCCTCCTGAATCCACTGCACCACCTAGCTGCCCCCTCACTGCCTCTTGAGTCAGGACATTATGCTTTTGGACTTCCCCTTCCCACCAACTTCCACCAGCTCTTGAATTTGCTGTAACCCCAAATATGGTGGGGCACAAGGTTTCCTGGAGGTTTTTTTGCCTTATTATTATATGCTAATATATATGATCTCTGTAAAAATAACTAGAGGATTTTGCTTTAGAGAGAGAAGGTTTTACATAATTTTTCTTTAGAAAGAGGTATTTAATGGGAATCATTACAACATAGACCATGGGAAAATTTTTAGCTCAGTAACAACCTTACCAATCTATCCAAAATGGCACCCATATAATGAAAAGAGTATCCTTAGCAATAATCCAAAACATATGAAACCCATGATTATTCCTATAAAGAAGATTATAATGGATTATGACTGATGTCTGGCTTATGCTAGCAGGACAGGCCCAGAACAGGGAGCACATGGCTTTCTCAGCTCTTAAAAGAGAGGGAAAAGAAGAGAGAGAAAGGAAAGAAAGCATTTGTAAAGTCAAGTTTAGGCAACTCAGTTACCTTCAGGTCCATGTAGGTCCAGAATGACAAACAAGGCTGAGAGGAGCAGTGGAGATCTCCTGAACTACCAGAAGGAAAAAAATAGAGCGGGAGGGGATGGATGGAACTTAGCCAAAGATTTTATATCTTGTTAAAGAAGGTAGAAAAGCAGAGGGACCACACCTGCTTCTTTGGAACCTTTCTTTGGTGACTGGACTGAAGTTAGGAAGACCATTTTGAGGAGAAGTCAATTGGAATCCTGCCTCTAACACTTACTGGCTGCATAACCCTGGGAAAGTTACTTGGCCATTCTCAGCCTCACTTTCCTCATGTGTAAAATGAGGATGATAATAGAACCTACCTCACAGGGCCATTTTGGAGATTATATGAGATAACATATATAAGTGCTTTGTAATGTTTTAGGAGCTAAGTTCTAGCCATATAGCCATGATCTTTATCATCTTCTTCCTCATCATTATTATCTGACAAGGGAGGGAAAGACAGGAAGGAAGGCCAAGGGCCAAATTCCAGAAACAATGGTGTTGTTGTTGTTGAGTCATTTTTCAGTTGTGTCTGACTCTTCATGACCCTCTTTGGGGTTTCCTTGGCAAAGATCCTGGAATGGTTTGCTATTTACTTCTCCAAACCTTTTTACAGATAAGAGAACTGAGGCAAGCAAGGCTAAGTGGCTTGCCATGGGTCACACAGCTAATAAGTGTCTAAGGCAAATTTGAATCCAGGAAGATGAGTCTTCCTGACTCCAGGACCTATATGCAATCCACTAACTACCAACTTCTAGTCAAATTAGGTCACATATTTTCAGTCTTGCTAATTCCTTAATTCCACATCTTTGGAAAAAATGGACGTTCTGCTAACAACAGTCAGAGGTAGTTTGACCCTTTTGTACAAACAATAAACCATCTTCCTTACTCCAATTCTCATGACACCCTGAAGATACTGTCTTTGGATTAAGTGGTTCCAGTCCTATACTATGGTAGAGAAGTTAATTGCCTTACTCAGTGACCCATTTGGGGACAATTTCCACAATCATATGGGAGAAAGGAAAAAATCTTCTACTGCATTTTCTTTATTGAGACAGCTATCAGAAGCTAACAATGGCATTGTGAGGCAAAGTGGAAGTAGGGGCACAAATATAAGGTATCAATTACAAAGGTATCAATTGAGGCAGCTAAATGGCACATTAGAGTGCTGGACCTGGAGTCAAGAAGAATTGAATGCAGATTGGACCAAAAACCCTTCCTAGCTCTGTGATGCTTGGCAAGTCACTTAACCTCTTTCTGCCTCAATTTCCTCAACTGTAAAATAGGGATAATAATAGCATCCCAGGGTTGGTGTGAGGACCAAATGAGATGATGTTTGTAAAGTACTCAGAACAATGCCTGGCCCATAGTAAGTGTTATATAAATGCTAGCCAATCATCATCATCATCAGTCATCATTTATACTATTACCAAGGAAATCAAGGTTGTGATGACATCCCGTAATGAATGTTTTGCTGAAATTGAGGTATTCGACATCAACAGCTGCCCCCTTTTTATTTCTTTTCAGTAATCCTTTCAAAAAAAAAAAAAAGGAAATGGGACCAGGTGTCACACACACACACACACACACACACACACACACACACACACACACCTATAATCATAACTACTGAGGTCCCGGAGCCTGGCAGATCTCTTGAGCTCAGGAATTGTAAGCTGAGTGACTAACAGCGACATCACCATGATGAGCCCCCAGAAGTAAGGGGTCACTTGATTGCCGAAGGAGGAGAAAAGGATCCCATACTGGAAATAGAGCAATATCAAAGTTCACAGGCTGATCGTTAGTAAGATGCCCTTGCAATTCCAGTCTGGGTGAGATATGGAGGAGTGGGAGAAGGAAATGGGGTTAGACTATCATGATTAGTTCTTGACAAAACCATCCTGGCTCCCCACAGTCAATGCTTCTCTTTCCAAATAGTCCTAAAGCCTCTCTTCCAATACGTACTAGAATCTTACTAGGAATTGAAGCCATACTACTGGTCTATAGTTTTCAGACTCTCCTCTCCTCCTTAAGGTTGAAAATCAGGACAGTTGCCCTCCTCTAGTCCTGGGTCACCGGTCCAGTTCTCAAAGGTCTTTCAAAGATTCCCAAGACAGGCTGATGAATTACATAGGATATAAGTTTATCTGGGCATGATGACTTGAACTCACTAGAGTTGAGTTTCTACTCCCTGTTAAGTGTTTTTGTTTTTCCTATCCTCAGTCCAAGCATTATTCTCTGTGGAAGAGAACAGTAGCAGAAATGAATTTATCATTCTCACAATCATTCGCAGTCATCATCTCATGCACCCTAAGCAGTGGTCACACCCTTATGCCCCAGGAAAACTATAACAGTAGATGAAACAATGATGACTTTATAGATTCTGCCAAGCTCAGCTCCTTTAGAGCTTTACTGCACCTATTTTTAAAGGACTGTGCTATTCTTTTGAATTAATTCTCAGGTCCTGCCCTTGATTTTATCTTCTATATATTATTTGTTGTGCTAGTTTTCTTTCTCTTAATTGGTGTTGCTGGATTAGTTCTCTGTATGGTCACATTAGTCTAGAATTTGGCATCAGAGGGCCTGGATGTGCATCCTAATTCAGTTACTTACTGTGTAACATTGGACTAGTAATTGGTTCTGTTTTCTCATCTATGAAATAAAGGGATTGGACTAGATCATTTCTTTGTATCCCTTAATCTCTGATCTTTAAAGATGAGCTCTTGTCAGACCTCTAGCATTATTTTAGGATGGAGGGTCCAAGACTAAGAGAGAAGGGGCCAACACAGCAGACTGATTTCTACGCTCTAAGGGAAGGGCAGAAGTACAGATTTCCCAGGCAGTTCTGGGAAGTACAACTAATTCGTCCAACTTTGCCGAGCAGTTTCTTGACATACCTTGCCAATATCCTTTCTGCTTCACTCTCTTCTCGATTGCACATTGCAGCCTAGAACATGCCATCTGCAACCTCTAGAAAGGTACCTTAATGAACTAGGAAGAGCTCTGGTTTCAGAATTAGGAGAGCTGCTGTTTACACCTGGGTTAAAATCCCTTCTCTATCCATTACCTGTCAATTTCTCTAGGCATTAGTTTCTTTCATTTGTAAATGAGGATATTGGATTAAATGACCTGTAGTTTCTTCTAGCTTTAAATCTGTGATCATCATCAGAATACATGATAATTTATTACCAAGGGTACCAAAGGGCATGATAGGGGGGGAAATCTCTCCAGATTTTAAAGTTCTTTAATTTCCAGAACACAAACTGATGAGTTTGTATTTTAACCTAAGGGAAACAGAGAGCCACTAATAATACCTAGATTGGGTTCTGACCTTGAAAGGTACACATCTTGTTCTGGAAATTTAAACACTTGAAACAATTGGTAAGGAATTCGAGATAGCATATAATTGTTAAATTATGTGGGCATCCCAGGCCATCTGAAGTCCTCTTGACTTTTGTTTTGCCAGTAGACTTTGATGACTCTGGAGGTAAGAATGAGGCTGACAACTTTTCACAATTCTGCCTCACTCAAATCCAATTCTTTTGCAAGTCAAAACGTCACCTTATTGATGTCATTTGATACTCTTGGAGAATGAAGGACCACCACCACCAACAATAATAATAACAGCCCTCCCAGACTTCTGTTTTCTACATTGTATAAAATGAATTACATTTTCTCCAAAATAACAGTAAGTTATACCTTCTGTGTCTCCATGTTTTCTTATTTCTTCATCCCCCTTCTGTCAAATGCCTTGAGATAGCGACTTGGCCACCATCACACCAGCTCATACCACACATCTCAAACACCCTCAATGAGAAGGATATCATAACCTCTTTGCTATCTTTTCCAGGATTTCAAGAAAATAGAGAAAATGTAGGGATTATTCGATTGCCTCTGAGATTGCAGGCTGATTGCTGAGAAAAGATAAAATCACAGAGTAGTCTGATGTTCAGTCAAATGCTATTTACCATCTTGTCCTTAAAAAAAGGCTGCTAGACAATGCATAGCATTCCAGGCATGGATTCAGGAAGAATTCCTGGCCTGGATTCAGGAGTTCAAATCTCACCCCAGACACTTACTATGTGACCATGAGCAAGTCACTTAACCTCTGTCTATCACAGTTTCTCCATCTATAAAATGAGGTCAATAATAGCATGTGGCTCACAGGGTTGTGATAAGGATTAAAAGAGATAATATTTGTAAAATGTTTAGCATAGTGCCTGGCATATAGTAGGTACTCAATAAATGTTTATTTCTTCACTCCCCTCCTTGGATCATGATAATGACAAAGATAGGGAAAGTGCCTGTGGTTTTTATTAGTATAGGGAACTCCTGGGTGAGAAAAAAAAATCCTTTACAACATAAGTTTTAGAGAGCTTCCTACAGCAAAAGCATTCGATTCAAGCCTGTACAGCATCTGGGCCAACCAGCTAAAAATGCAATTGAGAAATTTTTAACAAAATAAAAATACAATACAACATGGATAATGTTAATTTGTGGGTTTCTAAGTCAATATGTGTCTGCATGGATCTGTTATTTGAACTAAACAGGGCCTAGAATACTAAGTGGTTAATATTAGTAATCCTTGGTCAGGGTCACTCAGTCGTCATATAGGTCAGGTTCAAGATTTGAACCCAGGTCTTTCTGGCTTCAGGGCAATTCTTTCAATTCCTTTATGCCTGCTGCTGCTCCTCAACAATAAGAAATATTATTAGTAGTATTAACACTAGTATAATTCTTTACTGTTTACAAAGTACTTCAAATACGTTGCTTCATTTTATCATCACAGCAACCCTCTGCTATAGGTATCACTATCATCCCCATTTTACAGATGAGCAAAGGGAAGCTAAGAAAGCATTCACAATTTCCCTGTACTCACACAGCTAGTCAGTGTATGAAGCTGGATTTGAATTCAAGTCTTCCTGATCCCATGTGCTACATCCTTTGTTGTTACTGTGGTTGTTATTGTTTCTTCACACTGGGCTCTCTCCTTCACAGTGCTCTAGGGCACAGTCACCCCTCCTTCCTCTACAATTCTCCATTCAATCAAAACTCAGTGGTGACCAATCACAGCTGGACCTCAGGAAAGCAGTTTGATGAGATAAATTGACATTCAAGTATAAAGAGCAGGCAGCCCTGACTTTTCCCAGTGGAATTTGCATTTTATAAGCAGCTCAGCTTAGCATATTGAAAACAAGCCTCAGAGTCAGGAAGACCTGGTTAAGGATCATCCCTTTACCTATGATATCACAGATCAGGACCCAGCCCAATTGATTTCCCCCACCCCCATCCCCACCTTTCCTCTTAGGTATTTTGTGACCTTGGATAAGTCACTGTCCATATATAGAGCTCATGAAGCTTCTTTTTCCTACTAAATCAAGTTAGGATAGATGCTATCTGAGGTTCCTTCCAACCTGCCAAATTCTACCTCTTTCATTTCAAGGTCCCTTCCATCCCTGAAGTTCTAAAGTTTTGTAACCCCTAGACCATTGCTGCTATCTCAGAACCCAGTTATTTTTTGAAAACTTTCAACAGCATGGAGAAATCCCAATAATCAACAAATGTGGCTGGGATCTGGCTTCTCTCATCTTGGCTACAGTCCCTTTCCCTGGTGGAGAAACCATCTGCAGTGATATGGAAAGGCCTAAGCCTGAGTAGGAAGAATGAAGGAGCAATGGAAAACCAACAATCAACTAAACAGGACTCAGTTGTTGAAGGAGCAGCATGATCCAGTGGGGAGAGCAATGCATGTGGATTTAGGAGGTAATTAATTGTATTTATTAGAAATCTTATACTCCCTACATGACCTCCCTTTGAAGCCTCAGTTTCCTCATCTGTGAAATGGAGAATAATAATAACACAAGGTTGTTTTAAGTGAAGAACTTTGTTCAACTCAAGCTTGCACAGGCATGGAATATTCTCCCTTCTTGTTCCTCCTCCCAACTTCCCTGGCTTCCTTCAAGTCCCAGCTAGAAACCTTCCTTGTACAGGAAGACTTTCCTCATCCTTCTTAATTCCACTTCCTCCCCTCTGTTGATTATTTCCAGTTGATTCTCTATATATTTTATTTGTACATGGTTGTTTACATGTTTCTCTCAGCAGACTGTGAGTTCTTCCAGGGCAGGCACTGTTTGCCTTTCTTTATATCAGCAGTATTTAGCACAGCACCTGGTACATAGACTGACTAATAGATATTTGGCCAACTACTCTCTCTCATTTTATAGACAATGAAACTGAGGTCCAGAGAGATCAAACAACTTGAGCAAGGTTACAAAGGTAAAAAGTAGAAAAGCAAGGATTTGAACCCAGGTTGTCTGACTCCAAATCCAGTGTATTTTCTATAACCTGATGCAGAAATGTGAACAGCTGTTTATTAAGGCTTTTCTTGTAACTATAAGACCAAAGGGGCATTGTTTGTTAGCATTTGATGGTGGCACCATACTTTTATTATATAGTATTTGTTGATCTCATTCATACTTTTCAACTACTAGTAGGAGTAGGAGTAGGAGTAGGAGTATTCTAGGAGTAGCAATAGTAGTAGTTTAGTAACTAGTAGTAGTAGTGGTAGGAGTAGTAGTTTAGTAGTAACTACTAAACTACTACTATTACTACTACTACCTACTGGTAGTTGTATGTTCCTAAGAAAGAGTACTATATTTAGAGTCAGGGTTACCTGGATTTGAATCCCAGCTTTTACATGTTCTAGCTCCCTCACCTTAGTCCAGTCTTTGAGCCACAGGAAGATCCTATGCTCTCATTTGAGCTTCCCAGTTTCTAGGTGAGCTAATCAGGACTGGGTTTATGACACCCATTTTACAGATCAGAAATGAAGGCTCAGAGAGGTGAAAAATGAGTTGCTTAAAGTGATGCAGCTAGTGAGTGGAGTGAGTGTCAGAGCATTGCAAGTTTCCTGCCCCTCTACCCAGGGCTCTTTCTGCTTTGCCCATTGATGCCTCTTGGCAGGTTAACAGAGGGCAGGAATTGTACCTTCATCCTGGGCTCCCAGATAGTCATGTCTCCCTGGGAACCTGCAGCTGTTATTTTCCTAATGCTGAGAAATGGAGACCATGTGATGCCACATGCGTTTATTACATTCAGTCAGATGGAAACAGCAGATGAGCTCAAACTATCAGCTTCAAATTGCCAAATTTATGCTGCAAATCTTCTTTATGATTCATTTTGGCAGCTGAGATGAAGCACTCATGAATCCCACCCAGTTCACACAAGGTGGAGGTTCCTAAGTCTTCAAAATGTGCCCTCTCCAAGATGGATCCTTATAGCTTATCAGAGGGACTCAGGGATCCTAGGTTCTAGCCTAGATTTCTCACAAAGTCACTCTGTGACTTTCAGAAAGTTACTTCCCCTTTCTGAGGCTTTCTGAGAACATGTGAATTTAACTTATTTCTTATTCTCTCTTAGAGAGTTTAGCTGCAAGCAACCCAGCCCAACATCAAGCATTCAAATATAAAATATGTTTGGTGCAAAGCACATGAAGGCAAAAATGGATTTAATTTTCAAAGAAAGTTAACAAGAGAATAAGGCTGCCTCCTTTCCCTCCACCTACAGGGGTCAGCACCTGCTCTCCCATAAACAAAAACTCAAACAAACATCAATCATGGCAGTACCAGTGACATGGGTGGATTTGGGACTTTAGTGGAAACAATAGCTCAATCCATCTCAGCTCTGGCCCTGAGTACCCTGAACATCTGCACAGAACATCCAGATGATCAAAACTCCTATATTCTCCTTGGCTCAGACACTCTTAATCTCTAGCCCAACACACTATGCCCCAGCTGTTGATGGATTCTTGATTGGGGCTGTGACTCCTGGATAACCCTGCCGCCTCCACGTGTGGCTACCCCTTTCTTCCTTCTAGAAACCACACTCTTCCAATCAGTGCTCAAGCCAATGGTATTATGGGAACAGGAATTATTTTCTAGTGGACATGCCCACTATACACAGGACTTATAAGATCTTGGAATGGAACGGTCAGTAGAAATCATTTAGTCCAATAGGCTCCTTTTACAGCTGAGACAATGGAGGTCCACAGAGGAAAAATTATTTGTCCATAATCATGAATCTAATAACTTGTAGAGTCAAGATTCATTTTTATTTTTATTTTTTTTTAGTGAGGCAATTGGGGTTAAGTGACTTGCCGAGGGCCACACAGCTAGTAAGTGTTAAATGTCTGAGGCCAGATTTGAACTCAGGTACTCCTGACTCCAGGGCTGGTGCTCTATCCACTGCACCACCTAGCTGCCCCATTAGAGTCAAGATTCAAACCCAGGCCCCCTGATTCTGAAGCCAGATTTCTTTACCTAATATCAGCTTCTCAAATGGATGGCCTGAATTCCAGTGAGGATTCTTGAATTCCAGTGAGGAATTCCTTAACTGTTCTAGATATGGTTAGAGCTTTCTCCTGAAGAGTTCATAAATTTAAGGATGAGATGAACACACAGAGACACATACATACACACATACATATATACAGATGCCAGTGACTGCCTATCACCTCCAGGATCAAAGATAAAATCCTCTGTTTGGCTTTCAAAGTCCTTCATAACCTGTCCCCTTTCCACCTTTCAAATCTTCTTGTACCTCACTTCCTCACAGTGTCATTGGTCTCCTTGCTGTTCCTCATCCTCTACTCTCCATCCCTCAACTCCAAGCATATTCATGGGCTGTCCCCTATGCATGAAACACCTTCCCTCTTCAGCATCACCCCTTGACTTTCCTGACTTCCTTCCTTTCTCAGTTAAAGCCCCACCTTCTGCAAAAAGCCCTTCCCAGTCCTTTGTAATACTACTGCCTCCACTCAGATTATCTGCAGTTTTTCTGGGTATATTTCTAGTTTGTCCATAGCTGTTTGCATGTCATCTTCTCCATCAGATTATGATGATGAGAGCAGAGCTTGAGGGGTTTTGTTTGTTTGTTTTGTTTTGATTTTTGCCTTTCTTTGTATTCCTGCTGTTTAGCACAGTGCCTGCCACATAGTAGGGTTGTTGACAGACTGGTTCACCAACACACAGTTAGAGGCTTACCCTGTGAATTCCTCCTACAAAGTGACAAACTCACTGCTATCTTGAGTTCGAACTTCTTTTTAGCCCTTTATTAGAAGAAATCCATGAGCCCCAAGTGTCATCATGTCTCTGTGTTACTTAAGGATAGAAAGAGTTAAGAGATAACTGGCCACCATACCTAGGAAAGAGAGATTGGGTTGTAGAAGGAGTGACCAGGGAGCTGAGAAATTTTAAGACTACGGCAATAGTTGGGAGAAGCCAAGGCATGAGCTGGGTTGAAATAGGACAAGATTCTAAATGGAACACATCACAATTTCAGAGGCTTTAGAGCTGAAAGGGGAAATAGAGGTCATCTAAGGTCATCTAAATCTGACTCCATATTACAGAGCAGGGAACTGAGGTCCAGAGAAAAGTGACTTATCCAAAGTGTCTAAAAGAGTCAAGATCAAGATTGAACCCCACGAAGACGGAGCTTCCAGTCAATATGGAAGAATGAACAATGGAAAGATCAAGCCAGTCCTCTGTTCAGAATCTGCAATGGCCCCCTATTACCTATCAAGTCAAGGTCAAAATTCTATGCCTGCCAATCAAAGCCTTCCATGATTTGGCATCATGCTGCCTTTGTAGTTTTATTTCATATTGCTCTCCAACAGATTCTACCCTCTTATTTTGCTCATGACCCTTTCCCCTCAGTCCATGTGACAATGTCCCCATACATTTTCTTTCTTCTCTTTGTCCCATTTGTCTGAGATTTCTCTCTTCTCTTTTTCTGACAAAATCCTGCCCATTCTCCTCACCCCCCCCCCATTCCTGGTATCTTTCCTAATCTCCCTCTCTCTCTGTCTCTCTGTCTCTCTCTCTCCCAAGAATCTACATATATCCATTCATCTATATGTATCTATATATAGATATATGTATCTACCATAGGCACACACATGTGTATATATATATATATATATACATATAGGTACATATAAATATAGACTGTCTAGAACTGTTTGTATGCATGTATACATTGTGTGTCTATGCATGCATATATGTGTAAAGTGGAAGAAGAGGAAGAAGAGGGCCATGTGTATATAATATTTGACACCGATGAATTGAGTGTACATTTGCTGGGCTCACTAGATGACACAGGGTACTGCAGTAGCAGCCCATATAGACTCATAAACTATCCTAAAGGTAGTCTCTCATTACAAGGTGAGGCATCTCAGTGGTCCATCTGGAGCCATTCTACTTAAATCATGAGCCAAATAGTATGATCAGAATCAATCTGGCCTATGTGCACATGACTTCCCACATTCACAAGAGGCGTGATTTGGGGCAGCTGGGAAGTTAAAAGCCATACAAGCAATGTTCTGAACTAGGGTATGATCAAATGTTGTTCATCCTTTTTAATAGACAAAAACAAAACAAAAATATGGTTCCTCTTTAACCTACCTCTGTTGAGAATATTGCCATATATTCACCTGACTGAGGTAATCAACATATCGTGGCCACACTACTTATAGGCCTTAATGAAAAATAAAAGGGAAAATGGTTAAGCACTCCCTATGTAGGACCCTCTACCTAACCTTCCTCTTACATTCCTCCCAACTACCTTCTTTTTTCTTTTGAAAATTTGGGGAAAAGAGGAAGGGAAAGGAATAAGCATTTATTAAATGCTTACTATGTACTAAGCATTGTGCTAAGCATTTTATAAATATTATGTAATTTGAATTTACTGTAAGGAAGTTACTATTATCATCCCCATTTTATAATTGAGGAAACCAAGATAATCAGAAGTTAAGTGACTAGCCTAAGATCATGCCCTAATCCTAACACTAATTCTGAGCTAGTAAATCTCTGAGATAGAAATTGAATTTAAATATTCCTGACTCCATCCCTAGCACTTTAACCACTGTATGACTGAGCTGCTTAAAGAAAGGCCAAATCCCTTACAATGTTGTAAAGAGGGTTTAAAAGGGAGGTATATGGGTCGAGCATATGAATTCTGAGCCTCAGAGTTTAAAGAGTGGGAAGGGAAAGATGGTAGTGGGACAGAGGCTTGTCTCCCTGACCCTGGCTGAACCACTTCATGGACCTTCTTGAGAGCTGACAGCCCCCAGCACTTAGGATGGGTTACAATATGCTTCATCAAAGGGAATGCCTACATTGATGAGATTGTAGATCCATAGGAAGGAAGGAAGGAGGGAGGGAGGGAGGAAAGAAAAGAAGGAAGGGAACAGAAAAAAAGAAGAAAGGATGCAAGGAAGAAAGGAAGGAGGAAAAGAGAAAACTAAGGAAAAAAGGAGGGAAGGAAAGGAAAAAGGAAGGAGGGAAGGGAGGTAGGAAGAGAGGGAATAAGGAAGTGATGGAGACTCTAGACTACAGGCAGCTAGGTGGTACAGTGGATAGAGTGCTAGAATTGGAGTCAGGAAAACCTGAATCCAAATCTGCCTTCAAATATTTAATAGACGTGTGACCCTGAGTAAGTCACAACCTTACTGTTTGCTTCAGTTTTCTCACCTGTATAATGAACCAGAGAAGGAAATGGCAAACCACTCCAGAATCTTTGCCAAAATAATGAGGTCAGGAAGAATAAAAAAAACACTGAACAAGACAAGGAGAGAGAGAGAGAGAGAGAGAGAGAGAGAGAGAGAGAGAGAGAGAGAGAGAGAGAGAGAGAGAGAGAGAGGAGACAGAAACAGAGACAAATAGAGTGAGGAAGGGTCTAGACTATAAGCATCTAGGTGGCTCAGTGGATAGATAGAATAAATCCTGGGCCTGGAGTCAGGAAGTCTTTAATTCAAATCCAGCCTCAGACTCTTACTTACTAGCTGTGTGACCCTAGGCAAGTGACTTATCCTCTATCTGACTCCATTTCTTCAACTATAAAATGGGGATAATTATAGTACCCACCACCATCAGATTTATTGTGAGGATCAAACGAGTTCCTCTTTTTAAAGCACTTAGCACAGTGTCAACCAAAGTAGGAGCTCAATCACTGCTTGTTTCCTTGCTATAGTGGAAATAACATTAAATCTAATATCAGAATATGGGAGCTTGAAGTCCAACCATGCTGTCTGCCCCCTGTAGGACCCCAGGGAACTGGTTTGTCTCTCTGTGACTCAGTTTCCTTTTCTTTAAAAATGAGGGTGTAGGGGCAACTCGGTGGCACAGCGGATAAAACACCAGCCCTGGATTCAGGAGGACCTGAGTTCAAATCGGGCCTCAGACACTTGATACTTACTAGCTGTGTGAAACCCTGGGCAAGTTACTTAACCCTCATTGTCCCACCAAAAAAAAAAAAAAAATCCAAACAATGAGGGTGTAGGTCACTTCTAAGGTCTGGAGCAGCCCCCACATCCTGTCATCATATAACCTATGAAATATTTCTTCTAGAATTAGTCTCTTTACATGATTGGCCAAGAGAGCAAAAGTGAAACAAACCAACAAAAAAGATGATAAAGGGGGAGGAAAGGGAGTCAGAGACAGAAAGATAGAGAGAAATGAGGAGAGGGGAGGGGAGGGGACAGAATGGAAAAGGAGAGGCACAGAAGGAGGATAGAGGAGATTTTCAGTTGTCTGAGTTCAAAAGCTGCTATTTAGATTGATGGATTGGCTTCCTACGTGAATGATTCCATCCTTGACTCTCCAATGACTTTAGGGAGCTTTGATGTTATTTAGGAGATCTGAACTTGCATGAAGTTGTTATCTAATGGTTTTAACATTTATTTTTACACAGGGAACTCAAGATGTTTCCAGCATAGGACCCTGAGAAGTTAAGAAATTAAACACACACACACAGACCTTCCTCTATATTCTCACTATTCCTCTAATTACTATTGCCTTCTCTCACTTGCCCTCAACACTTCTCACCCCTTTCCACAGTGTTCATTAATCTCTCTCTCTTTCTTACCTTTTTTTTCTTTCCCTCCCTCACTTCCTTCCCTACTTTCTCTCTGTCTTTGTTTCTCTCTCTGTCTTTCTGCTTCTATCTCTCTGTCTCTGTCTTTCTGTCTCTCTCTGTCTCTATCCCTTTTCCTAAGAAGAATATGAAGATACAAACCCCTAACTGTGAGAGCTATAGACAGAAATTGAAATCCACAGCAGTGGGTCCTGGGAGTCATTGAACCAAGATGCCAATTCCTCCATGGCCATAACTGGAGGAGAAGCCCTGAGGTGCTGTTTGAACACAGTGACACTGAATGAGATGCTCAAAAAATGTCTCAGGTTTGAAACACTACATGTCCTGGAATCAGAGGCTCCAAAACTCCTAAAAATTACCTCAAATGTCCCCTAATCCACCCCTCTAGCCAAATGCTGGATTCCCTCCACAATAAGTGCCCAAGAAGTCACCATCCAGCCATTAGTTGAATGTTTCCAGTCCTGGGGATCACACTACCTACCAAGGCAACTCATTTCATGGTTGTTGGGCAAGTTTGTTGATCTTCTTTATTGCTGAAATCTGCTTCTCTCTAACTTCCAACTGGCCATTCTTAGTTCTTGGTCCATCTGTCCTCAGTAGTAACAAAGGTCGAACTAATTCTTTACCAATGATTTATTCCAGTGAAGTTACCATCATTGAAGGTATTTTAAGAAAAGGCAGGTGGATTCCTGCCCTAGGCAAGGACTTGAATATAATAATTTCTAATGTCCCTTCCAAATGAGTTTAGTTAAAAGGCAGTGTTGTTTTGGTTTTGTTTTTTCATTTATTTTTTAAGGTAGCATATTGTGGTGGAATGAGCACTAAAGTCACATGCTATGAGTTCAAATCCTAACTCTTACACTTGCTAGTTGTATGACCTTGAGCAAGTCATTTAATTTCTCTGAACTTTCATTTCCTCTTCTGTAAAATAGAGATCATGATACTTGCACTACCTATATGATTGAGAGATTAAAAGATTTAGAGTGAGAAAGGATATTAGAAATCATTTAGGCAAAGCTTCTCCTTTTATGGATGAAGAAATTGAGGTCCAGATGAAATAACCTGACCTCCCAGGGTTGTTTTGAAGCTTAGACTACTAGAGAAATTATTAATAACAATTATTATACTGATTATTATAAATGTTATAAAATACCTTGTAACAATGTTATAAAATATCTTCTAATAAAACAATAATATATAATATAATAACAAACTTATAAAGCATTTAACTTATAATGTCTCATTTAACCCTCACAACTCATGAGGAAAGTGATCCTGGGAGGGGTGAAGTGAGTTGCTCAGAGTCACACAGATAGTAAGTGCTTGAAACAGGCTTTCAACTCAATTGTTTTTGACATCAAGCCCAGCATTTTATCCACAGTGCCCCTTCACAACCTCATATGGGAGCCATTATTAGTATACTCAGTCAATGATTCCTCACTTTCTGTGAAAACCCATGTCATCTACAATGCTGAGGAAGGCTGGGATTCAAAAATTCAGATGAGATAAGTCTGTGCTTTCCATCTCTTCTGCCTTCTCTCCATCCTCCTCTCCCCAGATCTTAACAATGGGATGGGCTATGTGGCAACACAGTGGGGTTGCCATTCTTGGAGACCTTGGAGGCTCCTACTGTGACTCTGATTGCTTTATGGGTCATTGAAGAGCTGGGGCCAGGAGGTGGAATGCATTACTCCCTAGTGAATTTTCTCATTAGCACACTTTGCCATGAGCACTCTCATTTCTCAGTGCTCCTTATATTACCTTTCATCAGATGCTGAGCTGAGCTGAGCAAAGGAAGATGGATCCTTCCCACCTCCTGAGGGTCAGAGAATTGTATGTGGTAGGAAGATGGGGGCAGTGTCAGCTCAATGATACTGGCTGCAAAGGACCATGTAAAGCTGAACTGGAAATTGCTTCCTCTGCAACTTTCAACAGGCATCCCTCATGGATCAGTATCTATGTCCCATGCCCTAACTGTAAGGTCCCTATCCACAGCTGTCTTTTCTTTCTCTCTCTACCCTATTTCTTGGTGATTTTATCAACTCCCACAGCCTTAGTTATCACCTCTAGGCAGATGACTGCTAATCTAGGTAGCCAGTCCTAGTATCTCTCCTGAGCTTCAGTTCTGTGTTGTTGACTCATGTATTGTCATCTGAAGTTTGGGTGTCCCATTGGGCATCTCATACTCAACATATCCAAAATAGAACTCTTCATCTTTCCCACCAAGCTTTTCTCTTCCTACTGAGGGAATTATCATTCTTCCAGTCATTCAGATTGACAACTCCAAGTCATCTTTGCCTGTTCCCATTCTCACACTGTCCATATGAAATCGTTTGCCAACTCTTTTTTAAATTTCTATCTCCAGAATATCTCATAACTGTCATCTTCTCTTAAGTCATGCAACTGCAACTGAAATGCACACTCTCATTCACCTCTTATCTAGACTACTGCAATCAGTCTCTCTATTGGGCCCTTAGTCTCTGGTTTCACACCTCCAATCCATCTCCCAAATCATTGCCTTATGCCTCTTTCTTGCCCACCAGCCTGACCATGTCACCCCTCTGCCAGACATCCTTCAGTGTGTCTCCATTTCCTCTAAGTTAAATATAAGCTCCTCATTTCAAAGCCCTTCACAATCAGCCTCCATCTTGGCCTTCTTGGATCACTTCATACTACTCTTTACACAGTCTACATTCCAGCCAAAATGACTTACTTGCTGTTTTGGCAACTCAGCATTTCATCCCCCACCTTTGTGACTTTGCAAGGGCTGTCTCCATGCCTAGGATGTATGTCTCACTTGTTTCTGCCTCTTAGTATCTCTCATTTCATTCAATGTTCAACTTGTACACAACCTACAGGAACCTTTTTTTTTTTTTGGATCCTTTTAATTGAAGTGGCTCGCTGGGTAAGATGTTGGCCTTAGACTCCAGAAGACCTAAGTCTAGGATTAGGATCCTAGCTGTATGACCCTAGGCAAGTCATTTAACCTTTCTAAGCTTTAGTTTCCCCAATATATAAAATGTGGATAATAATAACAGTTATTTCACAGGGCTTTTTGAGCATCTAGTGAAATGTGGAATACTCTGGCTTCACTCTTTCAGAACAAAGCTAACTACACTTCCCCCTCAGGTACTAAGAGACCTACCTCCCCCCCCCCAAGGGATTGGTGCCTCTTTTTTCCAATGTCACCAGCTCAAGCCCTCATTCTGGTGTAGTTTCCCCACTATTAGCTACTAGTGACTGGCCCCTTGATCCATTTAACCAATAAATGTCAATTAGCTTTTACAAAGGGATATTTACTTCAAAGATATTGCAAAAGAGAAATATATTCATTTCCCTTCTAAACCCCAGGAACATGGGCTTCCCTCCTGTACCACTTTGCTCTCTGGGGAGAGGTTTTTACACGGTATCTGCATCACATTGGCCTCACCAAGTTCACATTCAAACTCAGATGGGATCTTGTTTCAGCTACCACTGGGTTGAATCTAGAAGGTCGTACCTTGCTCCTCAGGGACTCCTGATCACATTATAAACAGCTTTCAACTAGTTACAGAATGTTTACACATGCTCCAACATCCCTCCAAGATATTTCCATTACATGGCAACTTGACTCTCTTAAAAACAGGCTCCCCAGTCTCTTTCACAAGAGAGACTGCATTAGAGATACTCTGCACATGTGCTTAAGGACTGGGTTCAACAGCCAAGTCCCTTGTAACACTTACCATATGCACTCAGCTTCATTCTGGCTCAGAGTGAAGAAGAGTCAGTCCCCCATTACAGAGATAATAAATAAAACTCTCTGCAAACCTTAAGTGCTAGCTATTATTATAGTTGGGCAGCTAGGTGGCATAGTGGATAGAGTGCTGGACTTGACGTCAGGAAGACTTGTCTTCATGGGTTTAAATGTGTCCTCAAACACTTGCTAGCTGGGTGAACCTGGGCAAGTCACTTAACCCTTTTTGCCTCAGTTTCCTCATCTGTCAAATGAGCTGGAGAAGGAAATGGCAAACTGCTCAAGTATGTTTGCAAGGAAACCCCAAATGGGGTTACAAAGAGTCAGACATGACTGAAGCAACTGAATATGAACATGTTCATTAATCATCAGTGCTTTCTCACCCCAAATTATCTTACACATATTATTATTTTTTTTTTGCAGGGCAATAAGGGTTAACTGATTTGCCCAGGGTCACACAGCTAGTAAGTGTCAAGTGTCTGAGGTCAAATTTGAACTCGGGTCCTCCTGAATCCAGGGCCAGTGCTTTATCCACTGCGCCACCTAGCTGCCCTCTTACACATATTATTTATTTTCAGGCTATATCTCCTGAGCAAAATATGAGTTCCCTGAGGGGATGGTTTGCTTTTCCTTTGTTTCCCTTTGGATAACCAATGCATAATATAGTATTAAAATAGCATGTACTTAATAAATGTTTACTGGGTACATGAATGTAGTGGAATATTGTCACATTATAAGATATGATGAATATAAAGAATTGAGAGAACAGGAAATCTTACATAAAATAAGCAGAAGTATTCAAAGTATGACTCCAATGATGTAAGTGGAAAGAACAAAGACAAACCTAAAGCTGAACTATGGGTAATAATTTGTCTCTGAAAAAGATTAGACAATGTCCCTCCTTCCCTTCTTTGCAATGGTGGAGAACCATGAGTGCAGTATGGTGCATATATTGTCAGGCTCTGCTCATGGATTGGCTAGTTTTACCAAATGCCTTCTTTTTTCCTTGTTTATTTTCTATTACAAGGCTGGTTTACTAGGTGGGAGAAAGGGAGACATAGTTTGGGAATGAAGGTAACATAAGAAAAAAGGAACAAAAACCTTATGATCCAGATAAAGCTCTGAGATTTGCCTAAAGTAGTAGTTCTCACAGTGTGGTCCAGGCATCCCTGGGGGTCCTCAAGACCATTTCAGAGAAACTTCAAGTCCAACATTTTTCCATACCAATATTAAGAAGTTTTCATTTCTAATATAGGGGAAACTGACACACATAGCAATCCACAAAAAGAAAAGTTATTTGGGGGAGGGTCATCTTCAATAATTTTTAAGAGTATAAAGAAATCCTGAGACAAAAAATATTGGAAACCACTAGCCTAGAGTACTGGAAATATAAATAACAAATAGAGCATCATACAGCCAGAATGTATCAGAGGCAGAATTTGAATTCAGGTCTTCTTGGGTTTCCAAGTCGGTTTTCCAATCATTGAAACATATTGTTGGGGGCAGCTAGGTGGCACGGTGGATAAAGTACCATTCCTGGATTCAGGAGGACCTGAGCTTAAATCTGGCCTCATACACTTGACACTAGCTGTGTGACCCTGGGCAAGTCATTTAAGCCTCATTGCTCCACCCCCCAAAAAAAGAACCATATTGCCTCTCATAACAAAACAAAACAATTTAATTAACATTTGTTGGATTGGGAGGAATGGATGGATGAATGAATGAGTGGTTAAATGCAAAAGTAAATTATTAGATTCATATGAAAGCGAGTCTAATTGTTCCCTGTGGTCATATCTCTGTGATTGGTGCTGGAATAGATACAAAATTTAGATGAGACACATGCCCTGACCTCATAGAGTTCACTCTCTTATAGTCGCAAACACAAATGACTGATATGTCATTAAAGAGGTCTAAAGAATGAACTATATGAGTTTCAAGGGCAGAGGTGCTTACTACCTGGGAGAATATAGGAAACTTTAAAGGATAATATATTTTAGCTGAACTCCAAAGGGTGAGTAGAAATTCAGTAGGTGAAAAGAGGGAGCAAGGTCATTCCATGTTTGGGGATCACTGTGTATGGGGATATAAAAAAATAGGCATGAGGTAATGGGTTGGGAGATTATGAGACAAAAAGTCCAATTTAGCTGAATTGTAAGGGTGGGTGTGTGGGGGTGTATGTGGGTGTGGGTGTGTGTGAGAGAGAGAGAGAGACAGAAAGAGAGACAGACAGACAGAGACAGAGAGACAGAGACAGAGAGACAGAGGCAGAGACAGAGTCTGTATGTGTCTGTGTATGTGTTATATGTGTCTCTAGGGGAGTGACACATAAGACTGGAAAACGATTGTAGTGCAAAACACACAGAGTCTTGAATTTGGAGTCAAGAAATCATAACTTCATTCCAGAGGCAATCGGGAACCAGTGAGGATTTTTTTAGTTTTATGACCAGATCTATACATAAGGAAAATAATTCTTATAATTTCTGACAACACTCCATATTCTTTACCAGAAACATTCTATGCACTGCTCTGACCTCTTCTCTTAAAACAATGGACAATAAGACTCTTGGCATGCTGAGCCCCACTAAATAAACTGACAACTTAAAAAAATAGTGAGATTTAATTAGGACTTGCAAGCACAGGGGCCTCTGGAGAAATTTATAGCTCAAAAACAAACATACAAATCCATCCAATATGACTTCTGTAATTAGAAAGTGTGATCTGTAACAGGAATCATGAAGATAATGTAACACACAGGCATTTCTGCAAAGAGAATGGAATTCGATTTTGTCTTCAGGTCCCAATTAAGCTTGCCATGGCACTAGATCCTTCAGGTCTTCTAGCTCCAACACAAATAGAAAGTATGTGTGTGTATTGGGGTGAGGGGGAGGCAAAGAGGGAGGGAAAGAGAGACAGAGCTACAGTGAGAGACAGAGAAGGAAACAGAAAGGAGAAAAAGAGAGAGGAGAGAAGTAGAAGAAGAGGGAAAAGGAGGAACAAAAGGAAGAGGAAGGGAGGGTGAGGAGGAGGAGAAGGAGAAAAAGAAGGAAAAGGAGAAGGAGGAGAGAAGAAGGAGGAAGAGGAGGAGAAGGAGAAGGAGAAGGAGAGGAGGAGGAGAAGGAGGATGAAGAGAAGGAAGAGGAGGAGGAGGAAGAGGAGGAGGAGGAGGAGGAGGATGAAGAGAAGGAAGAGGAGGAGGAGGAGGAGGAGAAGAAGAAGAAGAAGAAGAAGAAGATCATGAGGATGAAGAAGAATAGGAAAAGGAGGAGGAAAAGGAGAAGAATAGGAAGAAGAGAAAGAGGAGGTCCTCCCCTCTTCACAAGAGAAACATTGCTGGCAGTAATCTGCCACACTTGGAAGGGAGGGGCAAAAAGAAGGGAGAAAAGAGAGCAAGATAGCTGTACATGCCTGCTAAACACTGTCTACTACTTCCCATCTAGTCAGGAATGAGCCAGAAATCAATTGCAGTTCCTCCTATTTGGGATCTGTGCCTCCTCTTCACTATAGAAGTTAATATTTCAATAGAAATAAGGAAATTTGGAAAGGGAGTAGGTTTTGAAGAAAGATAATCAGCTTTTATTAGGACATACTGAGTTTGAGATGCTGATGAAAAATCCAGGTTATTTCTGTGATTCAGGTGATGATGCAGGGTTCGAGTTCGGGAAAACCATTAGGGCTGAAATATGGAGATTTGGAGTCATTCATATAGAGATGATCCTTGAACACACCAGGACAGGATGAGATCACCAAGGAGGAGAATGTGGAGAAAGAAGGCAGGGGGCTGAAGACCAAGTTCTCAGACATACCCTCAGGTTTGAGAACTCAAATTACAACCCAAATTGAGAAATGGGTGAGTGATAAGGAAGTAGAGGCAATAAGTATAGACTATTTTTTTTTTCCTGAGAGTTTATCAGTAAAATGAAGGTGACATCAGATGGTAGAGTGAAGGATCGGAGGATAAAATTGTTGTTCATGCTTCATTCTCAAAGAGAACGAATGGCATCATCAGGATAATGTCTTGACATCCATGTGAATTGGATTTAAGTCAGGCAGAGCTTTGCAGAGTCTTCAGCCTCACCATCTCCTCCAGAGTCATTGGAGTCCAGTGGCAAGACAAAAGTCATGATAAGTGGCACTCAGATGAAAGCTCTTAAATGATGGCATAGACCTAAATATGTATAAGGTTAGGGCATTGTTGTTTAATCATTTTTCAGTCATGTCCAACCTTTTTTGGGGTTTTCTTGACAAAGATATCGGAGTGGTCTGTCATTTCCTTCTCCAGCTCTTTTTACAGATGAGGAACTGAGACAAATGGGGTAAAGTGACATATGCAGGGTTACACAGCTAGTAAGTGTCTGAGGCCAGATTTGAACTCAGGTCTTCCTGACTTCAGGTCAGGTGTTTGATCCACTGTGCCACCTAGCTGCTCTACATCTTAAGGGCATCTTGAGGATTCCATCAAAAGATCTTCTAGAAGCGATATTCCCCCCTCAGAAGCTGGACACCCCTTCTTTGCTGCAAATGTTTTAAACTCAAGCCTTACTTTCTCCTGGACTCTATATTTACTGGTGGTAAACTGTATCACAACTTTTCTTTTTCTTTTTCTTTTTTTTTGTGAGGGGGAGGGGAGACATGTGGAGCAGACATGTTTGGGCCAACTATTCTTACTATAGCATCTAAGTAAATACTCCTTTCTAAAAGCTAATTAAGTCTAGTTGATAAATTGATATCCCCTGATAATCAACTGAAGAAAACTGTTGGGGCTTCTGAGCTATGGCATTAGAAAGACAATGCCCCCATCCCCTCAGGGCTGCCCCCCGAACCCTGACAGACTAAGGAGCAGCTGATCTCTAAGGTCACAGCCTCAGAGCATGAACAATATATAATTTTAGGCATCAGGAAAGTGACTAATAGATAGGAAAGAAGGAAAGGCAGACAGACAAAAGGAATCATGGGAAAAGTTCCCAGAGATGATGAGAGGATTTAGGACTTAGATGAGGCATAAAGATGAGTAGGCATAGAGAGGTTGGCCTTGAAAAGAAGGGAGACTGCTTCCTTAGAAACTGTAGTAAAGTATGAGAAAGTGGCTAAAATTGTACAAAAATTTTGTCAAGTGTGGAATAGGTAAAATGAAGGCATTCTCAATAGACAATCTCAATTTTCTCAAAAAAGTAGAAGATAAGGTCATGTGCTGAGAGATCAAAGTGAGGGTGGGAGTGATACAGGAGAAAAGAGAAGGTTATGGGCAAAAAGAGACAATAATCGGGAATCAAACAGGGAAGAATAAGAAGATAGTTATCTAGGAGTGGAGGCCTAGTTGAATTTAAATAACATAAACTTGAAGTAGAGCTAGTCTACATAGTTTCATGGCCTCTGCTGACACCATTTTGCAGCAGGACAGGAGTGGAAGGTGGAGGTGATTTAGGGTAATATGGCAGGGTATGGATAGCAATAGGACAAGGTGGGAAAAGTCATCTAGGCTAAATAATGATGTATAGTTGATTGACTTTCTAAGTCTTGAGACTTTGAGGCAGTGAAGGTAGAATAGGGCTGGTGGCCTGAGAAAATATGAAGAGAAAGATACTGGAAGTTTCAGTGACTGGAGGTTTCAGTGATAAAGAATGGGTATAGGAGGAATGATTCTGAGGAAACATGGAAGGCTAGGGGATTATGATCTCTATTTAAATTACAGAGATCACATAGGGAGCATAATTATGGGTAACAATAGCATCTATACCTATGGGTCTATGGGAGGACAACAATGGCTAGTGGTTGAAGGTGAATAAGAGAGAGGGGGTGACAGCTTGAGCAAATTATTTCTCAGAAAGAAATGGGATTAAGGGCACAAGTAGAGGAATTTGTCTGAGTGAGGAATAGGGATATTTCTTCTGTGACCAAAGAAAAAAAAGAAATATAGCTGGTGATGATGCTGAGAAATTCTGAAGAATAAAGGAAAGAGCTCATATAAGATGGACTCAATTTCTTCAGGGAAGTAGGAGGTAGGTCATCTGTGATAAGTATAGATGAGGGGGAGTTTAGTAGTGAATGGTGTAAAGAATTAATTGTTATTTGAGGTTTTTATGCCTCAGCGCACTGGTACGGTGCTCCACCCACTGGTTGTAGCCAGGGCTCTGGCACCTTAAGTCATCACCACTCGCTGACGCCTACATGGGTCTTGCAAAATTATAATGATTGGAAGCCTAGTGAGGGCAGTCATATGACTGTCAGAGTGGCCATCTCATTGGCTGGGGTTGTGTGGGGTGTTTCTAGGTTTGGGGAAGGAGAATTGGACATTCTAGGTGGAGTCTGGAAAGCGACAGGTGTTCTGCTGCATATTTTCAGCTGATTCCTGGGCGGTGGTATATTTTCAGGTATTATAATTTCCTTTTCCCCATTTTATTTCCTTTCCCTTGATCCTACTGATCCTGTTTGTGTTTTGTTTTGTTTTGTTTTGAAGTTCGTTCTTGTTAAAATAAATCTTGTTCTGTTTTGAGGGAGGCAGCCGGTCTCCTTCCTTGCCCCAATATTTCGGCGAGCCGCTTAGCTAGCACTCTCCAATTAAAAATTGGTCCCCACAATGGAAAAAAAAGAACGTTTGGAGCAGATGGTACATGAGATGAATGGATCAATGGATGATGGCTAGTTAGAACAATGAATGGATGGATGCATGGACAAATAAGTGAATAAAAGAAGGGATAATCAATGAAAAAGTTTTGGAAGTATGAATCAATGAATGGAGTAGATAAATTAATGGCAAATATGTTCAACAATTAATAACTATATAAGTAATATTATTAAACAAATATTGACTAAGTATTTTCAGTATATAAAGCATTGTGCTGAGCACTGGTAGAAAGTTAAGATAAGACAAAGTCCCTCCTTTGAGGAATTTATAAACTATGAGTGAATAAATAAAGGAATTAGATAGATAGTTCCATTTGGACCATGCAGAATGGTAGGTCGGCTATTGATTTAGTTTGGCCATGTTATCTTTCAGGATAATAAGTGACAGCAGACACTTAGTAGCAGTTTGATTAGGCAAAAATCTTTATTTGCTAGAAATATAAAGTCTTAGTTATTCTAAGCCCACTTTAATTATGTTGGAGGATGAGCTCTTAGCAACCTTGCAATTTAGCGGAGGCTGAGGAGTTATTCATGTCAACTACACCATTGCTTAAAAAGTTTAGTTTTTGCCTTGCTATTCCTTTCACATACCAAGATGTGTGAGGGGCCCTAGGAACAAAGGAATTTCAGGCTTGTGAAAGCCATGATTTAACATGGAGTTAGTTCTCCTTTGATGCCTTCAATCTTATATAGGTAGTGGGGCTTGGTGAAGAAATCATGAGAATTAGATCCAGGAAAGGCCAGTTCCAGATCTTTTCAGTTTTGTGACCATGGATGAGCCACTTTGTTCCTCTGTGTGTCTGTATTTATCTGTAGAATGGAGGTGATAATACTTGTGATACCTACCTTACCTTATAACCAGAAAGTACAGTACTGGGGGCAAATTCAGTTGAATAAGTGTGGAGGTGGGGTACCTAAGGTTTGCTCACTCTTAACCATGCTTGAGATAGCCTGTAGTTGTGGGTGGTGAATTTTAAATAAAGAGAAGAATGGGAAGATTTACAAGAAACGATTCAAAGTGGAATAAATAGAACCAAGAAAAAATATACACAATGACCACAACAATGTAGTTGTGGAAAAGCGGGGGGAGGGGGAGGCCGGGCAGCAGCGGACAGCAGGAAAGCAATCAAAACTGAATACTTCAATTTTAAAAGATGAAGCTTGACCCCAAAGAAAAGACTTAAGGAGGTATCTCCCCCAACTTTTTTGTAGAAGTGGGTGACTATAAGTATGGAAAGTCTTTTTAAATGTGGTAAGTTTTGCTGAACTTTTTATTCTTTGTTACAAGGAATGATTCTCTGGAAGCCCTGTCAAATGTAGGCGATATAAAAACAAAAAACATCATTAAGTTGATTTTTTAAAGTCCATTCCAGTTCTAATAGTTTATGCTTTAAACCCTTTTAAGCTTTAACATTCCTTTTTCTCTACTCTATACTCTTTCTATACTTTTCTATACTGTTTTATGTTCCAAAGTTCCTTCCAACTCTCTTTTTTTTTTTTTTTTTTTTTTTTGGTGAGGCAATTGGGGTTAAGTGGCTTGCCCAAGGTCACATAGCTAGTAAGTGTTAAGTGTCTGAGGTCGAATTTTAACTCAGGTCCTCCTGAATTCAGGGCCAGTGATCTATCCACTGCACCACCTAGCCACCCCCCTCCCAACTCTTAACATTATGCATTCTGAAGTCCTACACAATCCCCATTTGCCATGTTCTATAGTGCAGTGTCTCTAATGTTTTATGTACTATGTAGAAAATTGCTTGCAATTCTGTGTTCGAAGACTATTTCAGGTCTGATACCCTGTTTTATATTCTGATGACCCTTTCAGTTTTAACATTTTCCCTTTCATGTATTACTTATGTACTAGACCTTTCTTGCTCTAACATTCTAGATTGTAAACCCCATTCCAATTCAATGTTCTATGTTCAAAGATTTCTCCCTTTGCTAACATACTAGGTTCAGAGGTTCCTTTTAGGTATAATATTTCAGGATTCTTTGAAAAAGTATCCTAGATTTAGAGCTTTAGAAGGAATCTTAGAATCCATCAAGTCTGTAATTCATTTTATAGATGAGAGTATTGAGTTTGGGAGAAGCTAAATGACTTGTCCAGGATCACACAGTCAGTAAATGTCAGAGACTCTATCTTCTTTTTCTACCCCTACATTATTTTTCCTCAAGGTAGGTTCTGTTCTTCTTGACACTACACCTGGATGGAGAGGAGATATCTAATGAGTTAACGAGTCAGTGGCAAGAAGCATTTGCCCACATTCAACTGAGACATCAATGTGTTAGGTCTTCTGTTCCAAAGAGGACCCTTTATCAGGTAGGCCTTGGTCTCCCAAATATTACAACCCACTGGGTCCTGGGATAACTACCTCACCATGGAAAGAGACAAAACCATATTGATAATTACTTCCATTTGTAAAAACACAACAAAGCAAAAATGAAATACTATACCTGAGGTCAAATCTTTCTAGGAAATAGAAAACTACTTTGTGGAGATTTCCTGAAAAATTTCATGAAGAAGGATGAAGAAATAAGGAAACAGATCTTTGCTAAGCCAACAAAAGAACTTGCACTCAACAATGGAATGAGCCACCTCAGTAGGCAATCAGTTTTCTGTCACTAGATGTATTTAATCAGATCCTGGATGACAACTTGATGAGGATGCTTGTTATGGAGAAATGATTCATGAATCAGGTATGGGTTGGAATAAATGTGTTCTGAGCTTTCTTACTGATCTCAGGTTCTATGAATCTATGATTCTATGAGAGACAAAGGCTAATGATGATGGATGCCACTGATAGGTGACATATAGGTATTCCTTTATGCTTGAAAATCTCTCTATGTATACATTTGATTCTCACAACAACCCTGAGAGAGATTATGAACAGGTCTCAGAGCTATAACTACCAAAATTATGGGTGGAGTGATTTGTTTGGTGTGGGAGGAGTGCCTAGCCACCCAGAAAGCAGTTCACACTGGGAGAACCTTGGGAACGGGCTACCATGGCCACAGGAGGGAGTGGAGGATAATAGATAATCTTGGAGAACCAGAATATGAGATGGAGGGATAGTAGTGGCATGAAGTTGCCACAAAGAACAAGCAAACCTCCAAATATCAAGCTAAATTCTCCCTGGGCCAATCAAGGTTCTGCCTGGCATCTTCAACCACTGATATGGAAAATTCCCAATGTGGAAACTGTCTCCACTTATACAGAACAACTTATATAGAACCTAAAATCTCACACCTTATTATTATCATTCTAAAGAAAAGAAACTGAAGCTCAGAGAGGCCAAGGGACTTGTGCAGGGTCACATAGTAAATACTCTTTGGAACTAGGACTTGAACATAGATCTCTGATTTTGAGCCCAAGGCTGGTTATGCCTCACTGAACACACTGCAATAACTGAATTGGGTGGGGGAGTGGGGGCAGTTGGGGAACAACATGAGACAGACAGCTAAAAATATCCAACTGCATCTGTATTTTATTTCCAAAGTATTTGTTCTTTAAGAACTTGAATTACAGAAGAGTCTGACATTCAGGAATCTAGGAATGAAATTAGCACAAAGACCAGCATTTTACATGTTTCCCTTATTTCTTCCTTTTATAATCCACAGAAAAGTTGGATTGCACAATTTGTCAAGAGCAATTTATAAATTTATCCTTAATAGGGGGTGATTACAAGGCCTTTCTTCTAGGATTTTGTTGTAAACAGCTGGACCTCTTTTCTATGGGTTTCTTAGCATTCCCAGACTTCCATGGGTCAGTTAAATGCAGTGAGTGGCAAAGTCAGTAATTAGGGTTCTGTATATACTTCCATTGTCAAGGCTAATTATTTGCTTATTTAGTTTAAATTGAAGACATTCATACCAGTGAGTAAATGATTATAAACTCATAAGATGTCAGAACTGAAAAATTCTATGTTCTAAAATAGGATGTTCCAGCTAGAAAATTCCATGGTCTATGTTGAAAAGACTCTTCCAGCTCTGCCATTATATATATTTCAGGTGAAGATAACCAATAGTTAGTTACTGGGGAATGTGGAACTGGAAATCAATTTGGGGTTGACTCCAAGTAGGAGTGATAAATAAAGCCTAGGCGGTAGTGTGGGGAAGGTGGGGAAAGCACTGTTTCTAAAGTCATACGACCTCAAACCCCACCTTTGATGTTACTACCTGTGTGACTATGAGAAGTTTATTGAACTATCCTAAGCCTCAGTTTCCTCATCTCTAAAATGATATAGTTGGACTATGGTTCCTCCCAGCTACATAGGTATGATCTATGAGCCTGTCATAGTTTGTGTATCATCTTTGAGAACACAGTCACCTCCACACCATAGTTAGATGCTAGAAAAGAATGAGAGCAAAGGAATAATAATAGTGACTATAACTCTCATTTCTGTAACACTTAGCATAGCACCTGGCACTTAATAAATGACTTTTCATTGTTACCTTTAAGGTCAACAAAGTGCTTTCTTCCCAACAGTCCTATAAGTTAAGAATCACAGATATGACCTTTCCTGCTCTGAACATAAGTAAATTGAGGCCCAGAGAAATAGGTAGATAGTTAAAACATTTTTAAAGTGTTTCCTATGTGCCAGGCACTACACTAAAACCTGGGGATACATATAAAAGCAAACATCACAATTTGAGCCCTCAAGGAAGTTATAATTTCATAGAAGTAGACAACAAATAGAGGAGCCCTAGAAGGGAGGGAGTGGTGCAGTGGATAGAGTATCACCCCTGTAGTCAGGAAGACCTAAGTTCAAATCTGGCAGCAGGCACTTGCTAGATATGTGACCTTAGGTAAGCCATTTAATCTCTCTCTTCCTCAGTTTCCTCAAGTGTAAAATAGTACCTACATTCCAAGGTTATTGTGAGGATGAAATGAAATATTCGTAATGCATTTCATACAGTGCCCAGCACATAGGTGGTACTTAATAAATTCTCATTCCTTCTCTTTCTTGCCCCAGCACAGCACCTTTCAATGAAACTTCAGGAAATAGAATAGTGGCCTAGTTATAGACTCAAAAAAGCAAATCAGAGAAGCATTTTGTCTAATTTCCTCATGAGAAAAATGAGAACCTATTGTGATTGTGCATACCCATAGCATCAATTACTTAGGAGGCCAAGGCTGGTGAATCTCTTGCGCTCAGGAGGTCTGAGCTAGAGCAAAGCTAAAGCAGATCAGTTGCCTGCACTAGGTCAGGCACCAATGTGGTAAGGCTTTGGGAGTGGAAACTGCTAGATTGACTAAGAAAGGTCAGACTAAACAAGTCAAAGCTCCTCTACCAATTAGCAGTGGGATCAGGTCTATGAGTTGGCCAATACTCTTTCAACCTGGGAGAGAAAGAGAAAAAGAGGAAGGAAGGAAGGAAGGAAGGAAGGAAGGAAGGAAGGAAGGAAGGAAGGAAGGAAGGAAGGAAGGAAGGAAGGAAGGAAGGAAGGGAGGGAGGGAGGGAGGGAGGGAGGGAGGGAGGGAGGGAGGGAGGGAGGAAGGAAGGAAGGAAGGAAGGAAGGAAGGAAGGAAGGAAGGAAGGAAGGAAGGAAGGAAGGAAGGAAGGAAGGAAGGAAGGAAGGAAGGAAGGGAGGGAGGGAGGGAGGGAGGGAGGGAGGGAAGGAAACAGAGACAGAGAGACAGAAAAGAGAGAGTCCTTTTTGACTAGAGCATAGAAAACAAGGCAAGGAAATGGTCTACCTCATCTTGTAAGACCTGAAGGATAAAGGAGAGGATGGGTGAAAACATGGAGCGTTTTTAGGTAGAGAGTTGGGCAAACTGATGCTTGATGATGTAAAGTAAGAAGAAAGCTCACCTTCTAAGATTGAAGAAGGGCAGGAGTGAAATTTAGGGGGTTCAGGAGAAAGAAACAGCTTTGGAGGATCCTCCACAAGGAATATAATCAGGACTCAAGCAGAAGCAAACAAATGGATGACTATGAAATAGTAAAACTCTGGAGGGCAGCTAGGTGGTGCAATGGATAAAGCACCAGCCCTGGATTCAGGAGGACCTGAGTTCAAATCCAGCCTCAGACACTTGATACTTACTAGCTACGTGACCCTGGGCAAATTACTTAACCCTCATTGCCCCACAAAACAACAAAAACAAACAAAACAAACAAAAACCCTCTCCCTGGTGTTAGCCTCTATTTCTGATTTCTCTGGCAGGGCTCAGCAGCATAGGAACAGAAATAGGGAAAATAAGGATAAAGGTTGTTCTGTGCTGGAGCTTGGCACACAGGAAGCTACAGAAGTATTTGTGGGTGCCAGGGGGTGACAAGAACAGGATTTGCATGTCTAAGAGATAGTAATAAGATCTGGACTTATGATTCCACTGGTCTAAGACATGCAAATAAGTCAACTCCTTCTTCCAGTGCTAGTCAACATTGGGGAGATAGATTTAGGTGCAAAGGAAAGGTAATTAGAATTGGAGTCAAAAGTCTTGGGTTCAAATCCCAGATCTGACATTTATTATGTCATCTATTATGTGACCTAGGGTACATTTCTTAACTTTTCTGACCTCTGGTTTGATCACCTATAATGATTCAGAAGGTCTCTTTAAGCTCCTCCAGGCCAGTTTCTTGCAGTACTGAGAGATGAAGTCATATAGTCAGTTTATGTCTGAGATGAACCTCGACCCAAGGTCTTCCTGTTTCTGAGACCAGCTCCCTATGCACTATGACAACACTGCCTCTTTTGAATGGTACACCCCTTAGAAAACAAAATGTTTGAGTTGAAAGGGGCCTTAGAACAAAGGAGATAGACTCTCAGAACTAAATTAGTCCTGAGAAATTAGACTATGAGCTCCTTGACAGCAGGGGACTGTCTTTTGCATTTCTTTCTATCCTCAGAGTTCGATACAGTTATTGGCACATAGTAGGTATTTAATAAATGCTTAATGACAGGTTAAGTTAGGACAAAGAAGACATAGAACATAGAGTGTTAGAATGGGAAGAAACTTAGAATATAGAATATCAGAGTTGAAAGAGACCCTAGACAACATCTAGTTAACACCATCATTTTTACGGTGAAGGAAACCAAGGCTCAGCTATGGGGACGACTTGCCCAAGGTTACACAGTAAGTGAAGTAGATGAGTTGGGATGGGAACCCAAGTCTTTAAGCACCCACTTCAGTGTTCTTTCTGCCACAAATAACTGCTCCTGTATTGAGGTGAGGCAGGGAGGTATGTAAAGCCAGATGGGGCCTGATGGATGGGTTGAGAAAAGAGGCAGTAGGGTCAAGGGCCTGAAGGTCACGATGAGGGTAAAAAACAGGTTTGGCAGAAGGGTGGGGTGGAGGTGGGGCTTCCTCCTATTCATGCTCAGCTTCCTCCAGAGGATTCAGGCCCTGCAAAGGTGTTGGATGTGGTTCAGCCTGGGCGTGGGCTCTCCCTTATCTGGCCCTACTATAGGAACCCAAACTGAGCCCAAACTGAGGCCAAACAAGATAGAGAGGGCAGTAGGCCCAACCCTGGGCAGATCTATGAGGAAGGAGAAGTTTAAATAGGATCCCTTATCTCTCATTTTTTGGTGCTCTAACTCTCTCTGTCAGTGCCCTCCTCAGCCTCTCCTGACCCTCCACCATTACACATCATAGCATGGTGGAGAAATCCCTGAGCAAGGAGTCAAAGAAACGCATTTCTGGTCCAGGCTCCTCTGTCACACTGTGAATGTGTGTTTGTGTGTGTGTGTGTGTCTGTGTCTAAGATTAGGTCTCCTTATCTCTGCCAAAGAATACCAGAATTGGGTCTGAGTCTGAGTTAAATCACTCAACATCTCTCAGATTCAATTTCCTCGTCTGTAAAATGAGAGGAGAGTGAGGGAACTCAATGATCCCAAAGGACCTTTCTGGTTCTAAATCTGTGATCCTGCCTGATTCTGTACACTTTGATCTCCCAGCATGTGAACTTGGTAAGTTTCATCCATCAGAGTAAAATACAAGAGAACCCAGACTGAGAAATTCTTCTATTCATATAGATGAGTCCTGACTCCAATACCAACTTATAATTTTGTTTGCCATTTTAGACAGGTTCCTTCCCCTCAGTGGGCTTCATCTTCCTCCACTGTAAAATGAGGGTTTTAGATGAGCTTGACATCTCTTCTAGCTCTCTCTTATCTCTCTTTGATGCTTAATTTATTAACTATAGTAACCATGTGTCCAGTGGACTTTCTCATGGAAGTTTTTTTGTTTTGTTTTGTTTTAAAAAAAAAATTTGAAGAGGGTTACATCTTCTCTAAGCTAAAGATCTCTAATTACTTCAACTGATCCTCCTGTGGCATGATCTCAAAGCCTTTGCCATTTTAGTTGTCACTCTCTGATGCTCCAGATCTTATGTGTAATTCCTAAAACGTGGCACAAAGAATTCAACACAACCCTGTGGATGTGGGCAGAACAGGCAGGGTAAAATACAATGGAAATATCACTGCCTTTACTTTGAACACTATCCCTCCAAGTCAAGGATGCCAGTAGTGGGAGCCTCCTGACAAATTGTTGACTTATATTGAGTTTGAAGCCCAGATTACTTTTCAAATGAACTTTTATCTATTTACACTCCAATTATTTTATACTTGTGAAACTAATTTTTAATTCAAATATAGAACTTTACCTTTTTTTCTTATTAAATTCCATCTTATTTGATTCAGCCTAATATTCTAGACTATCAAGACATTTTTTTACCCTGAATCTGTCATTCCATATAATAGCTATCCATCATGGTATTCAGTAATCTGAAAATATGATAAACATAAAATCTCTGCCTTTATCCAAGTGAGAGACAAAACTAGAATGGGAAAAAAAGCAGAAAACCAAGAATCTATCCCTGGCCTATTCACCCAGAAGCTATTTTCCAAGGTGATATTAAACCATTAATGACAATTTGTTGAGTTCAGACATTCAATCAGTTCCAAATCCACTTAATTGTAGCATTATCTATCACACATCTTTCCATGTTGTTCAAAAAAACATCAGAGGCTTTGTCATATGCTTTACTGATATATATATATATATATATATATATATGTGGGTGTGTATACACACACACTATATATATACAGGCAGACACATACACATAGATGTGTGTGTATGTATATATGAATATACATACATATATACATATATATGTATATATGTGTGTGTGTACACAGCATTTCCATGATTTATCTATCCAATACACTTGCCAAAAAAGAAAATGAGGTTAGTCTGGCATGACCTGTTTTTGATCACGCCATGATGGATCTCTGTGATCATGGCTTATTTTTCTAGCTATTCATTAACCCACCTTTAATAACATATTTTAGAATTTTTCTAGGAATTACTAGCCTATAACTTTCAGGCTTTATTCTTCTAAGATGAAATCATCACTTTCTCCTCCTTCCCACTTCCATACTTTTGTCAATCCTGATGTCAAAAGGAATGGTGACCCTGCATGATACCATAATACTCAGAAATATCATTTAGACTGGATGGTATCATGGATGGTATATGTGTGTATAGATACATACATACATACAGATAGATAGATAGATAGATAGATAGATAGATAGATAGATAGATAGATAGATAGATAGATAGATAGATATAGATAGGTAGATGAGAGAGAGAAGAGAGAGATGGATGTGTATATATCTGAAAGGGTATAGTTATTGAATAAACAAGAGTTTGAGTGGGCATTGTATATTGAGGAAATATACTCATATGAGAAAATTCAGCATGACAGAGGGAAATTATAGTCAAGAACATTTGGGTACAGCTCAAGGGAGCATAAACAGAAATTATTTTATCATCAGAGTATACTTCAGACCACCTGGAATGAAGGGGAAAAAAGATAAAGAATTCAGGAACAGATCACAAGCCAGAGACAGAGACATAATATAATAATGAGAGGGAACTTCAATTATTTAGACATCTGCCAGAACTATATCTGTCCAAAGCAGAACAGTCAATAACTGTCTTAACTTCATGATAGTTTCATCCTTCAAAAGGTGGAGAAACCTCAATAGGGTACTTTTTTCTAGCCTTCCATCCTAGTTGCCTTCCTTTGGATACTCTGTCAATGTCTTTCTTAAAGAATGAGGACTAGATATGAATGCAATATCCCAGATCCAGGATCTGATCAGAGAAGAACATAGTGGAATTATCATCTCCTTGATCCTGAATACTATTCCTCTCTTCATGGAAACTATTATTGTAACAGTTCCCTTGGCTACCATATCTTATTTGCAAGTCACTAAAATGGTAGTTGCCTGTCCATCCCATCATCTCTTTTTAGGCCACTCAAGTCATTTTAACCCTCCTGGCTTGATTCTTTTCCCCAAGGTCAAGCAGGTCTTTCACCTATGCAGCATGGGCCAATGTCTTCATGGAGTACTGGTTAGGCTTGGGAGGGACCATTAGAGATGATCAAATCCAACCTTCTTGTATTATAGATGAGGAAATATGAGGTTCAGAGAGGTTACTTGAGTGACCCAAAGCCATAGATTGTGAGACTGTGGCTCGACTGCACTTTGAGTCCATGCCAGGCTTCTCTGGAACTTTACCGTCATACTTTCTATACCTTGAGTTACTCATCCATTATTGGCCAAGCCAAACTGATAAAGATGCCAATGGAAAATGCCTGTATTTCATTATCTTGAGCCAAGAGTCTAGCATCTTTATCACCTTGGGTTGTTGAATGCCAGCTTCATTTGAGGATAGATGTGATAAGCTATGTTGTTGTGACCCTCTACAAATGAAAGCTATATAGAACAAAATCACCATAACCTCCTTGTCTGAATAACCAAGTTGGTTCATATCACCATGGGTTCCTTCAAGTTGTGAGAGTCTACAAGCACATATCCAATGATTTTTATTTCAGGGGCTTGGGGAGACTTCTTGTTCTTGTCTTCCCCCTCCTTCCCCATTCATCCTCTGAAATATTGACTACAGTTTCTTCCCTGGGGAACAAAACCTCTCCTCCTTTCAGGAAAAACTCAGATTGAAAAATGAAGAGCTTCTGGGAAAGAGGAGGTAGGAGTTGACATGCATTCACAGAGAGGAAACAGAGCCCAGAGCATTTCTAGAGAGCAGAGTTGAGAAAAAGGAGCAGAGTAGATATGTGACCTTAACAGAGGAGGAAAGGGGATTGACAAATTAATTTGTCATTCATTTGCATTTATATAGGACCAGGGATTTGGGCCTAGAAGTATCCTTTTCACATTTACAAAGTAAACACAACAACCCTGTGTGGGAAGTAGCTCAAGGATCATTATCCCCATTTTACAATCCAGAAAACTGAGGCATAGAGAGGTTAAGTGACTTTCTAAGGTCATACAGCTAACAAGTATGAGAATCAGAATTTGAACCCAAGATCTTATAATTCCAAGTCCACTACTCTTTTCACTGTACCACACTGCTTCCAAGGAAGACAGCCAGATTGAGGAAGGAAATGCCAGGGACCCCAATGACAAATGTCCATACTTCACAATTATTCCAAAGGCTAGGTCCTACAGGAGGAGACTATGGGAAATAGATAGATAGATAGATAGATAGATAGATAGATAGATAGATAGATAGATAGATAGATAGATAGATAGAAAGATAGATAAATGAAGATTTGCCATAGCTAAAGGGAACAAAATCCTGGTTGCACTAAGTTAAACAAAGAGTGGGGACCATATGTATACCCAGAGAAAATAAAACTCTAAAGACTTGTCCCTGTTTGGATGTAAGAGTTTGATTCGTGCTTCTGGGAACATATTTCTTTTGATTCACACATAATAAAAAAAAAACCACACCATAAATGGAGCCATAGCCAAAGCAAACCAAATAAATAAGAAATCAGGAACAGGAATGAGACAAACAAGTACCCAAAATGCGGGAGAGGAGGCCAAGGCATTGCCTAAGGAGAAAAAATGAGTCATGGTGTCCAATTCCCCATGTCTTCGGCTTGACAGTGTGAATGTTCACATTTATAGGCTTGACTGGAGTTACAGTGCATGGCATCTGGATTAGGCTGGTACAGAATTGATGGCCTGTAAAACAGAGAGATATAGGACCACATCGAGACTTTCCTCGCTTTACTGTCAGTGAAAACATCTTCTGTCATTCTTAATGTGACATCCAGGTGCAGAAGAGATCAGGGAAGGCTGTCTTTCTTTTTCCCATGTAAAGATTCTGGACACAGACACATGGGCACTGCCCTTGCTTGCTGGTCATTCAGCTGATAGTCAGCTCAGAACTGATGTGGAGGTTACGGAATCTCCAAGCAGAGAGAGGCCTCAGATGATGTGTACAACCCCCTCATCTGATAGGTGATAACAACATAATAACCCCTATTTCTGTAGCACTTAAAGGCTTAGAAAGTACATTCCTTGTAAAAACCCTGCAAAATAGGACAATAATGATCTTCTGCCATTTTGCAGATGAAGAAACCCATCTTTCATAGAGTCATAAAAGTTCATTCCTTGGTAGGGAGGGAAGTGTGGTGTGGTAGATGGGGAACACTGACGCTGGAGAACAGGAGTGTGAGTTTGGAGCCTGGTTCTGCTTCTTTATTACTGTGTGACTTCAGAAGTGATTGGGTATCATAGAATCCCAGAGATGGTGCCTTAACAATCATTTCGTCCAGCATCCTAACTTTAGAGATAAAGGAAATGAGGACCACAGAGAGATAATTACACACTATGGGACTGAGAAAGTAACTCTCTTTGGGCCTCATTTCCTTCATCTCTTAGATTGTGGTAATGCTGACTTGAACTAGGGTCCTCCTGTCCAGAGCAGGACAATATATTTAACAAGTGCTTGTCCAGGGGCAGCTAGGTGGCGCAGTGGATAGAGCACTAGCCCTGGATTCAGGAGGACCTGAGTTTAAATCCGGCCTCGGACCCTTAACACTTACTAGCTGTGTGACCCTGGGCAAGTCACTTAACCCCAATTGCCTCACTAAAAAAAAAAAAACAAACAACAAGTGGTTGTCCAGCTTTGGTTTGCACATATCCAATGATAGGGAGTTCCCTCTCTCAGGAGGGACCTCTCATTCCTTTATTGGGTAAATCTGTTCATTAGAAGACCTCCTTTAATTTAGCCAAAAATCTGCTTCCCTTTACCTTCCTAATTTCATCCTCTGTGACAAAGGGGTTATAAGGAAACAACATGTGGTGGCACTAAGTAGAGATGATATAGGCCAGACTGGAGGAGGGACCTCTCTGAGAGCAGCTAAGTGGTTCCATAGTATATAGAGTGCAGGTCCTGGAGTCAGGAAGGGTCCTTTCCTGAGTTCAAATCTAACCTCAGACACTTACTAGCTGTATGACCCTGAGCAAGTCACTTAACCCTGTCTGCCTCCGTTTCCTCATTTGTAAAATGAACTGGAGAAGGAAATGGCAAACCATTTCAGTATCTTTGCCAAGATAACTCCAAATGGGGCAGCTAATTGGAGTAGTGAGTAGATAGAACACTGGCCCTGGAGTCAGGAGGACCTGAATTCAAATTCAGCCTCAGACACGTACTAGCTGTGTGACCTTGGGCAAGTCACTTAACTCCAATTGCCTCAACAAACAAATAAATAAATAATGAAGGAATAGATAGATAAATAAATAGATGGATGTAAGGATGGATGGATGGATGGATGGATGGATAAATAGGGTCATGAAGAGTTGGACATGACTAAAAAACAACTGAACATTGAACACGTATACCAAATTTCAGCCTGGTTTCCAGTTTTCTATTGGTCTTCTCCTCAATTAAACAACTTAAGTTAAATAAACATTTGTTGTTGTTCAATCATATCTGCCTCTTTATAACCCTGTGGACCATACTTTCCATGGGGTTTTCTTTTTTTTTTTTTCAGGGCAATGGGGGTTAAGTGACTTGCCCAGGGTCACACAGCTAGTAAGTGTCAAGTGTCTGAGGCCAGATTTGAACTAAGGTATTCCTGAATCCAAGGCTGGTGCTTTATCCACTGCGCCACCTAGCTGCCCCCATCCATGGGTTTTTCTTGACAAAGATAGTGGAACAGTTTGCCAGTTCCTTCTCCAGTGGATTAAGGCAGAGGTTGTGACTTGCCCAGGGTCACACAGCTAGTATGAGAGGCCAGATTTTAACTCAGGTCTTCCTAACTACAGAAACAGTGCTCTATCCACTAAGCCACCTGGATACTTCCTTCAAAAAAAATTACTGAGTACTTACTGGATGGAAAACATGGAGGTCAATGCTGAAAGAGATACCAAGTTTAGATAAGAACAAAGTCCCTGCTCACAGTCTGATAAAGGAATATACCAGGCACAAGAGAGATATTCTGTTTCTACCTCTGCTCATTTTAGGTGTCAAACACTACTCTTTTTACTCATTCAGATTTGAAACATTGATTAAACTCCTCCTGTATATAGGGCCATGTTCTCAGAACTATGTGGAGTAACAAAGATAAGGTACAGTTCCTGCAGTCAGGAATCTCATAGGCAACTTGGTGATTCCAATCTAATACAACTGAAATGAGAAATAGAAACAGAGAGCTGTGACCAGATATTTAGACATTTCTTTCTCCTGGGCAGGAGGACTGGCAGGAGAGAGAGAGAGAGAGAGAGAGAGAGAGAGAGAGAGAGAGAGAGAGAGAGAGAGAGAGAGAGAGAGAGAGAGAGAGAGTTGGGGGCAGCTGGAAATTATCAGTGGTGATACAGACAACAGCCCAAGCACATGATCAAATTATTAAATTATTCTAGGAAAGGAGAAAACTCATCCCCTAAGAGATCTGCCCATGATCGTTGGGTAGAGGAAGAATATAGGTCCCCAGGGGTAGAGGTCAAAGATGGAGGAAGGTTTCACCAGGCAATAGGAACCTTGGGAATGGAACTGGATTAAAGGGTCATCTACAAAAGAGACAGTAAGAGAAAGAAGTCCTCACCACCCCCAGAACTTAAGTGTGCTCCGCTGGATGCCAAGGCAAAGCCCTGTTGGCCCAGCCTTTCAGCTCTGTAATAATGCAAATAATTGAATAAGGATACAATACATGCTGGTTATTCAGCACCTGTATCAGATTTACTGTAGTGAGGACTATTGGGCTTGGACATTCTATATTCTATATTCAACTATTCTGTATTTTAGGTTCCTTTAAACAGAACCATGAGTGATCATTATTTAATTCTAAGACAAATGGCACAAGATGCTTCCTCAAATAACTTTTTAAGATAAATTCACTCTGCGAAGGTAAGGAGTGGGAGACACTGAAAGATCCTGGGACATGAACCCATGAGTTGGGGAGGAGAGACAGATTCTGGGACATCCTTCAGCAGGGAACCCAAGGCAGAATCTTATGGTAATTTCCTATTTTAATAATCTTTTCTAATAAGGTGTTAAAAGTTGGTTATTTCTATAATGCTGTAAAACCACAAATGCCGTCAGTGCCTGGTAAATGTTGGCATCTAGGGGCAAAGCCTTTAGTTGATCTACTTTACTTATTAGGTTCAATGGGGAATGATGGAAGAGTAAAAGAAAACATCCCACAATATGAATAAGATTTTTAAGGCATAATGCACATGGTAAGTGCTTAATAAAAGTGCTTTTTCCTTCATTCATTAAAAAGAAAAATTGTGAAGTAATTATGCTTTGTTCCCCCTCCCCATATTAGTGCTTTCACTCTGAGATCCACTACTGATAAAGTATTTATTAAGCTCCTACTATATGCCCATTTTGATGGTTTAACTATACTCTGGGGGAAGACAAGTTGTTTGTCCTTCATTCTCGAAGAGCACCCTGACAGATATAATGACTTGCAGTGAATTGGATTTGTGAGGGAGGGCTGGGCAAAGTCACCAACCTCACTTTCTCCTCCAGATCCATCTGGACCCAGTGATAAGATATACATCAGGATGACTGGAGATGTAAGACAATTGGGGTTAAGTGACTTGCCCAGGGACACATAGCTAGTAAGTGTCAGAGGTGAGATTGGAACTCAGATCCTCCCAACATCAAGGCCAATGCTCCATCTACTGTGCCACCTAGCTAGCTGCCCCAGGGGAGACAAGTAAAGGAGACCCAGTTCTTGTCTTTGGATAGTTCTCTATCCAAAGTAGAGAAAGTAGCCTCACATCCATGGAATTATCAGAAAGCAACATATGAACAAGAAAAATGAAGTATGACTTTATTTGGTGATGTCTATTTGCAGCAGAAATACTAGTTTAATTTTAAGACAGAACCCTCATCCTTAAGGCCTGTATAGTCTACTTATAGCACTGGAGAGGTACCATAAATAGTGGTTCTAGACAAATAGGACTTGGGATCAAATCCTGGCTCTAGCTATGTGACCTTAGGCAAGTCACAACCTCCTTGGTCCTCAGTTTATCTGTAAAATGAGGGGGTTGAACCAGGCAGCCTCTGAGTTCTCTTCCAGCTCTAGATCTAGGACCTTAAATTAATTTGCTTCTTTGGGCCTCTTCCTTCATATGTGAAATGGGGAGGAAGTAACCTTGATGACTTCTAAGGTTATTTCTATAACCTCTGGGACCTGTGAGCAGTGATCCTCAGGTACACAGGATAGAGACATAAAAGGGACCTAAAGGGGGGCAGCTGGGTGGTGCAGTGGATAAAGCACCAGCCCTGGATTCAGGAGGACCTGAGTTCAAATCCGGCCTCAGGCACTTGACACTTAATAGCTGTGTGACCCTGGGCAAGTCACTTAACCCCATTGCCCCACAAAATAAAGGGGGGACCTAAAAGTCCAAGGCAGAATACCATATTTGTCTGGGGTGGGGGGAAGGATCCCAATAATAAGAGTAATAGGTGCTCAGATGGGAAGGGATCACCATGGGGCTGGGGTTAGCCAAGGAAGTGTCCCTGAAAGAGGTGGGACTTAGCCACAGCTTGGCAGTTGGATGGGATTTTGATAGGCTGAGGAGAGAGGAGATGCCACCTCATGGACCCTATCACTTTCACACTGCTCCTAGTTCTGCCCTCTAGGACCTTGCAGAATAAGTCATAAGTCTGTAGCATAATCATAGCTAGGGTTTAGAATTTTAAGGAACCCTGGAAATCATCTAGCCCAATCCCATTTTATAGATGAGGAAACGGAGGGTCAGAGAAATAAAATGCTCCAGAACTTGTACTTAGCAGGGTTAGGATTCATGCCCAGGTCTTCCAACTCACATCAGTGGAGTGGAAAGAATACTGATCTTGGAATTAGAAGGTCTTCCTGTTCGAAGTGCAGTAATCCCACCATCCCAGATAGTGTTGTTTATGCCCCCACCAAACTGCCTTTTCCCTCTTTTTTCCTTTAACAGAGTCCTAATAGTTCTCTGTGTGTGTGTGTGTGTGTGTGTGTGTGTGTGTGTGTACATGTGTAAGGGACTATTACTTAACCTCTTTTTCTTTCCCATCATCTTGGCCGACTAGCCCTTCACGCCCACCCTGCAGCATCCAAAGACCAAGTGTTGCTGTGTTTACCAGCATCCCAGAACATAATCCTAGGTTCTCTAACTCCAGATCCACTGTCAGTTGAAGTCCCTACATCCTTCTCTGTTAAAGTCCCTACGTCCTTCTCTGTATCCCCATAAAATGTCTGTGAGGAAGGGTGGTGCTGACAGAATTTCTGTTCACTCTGCTGCTGGGACAAAAAGCTAGGGCCAGGGAGGCCCAAGAAGTGCCCAGCATGCCAGGCTTATCTTCCTACATTGTTTGCTCCGGAAGCCTTGCTTCCAAGGATTGGATTGGCACCCAGACTCATAAGGAGTCAGGAAGGAGAACAGGCCTCTCAGCAGAAGTTTTGTTGTGGCTTGAATGCACAAACCCATGTTGCCTTCATTGCAGGCTTCTGAAAGACTTCTAGGGTCTGGTACGCCTGTCTGGTCTGGCCCTCAGGGCCTGGATGGGTGGTCATGGTTAGCAGATAAAGTGATTCAGGCCAATATGGTAAGGGCAGAACATTCTTAATTCTTCTGTATAATCTACAGCTCCATGTGGAAAGCAAAGGACTACATTCATTCATTGAGTCATTGATTCCTTTTTCCATCCATACACTGACCAAACATACAAAACATCTCCTCTGAAGCGCTGTGGTATCTTCCTTTTTTTTTCAGGGAAATGAGGGTTAAGTGACTTGCCCAAGGTCACATAGCTAGTAAGTGTCAGGTATCTGAGGTCAGATTTGAACTCAGGTCCTTCTGAATCCAGGGCTGGTGCTTTATCCACTGCGCCACCTAGCTGCCCCTCTGCAGTATCTTTGAAAGCACTAAAGGTTTGATGTTAGGTGGCACAGTGGATAGAGCACTGACCCTGAAGTCAGGAAGACCTGAGTTTAAATCTCACTTTATACACTAACTGTGTGAACCTGGGTAAGTCACTTAACCCCTATTGCTTCAAACACCAAGGGCTGTCTCCAGTTGTCCTGATGTATAGCTTGCCACTGGACCCAGCTGACTCTGGAGGAGAGAACTTGAGGTTGGTGACCTTGCACAGCCTTCCCTCACTTAAATCCAATTCAGCACAAATCATGGCATCACCTCTCTATGTCATGGTCCTCTTCAAGAATAAAGTACAGGGGGGCAGCTAGGTGGCACAGTGGATAGAGCACCAGCCCTGGATTCAGGAGGACCTGAGTTCAAATCTGGCCTCAGACATTTGACACTTACTAGCTGTGTGACCCTGGGAAAGTCACTTAACCCCCATTGCCCCACAAAAAAAAAAAGAAAAGAAAAAGAATGAAGGACAGGGGCAGCTAGGTGGTGCAGTGGATAGAGCACCAGCCCTGGAATCAGGAGGGCTTGAGTTCAGATCCAGACTCAGACACTTGACACTTATTAGTTGTGTGACGACCCTGGGCAAGTCACTTAACCCTAATTGCCTCACACACACACACACACACAAGGACAAACAACAACAGAGTTTGAAGTTAGAGGACATGGGATTATATCCTGGTTCTGCAACTTTTTCCCTGTATTATTTCAGGAAGTAACCTAACCTCTGGGTATTTCATTTTTCCTCCATGTATAATAATAACAACAACAACTGCTGTTGCTGCAGTGCCTACAATGTAGAGTCTTTCTCTTTTCATTGCGGTGGCAGGAAGGAGTATTCACCAGCATCTTTGTTGGGTTGGTGTTACAGATTGCTCTGTTCCAGCACCCCACACACCATTCGTACCAGGAATAGGAAAGTGAATAATAAGGAAAATTGTGAAAAGAAAAGGCCACAGCCAGCCTAGCCTAGAGCCCCTATGTGAATGGTACTAATAGGGCTGATTCCCAGCTTCCTATCCCTGGGAAATAGGTGCCAAGCATCAGGCAGCTCCATGAATCCTCCACTACCTTCTTGCTCTGTTGAGTGTCTGCTCCCTGCCCAACACCCCAACATCTCCCTCTGCTACACAACAGGATGGTGGGATCATAGGATCTGAAGCTGGATATGACCTTGTAAAGCAGAATGGCATGAACCAAATAGACTTTAGAGATCATCTAGTCCAAGCCCCTCCTCATAGAGCTTAGGAAACTGAGGATCAGGGAAGGCACTTGCCCAAGGCCACACAGCTAATCAATAGCAGAGCTGTGATTTGAACCCAGGCCCCCTGCCTCTCAATCTAGGAGATGTGCCACTATACATCATGCTACCCAAAGAGTTCTTCACATTTTTGTGCCACAGAGCATTTTGGCAGTCTGAAAAAGCTCAAGGGGCCCTTTGAAAATAATATTTTACATGCAAAAAAGAAAATATACACGATTACAAAGAAGCCAATTCTATTGAAATACTGCTCTGAAAAAAGAGGGGTTCAAAGGTCCCAGTTTAAGAACCCTCGCTCTACACAAAGGGGCACTTGTATTCAGATAGAGGCCGATATCCCAGGCTTCTCCTGTCCTCTTTTCCCCATGGAACTTGTATCTGCCAGATGATGTATCTGCACATAAATTGGGTATTAGCCAGTAAATCCCCTTTCAGCCTTGGAGTCAATAAAAGAAAAATAATTTTTTAAAAAGCAAAACCATTAGCACCTTTGGAGCCCACGTTCCTTTCCATCAATCCACCATGATGGCCTCAGAGGACACATTAGCAGCTTCCCAAGGTTCTCTGGCTGGGGAGCCAGAGATAAAGCTTTGTACAGACAGGCTGGGAAAGAAACTTAAGAAGATTAAAGCCAAGAGACTCTAGGGAGAGTGGCAAGTTTGATCTGTGCAGCGCAGAGAGGAGAGGGAAATGCAGGCTTCAAAGGAAAGCGAAAAGAAAAAAACAACCACATCAGCCAAAATACTGTGGACCAGGGCCATCATTTCTTGGCCCTGCCTTCTCGTTCCCACCTCTACCTGCCCTCATCAATAGCCTGATGCTGAGTGGCCCCACACTTGCAGGACTTTTGTTCGTGTGGAGAGTCTGAGTCACAACCTTCCAGCATCCCAAGGGGCCTTCGATCTTCAGACACAGGATGGGCAATGCTAGAAGATATGGAAACTATCCTCTTCTACTTTCTTCTGGACTCAGAGGATGAGAGCAGCCTGCTCCTTGCTAAGGAAGATCATTGTGTCCTTGCTATAAAACTCTCCCATATCCTTCAAGAGCTTAGCTCAATACACACACACACACACACTCTCTCTCTCTCTCTCTCTCTCTCTCTCTCTCTCTCTCTCTCTCTCTCTCTCTCTCTCTCTCTCTTTCTCTTTCCCTCTCTGTCTCTTTCTCTCCCTGCCCACCCTCCCTCCCTCCATAATCTCTCTTTCTTTTTCCCTCCCTCCCTTCCCTCACTTTTTCTTCCTTCCCACATTCCCTCTTTCTTTCCTTTTCATATTTCCTTTTTCTCTCTTTCCCTCTCATACTTTCTTTTTCCTTTCTCTCTGCCTCCATCCTTTCCTTTATTTCCTCTCACATTCCTTCTTTCTCCTTTTATTCTGTCACACTTTCTGTTCTCTTTCTTTACCTCTCCCCTTACATCCTTATATTTCTTCTCTCTCTCTCTCTCTCTCTCTCTCTCTCTCTCTCTCTCTCTCTCTCTCTCTCTCTCTCTCACACACACACACACACACACACACACACACACACACACACACACACACACGCACAAAATCATCAGACATTTCTCCTTTTTCTACAAAAAAATTGCTAGGGTATTCTTACATTGGATTTTTCTCCACTTTATAGATTTTATTTAGGTCTCAATAGGACCTTAGAGATCATCTGCTTCCATCCCCTCATTAGATAGAGGACAGGACTAAGACCAGAGAAGTTACATGACTTGCTCAAGGTCACCTTAACTCCAATCCCTTCCTTTCTCCAGTGCATCCTCCACATCGTTTCTAGAATAATCATCCTAAAGCACACACATAAGCGTGTCATTCCCCTGCTAAAAACAACCACAACAAAAACTTTAGTGACTCCTTAGTAACTATAAAATAAAATGCAAAATCCTTAGCTTAGAATTGAAGGCCTCTGTGGTCAGACTCCAGTCTACCTTTCTAGGCTCTTCTAACATTCCTTCCCATTAAGCACGATATAATTTCTGGCTTCTGTGACCCCACCAGGGCTGTAGTTATTGGTAGTTATTGACCCAAGATCACATAATTAGTAAGTAGCAGAGGCAAGTTTGGAACCTATGACCGAAGGCCCCCAAATCTAGCACGCTTTCCATTACACTCAGTCATCACATGAAGGGAACTGACTTCTCTAAGGTTATATAACTAGAAAGCACCAGATCTGGGATGAATGAATGAACGAATGGGAAAATCCCCCAAACAACTTTGAAAAAGAGGTTAAATTTTTGGCTGAGTGTGCCCTCTATAGCATGTAGCATTTTTCTAAACTTCTTTTCTTTTTTTTTTTTTTTTTTGCAGGGCAATGAAGGTTAAGTGACTTGCCCAGGGTCACACAACTAGTAAGTGTCAAGTGTCTTTGGTCAGATTTGAACTCAGGTCCTCCTGAATCCAGGGCCGGTACTTTATCCACTCTGCCACCTAGCTGCCCCTCTAAACTGATTTTCAAAGAGGAATAAGACCAATTCCTCACCCCATGTTGGGATGGTCTATTTGGGAAGATAGACATATACATATACATACATATACATATGCCATCTAATTCAACCCTTTTGTTTTACACATAAAGAAACTGAGGCACAACAAGGTTAAGTAATTTACCTAGGATCACACAGGTAGTGTCAGAGGTAGGGTCTGAACCCAACTCCTCTGACTCCAGAAGCAGTACTAATGACACTACAATATAGGAAGATTATGTAATAGGAGTTTCAACTCTTCTTTGGCAAGCAAAGAAAAACCATGTATATGTTTATACTCTAATACTCATTTATTTAGTCAACTTCAATAAATGGACTTCCTTTTTGGGGGCAGCTAGGTGGCACAGTGGATAAAGCCCTGGATTCAGGAGGACCTGAATTCAAATTTGACCTCAGACACTTGACACTTACTAGCTGTGTAACCCTGGGCAAGTCACCCTCATTGTCCTGCCACCAAAAAAAAAAAAAAGTCTTCCTTTTCTATTGATAATAAGAAATCACATTTCTTTAGCACTTTAATAACAAATGGTAACATTTTATAGCTCTTTAAGGATTACAAGGTACTTCCCTCCCCTCTCTGCCCCAATGAGTTAAGCAAAATAAATATCATCATCCCAATTTTACAGATGAGAAAACCGAGGTTCAGCGTGATAAATAGGACTTGTTCATAGCCCAGAGCCTTAGATCTGAGAACCAAGTACCCTACAATTCCATGAATTATTCTACTATAGCAGTGCTTCTTAAAGTATGACCAAAGGACTCTTGGAGGTCCCTGAGACCCTTTTAGGATGTTCTCAAGATCAAAACTATTTTTATAATAATACTAAGATTTTATATTCATATTAAAATATTCCTCCCTTTTCTAGCTACATACATATGTGACAAGATTTTCTTTTTATTCTTCAAACAAAACATGTCACAAACTATTGAATGTAAAAATAGATATGAGAATGCAGCTATTTTCCATTAAGTGAGACATTAAAGAGATTTACAAAATTATGTAAAACAATGCCACTTTTCTCACTAAAATGTAGTTAGTTTTCCATAAAAATGCCATTGATGTTAACATGTAATGTTTTTTGTTTGTTTGTTTGTTTGTTTTTAATTTTTAGTGAGGCAATTGGGGTTAAGTGACTTGCCCAGGGTCACACAGCTAGTAAGTGTTAAATGTCTGAGGCCGGATTTGAACTCAGGTACTCCTGACTCCAGGGCCGGTGCTCTATCCACTGCGCCACCTAGCTGCCCCCATGTAATGGGTTTTTAATGTTGTTTAAAAATAATAAATAGTTTAAATAAATAAATAGCTAAATATTTTATGTTTTAATTTATTTTTTCAAAATTTTTAACATTTGTATTTAAAGTTTTGAGTCCCAAATCCTATTCCTCTCTCCTCTCCCCCCTCCCTGAGTTGAAAAGCAATCAAATATAGGTTATACATGTGCAATTATGTAAAACGTTTCCATAGTAGTCATTTTGTACAAGAAGACTGGAATAAAAGAAAAAAATGAAAGAAAGTGAGAAATAGCATGCTTCAGTCTGTATTCAATCAATATCAGTTCTTTCTCTGCAGCCTTATGGTATGCTTCATTATTAGTCTTTGGGGATTGTCTTGGATCATTTGTACTGCTGAAAATAGCTAAATCTTTCACAGTTCTTCATCAAATTATATTGCTCTTACTGTGTAAAATGTTCACTATGTATCAGTTCATGTAAGTCTTTCCAGGTTTTTCTGAAATCATACTGCTCATCACTTTTAATGGCACAATAATATTCCATTACAATCAGATACCACAGCTTGTTTAGCCATTACATGGGTGAGATCACTGCAATTTCCAGTTCTTTTTACATATATTTTTTGCATATGTTTGTGTCTAATGGTAGCCAACTGGGAGAGGGGAGGGAAGAAAAAAAGAAATTTACATAACCTTACTATATATTTAAAAGGAATAGCAAGTTATACATAATAGATTTGCAGTGTCATGAGCAGCCATCTTTTTATTATACTATGTTTTGGAAAAATAAAATAAAATAAAGCCACCCTACTGAGACCATCTCACTCTCTTTTCCAGCTTTGTTCACCTGAAGTATGGACACCTTGCACTACAGTGGGTATGGGGAGAAAGCCCACCTTCCCCCACACACAATCCCTTAGGATCTTGGGTTTGGGATCTGTTTCGTTATACTTTTCAGTTCTCCACTGCCTGTGTCTAGAACTGAAAAGTACCTGGAGTTTGAAGAATTATGAACTTGGAGCTAGGATTCCAGGCTCACTGTTGAGAATTAGAAAATCTCCCCTTTCTTTAGACTCCTCATGTCCAAAAGACATTTCCTTACAATGACCCTATGAACAGATAATGCAGAGATCCTATATCCACTTTCTTGGGGAAGAACCTAAGGATCAGAGAGCTTAAATTAAAATAGCCCAAGGTCACACCCAGGCATTCAAACTAAGGTTTTCCAACTTTTCATGGAAGGCTCTTTCTCCTGCAACACAAAGTCCCAAAATACAACAATAATAAATGACGGAGAGCACCCTTGTCCTCCCCAAAAACCAGGATTGGAAATGTTGGAGTCATCTTGGATTTTCCCATTCTGTCACCACCACCACCCCTTACAGTCATTTGTCAAGTCTTTTCAATTCTCATGCTACAATGACTCTCCCACCATGTCCTCCTTTCTAATTCCCACTACCATAACTCTAATCTAGACCCTTATCTCTTCTCACCTATGTAATCATAATATCCTCTTAATTTGGAGGGGGGGTGATTTACTGACATAAGAGCCCCCCTTTCCTCCCGTCTTTCCCCTCTCCAATACACATTAGTGACATTTTCCCACCTCCAGTCCCCTGCCAAACCTTTTAGTGGTTCCCCCTTCCAGACAGTGTATGGGAAGCTGTACAGTTTCAGCAGGAGGAACTCCTAGAGTTTCAAGGTAAGTCCAAAAAACATTCACCCATTCTGTGGTTGATGGTTATTATTACCTTCAACTTCAGAGGGTAAGATTAGCCATTTTCAGGAGTAACCCACCCTAAGTCTGGCATATAAATGTGTTACTGATAAGCCCAGGGTACGTCCTGCATCAATAAACATGTATTAGATCAGCTAGAGCCGAACCTACGTGGAAAGAACTGACATACGACAAAGCTGGAAAAGTAGGATGGAATAAGATGGCAAAGGGCTTTGAATGCCAAGCTAAGAGGTTTGTTTTGTTCAAGATACTCTAATCACTAGGATTCTGCAAAATATAAGCTCCTTGAGAGCACAGATGGGGTGCATTAAACAGGTGCTCAATAAACACTTGTTGAATGATCAGTTAATGATTGATTACAAAGGGTCACAAAAGGATAGTGAGCTGGAACCAGCATTAAACAGGAGAAAAAGATCCAGCTGGATCCCATTTGGGAAATGACGCAGCATCTCCAATGACCCCAAACTGTTTTCAACCACCCAAACCTATCTCTTTGGAGAACTTGATCCTGCCTCACTTCAAATCATAGAACATCAGACTCTCCAAAGGGTCCCAACTGCATTTGACCCAAAGGGCTATGGAGAGACACTTGGTAGGTATAAGAAGACCATCACATGTTACCGACAGCAGCTTCTGCACAAGAGTGTCATCAAAGACACTGTCAAGAACAGAAACAACCTCTGTCCCCAGCTGTTACATTTTATCCTCTAATGTCGATTCTCACTCTAACATTCTGTCTTGAAAGGTGATATATTTATTTGTCATAGTCAACAGTCACTGTAAGAGGACAGCTAGGTGCCATAGAGTCAGGAAGACTCATCTTTCTGAGTTCAAATATGTCTTTGGGCACCTATTAGCTGTGTGACCCTGGGTAAGTCAGTTTACCCTTTTTGCCTCAATTTCCTCATCTGTAAAATGAGCTGGAGAAGAAAATGACAAAGCACTCCAGTATCTTTGCATTGAACACCCCAATGGTATCACAAAGAGTCAGACATGACTGAAACAACTGAAGAACAACAAATAGTGGATATTCTAGGATCCCTTTGAGCACTAATAGTCCATGTGTCCATGCAGATCCAATGTTCTATCTTCTAAGATCCCTCTGAGCATTAACATTAAATGTCTTAAGGCTAGCTGTGACTGACTTCTGTGTTCGAAGGTCTCTTATCATTCTATGTTCCAAAGGTCCATCCAGTTCCATTATTCTATGTCCTAATGTCCCTTCTAGCACTGACATCTTGTGTTCTAAGGGCCATCCAGCTCTGACATTATGTTTCCTTCCAACTCTGACATCCTCTATTCTAACGTTCCTTGACGTTTTAACATTCTATGAGGGGCAGTGAGGTTGCACAGTGGATAGAACACTGTTCCTGAAGTCAGAAGAACCTGAGTTCAAATTTCACCTCAGACACTTACTAGCTGTGGGAAACTGGGCAAGTCATTTAACCCCAATTGCCCTGAACATCTGGGGCTATCTCCCGTCATCCTGATCTATATCTCACCACTGGACCCAGGTGGCTCTGGAGGAGATAGTGATGCTGGTGACCTTGCACAGCCCTCCCTCACTTAAATCCAATTAACTGCAAGTTATGACACCACCCCAATGTCACAGTCCTCTTCAAAAACAAAGGACAAACAACGACATTGTATGTTCTAAGGTTTTCTTCCAGCATTGATAGTTTGTGTTCTAAAGGTCCATCCAGCTCCAACACTCTGTGTCCTAAGTCTCCTTCCAGCTCTGACATTTCATGTTCTAAGGTCCTGACACCTCTAACATTCTAGAGTTTAAGGTCCTTTCTTTCTGTGACTTCCTCTCTCCGAAAACCTGTTCCCTCTCTAACATTCTATGTTCTCTGCTGTGGTTGAACAGATTTGTGTGGAAGGACAGCCAGTGTTTCTCAGATTTTCTAATGTGAAGGGAATTCAAACAACCACCAAAATATGTGTGTGTTGCGGTTGAGGAAGGGGGAGTGACCAATGCTGGGTTCACTTGACATTTCAATTTCATCTCAGGCAGTCCTGCTGCCAGAGAATAGCTGAGATGTTTCTTCTGGACAGCAGAAAGGTTAAATAAGCAGATGTTGGAGCAAATGGAATTACTTAAGGAGAAACAAATGGTTAAGATATTTGCTCGGCTCTTGTGTGACCAGATACGGATCTCAGGCCCATTTCCCAGTCTTCCCCTCACCCTAAAGGACCCCATCCCCCTAAGAAGCAAGTGTCTTCTGTCTCCTGGACCAGGGAAGGGAGTGAGTACCCGGGGGAGATGATCCCAAAAGCTCCAACACCCAAAAGGAAAGAGATTTTGATCAAAGTGATACAAGTAATTCTGCTTCAAACTGGAGAGGTCGGACATGACATTGGAAGGGCATAGGTTTACTGCTATTATCCAGGGCAGGTGATGGGGCACAGTGGAAAAGGCATGGGACTGGGAGTCAGGAGACCTAAGGGCAAGTTCTGGCTCGGTGTGATCTCAGGCTCTAATAAAGGCCCCAATTTCTATAGCTTTAAGTTATACCAAGCACGGTCCTTGCCAGCACTGCACTAAGGAGGGCATGTTGTGAAAGGATTAAACACCCTTCTTTACAAAGGAAGAAACTACATCTTAAAGAGGGAGTAGTGTGCTCAAACCCCTCTGCTGTACCACACACTGCCAGAACACTAGGGGTCGTCAGGTGATACAATGGAAGGTGTTCTGGCTCTGAAGTCACAGGACCTGGGTTCAAATCCTACCTCACAGGTAAGTCATGTGTGTGTGTGTGTGTCCTCATCTGTGAAACCAGGAAACCGAACCATGTGATTTCTAAATGCCTTTCTAGCCCTGTGTCTGTGATGCTCTGTCCCTTCCAGTTCTAACAGGTTTCAGTCCTCAGTCTCTCTCTCTCCCTCTCTCTGCAATTGAGATCTTATTTGGTTCCCAGCCAGAAGTGCTTTACTTTTGCTTTATTCTAATCTACACAATTGCCCTGTTTACGATTAAATTTATTTTAATAAAGCAATGTACTAGCTATTTGTGATATTTTATGTATATACGGTGGGATGGCCCTCTCTCTCTCTGTCTGTCTCTCTGTCTCTTTGTGTGTGTGTGTGTGTCTCTCAGAAATGGACTGCTTTCTTTTCCTGATCCTCTTTTTCCTAATCTATCATATTCTCATAGAGTTGATTTTTTTAAACTCAAATATAAATTTTTACATTTATCTCCATTAAATTTCATCTTGATGAAAATATTAGAAAGGAGCAAGCTTGATTTTCACAAATAATATTCTATAGCAGATCACATTTTTACAAGCTCATAATTCACTGAAAGATGGAGAGAATTTAAGACCCAACTATGTTTATTGTTTGTTGGCTATTTTTAAAAAAATATTGATTCAGTAAAACAAATTGTTAACTTAAGGTTGGAGTTCTTAACCATGTGTGTGTATGTGGTTTTGTGTGTAATGAACCCTTTTGGCAATCTGATGAAGCCCACAGACCCCTTTTCAGGCAGCTAGGTGGTGCAGTGGATGAAAGGATGGACCTGGAGTCAGAAAGACTTTTAAGTTCAAATCCACCCTTAGATACATACTAGCTATATGACTCAGGGCAAGTCACTTAACTTCTGCCTGCCTCAGCTTACTTAACTGTAAAATAGGAAGAATAATTATACCTACTTCCCAGGGCTGTTGTGAGGATAAAGTGAAATAATATTTGTAAAGGGATTAGTATGATCCCTGACACATAGTAGGCACTTAATAAATGTGTGTTCCCTTTCTTCCTTCTCAGAATGTTTTTAAATTCTTAAAGTAAAATACATTGAGATTATAAAAGAAAGCAATTACATTGAAATTATATATACATATACATACATATATATATATATATATATGGTCGCATATCCTGAGTTAAGAACCACTGTCTTAAAGTTTTTTCTACAATGAAATATCAAAATCATGCAAGATTCCCTGAGAAATGATGTAATAGTTATAACTTTAAGCATCCTCTGGTTATTAATACCATAGGGAATGGGTGTATATTCACTACTAGCATGAGATGTTTACCATAGATTCCAAAGGGAAGAAGGTGTCCCAATAGATAGGATTAGGAATGTATGTTCCTGATTGTATATGTTCCCATTTTTGTTCTAAATTTTATTAAGCCCCAGAACAGTGGAGAACTTCTGAAATAATATCCATTATTGTCCAAAAGTCTAGCCTAACCATGCACATAGATAATACCAAGTGGATGAAAAATACCTTTTGCACAAACTATGAAATGAAGCTGGATTAGCAAACCATAAAGTTCATTCATCATTGCATCTTTCTTGACTAGACATTGCAAATGAATAATGAACTGAGCCTAGAACTGAAAGGGGAGGAGAGGAGAATGGGTTAGAGTGCCTTTGCGGAAATTGTGCAGTTCTTTTAGTAACTTTTTTTTTTTTAGTAACTTTCTTTCTGAAACCAAAGTCCATCTTTATACCATGGGATTCATCAGATAATGCTGTCTAGATGCAAATCATAGAAAGATAGAGTCCAAAGAAATGGATTAGAGGATTATACAAAGGGCAATAGATGTGTCAGGGAAGGGGGACCCCTGCCATGTGGGTCATGAATAGGCTGAAATATATTATAGAAGAGGATTTATGCAGGGCATTCAATTAAAGGATATTATCAAAAATTTGTATAATGGGGGGTGGTAGAGAGTAGGAACCAGTTCCCCAGTAAAATCTAAGGATAACCAATGGACAGACTGTGTGCCCCATTGGTATCCATTCATTGTCAAGAATGTAAGAAAAGTCATTGGATGGTTCCCCTTGGCAGATTTATGGAAGTGAAGAAGAGCTACCTAGGATAAACCCATATCAATGAAATTACAAGTACATTGCTGTTTGAAATTTCATTTTTTTTAAACTTCTGCCCACTGTTCAAGTATCTTATGTAATAATATTTATTTTAATTTGGTCACAAAAAGTACTATGTAGTCCTTGAAACTGTTTTAGATGCAATTTGATGATCCTAATTAATACATATTCATGTAAGTCATTGATTAAAGTGTCAAAGGTAATAGGAAAAGACTCTTGAGCGCCCTGCTAGAGACCTCCCTAATGGCTAACTTCTATTCATTAATCAGTACTTTTTGGATCTTGACAATCAATTTGTTCTAAATCCACCTCACTGTATTATCATACAACCTACTTCTATCCACCATTTAGGATGTCATGAGAAGTTATATCAAGTACCTGGCCAAAATCCAGGTATATTATATATACAAACATCTCCTGGTATTGTTTAGAAACCTTATCACAAGTAGAAATACAGTTATTCTGGCATAACTTAACTCCTTAGAAAACACTGGAACACAGGATTTAATAGTGGGAGGGACCTTATAGAGAAAATCTATCCTAGTTTTTCTCTAACTTTTTGATCTTAGGACCCCTTTGCTCCTATAAAAATTATAGAGGACACCTCCCCCCCAAAAAAAAAATTTTTGTTTTTTGAGTCATACCTACCAATATTTACTGTATTAGAGATCAAAGAATCTTATTACTATTATTAAAATAGTTATGAATTCACTAACCTCCTGAAATGGTCTCAGGGAACTCCAGGAGTCCCTAGATTCTCTTTAAGAACCACTGATCTAGTTTACCTCTCCTCAATTTGCATATGAAGAAACTGAGGCCAAGATCTATGAAGTGACTTATCCAAGGTCATACAAATAGTAAGAAGCAGTTCCTAGGCTACTAACCTCTGTCTTAAAGGTCCTTCTATAATAAAAAAGTTCTTGAGTCAATAATTCATGAAACTGACCCATAAGCAGATGAATGTCAACACTAGCTTCTGCAGGATAAAGAAAACACCACCCTCTACATATACTCACACACACACACACACACACACACACACACTCATCTAGACCACCATATCAAATACATAAAAGGCTTTGTGGCCCACACGCGAAGACCCACCACCTACAAGGTATCATCAACTGTGCTACTGAGAGGGTATATTATGAAGACTCAAGAAGAGCAACTATGTGTGACTGAGTCACAGAGCAGCCTCCCACTCCCCATTCTTCTCTCCAAAAGTCCTGTCCTTTACCCCTCCTCTTTCCTCTGGGTACCAAGATTATAATTATGCTGTTTGAAGGTTAGTGTTCATCTGAATAATTAATATTTCTTTCATACCAGCTTTTTATGGTTGACAAAGGCCCCAGAGCCCACAGATAAAGGGCGTAGCTAGGAAGGAGCTGAGATACTGATATTCCTGACTTTCTCTGTCTCCAGAGATCAAGAAACTTACAGAAAGTCTAATCTTATTATGTTATTCTATAGCCTTAGGCTATGCTTACATGAATATTTTAAAGAGAGTGGGATGAGCTGAGCAGTTATACTTTCCTTCAGTGTGAAGGAGCTAGCTCTCCAGCGGAGTCCTAACCACAGCAACCCTTGATCCTTGGCCTTAGCCTTGGCCTTGAACCCCAGTAGGAATGACAAGCCCTCAAGGATTGTCCCAAGAGTCCACAACACTTCACAGAGTCACAAAATCCCAGAGATGGAAGGAGTAGACATCACCGAGGCAGCATAGAGTGCTTCACATTGAGTCAAGAAGACCAAACTTCAACCTGTCCCTCAGATACTCACTAACTCTGTGACCGTGGGCAAGTCATATAACCTCTGTCAGCCTCAGTTTCCTCATACATAAAATGGGAATAAGAATAATAATTACTACCTCACAGGGTTATTGAGAAGAACAAATAAGATAACATTGGTAAAATGCTTTGCCAATGTTAACTTGAAGCACTATATAAATACTTCTTGTTTTCATTATGATTATTCCAAGCCCTTTCTGAAGAGGAATCTCCCTACAGCATCCCCCAAAAGTCATCATCCTGCCGCCACTTAAAAATATCTAATGATGGAGAATCCACTATCTTCAGAAGCTCATCATTAAGAACTTTCCTCTCTTTGAAGCTGTTTTAAAACTTTTATGTTCAAAATGTCATGAACATCAGTTTCATTCCTGTAGCTCTTAAAAGTGCATGAATCACTTTCCTTACAACAACAGTGTGAGGTAGGTAGCATAAGTGTTAATATCTTTATTTTATAGATGAAGGAACTGAAGCTTCAGAGAGATCATAGCATCATGCCTTTTGGAACTACACAGAGCCTTGGAGATCTTTGAAGTCAATCCCCTCATTTTAAAGATAAGGAAACTGATGGTCAAAGAAATTAATATATTTGTCCAATGCCACATAAGATTACAACCCAGGTCCTCTTGACTCCAAATCCTCCAAGCCATACTGCCTCAGTTTCCCCAGTAATACCCACAAAGAGTATTAGATACTAGATTAGATTAGATATGAGATAAAAGAGAAACAGCACAGTATAATGAATGAAAGACTAGACTAGATCTGGGGTCAAATCATAACTCTGATAATTATGTTATGTGACCTTGGACAAGTCATTGTATGTCTTCAGTCTCTGACAGAATTGGACTAAGTGCACTCTAAAGATACTTCCAGGTCTAAATCAAGCATCTTATGGTGCTATTTTGAAGGTCCCGTTGAGCCCTAAATCCTATAATTCTAGATCATTCTATAATGAATGTTCAAATACAGTGGAGTGCTGGGGGATATTGGTTGCCATGGTAGCCTATAAACTCTCTCCTCATTAGGGAGACAGCAACGGGGGTGATTATAAGTAGCCTACTGTGTCTTCTTCAATGTTTATTTCCTTGCTGTTTTTTTTCCTTATTGATCCATTAAGGGAGAAGGAAGGAAAAATCCAAAGAGCTGACAGCTATGCCATTAGCTATCCTGCCTCTGAAGAGAAACTGAAACTGCTAGATAAGGGGCACTCCATAATTAATTACCAGAAATACCTGGACAAAAGAGAGACATCCTAATAATAATCCCTATTTCTATAGAACTCATTGTCTTTCTTCCTAAACCATCCCTTCTTCCCAACTTTCCTATTACTGTCAAGAGTACCACTATCCTCATAGTAACCCAGGCTCAAAACCTTTACTTCACCCTCAACTCTTCACCCTCTTTCATTCCCAATATCCAATATGTTGCCAAGTCTTGTCATCCCCTTCTCTCTACATACACCACTACCTTGGTGCAGGCTCTTATAACCCTACAGCTGAACCATTTTCCAATAGTTTTCTGGTTGGTCTTCCTCTTTCAAGTCTCTTCACACTTAAATCTATCCTACACTCATCTGTGAAAGTGATCTACCTAAAGTGCAGATCATAATAATAGTAGCAACAAATATATAACAATACTATGTCCCAGGCACTGTGCTAAGTATTCACAAATATTATCTCATTTTTATCTTAACAATAGCCCTGGAAAGTAGGTTTTATTATCATCTCCATTTTACAGGAGATAGTATTATCTCCATTACAGGGTTTGTTTTTGTCTTTTTAAAAATTTATTATTTATTTATTTTTTACATTCTTTTCTTTTTAAATTTTGAGTTCTAGATTCTCTCCTTCCCATTGTCCTCACACCCACTGAGAAGGCAAATAATATGATTTCAGTTATGCATGTGAAATAATGTAAAATGTATTTCCATATTAGCCAAATCACAAAAGCAGCAATAAAATAAAAAGGGAAGGAAGGAAGGAAGGAAGGAAGGAAGGAAGGAAGGAAGGAAGGAAGGAAGGAAGGAAGGAAGGAAGGAAGGAAGGAAGGAAGGAAAAAAATCATACTTCATTTTGTACTCAGAGTTCATCAGTTCTCTCTCTGGAGGTGGATAACATTTTTTCATTATAAGTCCTTTGGAATTGTTTTGGATCATTGTATTGATAAGAATAGCCAAGTCTTTCACAGTTAATCATCATTACAACATTGTTATTAGTGAGCACAGTGTTTTTTCTGGTTCATCTTTCTTCATTTTGCACCAGTTCATATAGGTGTTTCTATGTTTTTTTCTGAAAGCACCCCCCTCATCATTTCTTATAGAACAGGAGTACTCCACAATCATATGCCACAATTTACTCGGCCATTCCCCAGTTGATAATCATCCCCTCAATTCATAATTCTTTGCCACAACAAAAAGAGCTGCTATAAATATTTTTGTGCATATAGGTCCATTTTATTTATCTTTTATCTCTTTCAAGTATAGAACTAGCAGTAGTACTGAGGAGTCAAAGGATAAGAACAGTTCCATGGATAGAACTGTGTTCTAGATTGCTCTCCAGAATAGTTCCACCAACAGTTCACTAATGTATCTATTTTTCCCTCATCCTGTCCAGAATTTGTCATTTATGATACATGAGAGGTGGTACCTCAGAGTTGCATTTCTCTAATCAATAGTGATTGAGAACATTTTCATAAGACTATAGATAGCTTGGATTTCTTCTTCTGAAAATTGCCTGTTCATATCCTTTGACCATTTATCAATTGGGATATGGCTCTTATTTTTATAAATTTGACTTGGTTTCCTATTTATTTGAGAAATGAGACTTTTATCAGGGAAATTTATATTTTTTTAAAATATTACTTCATTGTCTATGGCATTTTTTAGCAAAACGTAGTTACCCTAATTGTCTCTTTCAATTAGGTGTAATTTTGCTTTTGTTTTGTCTGAGATGAATTGCTACCCCTGCCTTCTTTACTCTAGCTGAAGCATGATAGATTCCATTGCAGTCCATCATTTCAGCTGCGTGCCTTTCTGTCCCAAGTGTGTTTCTTGTATATAACATATTGTCGGATTCTGGTTTCTAATATATTCTATCTCCTTCTGTTCTATGGGTTAGTTTATCCCATTCGCATTTGTAGTTATGATCACTAACTGTGCCTTTCGCTCCATTCCATTTTCCTTTGTTTATCCTTCTCTAGCTCTTCTTATCCTGTCTCTCTTCAAAAGTCTGTCTTGCTTCCAACCACTGCCTCCCCAACCTGCCATTGTCCTCATAATCCTCCCCCCCCCTATATCTCTTATCCCTTTCCTTTCTCTATCTGCACATTGGGTAAGATAGATTTCTATCCCCATCTAAGTGTGTGTGTGTGTGTGTGTGTGTGTGTGTGTGTGTGTGTGTGTGTGTGTGTGGTCTGTTCTCTTTGACCCACTGAGAATGAGTTTCAAATATTGAATAGCCCCACACATTTCCCCCACACTCTAAAAGCCCTTCCTTGCATACCTCTTTTATGTGAGATATTTTCCCCCATTCTACTTCTCTTTTCCCTCTTTTCCTAATGCATATCTTACTCACCCCTTCATTTTTTAAAAAATTCTTTGCAGGGCAATGAGGGTTAAGTGACCTGCCCAGGGTCACCCAGCTAGTAAGTGTCAAGTGTTTAAGACTGGATTTGAACTCAGGTCCTCCTGGATCCAGGGGTGGTGCTTTATTCACTGCACCACCTAGCTGCCCCCTCATCCCTTCATTTTTTGAGATCATCTCAATATGATCAATTCACACTCATGCCCTATGTCTATGCAGACTCCTAACTGCCATAATAATGATAAAGTTCTTACAAGTTATATGTGTCATCTTCCCATATAGGAATATAAACAGTTAAATTCCATTGAGTCCCTTATGATTACTTTTTCATACTTATCTTTTTATGTTTCTCTTGAGTTTTGTGTTTAAATGTCAAATTTTCTATTGAGCTCTGGTCTTTTCATCAAGAATGTTTAGAAGTCCTCTATTTTAATTAAATGCCTAATTTTTCCCTTGAAGGATTATTATGTCCTGAGAGAGGTATGATCACTGCTCACCTGGTCTGTGCTTTGGTCTTTACTCAGGAGGGCCCCTGGTCCCCTGCAGTTGACTTGTTAGTGCTCCTCTTAACCCTGGAACTGTGACCAGGGAGCCTGTTCCATTATGACGGATAGCAAGTTCTCTTATCCATCCTGGAACTGTGACCCAGAACTGCTTGTGGGCAATAGAGTTGTCAATCAGTGCCAGCTGCACCCAGAGCCAGTAAAGAGTTCCTTGTAATCTCTTTTTGACCATCTCTGTACTGAGAGCACACAAATCTGCTGTTGCTGTCACTGCTAAGCCCCACAGCTAGTAATCCTGTCACAATCTGGTCCTGTACCCACCCTCTCCTGCAGGTTTCCTAAGATGTAAGATAGGAAAAATGTCTCCCTCTGACCTTTTGTTGGCTCTGCCACTCCAAAATTTAGAGGGGATGTTCAAGAGTTCAGTTGGGTCCCAACTTGTACCCTGCCATCTTAACATCTCCTCTCCCCATTTTACAGTTGAGGTAACTGAGGCAAACCGATTAAGTGACTTGCCAAGGGTTCCATGAGCTAGGAAATGTCTCGGGTCAGTTTTGAACTCAGGTCTTTCTGACTCCAGGTCTGGCACTTTTATCCAATACAGCACTTAAAGGCTTATATGCAGGTCTGACTATATCACCCATTATCACTGAATAAAATCTAATCACTCCCAGTTATCTCCAGCATCAAATATAAAATACTTTTTTGGAGTTTAAAGCCCATCACAACCTGGCCTCTTCCTACTTTTCCAGTCTTCTTATACTTTATGCCTCTTCAATTACCTTTCTCTCCAGTTTTCCAGGTCTACTTTCTGTTCCTCAAATATGACAAATACTCCATCTGGACAAGAATCATCTAGATATTCTCAATGAGCTCTAGTCACTAGGCACAGAGGAATTATGCTTATCCTGGGCATCTTCCTGGTGAGTGTGCGTGACACCTTTCCTTCAAGACCTCCAGAAATCATGCCCTATGAGAAAAGAGAGAAAACTATTTCAGCCCCTTGGGCTTTTAAGGTACCTTGCCTGGATCTCTCCTTTCCTCATATCATTCTTCACATGGTCACACAATTATTTGTGTCCCTTTTGGAAAGAGTTTATTGGCTGAACCTTGAAGGAAAAGAAGAATTTTGATAGGCAGAAATAAGGATTACGATCCAGGCCTATGGGATGGTATGTGCAAATAAATGCTCAAAGGCTGCAGATATGTCGAGATTAGGGGAAAGCCATTAGTCTGATTGGTTGATAGTGACATAAGACTAGAAGGAAAGCTTGGAGCCAGATATCAGAAAACCTTAAATGTCAGGCAAAGGAGTTTGTATGGGCAATAGGGAGCCATTGAAAGTTATTATTATTTTTTTTTAATAAGGAGAGTAACATAGTCTCACTTGTATATCATTTTGGCAGCTGTGGTAAGGACAAAAGGAAGAATAGATTGAAGGAGAGGCAAGCAGACCAATTGGACAGTTTTTACAAAGATCCAGAAGAAAACTGATGAGGACCTGAACCAAGGTGAGAAAAATGTGACCGGAGAGGAGAATACAAGAGATTCTGTGCAGATAGAATTGGAAAGGCTACATGGCATATTGAATGGGGCATCAGACTTGGAGTTAGAAAACCACAGATCAAATCCCTCCTTCCTTAGTGGCTGTATAACCCTGGGGAATCATTTAACTACTCTGGGCTTCAATTTCCTCAACTTCAAAAAAAGTATTTGGATTCAACTGTTCCTAAGGTCCCTTCCAGCTCTGATCCTATAGAGCTGACAGAAAATAGCTTTCTTTTTTTTTTTGTTGGCATTTTTTTTTGTTTTTTAGTGAGGCAATTGGGGTTAAGTGACTTGCCCAGGGTCACACAGCTAGTAAGTGTTAAGCGTCTGAGGCTGGATTAGAACTCAGGTCCTCCTGAATCCAGGACTGGTGTTCTATCCACTTCGCCATCTAGCTGCCCCAGAAAATAGCTTTCTAAAAGTCAGCTCAAAGACCTTAGAATTGGGCTGGGATCTCTGAGAGCATTTAGCCCAACCCACTTGTTTGTGGGGAGGCGGCTAAACCTTCAAGATGACAAGTGATTTGCCCAAGGTCAAAGAGGACACAGAACTTCCAACCCTGTTTTTCTGACTTTCGGGCCAAAGCACAGTTTGAGAATACTAGAAGATCCACCCAACAGGCTGGGGACTGTTCTTCTGGCTCTTTAAACCATACTTTCTACATCATTGCAAATAACAATACACAGAGTCACTTTTCAAAAGCAATTAAGCCACTGCTGGGCTTTAAGGGTAGCTGCCCACCCATTTGCCAAAGAGCTATATATTCTTTTTCCCTTGGAGTAACCTTTGCAAGGGGAGCTGATATAGCCCCATTAAAGGGTAAACTCTGATGTACTGTGTTTATTGACTGGCTGACTTCTCAAACTGCGAGCCTGTCTCCAGGCTGCTGAGTACATTTTGGCAATTTAAAATCTATATTTAACTAAAGTTGACAAAAATCTTCCACCCTCAGGAATTTTCCTGAATTGTTTGCTCAGTTTTTTCCCCTGCTTGGGACTGGGGAGGGCTTGGTGGGTGATCAGCTGCACAAAAGGGTAGAGCTTTGCTGCCTCGGGTCATTGTGGACCCCTGCCTTCTCTTTCTGGCCCCCTTCTGCAGGGTCCTACTCTCTAAGACCTCCAGGATCATGCCCTTTCTGGGAGACCAAAAACGGATGTCTCAATAGGCTCCTTTAGGCATAGTCCTAGGGGGTTGTCAGGCGTGTCCCAGAAAAGATAATAGACAGAGAGGCAGCTTCCAAGTCAAGAAATGCTGAGTTAAAGTCTTAATGCATATTGGTTGTGTGACCCTGGGCTAGTCATTGACATTCTCACTGCCCAAGGCAACTTTCTAAGATAATACATTGCCAGACAGTTATCAGTCTGCATTGGTAGAGGAAATCTCCACACAAGGGATTTCCTACACCAATAAAACCACAGGTTAAAAACAAAAAACAAAAAAGGGAGGGAGGAGAACTTACCTAGTTCATGCAACCAGTATCAGAGGCCACATTCAGATCCTTTCCTGATTCCAGAGTTACCATGAGGTGTCTGGTTTTGAGTTCTGTTTCTACCATTTATTAGCTACATGACCTTAGGAAAGTGCATTTTAGGTCTTGTTTTTCTCCTCTGTTCAATGGGGATAATAAGGTCTCGTCACAGGGTTGTTTTGACCCAAAGGAGACAATCAGTACAACATGACCCGTATCACCCAAACATAAATGTGAGTTATTGTGATTATGAAGATATCTCCCGTGTCTTGTACATAGAGAATGCTCCATAAAGGTCTGTTAAATTCAATTATGACCTGAAGCAAGCCTTTCTTAGTCAAAGCCATTATTCTGTTTACCACACACAGGAGTTCTGCTTTAAGAAGCTAGGAGTCTCAGGGCAGCTAGGTGGTGCAGTGGATAGAGCACCGGCCCTGGATTCAGGAGGACCTGAGTTCAAATCTGGCCTCAGACACTTGACACTTACTAGCTGTGTGACCCTGAGAAAGTCACTTAATCCTAATTGCCTCACTAAAAAAACAAGAAAGAAATAAGAAGCTAGAAGTCTGACAGCAAAGGAGACTGCTTTAACTTAATTTTTACTGGTCAATTATTTAGAAATTTTCTAAACTTTGACCTTCACAGAACCTCAGAGTCACATGGGAGACCATCTAGTTAAATCTATACATGAATCTTTACTATGACACACTTCCCATCCATCCAGCCTTTAGATGAAAACTAAAAGGGAAAACCCACTTCCTTTCTAGGCAGACCAATCCACTTTGGGGACTGCCTTAATGATTGGAGAGTTTTTCCTCCTATCAAACCTAAATTTGCCCCCTTGCAACAATCTACTGCCCCTGGTTCTGCCCTCTGGAACAAAACAAATCCCATTTTCACAGGACAACCCTTTACGTAATTGAAAGTGATTATCATATACTTCCAAGTAGTTTTCAGTTCTTCCTCATATGGAATATCATCTAGGCCCTTTACAATCCTGTCCTTGGGGAATCTTCCATTCTGCCAATGCCCTTCCTGAAATGTGGTGCCAAGAATGGAACAGAATATTCCAGGTCAGGTTTGCCCAGGGTAGAGTACAGTGGGGTACTTCCCTCTCCAGTCATGGATGCCATGCCTCTCTCCATGCAGTCTGAATGAATGAATTTTTGTGGACCAATAAATCACAGTGGGGCCAAATAGTGAGTCTGCAGTCCATTTAGACACTCAGATCCATTTTTGATGAACTGCTGACTTGTACTTGTAAAAAAATATTGAACAGAAATATAGAGTATTACATTTATCCCTATTAAATTTCATCTTTTTATATCTGCCCCCAAATTCTAGGTTATTAAGATCTCTTTTGGGCAGCTAGGTGACATACGGGCCTGGAGTCAGGAAGATCTGAGTTTAAATTTGGTCTCAGATACTTACTAGCTGCAGAAATCTGGACAAGTCACTTAACCCTCTTTGCCTCAGTTTCTTCACCTGTAAAATGAGCTGGAGAAGAAATAGCAAACTGCTCCAGTATCTTTACTAAGAAAACCCCAAATATAGTCAGAAAGAGTCAGACATGACTGAAACGACTGACCAATGACAAAAATAAGTCTTTGGATCCCAATTCTATCATGAAATATTTGAGCTATGGCTCCTATCAATCAACAAGTATGTGTTAAGTGCCGACTATGAGGAACATCTTGGCCAAGAGCATGAAGATAGAATGTCATGTGTGAGGAACTGATATATTGCCAATTTGGGTAGATCACAGAGTATAGAAAGGGGAGTGATGTACAATGAATGTGGAAACATAGATAAGGATAATATTATGAGGGGCTTTAAAAATAAATAGTGGAGTTTATAGTTGATCCTACAAGTAATAGGGAACCACTGAATTTTACTGAGTAGGGGAGTGATATGATCAGATCTGTGCTGAGACCTTTGTCAGGGTTGAGCTTGGCAAGGAGAAGGGGCAACTCATAGTCAGAAACTAGGTGGTGCCATTGTGCATAAAGTTCTGGGCCTGGATTCAGGAAGACCTGAGTTCAAATTCAGCCTCAAACACTTATTAGCTGTGTGACACTGTGTTTGCCTCACTTTCCTCATCTATAAAATGAGCTGGAGAAGGAAATGGAAAACTACTCCAATATCTTTGCAAAACAACAACAACAACAAAAGCACCAAACCCACAAATAGAATCACAAAAATTCGGACATGACTGAAATGGCTAAACAAAAACAGAGCAAAGGAAGAAGGGGGAGGGGCAATCTGAAGGTTTTGGAGATGAAGAAAGGGGAGAAGAAAGAATTCAGAGTGAATGGCCTCAATTTTCTCAATAAAGTAATAGGTGAGATCCTCAGCTGAGAGAGAATGGGGAGGAGGAAGTGTGGGAGGCTTGAAAAAAGGTTTTGGAAAAGCTTTTGTGGAGGAGTGAGATAAAGACTAAATTAGGGAAGAATAAAAGGATTACCTTGCAGCAGTAATGACCCAGTTGAAGCTGGATAACATGAATTTATAATATAATCCATCAGCCTGGCTGTAGGACTTCCTCCAGTAGCCTGCAACTAGGATTGGAGTTGGGTAATAAGAGAAGTGCAGGATTCCAGAGGGCATAGTGGAAGATGTCAACAGAGATTTAGTGGGACAAAGCAGGTGGTGTGATAGAGTTAAAGAGAAGATAACAAGATGAGGGGTTGTATATAGTTTTTTTTTTCTTTTTTATGTGGCCAGTGATTGATTAATAAAAAGATTGAGAGAGAAACAGATGGTGGAAAATTATTAGCCACAAAAGTAGTTGTGGGTGGTAGAAGAAAAATAAAGCTCACAGTCTCCCCTGGGTATTACTGTGGGACATGAGCCAGGGGTGCAGGGCTTTATTCAATCTAGTTTCTTCCCTCTGTGTGTTGATAGGACAGAAGGTTCTTGTGAGCAGGGTCTCCAGCCAACAAAAAGCATTAGGTTGGGCCTGGCCTGGTGGTCATGATACCTTCATGTCATCTGTAATTTTGACTAGTAAGTCATCTATGTCTTTACATAAGTAATTGATAAGACTATTGAACACCATGGGATTGAATGGAGATGCTCAGCATTCTCCAATGAAAATATCTTTCAGTTTGACTGAAAGATTAACAATTTCTTTGTTTGGGGGACAAATAGATCTGAATTCACCTAATTATGAAATTGTCCCTACCCCCATCCCTTTCTTTCTTTCTTTCTTTCTTTCTTTCTTTCTTTCTTTCTTTCTTTCTTTCTTTCTTTCTTTCTTTCTTTCTTTCTTTCTGTCTGTCTGTCTTTCTTTCTTTCTTTCTGTCTTTCTTTCTTTCTTTTTGCAGGGCAACGAGGGTTAAGTGACTTGCCCAGGGTCACACAGCTAGTAAGTGTCAAGTGTCTAAGGCCAGATTTGAACTCAGGTCCTCCTGAATCCAGGGCTGGTGCTTTATCCACTGTGCCACCTAGCTTCCCCCTTGGAATTGTTTCTTTCTGGCTGCTTCAAATATTTTCTCCTTGACCTGGGGGTTCTGGAATTTGGCTATAATATTCCTGAAGGTTTTCATTTTGTGATCTCTTTCAGGAGGTGATCAGTGGATTCTTTCAATTTCTGTTTTACCTTCCACTTCTAGAATATCAGGGCAATTTTCCCTAACAATTTCTTGGGGGGCAGCTAGGTGGCACAGTGGATAAAGCACTAGCCCTGGATTCAGGAAGACCTGAGTTCAAATCTGGTCTCAGACACTTGACACTAGCTGTGTGACCCTGGGCAAGTCACTTAACCCCCATTGCCCTGCAAAAAAAAATCTTGGAAGATGATGTTTAAGCTCTTTTTTTCATTGTGGCTTTTAGTTAGTCCAATAATTTTCAAATTATCTCTCCTGGATCTATTTTCCAGGTCAGCTGTTTTTCCAAGGAAATATTTCACATTGCCCTCTATTTTTTAATTCTTTTGGTTTTGCTTTATTGCCTCTTGATTTCTCATAAAGTCATTAGCTTCCATTTGCTCAATCCTAATTCTTGAGCAATTATTTTCTTCAGAGAGCTTTTGTATCTCCTTTTCCATTCAGCTTTTCAAGCTTTTGACCATTTTTCATGACTTTCCAGAATTACTCTCATTTCTCTTTCCATTTTTTCCTCTACCTCTCTCACCTTATCTTCAAAGTCCTTTTTTGGAGCTTCCATGGCCTGAGACCAATTCATATTTTTCTTAGAAGCTTTGGATGTAGGAGCTTTGACTTTGTTATCTCCTTCTGAGTGTGTATTTTGATCTTCCTTGTCACCAAAGAAATTTTCTAGGGTCTGGATGTTTTTCTGTCTGCTCATTTTGCCAGCCTATTTCTTGACTTTTAACTCCTTCTTAAAGTGGGGCACTACTTCCAGGGCACACTGTCCCAAGCTTCAGGGGGTCCCAAGTGGTATGATTTAAGGAGAGGCACGTTCTACATTCCCCTGGCCTATGCTCTGGTCTGTAAGTAACCAAAGGCCTGCTTGCTCTTTTTTTTTTACCAGGAACAGAATTCTGTTTTACTGTGGTTACAAGCTTGGGCATGCCTGCACCCCTCCTCCACCTGGGCTTCTACTCAAGACTTCCTCCTGTTTCTGCGCATGGACAACACAACAGAGTTCCACCTCAACACCAGCAGAGACCCCTTCAATCTCCCCCCTGGCCAACCACTCAACCCCTTCACTGGCTCCATTAGTTGAGTTCCAGAAGTAATAGCTGCCTCAGCTGATTCCAAGGCTTTGAAGGCCTGATTCTCTGGGGATGGGGATGGATCTGTATGGTGTGGCCTGGATCTACACTCCACACTCACCCTTGTATAATAGACCTTTCCTGCTGACCTTCTAAGCCATTTTTTGCTGGAAAATGATCTCACCCCATCCTTTTATGTGTTCTGATGCTTCAGGAATGTCTTATGGCATTATTTGAAGGGATTTGGAGAGATTTGGGGGAGACCTCTCTCAAGATTCCTTTATCTTTCCCCTTTTTTTATTGGCAGGGCTATGGGGGTTAAGTGACTTTCCCAGGGTCACACAGCTAGTAAGTGTCAAGTGTCTGAGGCTGGATTTGAACTCAGGTCCTCCTGAATCCAGGGCCAGTGCTTTATCCACTATGCCACCTAGCTGATATTTTCTTTCTCTAGTCATAGATGGAAAACTAGAAGAAACTTGAAAGGCCAGCCAATCTAATGTCCTTATTGTGACAGATGAAGAAACTAGAGCTTGGCAAAGCTAAATAACTTATCCAGGTTCACACAGGCAGCAAGTGGCAGAGCCAGGATTCAAACCCAGGTCTTCTGATTTGAATTTTAGCACTCTTTCTACCATGTTATCCTTTGGTACCACATTTATTCTCCATTTTTTTTTCAGTGCAATGAGCGTTAAGTGACTTACCCAGGGTCGTGGTTCACACAGCTAGTAAGTGTCAAGTGTCTGAGGCTGGATTTAAACTCAGGTCCTTCTGAATCAAGGGCTTGTGCCACCTAGTTGCCCTCCTCATTATCTTGCAAAGATGGCTAATAGTGATCTATAGCAATCACATTCAATAGTTTTACTCCAGGAAGTTGTTTATTGGGACCAGGTGCCCCTTCAAGGACCCCCTCATGGGAAGCTAGGTTCTTTCATACTTTGTTCATACTAATTATGAGTTATAATCTCCCAATTAGATGCTTTGGTTTTGTTTTTTTCTGCAGTTCTAGAATCTACATATTTTCTCACCCTTTTCTGAATCCCACAAATAAGGATCATGGGATTTAGAATTAGGGAGGATATTACAAGTTTCATTACAGATGAGAAGACTGAGGTCTGGAGAGTTTGAGCAATTTGCCCATGATAACACTGCCAGGAAACAGTAAAAGTGAGATTAAAAATGCAGGTCTGTTGACCCTCTATTCAATACTCTTTCTGTTATGTCATAGAGTGTTCTCTTACTGACCCATCCCTGTCTAAGTATGGAGTAGCTGCTTCCTTAGAACTTGCTAGATATGGGTCCAGTTCTTCTTAACTTCAGTTCTTATCTTTATTGATCCTTATTTCTTTCCCAAACAGCCTTGTGGTACTATTAGCAGTCATTAGCCAGTGTGAAAATTGGTCAGATAGCTAACTGGCAAGGTGGATGGAAAACTGGGCCTAAAATCAGGAAGACTCATCTTTATGAATTCAAATCTGGCCTCAGACACTTTCTAGCTGTGTGACCCTGGGCAATTCACTTAACCCTGTTTGCCTCAGTTTCTTCATCTATAGAATGAACTGGAGAAGGAAATGGAAAACTACTCTAGTTATCTTTGCCAAGAAAACCCCAAATGGGTCACAAAGAGTCAGACATGACTGAAACAACTCAACAGGAACAAAGTCAGTGGGAGCATCTCTGATGGATACAAGTTAGTTTTGTAATTATAAGATTGTGCATACAGAGTCACTAAAGACTGCCACCTAATTAGGAAACACTACTTTTAGGTTCAAATCTATTCTACCTTGAGCTTATTTTATCCCTGTCTCTTAAGGAGACCCATTCATATCAGGGTAATGTCCTCACTGACACAACAGGAACATTTTACAAGGCAGCATCAGGTATGGCAATAAAGGAGTAACAATAATAACAATCATAGTGATGAAAGCCTTAAATTATGAATTTGTATAACACTGAATTTTATCCCAGTGGAGATAAAATATTCCCCAAAATAAATACTGAAATTAAAGTGTCTATAATAATCATCACTTTCATTTCTAGAAGTTGTTAAAAGCTCTTTGTTAAAAGCCCTGTGAATTAGTAAAAGAATTACTTCCCAGTTTTACAGATGAAAAAAAATGAGGCCCAGGGAGAGTTAGCAAATTGCCCAAGATAATACAGGTACACAAGTCAGAGGTAAGATGTGACACAGGGTTCTTTGTCTCCACAGGGTCTTTCCACAAAACTACCATGTATAAATCTGGAAGAATCAGGGAAAGAAAGACAATCTCATTAGAAATAGAAAAGTTTGGAGGAGAGATGAGTTTAAGGAAGAAAATAATGAGTTCTCTTTTGGAAATGTTGAGTTTGAGATGTCTAAGGCACATTCTGATGGGAGCACACAGTGTAGAGAGAAGGGGGAAAAGATATACCAGGATAGAGTTCTGGGGAGACACTCACAGTTAGGGGAAGGTGAAAAATGATGATCTAGCAGAAGAGACTGAGAAAAAGCTGTCCGACAAGCAAAGGAAGGACCACACAAGAGCAGCATCACAGGAGCTGAAGGAAGAGAAAGAAGTATCTAGATGGACAACAATTCCCCAAACTTCAGATCGGTCAAGAAGAATGAGAACTAGAAAAGACCATCAGATCCAACAGTGAAGAGATTATTGGTATCCTGGGAGAGAACAGTTTTAGTCATGTGGTAAGTCTGGAAGCCAGATTGTAAGGAGATGAGACATGAGTGGGAGGCAAAGCAGGGCAAGAAGAGTACACCATTTTTTCTCACAGTTTGGCTGTGAAAGGGAGGATCTAGGAGGGATATAGGATGATAGGTTGAGTACTTGGCAGGGTCAAGGGAAGGATTTTATTCAGAATCAGAGAGATGTAGACCTATTTGTAGATAGCAAGGGAAGTTACAGTAGCTGAGAACAAATGGAAGATGAGAGATTTCAGGGCCTTGAATCTGTGATATCAGGATCAGTTGAAGGACCTACCTATGTTTAGCCTGAAGAAGATTTGGGAGTGCCTGCTAATGCTCTTCAAGAACTTAAGGACCTGTTTTTTTGGCCAGGGAATTAGACTTGTTCTGTTGATCCCTAATGAGCAGAACCAGAAACCAGGAATGAGCAGAAGTTGAAAAAAGGGAAGCTTGGGTTTGATATCAGGGACAACTTCTAAACAAATAGGATTGTCCTAAAGTAGGATGTTCTGCCTAAGTAAGCAGTGGGTTCCCCATATTTGGAAGTCTTGGAGCAGAGGCTGGAAGACTGGATGCTGTGAATGTGATAGTAGGGATCACTTTCATGTATGAGTTGGACTACATGAATGATGAGGCCCCTTCCAGATCTCAAATTCTATGATTCTATGATTGTGGTTGTATGTTATTGAAAGGGCAAGCTCTCAGAGTGGATGAGACCAAGAGCACAACTATAGGTGTTGGCTTTGGGAAGGAAAAGAGTCAAGTCTTCATTAAAGATTGTAATGAAGAAAATATTAAGGATTTTGAGGGTGTAGACTAGGAGAAAAGCTCTCAATGGATGGTCATTATTTTGTGAAGAAAGTAAAAGGTAAGATCCTTCTCTGAAAGGGAGGGAAGGGTGTGGTATCAGAGTCATGATGAGAGAAGAGGTCTAGAAGGAAAACCCACTGCAAGAGAGTGTGGTAGTCAGCAGGGAAGAATGAAAGTACTGTCCTGTACAATTAGGGCCCAGGAGCGATGAGTTAACATAGCTCATAGTAGACCCATTTGGCACAGTTGTGTGGCTTCTTCCAACAGAATTCAAGAAATTCTGGAGTCAAAGGAAGACTAGAGAAGTCTGATAGTGGAGGTACCACAGAATTTAGGCTTAGCCAGATATAAACAGCAATAAAAAGAAGGAGACAAAAGACTTAAGGGCAGAGCACAGACTATGGCTGAACTGGTTAACTCTAGGTTTAAGACCTCAAAGGGAGGAAAATGAGGCCAGACCCGGGATGGTGAACCAACTTGGAAAAGAGGGAAGGGTTTAATGGCTTTAGGCTGACATGAGAAAAAAAAGTGGTCTGAGAGGAGTGAGACAGAGGGGGCACCCATTCTGTTACATTCATGACTGCATTCTTTCTATTAAATCAGATTGTCTCCTATAACAAAGACTAAGCTTGGGGGAAATGAAACAAGAAATCACTTAGCCTGATCCTATTATTTAATCATTAGAAGTCTATAATCTATCTAAGACTCTATACAACCTGGCTAAAATCTACATTTCCATCTTTATCTCATGTAGTCTATGCTTTCACCAAGCTGAACGACTGGCCTTGTGTCTCCAAACACATCCAGAGTTCCCCTGCTTCAGAGTCTTACTATGGCCTCTTTTCAATACCCAGGATGGTCTTGCCCACACTAACAATTCTATTCACACCAGTTGAAATTCTATCCATTTTCTAAGATCCAGTTCAATTACCACCTTCTCTAAAAGGCTTCCATAATTCTTCATGGGAAATGATATTTTTCATTCCTCAGGCTTCATATGTCTCATTCTTTGTACCTCTGCTATGTACTTGCCATTTTTTACTTTCATTAGAAGCTGAGAGAATTTAGACCCGGAATGAACTTTAGACCTTACATCAAATAGCTTCTACCCTCATTCAGGCTCTTGTCACCTTTCATCTGGCCTATTTCAATGGTTTGACTGAATTCCCTGCTTCTAGCTTCTCTCCTCTTGAATCATTCTTCCAAACAGCTGCCAAATTGATACTCTTCAAACACAGACATACCCCCGTCCAAAGCCTCCCTAAATCTTCAGTGGCTCCCCACTTCCTCTTCAGTCTGGCATTTAAAACCCTCCACAATTTTCCACCTAGTTACCCTTTCATTCCCCTGGACTCACTCTTTGTTTCAATCAAACTGTTAACTCTTAAAGGCCTTCTGGCTTTTGCATTTTCTTATGTCCCTGTGGGCTTCATATTATATCCTTATCTACATGCTGTTTCTGTAAAAGCTGTCAGCTTTACTCTCTTTTTTAGAGCCATTGGAGTCCAGGAGAAGGGCATACGTCAAGATGCCTGGTGAAATATACGTTTCTTGAGGTCTTACCTTTTAAGCTCGATTTAAACTCTTATTCTGTCCCTTCTCATCTGTGTGATCTTGGGAAGTCCCTTACCCTCTCTGGGCCTCAGACAAGATCACCCTTATGGGGTTCCTTCCAACTTTCACATTTGAAGGTCCTTCCATCTTTAGCATTAATTGTTATGTCCTTTTCACCTCTAAAATTCTTCTTTCCAATATTCTAAAGTCCTGTCTAGATTTAAGGTTCCATGACTCATCACACATTCTATGCTCCAAATCCCTTACAGCTCCAATGCTCTATAATCTATAAATGATAGTAGCATTTACTCTCTATAAAGATTTAACAGTTTTCTAGTAGCTTGGACACTTGATAAAGAAATGGAGGAAAAAGAAATGGGGCGGGGGGGATCTGAAATATGAAGATGCTTGTGATCATTGAAATGTTTATATTGTTTCATGTTGTAGTTATAATGATAGGACTCCAGTATATCCGCGTCACTTGAGCTAAATACTCTTAATACCCACAAAGCACATAGGCAAAGGCAGACATTTTTTGTATTTTTCCACTGTTCAGATTTATCCCTCTGTCACACAATTAATTCTCAGAGCTTCTAATTGGATAAAACTGCTGGCTGACTACAGCTTCTTATAAGCTACTACTCTTCTGCTACCTTCTCACAATTTCTGGTCCCAATAAAGAAACTACCCCAACCCAAGTCTCACCTGAGCTTGGTATCAATAAGTGACCATGAGAACTTCTATACCACATCTGGGTCTGATTAGGAAGGTCCCCTCCCACATCTGGCACCAATTACCTGCTCTCCACCAAGCTCACTTTAGGGCATAAAATCTTCCTGCTTGAACTCCAACTTTGAGTGTGTACTTTCTTCACCATGAATCCCTTCTCCATATGCTGGGTGAGTTTCTTGTTCCTGTGGGGATGGACCTTTATCTATATTGCTATATGAAGTTTAGAGGAGTTAAATGACTTCTGTATGCAGCCAGTAAGGACAAGCATGAGAGTTGACCCCCTTGCCTAGAATGCTTACCCTCCTTGTCTCTACCTCATGGTTTCCCTGACTTCTTTCCAGTCTTGGCTAAAATCTCTCTTTCTACAGGAATCCTTTCCCCCTCCATGCCAGTTTCTTCCATCTGAAATTACCTTCTCTCTACTCTGTCTGTGTCTTCCTTTGTACATAGTTTGTTTGCATGTTGTCTCCATTAGAATGTGAGCTCATTGAGAGTAAGGGCTGTTTTTGTCTTCATTGATATCTCCAGAGTTTACCACAGTCCCTGGCATATATTATCTGCTTTACAAATGCTAGTCCACTGATTTGACTTGAAAATATATATAAAATATGTACAAAGTAAATTTGAGGCAGGGGTGCACTAGGAGCTGAGGAGATCAGCAAAGGTCATTTAATTCGAGTTTTAAAGGAAAATGGAGTTGGAATACACAGAAGCTTGATAGATAAATAGTTAGCTCTCTTTTTATAGCATGAAAACATGAACTTTGAATAGTTCTAGTTTTGGAAGAGTCGGGTAGGAATACATGGGAGCAAATTTTACAAAATTGGTTGTGAATTATCACATATTTGAGTCTCTCCTGCATATTTTATTCATCAAAAGGGTATGTCTTTGAGGGTAACTGACAGACCTCAAACCCATCGATGAGTTGGAGACATGTCTCTAGAGGTAGATCAATGAGAAGAATTTGTTCTAATGGCCATGAGGCCAACTGAAGTAGGCATTCTGGAGCACTTAGAGCTTGGTCAGACATCAGAGACACCAAGGTCATCCACTGCATCCTGGACATCACCAGTCATCTTGACATTTGTCCTGCCCCTGGACTTTGATGGCCCTAAAAAAGACAGTGAAGCTGACATCTCTGTATAACTCTGCCTCACTTAAATCCAATTTGCACACAAGTCAAGACATCACCCCTTGATGATATTGGTCCTCTTCAAAAATGAAGGATGAACAACATGTCTTTGAAGATGAGAAGTTGCCTACTTCTTACTTAAAGTCAAATAGTATGTTTGGAAATAAAAAAGACTAGAAATTTTGCATACAAGGAAAATCTTCCTCCAACTATTGGATGAAAAATATCTTTTCTACTCTCTACCTCAAATACTAGCTGGAGTAAAGGTTACTCCTCAATCCTCATCAATAGATTCCAGGTCAGAGTTCACTGACAACTTATTGAAAGTAATAGAGCTAACTTATCCTGCCCCCTTGCTCTTCATCTTACTGAGATGATATTTATTTAACTTGGTCAACATCTCTAGGGTTCCATTCAACTCTGGCAGGCAACAATTCCTGGATGATTTAGAGTTACCTCCCATAATTCTCTCATACCTGGAGTTGAAGTAGTTCATGCCACCACTGGCACCAGACTTGAGAATAGGATGGTAGAAGAATATACTCCTCCCCACCTAACAAAAATAATTCATTCCTGAAAAAGGTTTTCATAGTACATTTCTTAGGGAAAATGTAATTACTATTCATTTCAATGGGACAAATTTTTATTCTCCTGAGCTCCAAAATTAATACCTATATTCAATGTTTATGTAATTAAGTCTTTTTTAGTTTTTTTCCATAAAAGTAAAATTATTTTATTATTTTCCAGTTAAATGTAGAGATAGTTTTCAACATTTGTTTTTATAAGATTTCTAGTTTCAAATTTTTCCCTCCCTCCCAAAGACAGCAAGCAATCTGATATGTTATATATGTACAATCACATTAAACATATTTCTGCATTAGTCATGCTGTGAAAGAAGAATAAGAACAAAAAGGAAAAACCTCAAAAAAGAAAAACAAAAAATAGAAATAGTATGGTTAAATCTGCATCTAGATTCCACAGTTCTTTTTTTCTGGATTTGGAGAGCATTTTCCATCATGAGTTCTTTGGAACTATCTTGGACTATTATATTACTGAATCAAGTCCATCACAGTTGATCAGCACATAATGTTGTTGATACTAGGAACAATGTTCTCCTGGTTCTGCTCATCTCACTCAGCATCAGTTCATGTAAGTTCTTCCAGGTTTCTCTGAAATCTGTCTGCACATCATATCTTTTTTCTTAGCTTGGTAATCTCTTTATTACTTCATGATTTTTGTGGTGTTCAATACAGATAGAACAAATGAAAACAGCAGTCAGAGCTATTTAGGGCCTGGGAATGATCATTAGGCATTTTTATACTATAAAACTATTTTATCACTTTTAAGTGCTTTGTTCACCATTGTTAACTAAGCATTTTCTTTATTTGAGCTATTCTTTTACTAAGCTTGTACCAGACTTCATTATTTCTTTGTGGATCAGAAAGATCATATTCTATAATTTTTATGGAATCTAAACTTGGGATTTCATAGAGTGTAGGAAATTCTAAATGTAGGAAATTCCCTCCACTGGTACAGATTGGTAAATTACAGATTGGGAAGTTATCTACATCTTAGACTTCACTGTAGGGAGTAGAGGTGGTACTGAGAGATTAACTGATTTGATCCAGGGATGTACAGTCAATCAATTATCAGAGGCAATATTTGAACCCATGTATTCTTGACTCTAAGAATGACCTTCCCTGAATTCCACCAATCCTGCGCATCATTTTTTTTTTTTTTTTAGTGAGGCAATTGGGGTTAAGTGCTTGCCCAGGGTCACACAGCTAGTAAGGGTTAAGTGTCTGAGGCCAGATTTGAACTCAGGTACTCCTGACTCCAGGGCCGGTGCTCTATCCACTGCACCATCTAGCTGCCCCTGCATATCATTTCTTACAGCACAATAGTATTCCATCACATTAATATACCACAAATTGTTTAGCCATTTCCCAATTGATGGGCAACCCCTCAATTTCCAATTCCTTGCCACCACAAAAAGAGCAGCTATAAATATTTTTGTACATGTGGATCCTTTTCCTTTTTTATGATCTCTTTGGGAAAAAGACCTAATAGTGATATTGCTGGGTCAAAAGGTATGTACAACTTTATAGCCCTTTGGGCATAATTCCAAATTGCTCTCCAGAAGGGTTGGAACAGTTCACAGCTCCACCAACAATGCATTAGTGTTTCAATTTTCCCACAGTTTTTCCAGCATTTATTATTTTCCTTTTTTGTCACACTAGCCAATCTGATAGGTTTTAGGTGGTACCTCAGAGTTGTTTTAATTTGCATTTCTCTAATCAATAGTGATTTAGAGTGGGTTTTTTTTTAATATGACAATAAATAGCTTCGATTTCTTCATCAGAAAACTGCCTGTTCATATCCTTTGACAATTTCTCAATTGGGGAATGACTTGGTTTCTTATAAATTTGATTTAGTTCCTGACATATTTTAGAAATGAGGCCTTTATCAGAAGTACTGGCCATAAAAATTGTTTCCCAGCTTTCTGTCTTCCTTCTAATTTTGAATGTATTGCTTCTGTTTGTACAAAAACTTTTAAATTTAATGTTATCAAGATCATACATTTTTCATTTCATAAATATTCTCTGTCTCTTGTTTGGTCATAAACTGTTCTCCTTTCCAAAGATCTGAGAGGTAAACTATTCCTTCCTCTCCTAATTTAACTATAGTAATTAAATCTTCAATGCAAAAAAAAAAAGGTAAAAACAAAAGAACACAATGAAATTATATGACACTCACTGAACAAGTTGACATTGTGTGAAAAGACAAGGAAAAATTTTGGGGAGATTCTGAGGAGAGTCACTTTAACAGTCCCTTCATTTTAGGGAGTATGATACTCAAGACTATCTACCAAAAGTAAGCTGAGAGCACTATTCTGAGAAGATGACCCAATGATGGCTTTCATTTCTCTGTACTGTCATTCCCGAAATACTATGAGAAAGGAAAAGTGATCGTTGTAAATGTCAGTAAATTCTTTGCAAGACAAAACAGGGGTATGAAATGCAACTCCTCATAAAAGTCTAATTCTTATAACACAAATGGGCATACACCAGGGAATAACTGTAGGCAAAGCCAAACACCATAGTCATGTGGGTTATTATTATTATTATCTTAGTTATCATCATCATCATCACTGCCACTACCATCATCTCAAAAGAATTCCACTTTGTGTCTCAACACTTCCTGTAATTGGTTGGGTCCAGCCAGCCTTCTGAATGCCAGCTCTGCCTCAATACATTCCTGTTCCCTCTTGAATAGGCCCATGAGTTAAGTCCTTGGCCTCTGTCAATCATTTGTTCTGAGCAGACCACATAGTAACCCAAAGGGCATCTCTGCTCTTTTAAGGACATAAGGTTTAGAATCTTGAAACATTCTCCACTTTCTGGAAATGTGAGCCACGTTTCCCTTACCATCCACAGAGGCATACTTGAAATTCCCCATAGAACTAGCCTACCGTATTAACCCATATATTCTCTTTCCCACCACGGGGAGAAGGAAACCAAATATATTTTTTTTTCACTACATAAACCATCCTGACTCCCACAAGACCTCCTCCTGCTCCAGGCCTTGAACATTCTGTTACTTTTTTTTTTTTTTAGTTGAAATAGCAACCATGGCAGCCTGCAGAGACTTCCTGGAGATTTTAAGAACATCAATCAGGTTCACAGTTGGAGACAAAGAGAAGAAGATGGCAATTCCTAGCCAAAAGTTCTTCCAACATGATTTTTGGTATAATTCCATTCTTTCATTAGGGAACACTTCCCATAAGACCACATGCACACTGTCCATACAGCAGTAGGCAAGAATGTTACCATTTTGAGCCAAATATACGTTTTTCTTTTTTAAAAATTTACCTTGTATGAAACCTGAGGGTAGTCCATAATCACATTCTAAATAAAAGGATAGCTTACAACCATGCTCTTAGTGAGAGAACTACCTACAACTTTGCTCTTAGTAAGAAAAATGGCCTTTAAAACCATTCTTGGTAATAAAACAACCTCCAGTAACACTGTCCACGAAAAGTCGACAATAATACTATGTAAGAGAATAGCTCGCAATCATGCCATTAGTAAGAAAATGGCCTACAGAAATCATACTCTCAGTAAAAGAATAAGGAAAAATAACAGATATGGGGAAAATCATGATGCTTAAAATGAATAAAATATCTTAAATTGAATTGAAACCTTTACCTCATTTTGGGGATGTAATATACATTCAGAAATGACACAGTAATTTAAAGGCCTGAGACAAGAATGCTTGAAATGACTAGGGCAGAGAAAGACGACAGCAACTCAGAACTCACTCTTCTTCTTTTCCCTAATGCCACATCTAGATGTTACTTTCTTTCCATCCTTCCTATCACTTTCTGTTTTCAATCTTCTGTGGTGGTCAATGAGAGTTTAGTTTATTCTAACAATCTAACGGTAAGTTAGCTGACAAATAACACATGTAAGTCTTATTCGATCAATGCTCCCTCAAAGCCTGACATTAGAGCAACAAGCTGGCGATACAGTGTATTTCTGCCCCTTCTTCATCATGAATAGGGCATGAACTTCTAAAACCCAGAACTTGAAAAGAAAACAAGTCTCATATGGAAACAGGACTCTGCTTCTCTGATTGTTTGTTTTTCACTTTTCTGGTTTGTTTGTTTGTTTTGGTGAGGCAATTGGGGTTAAGTGACTTGCCCAGGGTCACATAGCTAGTAAGTGTGTTAAGTGTCTGAGGCTGGATTTGAACTCGGGTGCTCCTGACTCCAGGGCCAGTGTTCTAGCCACTGCGCCACCTAGCTGCCCCTACTTCTATGGGTTTTTCACAAACACTGATAGAAATACAGCTACCTTCACAAATAGGGTCTCCATTACAAATCCTTATGTATTTCAGGTTTGTTTTTTTTCATTCTATTCTTAGGTAGTTATAACATTATCTTCCCTCTTCTTATTTTATACTGAAAACATCAAGGGGAAAAAAAGAACAGAGGGAAATGCCTGAATAAACTTGCACAGGTCATTTTAATAATCATGGGTTGCTGAGATAAAATAACTCTACTTGGTTGGATAAGTATGAAGAACAGAAGACAACAGGATGCCACAATCTCAAGTGTGGAAGGGATCATAAAACACAGACTATCCGAGCAGAAAGAACATAGAGTAAAGGATATCATGGCAGCAAGAGCCCTTGGAAAGAATTTTTAGCAGTTTGTCCAAACAAAAGTGGAATAAGCTAATGCTAAGGGCTGTTGGATCCTCAATTGAAGGATTGATGACCATCTATCAGGAATGTTGTAGGAGTACCAGGGCACAGGTAGAATGGGTTGGACTAGAAGACCTCTGAATTATTATCCAAAATGATTCAAAGAGGATAGAATATTAGAGCTAGGATACCAGCAACTTAGAGATTGTCTAATCCAGGGCTTCTTAAACTTTTTCCACTCATGACCTCTTTTCAGCTCAGAAATGTTTTGTGACACCAGGTATATAGGTATATAAAATAGGTATACAAATAAAACATTGACTGCCATATTTTTCACAACTCCCACATTGTTACGTGACCCTATATGGGGTTGTGACCCACAGTTTAAGAAGCTTTGGTCTACTACAGCACAGGCCTTTTACAAAAGAGAAAACTGGTCTGACAGAAGGGCAGGGATATGATTTCTGCAGTTAGTACTGGAGTTAGAACTGGTACTAGGACTTTTGACCAAATGAAGTCATTAGTCTTAATAAACAACTTTCAGTCATTTTATTTCCATCTGGTGACTTGTGCCTGTCCTCAGCCATACTTTGTATCTTATCTCTTTTGGGTGCAGTATTAGTATCAAAATCCCCCTACTGCCCATTTATAGGAGAGATGAAATTTAAACAAGAATGGTTAAATAAAATTTGTGTGGTTTAGATAGTAACTACTAGAGAAGAAGACACTCTCTGCTGAGATCAGCAGGAAAGACTTCAATAGGGAGGTAAGACCTTGAATCTTGAAAAGGAGATAGAATTTAGATAGAGGAAAAAATGATAAAATCTACATAAACATTATAGTGTACACAGTTATTCTATAATTCATCAAAGCAAATTAATATTCACTCTTCTAGTCTTTCCAATTTGGTTCAATTTAATTCACTATGAAAATGTTTTATGTAGAAATATATACATATATTTTCCTTCTTACCATTACACTTGAAAAATTAGAGGAGTCCAGAGTGTGTTATTCATCTACACAAACATCTTTGAATCATGGATCTGGGAGCCTAGGCCTGGCCATTATTAAAGGCTCTGATCTAGCCAACATATTCTGCACTCAGAGCTGTCAAGACTTAATGAAGTGACTCTGCATCCCTATTAAATGAAGAGGCAAAGTTTTAGCCTGATCAGCATGAACAGTGTTATACTTATGCATGCATAGACGCACGTATACATAGCTATGCACTCACATACTTGCTGGAAATTAACCTTTTTGGACTGGATTTGTGATTCCATCAGTAGAGCAAGGGCCTGATAAAAAAATGTCCTGTACCAAGTTAGTCCTTCACCTACAACATACAACTCAATGTCTTAGTTGCCAGTAGCAATGAGAGGCAGAGAAAGGGTTTGTTTCACACAGACCACATGTGTCCCAGGTAGAACTTACTTCTATGGACTATGCCACCCTGTATCTGATGCTACAAATGGATTAGTCTCTATATTTTCAAAGACTTGGGTGGATCTAGGATATTATCAATGTGGATGCTTCTCCCGATAGAGACCATACTATGTCCCTGCCTGCTGGGATGACCCTTCTCCACATCTTCCCAAAAATTCAACATAGGACAGTCTACCCAACATGCACAGGCCCTCCTCACCTTCTCCTAACTTGAAAAGGATACCAGCAGATCACACAAGAAGTCTGCTGGCTATCCCTTATGTCAGCACATGGGCAACCTGTCTTCTTTACAATTATACTAATGAGTAGATTTATGTGTGTGTACACACACACACACACACACACACACACACATCTATCATTAGTATCCTTCAGCCAAGGTTCTTGGTCATAGTTCCTTATTTGTTAGGTATTGAAGTCACCTTGCACCCACAATATACCTTCCCATTGACCTCTCTCATTTTTAATTCTTTGGAGAATGTTGTGTTACAGAGCTTACTGCTGCAAAATCACCATGGGAGGATAGTGGAATGAAAAATAAGCACATATCTTTGGGTGGATGTTTGGGGTCATTAAAGGGTCTTTCTAATTTCCTGAAGGTAATGAAGTCTTTTCTATTTAATTTCAGGCCCAAACCCTTGTCCCATTTGCAGTGATTATCCAAAAGATAGATAGATAAATAGATAGGTTAGATAGATATGTATAGATAGATACATAGATACATAGGTATAAATAGTTATGTGTATATGTATGTATATATAAACATATACATATGTGTTTATATACACACATACTATGTATAATACAAATGAATATGCTAATGAATAAACTGTATAATGCAATGTGTGTACGTGTTTGAATGAAATTTGATTACATTGTATATAATTTTATTTTTGTGTTATAGATTACATATGTATTTATATACTCAGTATATACATGTACACTATATATATATGTATGTATATTGTACATACACACATTACTAAATAAACTCTATAAGTCAACGCTTAACTACACATCATGCTATGGACAATAAGTATTCTTTATCCACTTGGTTTTTCCATTGTGAGTAGATGGGCTTAAATCTTTTGAGTGGTTATGGGTCTTATCCAGGAGGCTCTTTAGTGTCCTAGGATTTGATGCATTCAAAACAATGTTATCCAGAAATGGAAGCTATAACTATATATACACATGTATTCTTCCTTTCTCCACCCACACATACATTATTATACTAATTATATATACTTAAATTATACATGCATATTTAAATATTATTACATGTATGTGTAGATATATATAAACATATGTGTGTATATACATAATTATCTAGATAATGTTATAGTTGTAGAATATATTATATTTTATAGTTGTATAATATATTATAGCTATATATAAATAGACATGTGTATACATTATGCATGTATATATGCCCATGCACACATATATGTCTGTGTGTGTAGGTAGACACATGCATAGATACATGTATGTATATGAAATGTGTATGTGGTTATATATAAGGAACACATAGCAATTGTATATATAAATAACCACCAGCATACATGCTTATATATGCATTGTGTACATACATGCATATAGATATGCACATGTTTGTATATATAATTCTATCTAGAGAATATGTGTATGTGTATACATAGATGCATCGTATATATCTGTGTGTGCATTATGTACATATAATTCTACTTAGAATATATGTATATATAGTTACAGCATATCTATAAATAGGTTTTTATATATGTATGATCATGTAATTATATCTAGAGAATATATGTATAACAAAAATATACTATATATAGGAAATAAGTTTAAAATAATCTCTACATATCAATTTATAAGGAAAGCAATATCTAGTGTCATATACACATGTGTATCCTCATACAAGAACACACACATATTTATTATGTTATAAATTACCACACATTCTATAAGCTGGCATTCTATAAACTTGTTTCTTTTTAAAAAAAAAAATTTAGGGGGCAGCTAGGTGGCACAGTGGATAAAGCACTGGCCCTGGATTCAGGAGTACCTGAGTTCAAATCCGGTCTCAGACACTTACTAGCTGTGTGACCCTGGGTAAGTCACTTAACCCCCATTGCCCTGCAAAATAAATAAATTAATTAGTAAAAATTAATAAAAAATTTAATCATAAAAGCATTTTATTGTTTTCCATTTATATGTAAAAATAGTTTTCAGCATTTGTTTTTATAAGATTTTGAGTTCCAAATTTTTCTCCCTTGTTCCCTTCCCTATTCCCTCCCCAAGACAGAAAGCAATCTGATATAGGTCACATATGTACAATCACATTAAATATATTTCTGCATTAGTCATGTTGTAAAAGAAGAATCAGGGAAAAAAAAGGGAAAAACCTCAAAAAAACCCCAAAAAACTAAAGACAGTAGAGTTCAATCTACATTCAGATTCCACAGTTCTTTTTTCTGGTTGTGGAGAGCATTTCCCATCATTAGTCCTTTGGAATTGTCTTAGATCATTGCATTGCTCAGAAGAGCTAAGTCTATCATAGTTGATCATCACACAATGTTGCTGCTACTGTTTTTTTTACTGCCTTTCATCTCCAAATACTAGATGTTCTCTTTCTGGGAAGACTTCTTGTCACTTGAGGCTAGATCATTTCCAAATATAAAATTCTGCTTTCTATGTTCTAAGGTCTCCTCTGTCACTAACATTTCATTCTCTGTTTTCTAAAGGTTCCTTCAAGCTTCAACATCCTATATTCTACAGTTCCTTTCAATTCTGACCAGAATCTAAGAATTTGACTGATGTAAGGGATTCCTAATGAATCTGAAGGAGCCATGTTGATGGTAGAGAAGTTACTCATACAGAAGGTAGAGAAGCATTCCCATGCCATACAAAGTTTTTAAAATATATTTTTATTCTTTACTTAGGCTCAATCTCCAATGCTTTTGCTATTCATTTGAGCCTGATAGCTGCATCCAGATATTTAATTTCCACATGGACAGAAAGCTAGTCAACTGGTAGATAATGAGCCAATTTGCTGCCTAAGAAAGGCGGACAGTTATAGACATGTCAATATCAAGAAATTGTCAGAATTTGTTGCCAATTACTTGCAATGCAAAAAAAATGATTTCCATTGGTCTGTTATATTTCAATGCAGAAATACTCCGCCCCCCCAATTCCTTTGATAGGGGAACAGTTTGTTCGTTGCTGTAGATTGCACAGTACAATAAGCCTGGAGACCTGTGTTCTAGATTGCTACTCATTTACTGTGTGACATTGGGCAAGTAATTTCTCTTCTTTAGGCCTCCATTTCCCAGTTTTCAAAATGCGATTCTAGACCAGGTGTTCTAAATTTCTTCTTACCGATTCTCCCAAGAATGAGAAAAAAGGATGAGGCAGCTTTCTGACTCATCAACCCCCTGGAAGCCTCACCCTTTTATCAGAAAAGCATGCTTTATCTACTATTATCTGTTCCAATATACGGGCCCATTTCCATACTGGGAGACTCTAGGGTCATCCTTGTCTGACTACATGAGAAAAGCTGTGGCGGTGGACAAACTGTCTAAGGTCCTCCACCAATCTGACTCCATCCTATTATTCTAGATATATTTCGTGTTACATGCTTTCACATACTTTCCTTTGCAGGCCAACTGAACTGTTCCCTGATAGACCCCAACCTGTCCCTCTTACCTCCATGCATTCACAGAAATATATCCCCAGTGTCTGAAACACTTCCTGATCATCTCCATCTGTTGAAATATTTCCCTTCCTTCAATACAGTGGTGTTATCTTTTTTTTAAGTCCCTAAAGTGTGCCACCAGCTCCTTTCTCAAATTATCCAGCAATAACTTGTTCAGATCTCTGCTTTGTTCCCTGCCAACCCACTATGCCCCCCCCAATCCCAGTTTGCCTTTATTAATTGAACATGCTCAAAACTGGAGAAGAGAGAAAGCTTGGTTAGATACCACCCTTATCCATGTTCATCTCATATTCCTCCTATATGATTTCAAACTTCTTGAGGATAGAAATAGTTTTGTTTTTCAAACGTGTATGCCAGCTCCCAGCATAGGAAAGAAGGAAGTTTGAAAAAGGGCATCTATTAAACACCGCCTACGTGCTTGGTACTATACTAAATATTTCACAAATATGATCACAACAACCTTGAGAAGCATGTGCTATTTTTAGCCCTATTTAATAGTTGAGAAAATTGAGGCAGGTAAAGGTTAAGTGAGTGACTTGCCCAAGGTCACACAGCTAGTAAGTGTCTGAGGCGAGATTTGAACTCTGGTCTTTCTGACTCCAGGCTGAGCATTCATGTATATATGAGAATTCATATACATATACATATATATACACACATATGTATGTATATATATGCATATGTATGTGCATGTATATACACATGTGTATATATACACACAAATGTGTGTGTGTATATGTATGTATATAATAGTTGTTGTTGTTGTTGTTGTTGTTGTTGTTGTTGAACTGAAATGAAATGAATTAACTGAATCAAATCAGATCATCCAAATCTCTCATTGGAGGGGTGGGGAACCTGAGATCCACAGAAGAGAAGGAGTTCACCAGTGTCATCTGGTCACAGAGACAAGACAAGAAGCAAGGCATATTAATTCCTAGGCTAGTCCTTAAAGAATATGGAGATTAGTGGGCAGCTATGTGGAGCAGTGGATAAAGCACTGGCCCTGGAGTCATGAGGACCTGAGTTCAAATCTGACCTCAGGCACTTGACACTTACTAGCTATGTGACACTGGGCAAGTCACTTAACCCCTCATTGCCCCACCAAAACAAACAAATAAAAATAAAACAAAAAAACAAAGAATATGGAGATTAAAGCTCCTACCTTTGCAATCAAAGAAACTGGAGCCTGAAAGGGATAGGTAATACCCCAAGGTCATGTATTAAGGACATCCAATAGCTACTTGTGAACAAGTTGTTATTTTATTTTATTTTTTTTGTGGGGGGCAATGGGGGTTAAGTGCCTTGCCCAGGGTCACACAGCTAGTAAGTGTCAAGGGTCTGAGACCAGATTTGAAGTCAGGTACTCCTGAATCCAGGGCTGGTGCTTTATCCACTGTGCCACCTAGCCACCCCAGGTTGTTATTTTTTAAACAGAGCATTGATATGGACAGACTCAGACAGAAACTCCAACTGATGGTCAACAGAAATTCTAGGGTGTACAAATTTGTCAGTCTTGTCTTGCATGTCTAAGACGCAGCTATGTCTTATTCATTATTGTAACAACTCCACAGGCATTATTATAACAACTCTACATTATTATAACAACTTATCCAGTGACCCTGGGCAAGTCACTCCCAGGAGAAGAGTACAAATAACACAAAACATAATTTCTATCCCAGTTCCTCCATAGACTAGTGGTGTGGCCTTAGAAAGGTCAAAAATCCGATTGGAGGCTATTCTAGAACTAAGGAGAGATAGACTGCATCTTTTTTCATATTAGATAGTTTCATCTCTTTATTTTATTATATTATATTATTTTTTGGTAAATGAGCTCCCAGAAAGGGAAATTACTTCAGTGTGTGGGAGTTGACAGAAAAAGAAATACAAGGAACACTTACGAGACTAAGTAAATTGTGGGAGGGAATGTCTGCTGAGGGGAAAGAAGGCCTGCATTCCTTACAGTAAAGCAGTTAAACTGAAGGAAATAAGCTTTCTCCAACAAATAAAAGAAACACCACAGGGCCCGAGAGCAAAACTCCAAAATGAAATGGGTCTTAGCTAACCCCTATATACTTCTTCCATACATTCTAATCTCTGTCCAATAATGCTTTATTTAACTGTAGCACCTACTTAGGCGCTACTTCTCCCATTCCCATCTACCTCAGTGAGTTGGGTCCCCATGGGGAGGCTATTTCCCTCCCTCAGAAATCTAGAAGTATTCCTGAAGGATTGGGAATGATTTCTAATGCTAATGAGCCCCTATCTGATGTGCTCCCTATTGATTACCAGCCACCCTTTTTTTATCAGCTTTTAGAAAGGAGTATTTACTAATGTGGCATAGTATAAAAATTGTTGTTACAAAAATATCTCTTCAGGCAGAAGGATATGAACAGAACATTTTCAGAAAAAGAAACCAAAGCTATTAATAGTCTTCTAAACATGCTCTAAATCACTAATAATTAGAGAAATTAGCTCTGAGGTATCACCTCACATCTATTAAATTGGTTAGCATGACAGGAAAGGAAAATGACAAATGTTGGAGGGGATGTGGAAAAATAGGGACATGTGTACTCTTGGTGAAGTTGTGAGCAAATCCAGTCATTCTGGAGAGCAATTTGGAACTATGCCTAGAGGGCTATAAAACCATGCATACCTTTCAACCCAGCAATACCACTACTTTGTCTATGTCCTGAAGAGATTTTTTAAAAAGGAAATGTTTATAGCAAATGTTTTAAAAGCAGTTCTTTTTTGTAGCAGATAAGAATCGGAAAATTGAGAGAATGTCCATCAATTGGAGAATGGCTAAACAAGCTATGGTATATGATTGTAATGGAATATTATTGTGCTATTAGAAATGAGAAGTAGGATGATTTCAGAAAATAATGGAAAGATGAACTTACATGAACTGATTTACATGAAGTGAGCAGAACCAGGAGATCATTGTACACAGTAACAGCAATATTGTATGACAACTAAGTGTGAATGAATTAGCTGTTCTCAGCAATACAGTGATCCAAGACAATCCCAAAGAACTCATGATGAAAAATACTATTCTGCTATTCACCTCCTGAGAAGGAACTGATGTTATCTGAATTCAAACCAAAGAATATTATTTTCCCTTCTTTCTTTCTTTCTTTCTTTCTTTCTTTCTCTCTCTCTCTCTCTCTCTCTCTCTCTCTCTCTCTCTCTCTCTCTCTCTCTCTTTCTTCCTTTCTTCCTTCCTTCCTTCCTTTCTCTTTTATTTGAGTTTTCTTGCATATGGAAAGTTATATACGATCACACATATAAAAATGATGAACAAAATGGTTTCAGAAAAAAAAATTGAGTATTTTTATATGAACTGATGCAATATGAGGTGAACAGAATATTGCACACATTAATAGAATGATATGTACATCATGATCAACTATTAAAGACTTATCTAATTCTCAGCAATACATTTATCCAAGATAATTCAGGACTTATGATGAAAACTGCTATCCACATCCAGAGAAAGAACTGATGGAGTCTGAATGCAGATTGAAACTTTTTTTACTTTCTTTATTCTTCTTGTTTTGTTCTTATTTTGTCTGTATTTTCTTTTGCAACATGACTAATATAGAAATGTTTTGCTGACTGAATATGTTTAATCTATATCAAATTTCTTGCCTACTTAAGGAGGGAAAGTGAGGAGGGATGGAGAGAATTTAGAATCAATTTTTGTAAATTAAAATTTAACATATATTTAAGGAAAAAAAACAAAATAAAATGAATTGAAATGAAAGACAACTATTCTGATCAATACAATGATCCACAACACTTCCAAAGGGTCTATTATAAAAAATGCTAATACCTTCAGAGAGAGAGAGCTGATAAACTCAGAGTACAGACTGAAGCATATTTTTACTCGATTTTTCTTTTCTTTGATTTTTTTTTGCAACATGGCTAATATGGAAATATGCTTTGTGTCACTTCACATGTATAATGGATATCATTTTGCTTGCTTTCTCAATGGGTGGGGGAAGGGCTAGGGATAGGACAAGAATTTGGAATTCAAAATTATAAAATGAAACAAACAAAAAAAAAGATTTCCCCTAAAATCTGGGACAGATTCTTTCACAGGTGCATAAACATTTTAGGGGAAACAGAGCTCAGACTTAGAGGGAACATGTGGCCAAATGGTAATTAAGACTTGTAGCTATTGGAAATCCATTTACCACTTTTTGGAGTGCTCATTAAGTTCCCCTTTGTTATAGTTCTCTGATAGGCCCTGAGGGTTTGTATCCTTTGAATGAATGAATGAATGAATGAAAGAAAAAGTATTTATTATGCTATGTGCTAAGGAAGCAAATAGAAAAGTATGACAATAACTACTCTCAAGGAGCTCACAATCTAACACAGGAAGTGAAATATATAGAAGGTAAAGGTGCAAATCAGATGGAAAGGTCCCATGGTCTTTAAGGTACAGTAATGTCTCTTCTTTAATATGTCATTTTCACAGATAAAATTATATCATTTTCTGATGGGGAGCCACATGACAGCATGAAAGACTTTGGCAGCAAGAACTTGCTTTTCTAAGTCTTCAAAAGATATGGCTGTAGCACCTGCAGGAATAGTAGCCAGGATGCATCTCTGCAGGCCTTCTTTCCCAGAATAATGGTTGAAGGCAATGGGTTAGAAGCATTTCTATTCCAAAGACTCTTGTATTCAGGGTCCAGAGATCTCTCCATTAGGGTCTGAAGGGAAATGGTGGTCAAGGTGATAGCAGTGGTTTAACTTGCCTGGCACATGGAGCATTTTCTTTCTCCTTCTTTGGGGATTCATGTTGTGAGAGTTCTAAGGGTTGGTACCGTTAGAAAAATCTGAGGCTGTCTTTCCTTTCTGTGTTTAACTTTTCTGTCCTTGACTCATGGTGTATTTTGCCATCAGCCACTACTGTGCTGAGGGAACTGCTAGCAACAATGCTAAGGGGAAGTCCAAAATTACTGATCCTTCAAAGTTCACAAGGTCATTTTCTGATAAAATTTGGGTCTATGGGAGACAAATACTGTCTCCTCCCAAGAGATTCCCTTTACCAGTACACTAGCTTGCTATTAGAATGCTGGATTCTAAATTATATTATTGTTTTATCCAAGCCACATAGAGCATGAATGATATTCTTTAACCAATCACCAGGCCTTATTATGTATGTCATCTGCTTTCATTCAATTCTCAAAACCTTTCCTTGACTGAAATGATTCTATAGAAGTATCTACAAATGGGTCATGCCTGGTTTACACCATTCATTGAATTTATAACTCAAAGAAGTATTCACACCTGGGCAGCTGGGTGGTACAGTGGATAAAGCACCAGCCTTGGATTCAGGAGGACCTGAGTTCAAATCCAGCCTCAGACACTTGAAATTTATTAGCTGTGTGACCCTGGGCAAGTCACTTAATCCCAATTGCCTCACAAAGAAGGAAGAAGAAGGAAGTATTCATACCTAATAAAGGTATAGAGAGTAGAACATTTCATTAATTACATTAATTGTGGTTACAAAAAGAAAGACAGCCCCTGCTCTCAAGATTATATTCTTTTTTAAAGTAATAAACATTTGCATTTAAAGTTTTGAGTTCCAAATTCTATCCCTTCTTCCCTCTCCCCACCCCTTGAGGTGGTAAGCAGATATGGATTATACATGTGTAATTATGTAAAACATTGCCACATTAGTAACTTTGTTTAAGAAAACTTAAATAAAACAAAAATATGAAAGAAATAAAAAATAGCATGCTTCAGTCTGTGTTCCATCAATATCAGTTCTTTCTTTGGAAGTGGATAGTATGCTTCATCATTAGTCCTTTGGGATTGTCTTGGATCACTGTATTGCTGAGGATAGTTAAGTCATTCACAGTTCTTCATCAAACAATATTGCTGTCTCTGTGCATAACATTCTCCTGGTTCTGCTCACTTCACTATACATTAAGATTATATTCTAATGGAGAAAGAAAATACAAAAAATGGAGCTGAAATGGAACTGACATGGGGGAATAGTGTCCAAGTCCAAAACTTCAGAAACAGAGCTGGGATAGGAATGAATATTGGTTGGATTGGGTTTCTCCCTGAAATGAAAGCCCCAATAGGACTCATCCTATAAGCATATCCAGTGAGAAAAGAGAGCCAACCTGGCAGAGGGAAGTTCCAGGGTGAGGTGGCAGGTGAGGCATGGTGGCAAAATCCAGAAAGTCAGAAGTGGAGCTGGGATGGGGATGGACCTGATGATGTGGACAATGACCTTGGGTAAGTCCCTGACCTCAGTATTGCTCTCTGGCCCCAGGACTTGAAATCAAGAAGAGACAAATTTAAATCTTCCCTCATATACATCCCAGCTGCACTTCAGTAGTTAAGCCTCAGTTTCCTCATCTGTATAGGAGGATAATAACAGCACCTACCCAAGGGGATTATTATGGGGATCAGAGGAGATAATGTATGTAACACACTTGGCAAGCTTTAAGGCACTTTTAAATGTGAGCTATTATTAACTTTAAAATCACAAAAATGTATAAAAGAAATCAGTTTAGCCCCAATAGGCTCTAAAGCTAATTAATCTATATTACTAAACAAAAAAGATTTTCAGGGCCAAGTTGTCAGCTTGGCCATTATTGGGTCAATCCACAAGCTAGGCTCCCATCTGCAAGTTTAAGGCTTCTACAATACCTACTATGAAGACCAGACACCTATAGAGAAGAGAGCAGAATTTGCTCACCTCCCATTAAAAATCACCCTGCTGTGGACATTGGCTTCTCAGTTACTGACAAATGGCCTGCCAGACTGTGCAGGCTTAAAATTGGCAAAACTTTTGTCAAATCGCTCATTGAATCTCTCTTAGCCTCAATTTCCTAATCTGTTATATGGGAATAAAAATCACAGCATTTTCTTCCTCACTTGTGAGGAAAGCACATGTCTCATGGTGTTTGTGGCTTCCTCTACTACTTTGCAGGAGGCATAAAGTCTCCTAACACTTAACTACCTCTACAGGACTTCTCAGAGAAACAGCATCTTAGGGTGTCAGAGTCCTCCTCCTTGGAAGTTTCAAAGCAAATGTTACATGACTACTTGGGTATGCCATAGTGTGGATTACTTCAATATGTAAATTGGATTAGTATCCAGTGATGTCTCTTCCAACTTGCAAAATTTATGATTCTTTGACTGACCTTCTGAGCCCCCCCTCCTCCGTTTGACTCCTGTGCATCAACTTTGTCCGAGGAAAGCAATTTTCTGTTCCATAATATTCTTGTCTGTTCTAAGTGGCTCCATTTCAGCCTAAAGGAGAGAGATTGTCATTTCTCCTAGTTGTACCCAGGTAGCAAACTGCACGACTCCTCTCAATCTACAGTAAATATGGTGATGGTCTGTTTCCAATAAGGAGATGGTTTTCCCTTTATGAGACTCACTTTTTTGGTGAATTCCCTGAAGCCCATCTGAATTTCTGCAGCATTTAAGATAGATTTCATGAGTTGGACTGTATTTACTTTTCAGCCTTCTTCACACCCTATAACATCTCTTAAATATCATGGATTTAAAGATGTCTCTCAGTAGCACCTCCATCAACATGGCCAAGAGTGATCTCTCTACTAAAATATGCCCTCCTGGCATCGCTGTTTCTGTCTATAGCACCACCATTCACGTTGTCTTGGGTATTCGAAACTGTCTCTGGCTCTTTTTTCTCACTCATTTTTCACAAGTATCAGTTACTAAGTCCTGCTTTTTCTTCTGCAAATCTTCCTTCCATGCACGTCTGTCTTAGCTAAATTTTGCCTCTCTCACAGTGCCCAGCACATTTCTCTCTACAAAATAGGTGCTTTTAATAAATATCAAATTCACTTAACACCTGTGTGACTTTAGGCATGTCACTGCAGTAAATGAATGGGGCTGGACTAGATTACCTCTGAGGTCCTTTCCAGCTTTAGATCTATGGTCCTATGAAGTGAACCATTACTTTAATCCAAACAAGTTGCAACTCAAAGTCTACGTGTTCACTATTCCAATAACCAGATTTCTTTCTTTGAAAGGAATAACTATTAGATCTATATTGTTAATTTTTTTTAAATAGGGGGATATGTGAGTACTAAATTCATGGCAAAACAATACATATGATGGCATGTTTCATGTAGTTTTCCTCCAACCTTCTATTGTTTCTGTTTCAATTGTTTCAGAAACGTTTTCCATAAGTTTTTGTTTGTTTGTTTGTTTGTTTGCAGGGCAATAAGTGTTAAGTGGTTTGCCCAAGGTCACACAGCTAGTAAGTGTCCAATGTCTGAGGCCGGATTTGAACTCAGGTTCTCCTGAATCCAAGGCCAGGGCTTTATGCACTGTGCCACCTAGCTGCCCCTTCCATAAGTTTTTAAAGAAGTTTGTTGCCAATCCTCTAAAGAACCTAAAAGGCCTACCAATTTCATCTGAAAAATTAAATGTATTAATAAATAAATATGAAAGTAATTAGAAGTGTTTTACCTGGCCTCAGGAAGCTGAAGTAGGAGTAATAGCTATAAGTAGAATAAGGTTAAGTTCCTATTTAAAACAAGAAAATTGGGGCAGCTAGATGGAGTAGTGGATAGAGCACTGGCCCTGGATTCAGGAGGACTTGAGTTCAAATCCGGCCTCAGACACTTAACACTTACTAGCTGTGTGACCCTGGGCAAGTCACTTAACCCCAATTGCCTCACAAAACAAAACAAAACAAAAAAAACCCAAGAAAATAGATCCCTCATAATCAGAGTTCCCCAAAAGTTGAATGGCCCACCTCAGAAGGGTTCCTCATCACTGGAAGTATTCAAGCAAAGGCTAGATAATCATTCAGAGGGATGTTATAAAGGACATTCACATTTCAGACAAGGATCAGACTCCGTAGCCCCTGCCCAAGTGCCTTTGAGTTTCAAGAATTTAGGATTCTACAAATCAATTATTCTGCATCACAGAGTGGATGGATACCTTATGGAGGGGTGTCAGTCCCTTCTGATTTGAGATTCTTTGATTCAGTAAAACATATTACAGTAGTAGAAGCTATTTTTTCTTTCTCTCCTTGAACTTTCTAAAAAGAGCCCTTAGTGGTAGTTACATAGGCAGCAAAGATTGATGTAATAAAGGTAAAAATAAAATGGCAAAGACCTCAAAGTTCTAATACAGGTATGAGAGCTTTGTCATCATTAAGAATTCAAAACTTAGGGGCTGCTAGGTGGCTCAGCAGATAGAGTACTGGCTCTAGAATCAGAAGGACCTGAGTTCAAATCCAGCATCAGACACTTGACACTTACTAGCTATGTGACCATGGGCAAGTCAACTCAAAACTTAGTATATTCTTACCTGTCCTTTAAAGTTCAACTCAAAAGTCACTTCCTCTATGAAAACAACCTTCAGCAACAGCCGTTGCCTGGCACTCTGCACTTCTTTCATGTCCTTACCTATATCTGTATAGTAATACCTCATATGTCTAGACAAACTGTTTACAAACTGATTTTCTTAACAACCGCCCTATGAAGAAAATAGTACAGGTGTCATTATCTCCATTTTACAGATCAGGAACACAAGATTCAGAGAAGGAAAAAAAATGACTTCTCCCTGGTCATATAAAAAGTATACAGATTTGAATCCAAGTATTCTGATCCCAAATCTAGTATGCTTTTGAATACTCCATGCTTCCTCTCCTACAATGTCAGGTAAAATACTTATACACATGTGTTTTATCCTTCCACTAGACTTGCAACCTGATCAGGGCAAGGGCCATATTATTTAAATTTTATAATTCCCCCCATCATCTACTACAAAAATCTACCTGTAGACAGTCAAGCATTTTGTTGATTAATCAATTGAATAAACAGATTGCATTTTGAACAGGAAGTTTAATTTCTCTAGTTTTCCCATTTCTTTCCTTCCTCTGCACACACCAAAGAAAGAAGCAAACATCTTTCTCCCACTTGAGAACTGTCACTTGTTCATGGCTCACCTCACTCATTTAGCTTTTTGCCTAGGGCTACTCCACTTCATCTTCCTCTCAAAGCTCTGCCATGGGCAATTGATTACCAGTGTCTGTTCCAAGCTCACCACATCCAACCTGGAAACAGTTTAATCATTAGAAATTTTGAGTATTAGGTTCCTGTTTTGTCAATATGGTGTGGTGGATAGAGCTTGGCCTGGAGGTCAGAACACCAGGCTATGACATTTACTAGCCATGTGACCTTCAGCAAATTAGTTCCCCTCTCTTTTCCTCAGTTTCTTCCTCCTGTAAACTGAGAATAATCAACTACACCAGAGTTCTTATGAGGAAAATGCTGGGCAAATCACAAGGAAGCATAGGATTTGGGGAATTGTGTTCTGGTTTTGGTGGTGGTGGTGGTTGATTGATTAGTTGGTTGGTTTGTTGGTGGGTTGTCAAGATATCTGAAAGGAGGCTTTCATAAGAAGAAGTTAGAAAGAGATCAATGTTCTTGTTTCAAAGAAACCCACATCATTCACGACAGCTATTCCCTCAGGCACCTTAGCTCATATATTTTCCAACATTCTCTCAAAGAAGGCCTCACTTTTTCCTACAAGCCAATTATCTTTCTCTATACTTAATTATAAGGTAGAGCCCAACTATACAGAAAAACAAGCTGGGTGGGCAGTAGTTGCAAAAACCTTAAGTGTTCATAATTCTTCTTTCCAAAACTCTCCCTCAGTAGAGTTAACAGAATGGATAGTGGGTCAGACTTGTAGTTAGGAAGACCTGACTTTGAAAGCAGCTTCAGATGCTTACTAGCTGAGTGATCCTTGAAAAAACACTTAACCTATCTCAGATTCAGGTTCCTCAACTGTAAAATGAGAATAATAATGTCACCTCCCTCATGGAGTTCTTGTTAAGATCAAATGAGATACATTAATACATATAAAGTGTGTTCAAATTAGAATATATGGAAAGTACTATATGTATGAAGCTATTATCTACTGCTTCGTCATCATTAGTTAACTTTGCCTCATCCCTCCCCCCATTCATCTGTTTTTTCTTCACCCAACTTGGAGACAAAAGATTTGAGTTTGAGCTCTGACGATCTCCTTGTCAAATCTGTGACCCTGGACAAGGCACCGTATGTTTTCAAGTCTTTGTTTCCTCATCTGTAAAATGGGAATGATAATCCACTCATTATCTACCTCACATGGTTGTTGTGAAGACAGTGACATATATATATATATATATATATATATATATATATATATATATACATATATATATATATATATGAAATTATAGAAAATAGAGCTATTGTTACCATTTCTGAAATGGGTAAAAATGAAGGGTATTTTCCACATAAATCATCAGCATTTCTATACATGAACAACAAAGCTCGACAGCAAGAGATAGAGAAATTCCATTTAAAATAACTGTAGACAATATAAAATATTTGGGAGTCTACCTGCCAAGACAAACCCAGGAACTCTATGAACACAATTACAAAACAGTTTTCACACAAATAAAATCAGGTCTAAATAATTGGAAAAATATAAATTGCTCATGGATAATCCAAGCTAATAAAATAAAAATGACAATTCTACTTAAATTAATTGACTTATTCAGTGCCAATCAGACTACCTAAAAATTATTTTATAGAACTAGATAAATAATAACAAAATTCATCTGGAAAAACAAAAGGTCAAGAATATCAAGGGAACTAATGAAAAAAAATGCACAGGAAGGTGGTCTAGTTGTACCGAATCTGAAGCTTTACTATAAAGTGGCAGTCATCAAAACTATTTGGTATTGGCTAAGAAATAGAGTGGAGGATCAATGGAATAGGTTAGGCACAGAAGACACAGTAGTAAATGCTTTAGTAATGTCTTGTTTGATAAACCCAAAGACTCCAGCTTCTGGAATAGGAACTCAGTATTTGACAAAAACTGCTGGGAAAACTGGAATATAATATGGAAGAAATTAGGCATAGACCAACACCTTACACCATATACTAAAATAAGGCCAAAATGGGTACATGATTTAGACATAAAAGGTGATACCATAGGTAAATTAGAAGAAGGAATAATTTGTCTCTCAGATCTATGGCAAGGAGAACAATTTATGACCAAACAAGAGATAGAGAATATTATGAAATGCAAAATGGATGATTTTGATTACATTAAATTAACAAGTTTTTGTACAAACAGAAGCAATGCAGCCAAAATTAGAAGAGAAGCAGAAATCTGGGAAACAATGTTTACAGCCTGTGTTTCTGATAAAGGTCTCATTTCTAAAATATAGAGAGAACTAAATCAAATTTACAAGAATGCAAGTCATCCCCCAATTAAGAAATTGTCAAAGGTTAAGAACAGGCATTTTTCAAATGAAATCAAAGCTATCTATTGTCATATGAAAAAATGCTCTAAATCACTATTGATTAGAGAAATTCAAATTAAAATAACTCTGAGTTACCACCTCAAACCTATCAGATTGGCTAATATGACAAGAAAGGAAAGTAATAAATGTTGTAGAATCTGTGGAAAAATTGGGAACACTAATGCATAGATGTTGGAGTCATGAACTGATCCAACCATTCTGGAGAGGAATTTGGAACTATGCCCAAAGGGCTATGGGACTGTTCATACCCTTTGACTCATTAATACCGCTACTATGTCTGTATCCCAAAGATATCATAAAAAAGGGAAAAGGACCCACATATACAAAAATATTTATAGCAGCTCTCTTTGTGGTGGCAAAAAATTGGAAACTGAGGGAATGCCTATCAAATGGAGAATGGCTGAACGAGTTGTGGTATATGAGTATAATGGAATACTATTGTGCTAAAAGAAATGAGGAACAGGCAGATTTTAGAAAAACCTGGAAAGACTTAAGTGGACTAATGCTGAGTGAACATTGTACACAGTAACAGCAACATTATATGATGATCACCTGTGATAGACTTAGCTCTTCTCAGCAATATAATGATCTAAGATAATTCTAAAGACTCAGGATGAAAAATGCTCTCCAGATCCAGAAAAAAGAACTGTGAAGTCTGAATGCAGATTGATCCATACTATTTCTACTTTTTTGTTGTTTTTTTGAGGTTTTTCCCTCTTGTTCTGATTCTTTTCACAACATAACTAATGAAGAAATATGTTTAATGTGATTGTAGACATATAACCTATATCATATTTCTTTCTGTCTTTGGAGAAGAGGGAGGGAAGGGAGGAAGGGAGAAAAATTTGGAACTCAAAATGTTATAAAAACAAATGTTAATAATTATCTTTATGTGTACCTGGAAAAAATACTATTAAGATTGAAAAAAGAAGGGTATTTTTTTCTCTCTTGGCCAATGAATATTTTCCATTAGGGTGCTCTTGACCTGCCTTAGCCATATTTGTTTCATCAGTATTTTCTTGAAATTATAGAACTTTAGAGTTGGATAATTCCCACAGGGACATCTACTCTAATCCATTCCTGAAGCAAGACTTTCCTCTATAATATCCCCAATATGAGGATATCAACTTCTATTTAAAGACCTCCAGTCATGGGGTACACACAACCTCCTGAGATAGCCACTACACTTACAAGTACACGGGCCCCAAGAATCCAGACCCTTTAACACTCTTTTTATCTTATCCATGTGACTTACTCTTTCCACCATTTGAGAATGCTCCTCCATGGCTTCTTAGCCTGGGGAATTCTTGTCACAGTTTTTCATCAAATTCTCTAAACAGCCTCTAACCAACAAACCAGAGGTATTCTTTTTTGGAAGTTTGTTTTAAATATTTTCCAGCTATCAATCCCACTCTTAGGCTATCCCTCAATTAGTTGTTGCTTTTGTTACTTGACTACTCTGCCTTCCTTTCCACTCAAGTACGTCCTTGGTGCTGCCTTTAGCATCACTTCTCATGCAACATGTCATCATGTGGTAATTTGCTTGTAATTGGCTGACACCCACCTTGCAGTGTCTCCTTGCCCTCTTGGTCACCTGCCATTGTAATTCTTCTGAGATCGGAACGTTCCATGATTCATGGCCATATAGCATCACTCGAAGAATATTGGCATTGAAAAGATGGGCTTTTGCAGCAGCAAGCCGTAATACCACCAGGAACATTTTTATTAAAAGAAAAACAAAACAAAGACCCTTGTATAAGCAATCATTAATCCTAAAGATGCAAATCTCTAAAGTCACTTTAACCTTCTTCATTTACAACCCACATTCACTAAGGGGTTTCTCAGGCCTGATACTGGGCAGGATAATTGTCTGTTCCACATCTCTGGTAACACAAACATAGATCAAGGCACAGAGTTTAATGGGCCAATAACAGAACTTAAAATAATAACATCTCATATTTTTAGAGTACTTTACATTTTACAAAGCCTTTTTCTCTCAGCAACCCATCAAATAGTTTAAGGGTTGTCACCTATAACAGACATTGGACTGCTTCCATTTGGAAACAAAAAGCAGAACTAGAAAAAATGGATGGAAGGTACAGAGAGGCAAATTTTGGCCCAATCTAAGGAAAATGTCCTAATAACTAGAGCTCTCCCAAAATGGAAAAATAGGTTACCTTAGAAGGCAATATAGGCTGGATAACTAATTTTGAGCAATGTTTTAGCAGGAATTCTTGAGTAAGGAACAGTTTTGACAAGATAACCTCTAAGGTCTATTCTAGGTCTAATTATTATTATGATGCAATGATCTCTGAAGTCCCTCCTAACTCTGAGATTCTATAGATTTATGATGCTGTGACACTTTCCCTGTCATCCTCTAAGTTTTTAGTCATATTGGGTTTCTAGCTACATCCCAGATCTTTACATGTGTTAATGCCATGTCTCATTCCTGGAACATACTCCCTCCACATCTTTGCAACATCCCTCTACATCCAGCTCAAGTTTTGCCTCCTGCAGAAAACCTTATCTAATTTCTCCATGAACTTCTTTGACCTTTCATATGCCCTCTATTTCTAACTTGCATTATAATCATTTGTATATCTTTCTCATCCCTAAATTAGACTTTTGATTTTCATATACATGCCCCTAGCGGTAAGTGGAGTGCCTTACACACTAATGTTTGTTGAATTAAGGTAGATAATCCAAAGGTTATTGGCATTGCAGAGTCTCTCAGAAACTCACCTCTACTGATCTAAGTGATGAATGAACAGAAATCCCCCTTACACTGTCTCTCAAAAGGGGCCATACAGCTTCTGCTTCCAATTGTCCAGTGAAGAACAATTCACTGTCCACTTTGGGACAGATTATATTCTTTGGAAATTATTCTTTTTATTGAGCTTTTAAAAATTCTATTATGCAATACATACCAATTGCTCTGGGTTCAGCCTTATGAGGGAGAAGAAAGACAAATTTCATCTCAACTCATTTCAACTGTCCCTAGGACAGTTCATCAAATACTTGAAAGATAATTATCATGTCCCCCTTAAGCCACCCTCTTATCCTCATTAAACATCCCCAGTACCTTCAACTCATCCACATATGATAGAATTTTCCATCCTCTTGCTATGATAGTTCTTAAAAATGTATCACTTTTATCTGAATACTGTCCTCCAGAATGGGGCTGACTAAAGCAGAGTATAGATAATAGGACTATCTCACCCCATACTCTGTCTCTCAGTATAACATAAACTCACTTTAGATTTTAAGACTGACAAATTTCATTGTTGATTTAATGAACCTAGAGTACACTCAAATTCCCAGATTTTTTTCATATTAACTGATGTCTACTCACACCTCTCCCATCCTGACTTGAGTAATTGATTACCTAAACCTGTATAGAAATTTGCATTTACTCCAACTACATTTTACATATCTCATGAATATGCAAATATAATAAACCTGTCATCTATGACTTCATCCAAGTCATTGATTAAAATGTTGAACACCACAAAGCCAGACACAGATGCACTAGAGATCTACCTCCAAAACGACATGAAACCAGGGATGACTTTATGGTGATTATTATTTAATAGTTTTATGCTCTAAAAAGTGGTTCATATTCATATTTCAGGATATAATTACTCTCCTTTATTGCTTATAAATGTTTACTGGAAGAGGGATGGATGTAGAAAGTTATTCTGTTTTCTATAATTCTACATTGGTACTCTTTAAGTACTGTGATCCAATCAAATCCAACTATATGTCTAGCTCTATGGATATCTAATTTGTTCTTGTTTTAGCTTTTTTGGTTACATGCCCAATTCATTGATCTCCTCTTTTTCTTTTTTATTCATATAGGCATTTAGATATATAAAAATTTCTGTATGCATTGCTTTGGCTGCATCCCATAAGTTTTGGTATGTTGTCTCATTATTGTCATTCTCTTGGATGAAGTTCTTTATTGTTTCTTTGATTTGTTGCTTGACCTAATTATTCTTTAGGATGATATTATTTAGTTTCCAATTAATTTTCAGTCAACCTTTCCATGGCTCTTTATTACATGTAATTTTTATTGCATCATGATCTAAGAAAGATGCATTTACTATTTCTGCCTTTCTACATTTGACTATAAGGTTTCTGTGCCCTAATACATGGTCAATTTTTGAATATGTGCCATGTACTACTGAGAAAAAGGTATATTCCTTTCTATCCCCATTCAATTTTCTCCAGATATCTATCATATCTAACTTTTCTAACATTCTATTCACCTCTTTAACTTCTTTCTTATTTATTTTGTGGTTAGATTTATCTAATTCTGAGAGGGGAAGGTTCAGATCCGCTGCTAGTACAGTTTTGCTGTTTATTTCCTCTTGTAACTCATTTAACTTCTCCTCTAAGAATTTGGATGCTATACCAATTGGTGCATACATGTTTAGTATTGATATTACTTCATTATCTACCATACCTTTTAGCAAGATAGTTTCTTTCCTTATCTCTTTTAATGAGATCTATTTTTTGCTTTTGCTTTGTATTAGATAAAGATTGCTACCCCTGCTTTTTTACTTTAGCTGAAGCATAATTCATTCTGCTCCAACCTTTTACCTTTACTCTGTGTGTTTCTCTGTGCTTCAGATGTGTTCCTTGTAAATAACATATTGTAGGATTCTGATTTTTAATACACTCTGCTATTCACTTCCATTTTATGGGAGAGTTAATCCCATTCACATTCACAGTTAAGATTATTAACTGTTTATTCCCCTCCATCCTCTTTTCCTCTTTGTACTCTTTTTTCCCTTCTTTCATCTTATTGCTCTTGACCAGTGCTTTGCTTCTGACCACTGCCTCCCTCAATCTGCCCTCCCTTTTATCAGTTTCCCTTCCTTTTCTTTCCCTTTTATTCCCCTGCTTTTTACCATGGTAACCTTTACTTCTGTTTACCCTTTATTCCCCTGCTTCTGCCTTCCCTTCTATCAATACCACCCTTTTACCCTTCCCCTTTTGCTTCCTTAAAGAGTAAGCTGGGGACAGCTAGGTGGCACAGTGGATAGAGCACCAGCCCTGGAGTCAAGAGGACCTGAGTTCAAATCTGGCCTCAGACACATGACACTTACTAGCTATGTGACCCTGGGGAAGTCACTTAACCCCAATTGCCTCATCAAAAGAAAAAGAGTAAGCTAAGTTTCTTTATACAAATGGTCATATATGTTATTCCCTCCCTGAACCAAATCTGATGAGAGTAAGGTTGAGACAATGCTCACCCCTCCCTTCTTTCCCTCTATTGTAATGAGTTCATTTTGTGCCTCTTCAGATGATGTAATTAGCCCAATTCCACCTCCCCCAGTCTCCTTTTATTCTGCCCCTTAAGTTTCTTTATATCATCATATCAAAGTCAATTTAATAACAATACCTTAATAGAGATACAGATCCCAAGAATTAAATAGTATTATCCTCCCTCATAGGAATGTAAACAGTTCCCCTTACCTCTTTATACTTCTCTTGAGTCTTGCATTTTAAGATCAAATTTTCTGTTCAGTTCTGGTCTTTTCTTTTTTCAGGAAATCTTGGAAGTCCCCTATTTCATTGAATGCCCATCTTTTCTCCTGAAAGATAATTATCAGTTTTGCTGGGTAGTTGATTCTTGGTTGTAATCCAAGTTCCTCTGCCTTCTGGAATGTCATATTCCAAGCCTTGAAATCCTTTAATGGTGAACCTGCTAAGTCCTGTGCAATCCTGACTGTGTCTCCATGATATTTAAATTGTTTATTTTTTGTCTGTTTGGAGAATTTTCTCCTTCACCTGATAATTCTGGAATTTGGCTAAAATATTCCTTGAAGTTTTACTTTTGGGGCCTCTTTCAGGAGGTGATCAGTGGATTCTTTCAGTGATGGTTTTATCCTCTGATTCTTGAATATCAGGGTAGTTTTCCTTGATAATTTCCTGGAATATGGTGTCTAGACTCTTCTTGATCATGGCTTTCAGGTAGTCCAATAATTCTTAGATTATCTCTCCTGCATCTATTTTCCAGGTCAGTTGTTTTTCCAATGAAGTATTTCACATTTTCTTCTATTTTTTCAATCTTTTGATTCTGCTGGACAGATTCTTGGTGTCTCATGGAGTCATTAGCTTTCATCTGCCTGATTTTAATTTTTAGGGCATTATTTTCCTCAGTAAGCTTTTGCAACTCCTTTTCCATTTGGCCAATTGTATTTTTTAAGGAATTGTTTTCTTCAGTCAATTTTTGTACTCCTTTTTCCAGCATTTCTCTCATTTCTTTTTCCATTTTTCTTCTACCTCTCTCATTTGGTTTTTAAAAGCATTTTTGAGCTCTTCATAGAAGACTTTTTGGTCTTGAGACAAGATCATCTTCCCACTTGAGTCTTCACTTGTAGGTATTTTGACAAACTCATCTGAGTTTGTGTTTTGGTCTTTCCTTTCACCATAGAAGCTGTCAATGCTAAGGGTCCTTTTTTGTTTCTTACTTATATTGTAGCCTATTTTTAAACTTATAAAGTTAAAGTCTGTTCCTGGAGCACAGGGGTCACTGTTGCAAGCTTCTTACCACTCTCACTTGCACCACTCTCAGCTGAGGCATGCTGCCTGCTGAGCTGAGCTGCCCGCTGAGCCAAGCTGTGCTGAGCTGCCCTCCCCTTTCTCCCAGGTGAAACAGACCTTTCCTGAAGTCTCCTAAATTATCTCAAGTAGGAGTATTGTGTCTCTCTGTCTCTCTCTTTTTGTAGGGTCTATAGTTCCAGAATATGTTTAGAGACTTGATTTAATGTTGTTTTTGAGGGAAACATGGAAGAGCTCAGGCAACTTCCTGGCTTCTCTCCACCATCTTGGCTCCACCTCCACTTCCAGATCTATAGATATCTAGCTTATATATCCTCATTTTGTTATAAATAAATATATAAAGAATATAAGGATGAAAAGGAAATTTTCTTCAGTCAAGAATCTTATTTGTATTGGAGAGATAACATGTACACATATAAGCATATTAATATACACACATGTCTATATAAATAAATTGCAAGGTAGTAAGTTGGGGCCCTAGCATCTAGGGGAATTTGGAGACTTTAAGTGGTGTTTTGAGCTGTCTATAATGAAGAAGGAGGAGGAGGAGGAGAAGGAGAAGGAGAAAAAAGAAGAGGAAGAGGAAAGGAGCAAGAAGAATTTATATAATGGCTATTATGTGCCAGACACTATACTAAGTGCTTTACAAATATCATCTTATTTGATCCTCACAACAATCCTGAAAGATAGGTACTATTATCATCCTCATTTTACAATTAAGGAAACTGAAACAAATGCAGGCTAAATGCCTTGCCCAGAGTCACATAGCTAGTAAGTATCTGAGTCTAGATTTGAACTCGGATCTTCCTGACTCCAGGCACAGCATTTTATCCACTGCACCACCTCCTTCGAATCACAATGTTAATTGTGCTTCTAACAGAGAGAGAAGAAAAGGTAGTCTATTCCAGCAATTTGGGTCCAGAAATGAAGTATCCTATGTGAGAAACAACAAGGCTAGCTTGTTTGGACTGCAGGGGCCAGGAGAAGAAGAAAAATATAATGAAGTGTGAATGGTTAGTTGGGGTCAGGAGAGTTTATATTTTATCCTAGAGGCAAAAGAGAGCCACTAGATTCTACCGAGGAGGAGAGGAACATGGTCCAATGGAATCTTTAGGATAGTGTGTGATGGCTGAATGGAGGTTGGATTAGGGTGGGGAGAAACTTGAATCAGAGAGACTAATTAGGAAGGCTTTAACAATACATTAGATAAGAAGTAATGAGGGCCTAAACTAAGGTGGGAGCTGTGTGAATAGTAAGAAGGAGTGAAGTAAAAATGATGCTATGGAAGTGGAAATAGCAAGCCTTGGCATCTGAATAGATATATGGGGAGAAGGAAAGCTTGTGGTTGAGGATAACACTGAAGTTGTGGACATGGGAGACAGAATAATAATGGTTTCCTCAGCAGGACTGGTGAAGTTTGAAAGAAGATTGGGTTTGGGCAGAAAGATAATGAATTCTGTTTTGAACTTAATGAGTTTAAGATGCTTATGGGACACCCAGTTTTAAATGTTTAATAGGCAGTTGGTGTTACAAAACTGAAGCTCAGGAGAGAGACTAGATATATACTATGAGAGTCTTAAGCATAGAGATAAAGCTTAAATCCATGGATGCTGAAAAGGTCACCAAATGGAAGAACATGGAGGAAAAAAGAAAATAATCCAGAGCAGAATCTTGGGGAGACCCCACAGTTAGAAGCTGTGATATGGATAATGGCCAACAAAGGAATTAAGGTGAGGTTGAATAGGAACACATTCTAGAATTCTGGTAAGAATCAGACAGATTCATTGTCCTAAGTATTGATTTTTAATTTTGCAGTCAAGAGATCATTCTACTTGGCAAATACAATAGAAGCAAAGAACTAGCTCCCTTCTTTCTCTCATTTCTCATTCCACCCACCTCAACAGTGATCCCATCACTTCTTTGATCCTCTTCTTTACCTGAAGAAGCTTTTTAAAGTCATTTTTGTCGTCCTTTGTATTCATCATCAGCCTCAAGTCGTTCTGTCCATTCACATTCCTGATACTACTCCTATGAGGCCATGCCACTCTTTGGAATTTATCATGCTCTTGCTCTTCAACTTCTATATATGCCATCTCTTAAATCTCAAATAGATGATGAGTACCATGTTCATCTGTATTGATCTCTTCCAACTGCACTTCGATCTTCTTCAGGGGATTATTTCCTATTTGTGTTTTTAGAAATTTATCTTTTAAGAGCATCCCATTTATCTTGGGCTAACTTCCCACAACATCATATTTATTATCTCTGAACTCTGAAATATGTTACACCTAAGTATTTGGTACATGGTGTTGTGGCAAGAAACCTACTTTATTACAATATGGGATACAAGTTCTTCTACCTAGAGGGTTTCTATACCTGGATTTTTGCCTCAAACAAAGACATCAGGGACTAGTTAGAGATATATAAGACTTTAAATTGAGACAGAGTCACACTTCTATCTTTTCCTAATTGGGACTCCGAGTTATTGTGATTTCACCAGTACCTTTTTTGTGTGATATGAACTCCATAAAATAGCAGAGAACATGACCAAATGAACCTAGGAGCCATTATACGGCCCCTAGGCTAAAAGTGAACTAGCTATTATAAAAGGGTGTGGCTAACTAAATCTCTAGCTTCCAATGTGACCAAAGAAGAAACTTGGAAACAAGTGAGGCCTTTTGCTCCTCCCTCTCCAGAAGGGAAGAGATCAATACTTGTCAGTGTTCATGCCTTAATCCTAGTGTGTTTGCTGTGGTGACCTCCCTACATCATGGGTCAGTCTTAGAATTATTGTAATTAGCAATTGTTTTTGCTAAGAAACTTTAAGAGTCTTCTTGTCCCAGACTAATATTTTTGCTATGGTAAATTAGACCATCTTTTGTCTCAATTCTTACCTCGCCCTTAATTATTCAATAGGTCTTGTCTCAAACAAACTGAAGCCTGAGAAATGACCTTGATTTAGAAAGTCCAAGGTCATCCACTGCAGCCTGGGCCATCCCTAATCATCTTGACTTTTGTCTTGCCACTGGACTTTGATGACTCTGGAAAAGAGAGTGACTTTGTCCAACTTTGCCTCACTTAAATCCAATTCACATGCAGAAAAAAGGAGAAAAAAGGAAATTTACATGGTAATTTTGTGGTATATTTGAAAGGAATAGCAAGTTGTACATAGCAGAGTTGTAGTTTCATGTCCAATCATTGTTTTATTGCACTATTATGGAAATCCTTGTTTTATTACCTTAATATATATTAATATAATTTTAAAAAGGAAAAAAATCCAATTCACAGGCAAGCTATTATCCTCATAATGTCATTGTTCTTCTTAGAAAATGAAGGATGGACAACAAGGACTTCACTTCCCAGACCTCTATATACCAGTTTCCATGCAATCATACCCATGACCCCAGTTTACTCAACCCTGTCATTCCACTTCTGGAACCATAATCACAATCACTGCTCCAGGAAAAGGTATCTCAATCTATTCACTTATGTCTCCACTCACCACCCCTGTAACTTTCCAAACCAAAACACCCATCTTGTCTCTCAGTACTGTAGAATGGTATTCTCCTCTCTCATTCCCATTAGATATATTCTATATATATATATATATATATATATATATATATATATATATAGCCTATATGGTTGCAGGACAGCAGCTGGTTTCATTTTTTATTTGTTTCCTGAGCACTTACTACAGTGCTTAGCACATTGTAGCCTTTAATAAATGTTTTTTCTACATTTTCATTCATTCATAACTCATTACAAAGTTGTATGCCATATATTGCTGCAATCTTATACAAGAAGAAATATCAATTGGCACATAGAATTGTTCTCCTTTGTGAGATAATTGGGTTTTTCAATATGAGTGATTTTCCCACAGTTGCTTAGAGTATACAGAAAACACAGACAGCATAGGTTTACAACTAATTAACAATTAGCCTTAGTAGTAGTTTGTGCTGTGTTTCAGAAGACATAAAAGAGACTTTCTCATGTACTCATCTGTTGTTGGCCTTAGAGGTCTGAGACAGGCTAGATGGTCTTTTGGTTGTCTTGGCCTAAGAATGGGAATAAAAGGAAACAAAGCCTAGGGATTACATGTAACTGCACATTGAGCATCAAACTGGAAGCTTATCCTAACATGGTATTTATTATTCACATCAATCAAGGGAAGATATAGTGAGGCCCTTTCTGTACAACCACAGATGACCCCTTTGATGCCATCCAATATTGTAAGATGCCTAGATTTCTTTTCCTTTTTTATCATGAATTTTTATCATGGAGTGGTCATTAATCCCAAGATTTCAATCAATATACCTTTGGCAACCAGTTCCTTCTTGTTAGTCAGAGTAAGGTTCAAAATAACAGTTCCTCCTACTTTTATGGAGAATAATTTGGAACTATGCCCAAAGGGCTATAAAACTGTGCATACCCTTTGACACAACAATACCACTAATAGGTCTAAATCTCAAGATATCAAAGAAAAGAGAAAAAGGCCTATCTGTAAAAAATATTTAGAGATGCTCTTTTTGAGGTGACAAAGAATTGGAAATTGAGGACATGTCCATCAATTGGGAATGGCTAAACAAATTATGGTATACCATTGTGATGGAATACTACTTTGCTATAAGAAATGATGAGCAGGAGGGTTTCAGAAATATCTGGGAAGATCTATATGAACTGATGCAAAGTGAAGTGAGCAGAACCAGAAGAACATTGTACACAGTAACAACAATATTGTAATGGTGTTCGATAGGGAAAGACTTGACTACTTTGATGAAGACAATGATACAAGATGATTCTGAAGGACTCTTGATGATAAACGCTCTCTTGCCTCCAGAGAAAGGACTGATGAATTCTGAGCACAAACTAAAGCATGTTTCCCTTTTTTTTCTTTCCTGCTTTTTTGTAACATGGCTATATTTTGCATGATTTCACATGTATAATTTATATAATGCTTGATTTCTCAGTGGATAGGAGGAAGAGAAGAAAAATTTTAAATCAGTTTTTTAATTAATGTTAAAACATAAATGATTGAAAGACAAAACAAATAATGGTCACCACCTGTGTGACCTTGGAAGAGTCACACACAGACACACAGTATAATACACATAATATAATAATCCCATTCTTTGCTTTCTTTGACTTTTTTTTTTTTTGCGGGGCAATGGGGGTTAAGTGACTTGCCCAGGATCACACAGCTAGTAAGTGTCAAGTGTCTGAGGCCGGATTTGAACTCAGGTACTCCTGAATCCAGGGCCAGTGCTTTATCCACTGTGCTATCTAGCTGCCCCCCATTTCTTTGACTTTTGAAGAGCAAAATCATCACTAAAACAACGAAAGGTTTCATCAACTGTTTAACTTTAGTCAGAGTGCAAATCAAGTCAGCCAGCAAATCAATCAATTTTAAAATATTTATTAGCTACTCATTTGGTTTATGGGACATGTTTTCCTATATCTAACGCCAGCTCCTTATTATTTTTTCTAGTTCTATAAAGAAATTCTTTGGTATTTTGATTAGTATAGCACTTAATAAGTAATTTAGGTAAAATTGCAATTTTTATTATGTTAGCTCAGCTTACCTATGAGCAATTAGTGTTTCTCCAATTGTTTAGATTACTCTCTTATTTGTTCAAGATATATTTTGCAATTGTGTTCATACAGTTCTTGGGTTTGTTTCAGTAGACAGAATGTCTGCAGTTTGGGGTTTTTTTTTATCTTTTGTTGTGGGGCAATGAGGGTTAAGTGACTTGCCCAAGGTCACACAGCTAGTAAGTGTCAAGTGTATGAGGCCAGATTCGAACTCAGGTCCTCCTGAATCCAGGGCCAGTGCTTTATCCACTGTGCCAACTAGCTGCCTCCTTCTGCAGTTATTTTAAATGGAATTTCTCTTTCTCTCTCTTGTTGCTGTACTTAGTTGGTAATATGTACAAATGCTGATTATTTATATGGGCTTATTTTATATCCTGCAACTTTGCAAAAGTTCTTAATTGTTTCAGAACCATATTTCTATCTTTAGTGTAACCTCCACTATATCTCAATGACATGTAAAGTCGAACTTACCTCCTTGAAATGGGATTTTTAATTTACCCATTTATAGACATGATGTATTTTTATATAGATGTCTGAGGTGATGATGTTTGTTTCCCTTTCCTCTTCTTTCCACTGAAGGAATTTCAAAACTTCTTCCTATATTCCTGCTTCTTTGTTCATAGTTTCTCCTCTGTCCCATTTTATTGATGAAGAAACTATAGATGAGAAAGGCTGAGTTTTCCAAGGTCACACAATCTATGTCAGCACAATGACCCAGAAGCAGCAATTCTGTCTCCCAGAAGATAAACATTCTTTCCATTTTACTATGCTCCCTCATTTACAACAAAGAGGTGAAACTGGCTAATACTTATGCCACATATTTCACAAGACTGCTGTAAGAAAAGTGCTTTATGAATCTTAAGGGGCTATAGAAATGCAAGTAGGTAATGATTGTAGTTGTTTTTTCAATTCTATATATCTGCTCATTCCTCTCCTTCCTTCAAAGTTTCTTCTCATCCTTGAAATGTGTACATTCCCCAAGATGTGTTCTGTCTCTGTCTGTCTGTCTCTCTTTCTTGCTCACTTTCTGACCTAAACTCCTTGATAATTCATCTTGTTTCATTATTTCCACTTTGTCATCCACTGCTAAAGGATTTCCAAATACCAATCAAAGGATTTTAAATTTAACTGTCCAAATATCTCCTAAATATCACAGTTGGAATATCCCGCCATGACATCAAGCATGAGACATTTAACACTCAATTCCTTATCTTCTCCTACAAACCGTCTCTTCCTCCAGACTTATTTGCTTCTGTCAGTGGTGCTACCATGTGTTCAGTCACAAAAGTTCCAAATCTTCATGTCACTTTTAAATCTAATATTCAAGACCTATCCCATCTACCCCCCTGAAATAGCATGATATAATGAAAAGAATTCTTGACTTGAAGTCAAGAGACTTGGATATGAATTCTGGTCACTATCTTTGTTGGTTTCCTTATCATAAAAATAATACCATACTATCAAATTGATGACATCCTTATGGGGAAAAATGACTTTGTAAACCCTATCACAATGTTGAAATAGAAGATGTTACTTTATAATAAATGACCAAAATTCTGTTGTTTTTACATTCAAAATCTTTTGGTGATGAAGACATAGAGAAAAGGGGCTGGAACAGAAAGAATAAGAGTGCCAACAACCAACTGCACTGACCTTACAATATCTTCAAAGGCCAGACCTGCCTGAACAGCCTTGTTTCCTTGAATAACTCATTATAGCTCAGGCAACCATGAACTCATCTCAACTTTTTTTTTTTCCCCAGATGTTCATATTTTCCGCCTGATCTACCTTTCTGGGTAATGAGTTACTGAACATTATTCCCCAAGGTGTGAAGTAGGAATTCCTGCTCTTTGTCCAGGATTTCCCACTCTCAAGGCCAGGATGCAGATAATTCTACATAGGCACGTATTTATAGCAAAACACATATCAACATTAGAATTAGACAAGAGGCATCATGGTGATAGGGAAAGCAGACTATATTGGGATTCTGGAAAACTGAGTCCTAGCTTTGGTTCTGGAGATTAAATTCACTGTGTGAAACTTGGGTAAATCATCTTTTAACCTTACTGGATTCAAATTACTCATCTGTAAAATAGGGGTTACGATACTAGCTCAAGCTGCCTCATGAGGTCATTATAAAGATTTATAGAAGTCTAGAGTTGAGGGTAGCTAGGTGGTGCAGTGGATAAAGCACTAGACCTGGATTCAGGAGGACCTGAGTTCAAATCCAGCCTCAGACACTTGACACTTACTAGCTTGTGACTCTGGGTAAGTCACTTAACCCTCATTGCCCCCCGCCCCCCAAAAAATGTCTAGAGCTGGAAGTCTAGAAGAACCTAGAAACATAGGATATTTGAATCATGGACTTAGAGCTAGAAGAGACCTTTAAATTCATGGAGTCCAATCCCTTCATTTTACAGGTGAGGAAATTGAGTAGTTAAATAATAAAAGCTAGTATTTACAAAGCACTTCAAGGTTTGCCAAACACTTTGCACATGCTATCTCATTTGATCTTCACCACAACCCTGTGACATGGGTACTGTTATTATCTCAATTTTACAGTTGGGGAAACTGAGGCTGGGAAAGGTTAGATGAATTACCTAGGATCACATGGTAAATGATTATCTGAGGCAGGATTTGAATTCAAGTCTTCCCAACCCCAAGTCCCATATTCTATCCACTTTGCCAATTAACTGCCTATGAGACTTGCCCAGACAATAAGGAAATGATTCAAACCCATGTTCTCTTGATTTTAGGTCCTTTTTTTTGCAGGAAAATGAGGGTTAAGTGACTTGCCCAGGGTCACACAGCTAGTAAGTGTCAAGTGTCTGAAGCCGGATTTGAACTCAGGTCCTCCTGAATCCAGGGCTGGTGCTTTATCCACTGTACCACCTAGCTGCCCCCCCCCCCACCAATACTCTCTTAACTGTATAATCCAACTCATTTGAGGGAACTGAATCTCAGAGAGAGTGAAGCTGGAAGAGATTTTTTTTAACATAAAACCTATTTGTCAGATTGGACAAATGCCTTAGAACATAAAATACCAGAGTTGGCAGAGGCATGAGAACATAGAACATATTATGTCAGATTTGGAAGGGATCTTAAAATATAGAAAACAGAATGCTGTAAGTGAAAGTGACTTTAGAACATAGAATATCAAAGCTAAATGGCACCTTAGAGATAATTCATCTAGTCCAAATCAGATAGGGAAAATGAGGGTCAGAGAAAATTAATCTCCCAAGGTCACACAGTTATAAATGGATGAAGTACTGACTAGAACTCAGGTGCTCTGACTCCCATCAAGAGTTCTTACCATTGATTCAGGATACTGGGATAATGGATTTAAACACATGATATAAATATATGCTATTCTTATTTTTGTTATTCCCTCTAGAGATAAAACTAGAATTTCCTTTTCCCAAAGGCCTCTGTGCTCTACAGAAGTTGGGGCTCATTTACCACTGGGGTGTTGTGCTAATTCTTCCTCTCCCCACACCTTTTCTCTTTACCCACAGTGCCCAAATACTCAGTATTCAGTTAGCCATAGAAGACAACACTAAACAGAGACCTGGCACAAGTTTGGCACATCTGCTACAGAGGCACATGTTTAAACATGTTCTTCCAAGTCCTATGTCAGAATTGATGTTGTAAAAAGAGCTCTAGACCTTGAGTCAAGAGAATAGGAGTCTAATATTGACTTCCACATTGACTAGCCTCATGGCCTTGGGTAAATCACTTTTTTCTCCCTGAGCCTCCCTCCCCACCTCTGTAAAACAGATATACATTCTACACAACTGAGTTAATGTGCAGAAAGTGCCATAGAGACTTTAAAGAACCAGAAAGATGGGAGCACTGATTATTAACTATACCACATGGTACATAGTAGGTGCTTAAAAATCCTTATCAATAGATGATTATGACAAAATATAACAAATGTAAAATAAAGTTTTGAAGGTCTTACAGAAGTATCTGATTATACTGATTTAAGATGTATGTATGTATTTTGCCTATATATGTTATGGGTATGTCATCACGGGTTGTCTAAATTCAGCTCACAAAGAGGAATGGGTAGATATGTTGGGAATCTTACCCACCTCTCTCCAAAAGGATTTACTCATGTGCAAAGGGTCTTGTCCACCCCTCTCCATTCTTCTTGAAGTGGTTTCATTCCTGCCTGGAGGAGAGTAGGAGATTGGGGTCACTAGGCTGCTCACTCTTCTCTCCTCAGAGAAAGGGTGCCAGAAAATTATATCTATCTATCACCTCTTAAGTATTTTTAGTCTAGGGGAAATGAGTTTGAGGTTCTAATATTCTTTCCTTGTTCCTGTCTCTTAAAGAGGAAAGGGTGGAGCTTATTTCTAAACCCTTTCCTACCAAAAGCTGTACAAAAGACCATCAAAAATAGTGAACATGGATGGTTTATAAAGAAACTCATTTATCCACACAGATAACAAGCAGAAATTAGAGAACTTATATAAAGTAGAATATCCTAGACAATATGTAGTGTGAATTAATTTTCCCACTGGGAGCAAGATATCTCAGCAAAACCAAGGAAGGCCTCTATCTCACCAAAGAGTAATTTGGAGACATGCTGAAAGTCTGGTTTTCCCCTACATGTTTGCCTTGAAATATCTGTTCTCTTTCTCTTCATATTTCTGCCTGAATAGGCCTGTGAACCCCACATGTCCTTGCTTAAAGCAGGAAGCAAGACAAAGGTTTCTCTATTCCTAAGCTCTCATGTCAACTTTGACCCTCAGGAAGACACACAGATAATCATTCTCTCGACCCATGAGAAGAGTTGTATGTAAAAGCACCAGGATTGAACCATATGTTACACTGATTTATTTTTAAAGGGTAATCAATTTGGATCTACAAGAGAATTTGGAAATTATCTGGTCAGATTCCCTAATTTTACAAATGATTTAAATGAGTTACAGTACATAGAGTGCTGAACCCGGAGTCAGGAAGGCCTGATTTCAAATCTGCCTCAGACACTTAACTGTGTAACCCTAGGGAAGTAACTGATTTTCCTCAGTCTCGATTTCCCCATCTATTAAGTGAGGATAAGAATAGCAGCTATAGGGGCAGCTGGGTGGCGCAGTGGATGGAGCACCAGCCCTGGAGTCAGGAGGACCTGGGTTCAAATCTGGCCTCAGACACTTGACACTTGCTGGCTGTGTGACCCTGGGCAAGTCACTTAACCCCAATTGCCTCACAAAAAAAAAAAAGAATAGCACCTATCTCCTAAGATTATTGAGAAGAAAAAAATAAGAAAAATTTTGTAAACTGAAACAAGCTACATGAATTTACTGTTTTTTTGTTGTTGTTGTTGCCCAAGGTCACATGAATATTAAATGCAGAGTGGGATTTTGAACCCAAATCCTCTAAATCAAAATTATACCAGCTTTCCACTACAACACAATCCATTTTAAAGGCTCCTCAGTGTTCCTATCCTCATCCATCTGTCCTAGCAAGTATTTAGACTTGAAGCTTTCTCTCAGAGCTTGGGAGATCAGATAACTGAGCTTGTTTCATAGGTGTAAGCATGACCCTTTCTGTATCTGGAGTTCTGTTTCTCCATTTGCAAAATCAAAAGCATTAGACTAGATGGTCTGTAAGCTTTATCTGAGCTCTGACATGCTCTAGTACTATGGATCCCTGATGCCCAATACTGTCAGGTGTAGAGATTAGGCATCAAGGGATGCTGATCAGTACAGAGAATTAAAGGGAGTTCCATATCCAGGATTCTATGGGACTGAAAGTTTCCACAGAAAAATATAGAAAACATTCAACCTGAGTTTGTTCACCTTGGCTATAAATGTATAGCAGAAATAATCATGGTAACAAGAATAAGTACAATGACCTTCTAAAAGTCCAACTCATTGTCCATAATGTGGAATGCTAAAGTAGTTGAATTTCAGACAGGGTTGCGTATAGTAGGGACTTTATGTATCCTTAGATTACTATAATAATAACTTGGGAAAGCCTGATGATTTGGCAAAGTGGGCAAAGGCTGGCAAATTGAGTTTCTGGCAATAGCACAGATTGTTTTAAGACCCTGTCCAGTATGATTTAACTGCTAATAAGAATTTAAGAAACAGACAGTGTAGTTTAGGGTGGCAGGCTGGCCCTACTCGAAGCTGTGGTGAGGGTCAGCTTGACCTCAGAAGACGGTTGTTCAAGAAGCATTCCTGAATGTTCTGGCTCCACAAAAAGGCGAGACTCACCAGGATCAATTCCATACTTGTTGGAAATAATTTAAGACAGACGATGTCAAATGGTAAAGTGAGTGGTCACTCACACAACTGCTCTGCGTGAAATGGAATAAAGATTGGCATGATTTCAATTATTAGCCAGTATGGTAGCAAAACAAAACAAGAAACAGATTTTATCAGTAATAAGGGAGGACTTCATCCTACCTTTGCTATAATGGTGCCCTCAGCTGTAAATCATGTACAATGTATTACAGATCAATAATGCAGGTAAATTTTAAGAAACAATATCATCCTTCATCTCTGGTTAGATTTTTTAAAAAGAGTTGAAATAAAGGATTTATGAGAATCTGAACAGCAAAAAATGAATAAAATGATATTATTGATAATTATCATGTAAAACTCAGAAATTTTACCTTAAAATCAAACAGATAAAATATGCAACACTCATGTGTCAAATGATTTTGAAGAGATGTGTATACTTAGGATAGAATTTTTAGTAATACTGTTTTACTTTGACAGTGAAAAATCCAACTAGGAAGCTAAGTATATCAAAACCTTCATTTTTAAAAAGAATGAATTTTCTATGTGTTATCATCCTCCCATATTCAAGATAAAGTACAAAGACATTTCAGGAACTGCATTCAAAGGCACATAGCATAGTCCGGGCACATAGTAGGTGCTTGATAAATGTTTGCTGATTGATTGATATGGCGTGCCCATTGCCATGGTAAAAATTATAAGAGGAAAAGTAGATCTATTAAGAAATAACCTTAAAAACAGGCATTAACACCCCTGAGGCAGATGCAACTTAAACAAGCTATTGAAGACCAGTGCAATAGCATTGAAAGATTACATGACTACATAGCTGGGATATGCACTAGAAAATGTGAACAATATATGGCCAAATTAAACACAATCAAGGAACAAGAAGAAAGGAATCTAGAAAACAAAAGTATAATAGAATTCCAAGAACTCCTTAATGAATAATTGAAATTTTAAAATATCAAAAGATTAAGGAATCAAAGAATAAGAAAGAACAAAATTAATCAGTTAATATTAATAACTACAAATTTATTGAGAACTGACTGATTACCCACCCAGTCCCCCTACTCAGGCAGGTGGATTGTCTGGGGCTGACCAGTATTTGTCAATTCCAGACTCTTGATCAACTTATGAACCTTCCCCCATCTTATTCCCTGGACTTTATGTTATTCTATAAAAGTGTCCACCTACATTAAGTAGTTTCTATTTAGAGTTAAGTAGCTTCTATACTTAACTAAAGGATAGTATCATAGCTCCCTTTGTTAAAGGTTCACTATATTAAGTTCCCTTTGTTTTGTTACCCCATAAAAACCCTGTCCTAAGTTCTCATCTTTGGGTATTCCTAGCTTCTTACTTTGTGATACCATTAGCTATAGTTCCTCTGCCCAATTAAAGACCTTGTTTTCTCCAATATTGATTGTTTCTTTTAATTTACAGGTTAACAATATCCATCAAAAACTCCCTAGAACTGAGTGGCATACTTGTGAAAAGTCAAATGCTTAGAACATGTTAACTGACTCTTCAGCACCTTCATTTAATCTTAGAATTTCTGGGTTTTAGAGTTGCAAGGAACCTTAGAGATCATTTGGTACAACTGCTACCTGAAAAATTATTCCCCTCTATAGTATTCCCCAAAAGTTGTCATCTTCCTACTTTTAAAACCCCTGTAGTAGGGGCAGCCGGGTGGCACAGTGGATAAAGGACCGGCCCTGGATTCAGGAGGACCTGAGTTCAAATCTGACCTCAGACACTTGATCCTTAAGTAGCTGTGTGACCCTGGGCAAGTCACTTAAGCCCCATTGCGCTGAAAAACAAAACAAAACAAAACCCTTGTAGTAATGGGGATCTCACTATTTACCAAAAGAATACATTTTACTTTTGGATAGTTTTGTGAGGATGTTCCTCCTTGAACTGAGCCAGAATATATTTATATATCATTTTCACCCGCTTTTCCTAATTCTTCCATTTGGGTGTGGGTAGAACAAAACTAATCCCTCTTGAACATGACAGCCCTTCAGATTTTGATTATAGTGAGTGAACATATACTATTCTCATCATTCCCACTAAATCTTATCTTCTCTGGACTGATTATCCCTAGTTCTTTCAATAGATCCTTATATAATATAGCTTTGAGCCCGCTCACTATCCTGTCAGTGAGTCAATTAAGATTTATTGTGACTACTATGTAACAGGCATTGTGCTAAGCACTGGGGATATTTATCTTGCTCTGGATGTTCTACAGCCTCTCAATGCTTTCCCTAAAATGTGGCTCTCAGAACTGAATGGAATTTGACTATGGTGGATCCTAGACACTATAAGTTGCTTAATGCAATCCAAGATCACACTGGCTATTTGGCTGCTATATCATGCTCTTAACTTAGGTTGAGCTTGAAGTCTATTAAAATCTCCAAGTCTTTATTTTAAAAATGGTTGCCTAGGGGGGCGGCTAAGTGGCACAGTGGATAAAGCACCAGCCCTGGATTCAGGAGTACCTGAGTTCAAATCTGGCCTCAGATACTTGACACTTACTAGCTGTGTGACCCTGGGCAAGTCACTTAATCCCCATTGCCCCGCCCAAAAAAAAAAAAAAGAAAGAAATGGTTGCCTAGCCATGCTCTCACCATCCTTTCCCTTGTACTATTGATTTCTTTTAACTTCAATCTAAGGTTTTACATTTATTCCTATCATCCAATGATTCACCCTGTTAGGTTTAGTCCAACATTATAGGCTCCAGAAACCATCTTGAATCCTGAATATGATGACAACACACGAGCTACTTTTTGCAGTTTCCTGTCATCTGTAAATCTGATAAATACATTATCTAAGCCATCATCCAAGCTGTATCACCAATATTTTCAACACATCATTGAACCACTATTTTAAAGTTAATTCTATTTAAAGCTTAATACTTCTACATGCCACGCAGCAAAGACAGAATGTCATCTTACTGAGAAAATAAGAACTAGGAACTTGGACTTAATTTGGTTAATTAATATGTGAGCAGCCGTCATATCATTGATTAATGGCAATAGTATTTTTTAAACCCATCATTTCTCAAGTTTATGTCATTACAGATAGGCCTTGTGATGCACAAAGACAGCCTGGCGGGGTGGGAAAGAGCCACATTTTAGGAAAGGCAATGACAAGCTGGAGAATATCCAATGGAGGGCAACCAGGATGGTAAGGAGACTAAAGATGATGTCATACAAGGATCAGCTGAAAGGATGGGAGATGTTTAGTCTGGAAAAGGAAATACTTAAAGGAGACATGATCAAGTGTTTTCTCTCCCATTAAAATATGAGTTCCTTGAGACTGGGGCCTGTTTTTTGTTTTGTTTTGGTTTTTGCCTTTCTTTGTATACCCAAAGATTGGCATATATTAATTGCTTGATACATGCTTTTTGGCTGAATGGTTAAAGGGTTTTCATGAAGAAATAGGATTAGAATTGTTCTTTTGGTCCCAGATGACAGAACTAAGCACAAATGAAAGTTGCAGGGAGGGCAATCTCTTCTCAGTATATGATAGAATCTCCTAATGATTCGAGTCATCTAAAAGTGAGATGGGAATTAGTTATTTCCTCATTAACAGAAGTCTTCAACACAGAACAGATGACTCTTGGTTGGAGATGTTGTAGAGAGGGCCCCTTTCCAGACACAGGGTAGCCAAGATGACTCCTTCTAACCCTGCCATTCTATAAGGGGATTATAGAGTCAGAATACCTGGATTCCAATCTTGGCTTTGCTGCTAATTTACTGAGTGATCTTGGGTATCACCTCTTTCCTTTGAGTCAGTTTTTTCCTCTGAAAAAAAGAGGAATTGAGACTAGAGGATCTCTCAAGTGCCTTCTGACTCTGAAAGTAAAGTTTAAAAATACAACATTCAGGGGAAGATGGCAAAATCCACAAGAGGAGCAACAGAATGATAGAAAAAAGAGGGATGATAACTAGGATGTGGTTGTTGCCATGATAATAGTAGTCACAGTATAAAGAAAATGAAACCTCCCTCCCCACCCCCCACACCCCCCCCCCCGCCTCCCAGAGAAGGGTGGCCATGGGATGGTGTGAGAAGGGAAATCACAGCAGGTAGGAAAATCCATCTCACTTCCAAAGAGAAAATCTGTCCCCCATGGAAGTCAGCTTCCAAAGACAAAGCCATTTGCCCCAATGCTAATTACAGCATTGAACTGAGACCAAATAAAATTCCCTATATTCCCAATACTAGAGAATGACCATGAGATGCAGTATTCATGATGTTGGCATTTGGTCCAATGAGGAAACTATCACAGAAAGGTAAGTACAGAAAAGGACACACAACAAGAAAATATAGTTGGAGAATAGATCCAGGCAAACACCACCAAAGGGAAGCTATGCCCAAAATGGAGAGAATGGACCACTCGGGGAGTGGAGGGGAAATGGCAACATTGAGTGACAGGTATGAGTAGAAGGAAGAGAAAAGAGAGGAGAAGAAACAGGGTGGTAGAATCCTTGGAGACACTTCAATGGAAATCCAAAATCACCACTTCTGGAACCATCTGAATTCAATTATTTAAAGCTACAATTACTTGGAGGCACGGAAGTTTGTTTGCAGGGCTGACATGGGAGCACTCTCAAAAAGTAATTCAATTTTCCAGACTCTAAGTCTCTTCAGGCAAATCTGATTTACACATTCCTAATTTGAGTTGGTGGGTTTAGGTGGTTGTTTTGTATTGTTTTGACAAGAGCATTTGGATATTATACTTTAAAAAAAGAGACTTGCTTTTATAATTGATTCATTTCAGTACTTCTAGATTCACAAGTTCCTCAGCTTGTGAGGCTCCCACCCTGACATAAATCTTGGTCTTCGAGAATTGCTGGAGCCAAAAAAAAGAAAATTTTCCCCTTGTAGGCCATCCAGAAATAACAACAACAACTGAATAACAAGCCAACATTTCTATAGCCTTTAAGATTTGCAAAGACTTTACATATAGTCTCTCATTTGATTCCCACAACATGAACAAATTTATGAGGTAGATGGCATTATTGTTCCCATTTTACATATAAGGAAACTGAGCCTGGGAGAAGTTAAACAACCTGGATATGGCCACAATGCTAATAAAGGTATGAGGCAGAATTTGATCTCAAATCTTCCTGACTCCAAGTACAACCCTCTAATGGCTGTACCACCAACTGCCTTGGAGATAAACCTTTCCAAACTTACTCTCTAGATGATACTATAAAATTGTAAATCATTGGGGCAGCTAGGTGGCAAGGTGTATAAAGCACCAGCCATGGATTCAGGAGGACCTGAGTTCAAATGCAGCCTTAGACACTTGATACTGACTAGCTGTATGACCCTGGGCAAGTCACTTAACCCTCATTACCCCTCAAAAAGAAAAAAAATTGCAAGTCATATAATATCACAAAATGATTCAAAATATGAATGAGCCAAAGGACAATAGAGACACACATGATGAGTCTAAGTGGTCTACTGCATATTGCCAATGATTACATTATTACAGGAAATATAAAATCAGAAAAAGAGGTGCCAGCTACTACTTAGATTAAGGGACAACATGTATATATTATGGAAGCAGAGATTTACAACTAAAGGAAACTTAAAGGCCATAAAGTCTAACCCCCTTATTTTATAGGTAAGTAAACTGAGATCTAGGGAATTTAAGTGACTTGTTTTGTTCACACACCTGGTACATAAAACAGGATTTAAACTCAGGTCTTCCTGACTCAATGTCCAGTGTTTAACCATCCCTAACAGGTGGTCATCAAGTCTTCACTTGCACATTTTATTAGCCCCCCTCCCCTCCCCCTGTAGCCTCTTTCACTTTTTCATAGCTTTCTTTTTTTGCTTGTTTGTTTTTGGGGGGATTTTTTGCGAGGCAATGGGGGTTAAGTAACTTGCCCAGGGTCACACAGCTAGTAAGTTTCAAGTGTCTGAGGCCAGATTTGAACTCAGGTACTCCTGAATCCAGGGCCAGTGCTTTATCCACTGTGCCACCTAGCTGCCCCCATCGTTTTCTAATCATTAGGAAGTTTTTCTTTAGGACAATTCAAAATCTGTTTCCCTGTTATTTCCCTCTATTACTCCTAGTTATGCCTTCTGCAACCAAGCAACTCAAATCTAATCTCTTTCACATGATAAGCCTTGAGATTTTCTTGAGTGCCTCGTTAAATGATTGATACATATTTAATAGTCAAATATTACCCATATTTGTCTGAGTGATCATTTTGACCCAACTATAAGACTTCATGTTTATTCATTTATCTCTGGAATAGTTCTCTTTTTAAGTCTTGATCTATTGGTCCAATTTCTCCAAATTGTTTTTGACTCTGATTCTTTTATACACATGCTAGCTATCCCTCCAAGCTTTGTGGAATAAGTATGCTCTCTATTTACTCATGCAAACCCTTGAAATAAAATTGCTGAAGAGAAAAGGAGTACTATGAACATGGCATTTCCAATAGAACATGCCACTAGACATTCCTATCCTAGGTGATATTGACCCATTAATCTACACCTTTTGGATCCATTCCTTCAGCTATTTCAACAAACCTATTAATATAGTCCAACATCTTTAACAATGACTTCCGTAAAAAAAATTATAAGTATAAGGAAAAGAAATCTACCTACTTCCCCAGTGGGAGGCTCTAAATTCCTAAAAAAAACTCCTAGGCTGTTGTTCACTCAAGACTGTCTTGGAGATGCTAATTCATCCTGGTCCAGGAGTAGGGGCCCTTCTTCTCCTCTCTCCAAGTTATTAGATGATAATGGAAGCTTTGAGATCAAGCCAGTTGGGCTCCCTGGATGAGAGAGGCTAAGAGGATGGAAGTTCTAAAGAGTCTAAATGGCTACTAAGTTAGGACTTAGTAAAAAGAAAAATACTGATGTAGAATAGTAGAATCATACCATATTAAAGCTAGAAGAGAACTTAGAACATAAAATGTGAGAACTTTAAAGGATCACAAAATATAGAACTCTAGAACTAGAAGGAATCAAAGAACAGAGACTACTGGGTCTAGAGGGAGGTTCAGAATACAGAATATATTTTAGAATTTTACCAGGAATTACAGGCAAATTCACTAACCTATAGTATGACAACTCCACTGTCTTCTCTGAAAATCAAGACTCTGTTTTTTTCTAGTATTGCATACCTCTCTTGTCCCATATAATTTCTTAAAGATCACCAACATCAACTCATAGAATCAAAGAATCTCAAATTCTAGAAACTATCTAATATATTTTTGTCATTGAGTTTCTTCAGCCATGGTTAATTCCTCATGATCTTATTTGTTTTGGTTTTTTTGGCAAAGATACTAGAGTGGTTTGCCATTTCCTTCTCCATCTCATTTTAGAGATGAGGAACTGAGACAAACAGGGTTAAGCGACTTGCCCAAATTCATACAGCTAATAAGTGTCTAAGGCCAGATTTGAACTCAAGAAGAGTCTTCCTGATTCCATCTCAGTACTCTATGCACTATGACACCACCTACCTGCCACATCTAATCTAACCCATACCTTACAAAGGATCTCTTCTACAAGATACCTGACAGATGGTTATCCAGCCTTCATCTAAAGGCCTTCTATTTCTCATTCTACTTTTGGAAAGTCTGAATTAGGGAGAAGTGGCTTTCCTTACATCAAGTTTAAAATCTAACTGCTTGTAACTTCCACCCATTTCTTCTAGTTCTGTCGTCTGGGATCAAACAGAACAAATCTAATCTGTCTCCCACATGAAATACTTGCCAATACTTGAGAACATCCTTCCTGTCCAAACTTTTTTCTGTTCTCCAAAGTAAACATCTTCAATTTCTTAAATTCTTGCTCATTTGGCAACAGCTCAAGGCCCTTCACCATCCTGATAGCTCTCCTCTGGACACTACTAATCTTGTCAATGTCTTTTTCTCAAATATGTAACCATAACTAAACATGTTACTCCATCTGTTGTCTGCAGTCTGCCCAGGACAGAATGTCAGTACTATCCCCTCCTTATTCCTTGAAAATATATCTCTCTCCCTTAATGAAGCCTAAAATTGCATTAGCTTTATTAACTGCCGTATCTCAATATTGACTCCTATTGAGCTTACAGACCAGAAAAATCTATACATCTTTTTTTTTTCAGATGAGATGCAATCTAGTCTTGCCTCCTGAATTGTGTATTTATGAAATGGAATTTTTGAACCCCTTTTAAGCTCCACCTTGGTAGGTTATGCCCATTGTTTAAGCCTCTCTTAGGCCTTGTTTAATATCATGGTTTTCCTGTAGTACATAAGCTCCTCCCTCCTCCACAGAAAACACATTGGCAAGATATTTCACTAGCCTGGGATATCATTTTCTGAATCTAACAACTTGAATTCAAAGAAGTCATCTAGGCTTCTCTTACCATTTCCTCGTTTATCCTGAATTTCAGTGACTTCTTAACTACATTTTTTTTTCTCCATTTACCAGTCCAATGACCATTCTCTTTGGCAGAGAAAACAGAAGCAAATTGAGATTCACTCAGTCTGTCATTTCATTTTGGTCCATTATCGCTGCTCCAGCCTGTTGAGGTGGGTCAATAGATGGATCAAATAGGTGTAGAAATGAAAGGACCCTAAGAGTGGAAAATAGTATATTAAAAAGTGAGGAGGGTGAGGGAGGACAGAAAACACATTTTGGCTTAAAATTTCCCAAAAGTCTGACTTGGCAGAAGAAGATCCTATACTGACCTACTGCTCCATAACTAAGGGGTTACTTAGGAAAGAAAATTCAAAAGTGAAATAACAGAATGATACAATTATTGAAAAATCCTCTTAATTTGTTTACTTCCTTCAAGTATCATCACAATCCAAATGTCCTCCATACAATTGCCAAAGTGATTTTCCCCAAGCTCAAATCTGACCATGTTATTCCTCTACTCATTAAACTTCAGTGTCTTCTTCCTATCTCCAAGGTCAAATACAAATTCCTTTTATTGGCATTTAAAGCCATTTACAACATAACTTTCCAGCCTTGTTACATATGGTCCTCATGCACACAATCCAACTTCCATCTCCATGCCTTTAGAATGACTGCACTCAGACCTGGAATGCACTCCCTCTTCATGTCCACCTTTGAGAACTCCTAGTTTCCTGCAATATTTAACTCAAGTGCAACTTTGTTTTATTTATTTTATTATTTTTTTTTTGGTGAAGCAATTGGGGTTAAGTTACTTGCCTAGGGTCACACAGATAGTAAGTGTTAAGTGTCTGAGGCCAGATTTGAACTCAGGTCCTCCTGACTCCAGGTCGGGTGCTCTATCCACTGTGCCATCTAGCTGCCCCCACAAGTGCAACTTTATACATGAAGCTTTTCCTGATCCCACAACTACTAGTGCCTTTCCCCAAAAAAATTCCTTTGTATTCATTTTATATGTATTTTACATATTTCTACATATGCCCCCATCATAATCTCGGATGGAATATAAACTCATTAAAGGTAAGCACTATTTATTTCATGTTGTCTTTGAATCTCCTGTACCTGATACATAGGTGCTAAATGAATGTTTGTTGATTACAAATAATACCTGTGTAAACTAAGGCAAGTCACAAACTCTCTGGGTTTAGCTTCCTCATCTATCAAATGAAGGCATTAGACTAGATGACTCATCAGACCCTTTCCAAATCTAAATCTATGTTCTTGTACATTAATCTTATGCAATCAATTGATCAAGACAGTAGTAAAACTGGAAGAAATCTCAGAATATAAAATATTAGGCCTGCAAGAGATCATAGAATGAATGTATGATGTTCAAATTGGAAAGGAACTATAGAGTGTAAACTGTTAGAACTTGAAGGGGCCTTAGGACATAGGATATTGGAAGTGGAAAAGACCTTAGAACATAGAATGTTAGAGCTGGTAGGAGCCTTAGAGATCATACAATCCAAGCCTGTCAATTTCCAATAAGAGAAAAGAGCCCCAGTAAGGGGAAGTTGCATCCCGAGGTTATATATCTAGCTATTTGAGGTTTGGAACAAGATCATTTAATTTCCATAACAATCAGCTGAAAGTTTTCTTATAAAAATAGAGATTGTTTCAGTGAGAACAACACAAATTAACTACAGACTTTTTGCTTTGTCTCATTCATCCAAGAGTAGCCAAATATTAATACCACTCAGTTTTTAGTAAGGAATTAAAGGAAGGTGTTTTGAAGTAAAGTTGAAATGTGTTCCCCCAGAGAGATCATTTCTTGGCATTGATATTTAGATAATAAAGAAAAGCAGATAACGCAGGCACAATTCTGTTGGCTGCTGACAGAGATAGATGTGCTTTTTTTCCAGTAGAAAATCATAAACTCAGACTTGTATAATAAATTGCAGAAAAGCAGACCATGAAGCTGCATGCAATGGGGCTCTAGGGGCCCAGTTATTTGAGACTATCGCCCAGGCTGCATCAATAAACCTAGTGTATTGTCCTGTCAATTCTGCCTTCACCACATACCCTCCTCTCCATTATAGCAGCCACCACCCTCATTCAGTTATCCATTTTCTCTTCCTTAGACTATTGTAACAGCCTCCTAGCCAGTCTCCTTGCCTCCATCCTCTCCCTTCTAATCCCTCCTGCCCATCCTGGAAGTATGATGAATGATTATGGGGATAGTGGTAGCATTTTATGGATACAAAGTACTATCAGGCCTATTACTTCACCAGACAAGCCTGTGAAGGAGGACATTGGCATTACTCATAGACTTCCTAATTGCTCACATTCCTATATTACTTCAACACTTTCTTTATATCAGTCCTATGAAACAGGAAGCAAAATTTTATTATTTCCATTTAACAGTGGAAGGAACTGAGTCTTAGAGAAGTGAAATGATTTACCCAAGATCATGTAAGTTAAACAATTCCTTAAATCAAGGGTAGAGAATCAAAGAATCACATACTATGAAAACCTAGTCCATATTGTACCAGACCTAAAACTATATTATAAAGCAGCAATCATCAAGACTATTTGGTACTGGCTAAGAAATAAAGTGGTTGATCAGTGGAATAGGTTAGAAACACAAGACATAGTAGTAAATGACTCTAGTAGTCTACTGTTTTATAAACCCAAAGACTCTAGCTTCTGGGATAAGACTAATTATTTGACAAAAATTGCTGGGAAAACTAGAAAATAGTGTGACAGAAACTATATATAGGCCAACATTCCATACTGTATACCAAGATAAGGTCAAAATGGGTACATGATTTAGACATGAAGGGTGATACAATAAGCAAATTAGGAAAGCAAGGAATCTTGCTCCATAGATCCTATGGAGAAGGGAAAAATTTATGAAGAGATAGGGAAAAATATGATATGCAAAATGGATCATTTTGATTATATTAAATTAAGAAGTTTTTGCACAAACAAAACCAATTCAATCAAGATTAGAGGGAAAGCAGAAAGATGAGAAACAATTTTATGGCAAGTGTTTCTGATAAAGGCCTCATTTCTCAAATACATAGAGAACTGTCATATTTATAGGAATATAAGTCATTCCCCTATTGATAAATTGTTAAAGGATATGAACAGGCAGTTTTCATATGAAGAAATCAAAGCCATCTGAAAAGTCATATGAAAAAATTATCGGGGGCAGCTAGGTGGCATAGTGGATAAAGCACTGGCCCTGGATTCGAGAGTACCTGAGTTCAAATCCGACCTCAGACACTTAACACTTACTAGCTGTGTGACCCTGGGCAAGTCACTTAACCCTCATTGCCCCGCAAAAAAAAAAAAAAAACCAAACAAAAAAAATTATCTGACTGTTGATTAGAGAAATGCAAATCAAAAGAACTCTGAGGTACCATCTCACTTCTATCAGATTGACTAATAGGACAGACAGGGAACATTATAAATGTTTGTGAACATGTGGAAAAATTGGAACACTAATGCATTGTTTGTGAAGTTATGAACTGATCCAAACATCCTAGAAATCAATTTGGAAGTATTCCCAAAGGGTAATCAAACTGTGCATACCCTTTGATCCAGCAATACCACTACTTGGCCTATATGACAAAGAGATCATGAAAAAGGGAAAATGACCTACATGTACAAAAATATTATAATAGCCCTTTTGTGGTGGCAAAGAATTGGAAATTGAGGGGATGTCCATCAGTTGGAGAATGGCTAGACAAGTTGTGGTATATGATTGTGATGGAATACTATTGTGCTATAAGAAATGATAAGCGGGCAGATTTCAGAAAAACCTGGAAAGACTTATATGAACTGATGCTGAGTAAAATAAACAGAACCTGGAGAAGATAGTAACAGCAACATTGTGCTATGATCAACTATGATAGACTTAGCTTTTCTCTTCAATACAATGATCCAAGACAATTCCAAAGGACTCATGATGGAAAATGCTGTCTACATCCAGAGAAAAAGTGATGGAATCTGATTAAAGCATACTATTTTCACTTTTTTCTGTTTTTTTTCTTTCTTGTAGTTTTCCCCTTTTGTTCTGATTCTTCCTTCACAACATGAGTAATGTGGAAATATATTTTACATGATTGTACATGTATAACCTATATCAGATTGCTTGCTCACTTAGGGAGGGAGGAAGAGAGGGAGGAGGAAAAATTGAGAACTCAAAATCTTATACAATGAATGTTGAAGAGTAGCTAGGTGGTGCAGTAGATAAAGCACCAGCCCTGAATTCAGGAGGATCTGAGTTCAAATCTGGCCTCAGACACTTGGAGACTTACTAGCTGTGTGACCCTGGGCAAGTCACTTAACCCTCATTGCCCTGAAAAAATATATTTTTTTTAATTTCAAAAATAAAATGAATGTTGAAAACTATCTTAACATGTAATTAGAAAAATACTATTAAGTTAAAAAAACAATCATATATTCCAATCTTTTCCATTTATAGGTGTGGAAACTGAGGTCCACTATATGGAAATGATTTAGCCATCATGCAGTTATTTGGTGGCAGAGTCAAGATCCCAATTCAGGTTCTCTGACTATTATCCAATACTCTTTATACAACAAGCTTAGTGAAGCATTAGACTTCCTCATTTGGTTCCAAGCATTGTCTCCAGAAGTGTCTTTTGAAATATACACATTACTTGTACATTGTAAGGCATTGTTAAAATACTGATGCATTCAGATGGTTTTGTCGGGAAAAATTTTTAAGTCCAATGGAAGAACAAAAACAACAAAATTTCCAGGCTGAAGCAAATAGGTTTATTGAGAGAGGGTTAGTCCCCCAACAAAGCCAATAGGTCTATTGAGAGGGTTTGAGCCTCCCAATAAATCTGGTCATCCAGGCATTGGGCCTGAAAGACCCAGAATTACACAATCCATGGGTTTACATACCCTTCCAAAGTTACACTTGTACAGCATTATATCATTAGTTACACTTCTAAAATTAAAACATATTCTTAGGAAATATGAGGAACTACCTAAATGACTATAAATGACAGCATTATGATAACAATAGGGTGGGTCATTGTCAGGCCACTGGTCAGCAGCATGAACTCTTTATAGAAAAGTATGTCACTCGTGATTATTAAAATATAGCATTGCTGACTGCTAGATCTTGTGATATTACCTAATGCTTGACATTGGAAAATTAGGAAATATGGGAAAAGACTTAACCTTTTAACCTTATGTAATCTATATTAAATAGAATAATTCACAATTTTTTAATTAATATATTATTATCTTAATCAAATCACTTATAACTATAGTAAATCTCTTATAACTAAGGGATGGGGAAAATCTCACTCAGTTTATATGATCACATTAGCTCTTGTCATCTAACAGAGTTGACCCTAGTGGAAAGGGACCCGTATACTACTACTAAACATGAATTTTTGAAGAGGTCAAAGCTCGTGGAAAGGTCTTATATATAAAAAGTATTTACGGCAGTACATTTTACAATAGCAAAGAACTGAAATGAAAATTAGTAGACATCGATTAGGGAATGGTTGAAAAAACTGAGACATCAGAATGTAATGGAATATAATTTTGCCTTAAGGAATTGTGGCTGAAGAATTCAGACCCAAACTTGGTTAACATTATATGAATTGATGAATATGAAAGTTAAAAAAACAGAGAATATAGATTGTTCCAGTAATATAAGGAAAACAATGGTGAAAGATAGCAGAACTCTGATCAATACAGAGATTAATCTTGATTCCAGAGGACCAACATTAAAACCTGTCCTCTCTCTTTGTAATTTAGAGGTGGATTTCTCCTTCAAAATAGACAAGCCATTTTTAGACATGGACAACTGGTTGGTTTATTTCATGTGACTGTACTTCTTTTGGAAAGGGAGGGTTCTGTGCAGAAAGGAAATTTTAATTGGAAATGACAATGAAAGAAATAAAAGCCAATCAACAAAGCATTTTTTTATAATAAAAATAAAACAGTAATAATGAATATCATTAATAACCTTTAAAATGTGTAAAAGTTACAATTTTAATTCCAGGATGTTATCTATCAGAAACAGTTCTGCAGCAGCCTTTTTGTCATCTATAATCATCTACAATCACTATTATGGGACAGCAAATAAAATTGGCTTCTTAAAAATAAAAAGAGAGAAAGGGACACAGGCTTTGATCATAGCATAGATTAGGATGATATAGGTCATAATCTAAGCTCCTTCAGGGTAAAGACTGTGTTCTCCTTCCCTTTTGTATACTCATCAATTTGCACAGAGTTTTACATATAGTAGGGGCTTAATAAATGAATTGTATTAAACGGTGTTGTTTTCATTGAGGTATAATCAGTTTAATTGATTCAAACCGAGGAAAGGATTTAATGAAAGGTTGAAAAAAGTGCCAAATTCAAAAGGAAAGATGGAATCTATCACCTTATTCTATGACTCAGATCCTGTATTGAGAGTCACACACATCTAGAGCACAGTAAGAAATGGTGTTCTGACTGTTGACTCCAAATCCCAAGAGTCTGAGTCCTTAAAGCAACAAATAGCTATGCAGAGGTTGCTTCAGTGTTAGGCACTGTGATAATTGGTGGCCACGTTTCTGTAGAATTTTAAAGATTACAAGGGGTCTTTCTCACAGCATCCCCTTAAGGCAGACAGTATAAATATTATCTCTGTTTTACATAAGAGAAAACTGATTGTCCAAAATATGAAGGAATTTGCCTGTGGCCATACACATAGCTAGGACAGCTAGTTGGCACAGTGGCTAGAGCTCTGGATCTGGAGTCAGGAAGGCTCTTCTTCATGAATTCAAATCTGGCTTTAGACACTTCTTAGCTGCATGACCCTGGGCAAGTAACTTAACCATTTGCCTCAGTTTCCTCATCTGTAAAAAGAGCCAAAGAATGAAATGGCAAACCACTGTAGAAACCACTGTACCAAGAAAACTCCAAATGGGGTCACCAAGAGTCAGACATGACTGAAATGACTGAACAACAATACAAATACTAAATGTTAAAAGCAAAATTCATACCCAGACCAAATTACTGGATTCCAAGTCTATTGGGTTTTTTCCCCTATAACAAGTTGACTCACTATTTAATTCAAATTGACAAGCAACCACTAAATATCTACTGTGTGCAAGGAATAAGGGTAGACAGTGATGATACAAAAAAAAAGATGAAAATTTTATTTCTAAATGGTTTGGATTATATTAAAGGTGTATTGAATGGTTACTATGCAAGAACATGTAAAATGGATGCATAATGATTTATGATTGGCAAAAAATATTTTGAGGGGATGAGGCCATTGTCATTAGTATACAAAAAGATAAGAATAACTAAGACTTATGGCAAACGCCTTGGAAAGGATTTCAGCACAACTCTTCGGAGATGTGAGATGCACATAACATTTCTGCTGGCCAAAGCAGTAGCCAAGACTCATGGGGCCAGGCTCACTTCCAAACAGGGGTCAGGATGAAGCTAACTTAGGTAAAGACTTTGAGCTAGTCAGATATATTGATGCATTTAGCTTAGAACACTAATTTGTTGAATCCTTTGGTACAGAGGTTGTAGATTTCAGTCTTCCTTTGTAAATAAAAATTTTGCTAAACATTGAACTGCAACAGAAACAAAGAAAAGAAAGCAAGAAGAACTTTTCCAACATGACTAAATTAAGTAGAATGATCTGAGGTATGTGTGGAGGGGGGAAATGGAGATCTGGTGGGTTCTTTATTTTTTATGTGTCTTTTTTTAATTTTCTAGTTACATGTAGAGATAGTTTTCAACATTTGTTTTTATAAGATTTCTAGTCCTAAATTTTTTCTCCCTCCCTTCCCTCCCTGGTGGGTTCCTTTATAAGCAAAATTTATTGAATTCTCTTTTTTGAAAAATGACCACCTCTCTTTGATATATATCAAGACCATAGGACTTAGAGCTAGACCTTAGAAGTCATCTTATTTAACCCTGTAATTTTTACATATAAGGAAACAGATAATGAGAAAGATGAAATGACTTGCCCAAAGACACAGAGCAGGGACTCCAACCAATATATTCTAACTCCAGTTTAGTATTTTGTACCATTAGGTCCATGACTTTTTACTTAAAGCATCAATAACCCATAAGCACATTGTCTTCTCATCTGTGTCCCAGGAAGAGTAAGGGACAATTATCATTTTCAATTGGTCTGTGGGGGATTTGAGGGATGTAATATTAGGACTTCAGACATAGTACTATATTTAGCAGAGTCATCCTCGAATAAGCAGTCTAAGTTGAATCATGACCCATTGATTCTTGCCTAAAACAGCCCAATCTGAGATTGCATGTTTTCTTGGAATTACAGCAAGATGATTAGCTGCCCATAACATGTGGATAGTTTGGCACTGAGAAAAAAAGTGGCTAAATACTCTGTTGTTTTATTTTGGACCTTGAATACTTTTCTGAAATCCATACCTTCAGAACCTCCCTATTGACTACCAAGTAAAGTCCAAAACCTTTAGCCTAGAATGATAAGCTTTCCATAATCTGGGGATAAGCTTGTCTCACATTTCTCATCTCCATATGCATGAAATTTCAGCCAAACTGGACTAATCCATATTCCCCAAACATGTATGTTACTTTCCCTTCTTGCTAGATTCCCTTGCTTTTTCCTCACCTTGTATTGTTCAGACCTCTTACTTAGCCTTAAAAGCTTCACACAAAATCACAGAATCTGTTGGTTCTTATCTCTTCTGGAAGAGATCCTCAGAGTCATATTGTCCAACCCCTACCTAAGCAAGAATCATCTCTACAGCACTCTCTACAAGTGACTTGGCTTGAAGACCACAAGTAAAGGGAAACCCAATAACACCTTTGGTAGCGCACTGCACATTCAGGTTACCTCAAGCCTAATGTCCATTTTTTGCAATGTCCATTTGTTCCTAGTTTTTCTCTATGATTCCAAATGGAACAAATATAATATCTTTTATACATGTCAGTCTTTCAAATACTTAAAGACAGATCACTTGCCCCTCTAAATCTTCTCTTCTCCAAGCTAAACATTTTCATATAGGATGATCTTTTATTTTTAATTTTTTGTTGAGGCAATTGGGGTTAAGTGACTTGCCCAGGGTCACACAGCTAGTAAGTGTTAAGTGTCTGAGTCCAGATTTGAACTCGGGTCCTCCTGAATCCAGGGCCAATTCTCTATCCACTGTGCCACCTAGCTGCCCCTATATAGCATGATCTTGAGGTACTTCACTTTCTCCAGGATACCTTCCCCTAATCCCTTCCCCCATGAGTATTTCTCCTGGGAGAGAGAGAGAGACAGAGATAGAGACAGAAACAGAGAGAGAGAGAGAGAGAATTAGAGATTATATGTAAATCATTGTATATGTAAATGTGTATATATACATACTTACAAAATCATGTATATGTATACACGTGTGTATACTTTTCTTGTGCACTTAGAATGTGATTTTGAATATTTCAGTTTCTGGGCCTGGATCTTACTCTCTGCTGCTGTAAATTCCTTTAGGGAGGGAAGTATCAAACTTTGAATCTCCATAATTGCCAAGTATTGTGCCCTATACACAAGTAAGTGCTTAATGTATGCCTATTGAATTGAATATAGGAAGACATACAGGCACTGAAGAAGTATTTATTAAATGGCTACTGTGTACTTAGCCTTGTGCTAAGATTTTAGCCCCAAATGTTTGGCAATGGCAGCACACAACATCTTTACTTCTTCATGAATCTGAAAGCAGCTGGAACCTAAATGCTGCTAAGATAATTAAGGCTGTTGTCTTTAGAGAGAAGTGGCTAACTCTGGTTGACAATTTTCATATTCACAGCTTTGAATATTTTGTGACAAGATGTAGGAGAAATATAAGACTGAGAAGACAAAACAGTAAAGCAAATGAAGACAGTTAAATACTCAAACCTCTTTGATGAAAGGACTAATTACAAAACCTTGGTGGCTTGGTCACTCAACTCTCTAAATACCCCTTTCCCACAATTGGACAAGCAGCTGAATCAGCACCAAGGTCAGCAGCCTGCCTTTGGCAGCAAACTTGCCCTTAGGCCTGCTGTAGGGAAAATCCCTATAAGTAAACATTTAACTTATATATTATGCCACTAGGGGAATGATTATTGACATTACAAGAGTGTTATGCAAGGTCATTATATGACAATAAGATTTTTTTCCCTTAATACCCATTTCCCATTGCACATAAAAAAGAACATTTAATTTTTGTCAGAAGTCAAGCCACACTTAAACAAAAACGTGTGGCCTATATTAAGAACACTGGATTTGGCCTCTGAGATCTTGGGTTCAAATGTCACCTTAGACCTGTATTAAATATGTGACCCATTGACAAGTCATAACTACTTTGAGCCTGTTTCCTCTTCTGCAAAATGAGTATAATAATACTTCTGATAGGGGGCAGCTAGGTGGCACAGTGGATCTGAGTTCAAATCCGACCTCAGACACTTGAAACTTACTATCTGTATGACCTTGGGCAAGTCACTTAACCCTTATTGCCCTGCCAAAAAACAAACAAAAACACCAAAAATAATACTTCTGATGCTTTATGAGGATTAAATGGGATAAATTATTAAAGGGCTTTGTAAGCCTTAAAGCACTATATAAATGTTGGTCACATATGCCTTTGGAAAAATTATTTCACCTCAGGCCACTGTAAAAAGATGAGGCTAGCCTAGATCAATAATTCTTAACTTGAACTCTATGAATTTGGATTGTCAAAAACAAAATCAAACAAAAAACCTATGTTGATAACTGTATTTCAATGTAATTGTTTTCTTTTCTAACCCTGTGATTTTTATGCATTTTTATTATTCTGAGAAGGGATCCATAGACTTCACTAGACTGACAAAGGGATCCATAACACATGTAAAAAAATTTACAAAATTTGATCTATAGGATCCCTAAAGTCATCAATAAACATGAAATTTGTATTATCACAGCACTTCAAGCTTTACAAAGTACTCTCCCCACAACTCTTTGAGTTAGGTGGAACTAGAATACTCTCACTGAACTAGGGCTTTTCAAAGATGTCCTCATAATAACCAGCCTTGCTAGCTGGGTAACACTGGGCAAGCCAACTAATCTCTCTGGGCCTGAGTTTCATCTTCTGTAAGACAAAAGCATTAGATTACTTCTGATGCTCTTCTAGCCTGAATACTATGACCCCTGTAAAACTGGCCGCTAATGTAGTACCCTGTTCATAAATTGAAGAAATTGGACATGAACTAGATCTTCTGACCTCAAGTCAAACACTCTTTTTATTAAACCACATGGTCATTTCAGATAATTAAAGAAGAATCACAGAAGGTTTTGGAGCAAGGCAGGGACATGGTAAGAGCTGGACTTTAGGATGAAAATATTATGTGAAGTAAAGATTGACAGAAAGAGAGACTGGAGGCAGGGAGGGATGATATGAAGTTGTTGACATAGGTCACAGGTCATAGCATCATAGATTTTGAGCTGGAGGGGACCTTGGAGATCATCCAATTCAAACTCTTCATTTTATAGCTCTGAAACTAAGCCTCAAGGAGAAGAATAATCTAAAGACAATGAACTAGGAAATAACAAAGCCAGGATTCATAAGATCATAGGATTTCTAGCTAAAATAACCTTAGAGATTATCTTTTCCAACTACCTTTAATTTACAAATGGGAAATGGATGCAGAAAATTACAGACAGTATGATAAAGTGGGAAGTGCATTGGACCTGTACAGTCATACACAGCAATTATATAAATAGAACTGCAAAACATCCTTATGGAAATAAAAATAATTGGAAGAATATTAATTGTTCATGGGTAGGCCAAGCCAATATAATACAAATGTCAGAACTATCTAAATTAATTCACCTATCCAGTGCATTACCAATCAAATTACTAAAGGATTACTTTATAAAGCTACAAAATAATAGCAACAAAATTCATCTGGAGAAACAAAAGGTCAAGAATCTCAAGAGAATTGATTAAAATAAATGGGAAAGGGGGCTGGCAGTACCAGCTCTCAAATTATGCAATGAAGCAGTAATCATCAAAATAATTTGCTATTACTTAAAAAATAGAGAGGTGAATCAGTAGAACAGATTATGTATGCAATATACCAAAGCAAATGTACCTAGTAATCTAGTTTTTAATAAACCCAAAGACACCAACTACTGGGATAAAGACTATTTGAAAAAAAAAAAGCTGCTGTGAAAACTAGAATGAAAGCTGTAGAAATTAGTTTTATAGCAAAACCCCTAACTATAAGCCAAAATTAGCTTAGAAGAATACATGATTTCATTTAAAAATTTGTAGGATAGAGGGCAGCTAGGTGACACAGCGGATAATGCACTGGCCCTGGATTTAGGAGGACCTGAGTTCAAACCCAGTCTCAGACATTTGACACTCACTAGCTGTGTGACCCTGGGAAGGTCACTTAACCCTCATTGCCCTGCCCCGCCCCCAAAATAGTCATAGCATAAAAAGTAAGAAGAACAAGGAAAAAACATCCTTTGGGACTTATAGATAGGAAATGATTGCATAGCCAAATAAAAGATAGAGAGACTGAAAGAAAATAAAATGGACAATTTTGATTACATATTTTTAATTCTGTACAAACAAAACCAATATAACTAAAATGAGAAAGGAAATAACTTCCAAAAGAAGTGTTGTATCAAATTTATTTGATAAAGTTATTTCCAAGATACATAAGGAATTGATTCAAATTTGTAAGACTAAGAGCTATTCCCTAATTGATAAATGGCCAAAGGATAAAAACAGGAAGTTCTCAAAGGAAGATAGCCAAGCTTTCAAAAGACATGAAAAAAGCTCTATTTCTGGGGCAGCTAGGTAGTACAATGGATGGACCACCGGGCCTGGATTCAGAAGGACCTGAGTTCAAATCCAGCCTCAGACACTTGACACTTATTAGCTGTGTGACCCTGGGCAAGTCACTTAACCCCAATTGCCTCACAAAAAAAAAAAAGGCTCTATTTCGCTAATAGAGAAAATCAAATTAAAGCAGTTCAGAAATTTCATCTCACATCCATCAGATTAGCAAGGTTGAGAAAAAAGCAAAATAATAAATGTTGGAAGTTTGGGGTGAGATCAAAGAAAGAGGAAAAGTACTTATGTATATAAAGACATTGATAGTAGCTCTTTATGTAACGGCAAAGAACTGGAAACTATCAATTGGGTAATGGTTGAAGAAATCATGGTAAAAGAATGTATTTTAATAATATAATTATGTTATAAGTCATGATAAAAGGGATGATTTATGAAGAGATTCAGGAAGACCTTCACATCAGTAATTCAATCAATTAGCATTGATTAATGCCTACTATGTAAGGCAATGTGCTAAGTTCTAGGGATATGAAGAAGGCAAAAAACAGTCTCTGCTCTCAAAAAACTCCCAGTCTAATAGATCAATGAACTAATGCAGAAAAAAGTGAGAAGAATTAAGAGACCAATTTATGCAATAATAACAGCACTGTAAGGACAAACAACATAAACACTCTTATCAATGCAATGACCAACCATGATTTTAGAGGACCAGTGATGAAACACATTACCTAACTCCTGACAAAGAGGTGATATATTTAAGATTCTGGCATATATATATATATACACACACATATATATTATCTAGCTAGGATATATATGTATATTTATATATACACATACACATATATACATATATATGACATGAGCAAATTATGTTTGTGTGTTTGTGTGTGTGTGTATATATATATATGTGACATAAGCAATTGCGGCATGTGTTTTATTTGAACATCCATATTTGTAGCAAGTTTATTTTTTTCCAGTGCCAACAGGTCAGTGAGATAATGAAGATGATGGATGCTTGTTAATTGGCGATGGAATGCAATAAAATTATTTTTAAATGCACTGTTTTAGTGTGAGAGGATATAGAATTCAGATCTCAGTTCCTTCACCAGTGCCTGCATGACCTTGAATGAAACTTCAGTTTCCTCATTTGCAAAAGGATGGAATTGGACTTAATGACCTCAGCACCAAATCTATGAAGCAATAATGAGAAATGTTTATTGAATTGAGAAATTGACTCAAACCCCTATGCAGCTCCTAAATCAGAGACAGGATCTTCATTCATGCCTGTAACTCCAAATCCAACACTCTTTCCAGTATAACATGATGCAATAAAAAAAAATTAGCTTAAACTACTTACCCCAATCATGTAAAGACCACAGAAGCCAGTTTTAGCAGCAAAAATACTCAAGCAAATTTGAACAAAGAAGGCAGTACCATGTAGTGGATTGAACATTGCACTGAGGAGTCAAGAAATCCTAGGTTCAAATGCTACTTTAGACACATACTAGCTGTGTCTACCCTAGCAAGTCATTTAACATTTCTTGGCCTCAGTTTCTTCATCTGTAAAACAAGTAGATTGCAGTGAATGGTCTCTAAGATCCCTTCCGACTTTAAACTTATCATCCTATTGGTAGGAAGATTTTTTCAGAGCTCTTCTTTCTGGTGGGAAGAGAAAGAAAAAAAGCCTGTTCCTAAGAAGCTGGCTTTTGTTCATGGAGGTGTCAGCTTTCATCTTAATGGATAATTCCCTAAGGAAGCTGTTACTTTGATTAGAATTCAAAGCCAGGGAAGAAGATGCGGTAATTTTCCCCTCCTGGATCCTTTTGACCAATGCACAGGGTTTATTTAAAGTCTTCAATAAAAAACTGAGCTTTACTGATGAAAAGGAAAATATAAAAATTATGCCATTTCTTTGGCACTTTAAGGTTTATAAAACACTTCCTTCAAAAAACCCCCATGGGGTAGGCAGTACAAGTATTCCCATATCATAAAGGAAACTGAGGCCCATAGGAGGAAAATGACTAGCCCAAGTTCACATACATATTTAATGTCAGATATAAGACTGAAATCCAAAAGTTTCCCCCAGTGCTCTCATCACTACGTATCAACTCTGTTTCTCTGTCATCCAGAGTTGCTGCATTGCTGCAGTATCACAGAATACCAGAGCTGGGAGGGGCCTTAGAGCATGGAGCATAGCATGCCTCATCTTGGAGGAAGTATAGAACTTGAATTGCCAGGATTGGACAGGAGCTTAGCAGAAAGAACATACAAGGTCTGAGCTGGAAAGGACCTTGGACACCTTCTACTCTAACCATCTGATCTTACAGAGGAGGTCATTGGGAGATGGAGAGTCAGCAACCCAAGAGCAAATGCCCAGTTAATAGCTAAGAGTAGGTATTTAGTTTCCCAGGCCAGGTATCTTTCACTTCTATAACAATTATATAGCCCTGGATCATAATTTAGGCCCTTTTGTACCAAACCTTGGTCTCACTCCAGAAATCTATATGCTTAATGTTCAATATCACGTTAGGGAACAGGTTTACATTGCATAGGTTCATAAGATTGAAAGTGGAGATGTACCTTAGTGATCATCTCATCCAAATTCTTCCTTTTAGAGAGAGGTCCAACAAGAGCAACTGGCCAGAATCACACCACTGTTAAGTAGAGGAGCCTAGACTGAATGCAGGCCTTTTGACTCCAGAACCTTTGCCTTTCTCTTCAAAGTTATAATTTCTTTGGTGTAGGATTTTTTTGTTAAAAATATGTAGGCAACAAATTAATAATTAGGCCTAATTTATTCAGCAGCTTAAAGCCTAAGATAGGGTTTTCAAAAACTGAAAAATAACCAGACTAGGATTTCAAAAAGCTTAGGAAATGAAATGCTTAGGTGACATCATCTAATGCAAACTGTTCATTTTAGGTCTGGGGCACCCATAGCCCCCTACCTATAGGGTTGTTTTCTAACCCTAGAATTAAAAAAACATATGGTTTATGTTAAAGTGCATAGACTACCAGGCCTGGAGTCAGAAGACTCATTTTCCTGAGTTCAAATCCAGTATCAGACACTTACTAGCTATGTGACCCTAGGCAAGTCACTTATCCCTGTTTGCCTCAGTTTCCTCATCTGTAAAGTGAGCTGGAGAAGTAAATGGCAAACCATTCCAGTATCCTTGCCAAGAAAACCCCAAATGGGACCATGAAGAGTCAGACATGACTTAAAAACAACTAAACAACAGCAGGAAATGAAAATATTTAACCTGTAGAAGAGAAGACTTGGGGTTGGGAGAATATGAGAAATAACTGCAAGTATCAAAATTCTTTCAAGTGGAAAATGAATTAGATTTGTTCTTCTTGGCCCCAGAATGGGGGTAATGATATCCTCATCAATGTAGGTGTTTAGAGGTAGAAGAATCATTTCTAAGAGACGCTGAATTAAATTTAACAAATGTATGCAAGCTCTAGCAGTTCATACGAAGCTGAAAATATTTTGAGTCTGGTCCTAGTAACACAACATATGTTTATTGTTGGAGGACCAGCTTTGCTAAGTATGTAAAGGCTTCTCACCTCTAGTCATCATGTAATGAATCTTTTGGGTCCAACAAGTCTACGAAGGAAGTATGATCTACATGGTGATAGAAGCTTTCACTCTGAGGAATCCATAATACATTTTCGAGATATATGCATAGATAGATAGATATACATACACATACATCTGTGCATCCACATATACATATAAATATATTAATATATATGTGTGTGTATGTGTATACATATAGACATACATACACAAGGGCTTGTATATGAAAAAATCAAAAACAACATATCCTTTGCCCTCAGTGAGCTTCAAGTCAAATAGTTATGATATGGCATACATTTGTACATACAAAATAGATTGTGATAAGTGCAAAGGAGATATGGAAACAAAATTTTGTAAGAAATTAAATGGCGTAGGAATTACTTTAGCTAGGGGAAATTAAGGGAAGTTTCACATAGGAGGGGGCATCCAAGTAGACTTTGAAGAGGAGTTTGACAAACAGCTATTTGTAATGATAGTGTTCTAAGAACAGAGTAGAGGTTAGTATCTGCATAAATATATGGAGACAGGAAGAAGCAGAAAGAAATCAAGGAAAACCAATAATTTGTGTTGGCCAGAAAAGAGAGTTTATAAAGCTGAGTACTTTGAGAATGAGTTTATAATTTTTGGAGCAGCAAAGAACTAGAATCAATAGTAGATGTTCATCAGCTAGGTAGTGGCTAAGCAAATTATGGTACATGAATGTAATGGAATATTAATGTGCCATAAGAAGAAAGGAATATGAAGAAACCCAAGAAGCATAGGAAGACTTATATGAACAGATGCAAAGTGAAGTAAAGGGAGCAGGAAAACAATATACACAGCAACTACAACAATGTAAACAGAAAGGTCAATAAAACAATACTGAATGCCATGTAAATATGATGACCAAATTTGGCCCCAAAGAGAGAAAATGAGAATGAAACTCCCTCCCTTTTTTGCAGACATGGGGAAATATGGGTATACTTTGTTAGCCTAGCCTAGTTAGGATGTGTTGCTTAGTTTTGCTGAACTGTTCTTTTCTTTCTTTTTTATTCTTTGTTATTAAATATATTCCCCTGGGTGGGAGAGGGGGAGGATATCTTGCAAAATAAGTGTTATAAAAATGCCAATAACATTTTTGCAGGTAAAAGAAAAGGAAGCAGCTAGGTGGTGTAGTGGATAAAGCACTGACCCTAGATTCAGGAGGACCTGAATTCAAATCTGGCCTCAGACACTTGACACTAGCTGTATGACCCTGGGTAAGTCACTTAACCCTCATTGCCCTGAAAAAAAAAAAATGAGACGCGAAAGGTAGGTTGAATCCAGGCTAAGACCTTTTTGAATATTGCAGAAGGTATTATTCACACTTTAATTAGGCATTTGACTTGGCGAGCTCCATTTCAAGTCCTGAGATGTGGGGGTTTGGGCTTTGGGGTGTTGTTTTGGTTCTAAGTAATTATTCTTCTCCCAGTAACATAACCTATGAGATGTGGCCACTGCATTCTGCAGAGTAGAAATAATGCCACAGATGGGCAGGAGTGAGCATCTGATTTCTCTTTGTTGGTAGAACTATCTACTTTCCTAAGGCTTTGGAATTCCTTCCTCAGGGAAAATGAAGGGAATAAGCATTTACATAGCACCTCCTACATGCCTGGCACTTTACAAATACTGTCTCATTTGTTCCTCACAACAGTCCTTTGAGGTGTTTTTATTATCTTTAATATACAGATGAGGAAAGTGAGACAAAGAAAAATTAAATGCTTTGTCTGGGTCAAATAGCTGTCTGGGCCCAGATATGTACTCAGGTCTTCCTGACTCCGGGTCCAGTGCTCTATGCATCTTACCACCTATCTACCTAAAGACCATGAGTTAATGGGAATATCTTTATACCCTACTTCGCATTCCTATAACTACATTTTTTTAGTGAGGCAATTGGGATTAAGTGACTTGTCCAGGGTCACACAGCTAGTAAGTGTTAAGTGTCTGAGGCCAAATTTGAACCCAGGTACTACTGACTCTAGGGCCAGTGCTCTATACAGTGCGCCACCTAGCTGCCCCTCTATAACTATTTAAAGTGAGTACAGCACCTTCCTCACAGCTTCACTTTCAAGTAGACGATGCCTGGATTGTTATACCTTATTACAGTGAGGAAATTGAGACTGAGTGGTTAAGTAACTTGCCCACAGCTACACCATTTGTATTGAGCCTGAATAGGAACCCAGATCTCCTGATTCCAACACTTGACCCTCTTTTCCTATACCAGACTTTGGGTGCTGCTGCCACCACACAAGCTCCTTCTTTCCACCAGTCTCTTTGAAGAAAGTGTTAATTTTTATTTTTTTGCTTTTTTTTTCTTTTTGGCCCAGACCTATGATTTAGCTAAAATGTGGAATGGCCAATGAAGGAATTCCCTCTACTAATGTAGACTGACACCTGCTCTGCATGGCCTGCTCTGGGGGAAACAAGACACTACTTTGTACAGGGTTCCACAGGTAGAACTTGGATCTAATCTTGCTGACTCCAAGGCTTGTTTCTCTTCATGTTTCCATACTGCTTATCTATCATAACATTATTTGTTTGGTGTCTGTATATAACATTATATCATCTCTGCAGTCCAGATATAGAGGTCTGTGTCTCTATAATCCCTCTTTCTATACTGGGTAGAAGTTTATAAAAAAGCTATCACATTCATTATCTTACCTGATCCCTCACTACTATCCTATGAGAAAGAAGGGATGGGAGGATATTATACCCAATTTACAGATGAAGAGACTAAGGACCAGAGAAAGTAACTAACTCTGTAGCAGAGTGAGGACCTTACCCAGGTCTACTAACTCCAAGCTCAGTGGTCTTTCCAAAACTTGTGTTGATAAAATCCCCACTTCTGACTCTATTAGACTTCCTCAGCAGGTTCTGAGATTTCAGTCTCACTGGTAGAGGGGAATGAGAAATGGAAGAACCAACAGGCCTTGGCCTATGTTTCTGAAAACTGGGGTGTGGATACTAGCAGCATACTGATGAAAGCCCTTTATAAATCCCATGGTTTCAATCTCCTCAGGTCTCCATTTCAATTCTATGCAAACCCTTTAGAACCATGTATCATGCATGTGATCAAAGAGCTACACAGTGGGAGGTGGTCTTAATACCTGTAAAATTCCAATTCAGAGTGGTCCTTCAGAGAAGAAATAGGATTACCAGATGATATTATTACTAGGGTAACAGCTGGTAGCTGGCTTTGGCAAGCTGTTTTGGCTTCCTCTGATCCTTGCCTTTCCACAGGTGTGTTTGGAAGGCAAAAGGCATCTTTGATTTAATTTCATAAGTCTTCATTGCATTCGTATCATATACTCATCTGACCCCATGCTTGGTGATCAAGGCTTGGAGAGTGGGTAGAAAGGCTAGTGTTTACAGGGGATTGGTTTAGTCTGGAAAGATTTCAGAGACTGGTCCAGTTTCACAGTTAACAAGGAAAGACCCTGAGGCTCTGGATACTGAGTTGAAGATAAGGTTCAGGGGACAGAGCCAAGATGGTGGAGGAAAGGCTGTAAGTTTTTGGAGCTCCCCACAATGTGTCCACATACCTCCAAATAATGCCAGAAGATAAGGTTTAGAGTTGGAAGGATCAGTCTAACACCTTTATTTTATAGGTGAGGAAATTGAGACTGAAGGGAAGAATTGGGCTTTCCCAAGATCACACAAGATCACACAAGATCACACATGACTCAGGATTCTTGCCAGCATCATTTGACTCCAAATCCAGTGTGCTTAGCACAATGCTTGGCACATAGTAGGAACTTAAAACATATTGATTGATTGATTTCAGAAAGTCTCAAGGGAAGTAATAAAATTCACTGCTTCCAGCAAAAGCTTGGCACACTAGATAGACACAGTGATTCCAACCTTACATTTCCTAAGTGTCTCCTATGTACAGGACACTGTGCTAAATGGTAGGATTGATATAAAGTTCAGATGAGATATATTTTTATCCTCACGGAATTTACGGTCTTATAAAGAACCCAGATGAACAAAATAATACAATCTTTTTTTATGAATGGGCCTATTCATTTATTCTTCAATCAACAAAAATGTATTTTTTTTCTCCTTCCCTCTTCCCCCAACCATTGAAAAAGCAAAGAGAAGAAAAAAGAAAACCCCTGTAACAAATATGTATGGTCAAGCAAAACAAATTCCCAGATCATCCAAGTCAAAAATGTAGGTCACAATCTGCACCCTCATTCTGTCACCTCTATTAGGTTGTGGGTAGCATAGGGTTTTCTGAAATAGGCATTTCTATAACTTTATATAGTGCCTTCCTCCCAACAACCTTGGGAGGTAGTTAATGAATGTGTATAATCCCCATTTTACAGATGAGAGAACTAAGGCTCAGAGAAATTGAAAAACTTACTCATGGTGGCACAACTAATAAGCCATCAGAGTCAGTATCTGAACATAGGTCTGCTGACTTCCATACCATACAAACATATAGGAAAGGTTAAACAGAGAGGAATGTGAGATTTAAAGAAGGAAGATGTATTTCTAGCTGGAGGTATCAGGAAAGCCCTCACAGGGGAGATAGACCAGAGAGTTTTCTCCTCATAAATGTACTGAAACCACCTTGAAGATTTGATTGGTTCAGGAGACTAAGGTTCAGGGCATTGAGGTAGCTTCCTGATGACCTTATTAAAATAACCAGCTTAAGACCAGCACTCTGGCATAGCTAGAAGAGAGGCAAGAAATCCACATTCAGTGGAATCAATGTTGTGTAAAATAGAATAAGAATAATAGCCAATGAAAGAGCATTGAAAAATGGAGAACTCTGGAAGGAAAGATGAAAAATTCTTTGAAGCATTTTATGTTGGGAAGAAATATTCATGGGCTCCTCTATTCACAGGGATCTCTAGGCTTATGCCTCATAAATGGGGGAGGGAACTGTACTTCCCCCTGCAAGCCCTCCAATAAAACAAGAGCAGCCACAAGTCATCCTCAAGTATTTTTGACTGTCTGCAGAGGGAATTTTCATTAAAGGGCAACCATTATTCCAACTGCATACAGCTGTTTCTGACACAAATCAGATTCAACTCAAAGCAAAAATTATAGCCATAAATTACCTTTCATAATGGTTGTAGCCTATTAATTTTAATATTGGGGATTTAAAACCATATATATACATTGTTTAGTGAAGTCATAGAAATAACACTGGGTTGGGAGAAATGAGACTTGGGCTTGAGTAACAGCTCTGTCGCTAATATTGTTCCCTTGAGCAAGACAATTGCTTTCTCTGGATCTCAGTTTACTCATTTGTAGAATGAGGGTGGCACAATAGACGAGTTCTAATGACCTTTCAAATCAGACAATCTATGATCTCAGTTCTGTTCTAGTTCTAATATTCCATGTTCGAAGTTCTAAGGTCTCTACCAGCTTTGACAGTCAGGCTACTATTTCAGCTATGACATCAACCTCTAGGTTACTTCAAAGCTTAGCTCAAATTCTACTTAAAGAGAACTTTCCTCTTATTCACACCCACCCCAATTTATTGTGTGTGTATACACACATATGTACATACATGTATGTGTACATGATATATGCATGTGTATGTTATACATGTGTGTAAGCGCACATGTGTGTGCACATACATATAGCTGAATATACATGTGCATATACATCATAAATGCATGTGTATGTGTACATATAAATGTGTGTATATAACCTATCTTTATCTATGAACATGTATCCCCAGCATAAGATAGAAGTTCCTTGAGTGAAAGGATTGTTTTATTTTTGTCTTTTTGTTTCTGGTTCTAACAATGCCCAGTATATAGTAGATGCTTCACAGATAATAATTATAATAACCATTAAATTTATATTATGCTTTAGTGTTCACAAAGCACTTCACACACGTCTTGTCATATGACCCTCACAACAACCAGGAGAAGTAAATACTAATATTATTGCTATTCCCACTTTCTAGTGAAGAAAATTGAGGCTGAAATAGTTTAGTGAGCACCCAAAACAAAATTTGAACTCATTTTCCTGACTAAATCTAGCACTACCTAGCTAGCTACCTCATTAAATGCTTGGCAATTAACTGGTAGATTCTAAGATCCCTTCTACTGCAGTATTTGCCTAAACACCATTTTGTTTGATAGATTTTCAACAGAGTAATCTGAACCATAAAGACAGAATCAGGTATCGATCACTTCAGAGCTTGGAAATGAATGTGAAAAGCCTGGGGAGAACTGTACATGAACGGTTAAGCCTTTGATTCCAGGAATTTGTGCTTTCCAAATGAGGTCCAGTAGCTCAAAAACCTTTCTAAATTCATGAAAAGTTCCCATTACCTGGGATGGTGAATATGATTGTCATGACTTATTACTTATTCTGAAGTGAGCCCCCTCTGGGCACAGGCAATTTCTCAACACTGAACCCACACATGGTCAACATTCAGTGATACAAAAATCATAAAGCAAACAGTCTTCATTTGATTTATTCAAATAACCCCGAAATAACCTCTTATATTAACTGTGGAAGTGCTTTGTAAACTGCAATGCTGTGTCTATATGTATGTACATACACACTGTATGCTCACATGATTATATATACATGTATATAAACATATATGCATATATCTATATACACACATAAAGATGATAGACAAATGGAGGGATGGAGGGATGGGTAGGTAGATAGATGATAGATAATGGATAGAGAGATAGGTGAGATAGATCGATGATAGATTAGATAGATCAACAGAGAGATAAGTAGATGATAGATAACAGAAAAATAGGTAATAAAGCTAGACATAGAAAGAGATAAAAATCTCTGATTTCATACATGTAGGAACTTCCTCTAACAGCACAAATCACAACCCTAAACTTTAGAGAGTTTCCTGAAGCTCAGAGATGTTGAATGACTTGGCTATGGTCACACAGCTACAAAGTGTCAGAGATGGAACCTGAACTCTTATGACTCTTAAGTCCAGAGCTCCATCTACTATACCACACAGCCTCTCTAAGGTAATCTTGGTGGTATCATTTTTTCCATATTCATATCACAGGCAACACAAAGGAATTTCTTATCTCTGGAAAGCTAGTAGCTCCCATTTCTATGTTATATTAAGGTTTTTAATATACTTTACTCAAACCACCCAATGAGATAGGTCGGTTAAATAGTATCCCCAGATAAGGAATATGAAACTAAGGCAAGGGAACTGACTTGTCCAAAGTCACCCTGTTAGACATCATCTGAAATAGAACCCAAATCTCCTGACAACAAGACTTTTCATGCAGAATAATTAATAATAATCATAATATTCATCATAAAATAGCCTTCATATATAGTACTTTAAAGTTTGCAAAGTAAAAATATGTATATAAACATATAATTTCAAATGAGGTTTGTGTGTGTGCATGTCTGCACACATGCTCATGTATGGGACAGCTAGGTGGTAACAGTGGATAGAGTTTTGAGCTTAGAATCAGCAAGATTCCTCTACATGAGTTCAAGTCCAGCCTCAGATACTGACTAGTTGTGTGACCCTGAACAAGTCCCTTCACCCTGTTTGTCTCAGTTCCTCATGAAAATAAACAGTATCTCTGCCAAGAAAACCCCAAGTGAGGTCATGAGGAATAAGATACAACTGAACATGACTGAACAACATGTGTGTACACATATATGTATATATACAAAGTTTATAAATAATTTGGTGTTCAAACTGACTATGAACTTTTTTTTTGCAGGGCAATGAGGATTAAGTGACTTGCCCAGGGTCACACAGCTAGTAAGTGTCAAGTGTCTAAGGCCGGATTTGAACTCAGGTCCTCCTGAATCCAGGGCCAATGCTTTATCCACTAAACCACCTAGCTGCCCCCTGACTATGAACTTTTAAAATTATAGTCATAGCATATCCAATGTTATCACTGGAAAGAACTAGAGAGATGACCTGAGTCAAGCTCCTTCTTTTTACAGATGGGGAAACTGAGACCTAGAGAGTGATTTCCCTAAGGACATATACAAGATTTCTGCAGGGATACATACAACATAAATACAGGAATTCAGGAAAAGTCATGCAGGAACACCAAACCTCCCTTCTATAACACAATAATATGCCACTGCAGGGTAACAGACCAGCCTAAACACAAAGGCAGAGGTCTAAGCTCTCCCCACTGTTCCTATAGTAACCCTGGGCAGCCTTAGAGTCGGAGAAAGGCTGGTACCCTTTTCAGATTTATTGGCAGCAGCTGCTGCCCACCCCCAACCCCAAAGTTCATGTGGCATGGCTCCCCAATGGTGTCAAAAGCCAGAGCATATAAGACAGAAACTGTTATAGGAGCTGGTTGGAGGGAGACGTCCAAGTGTCTAAGTGTGTCGAAGAAGAATCCTTGGAGAAGTCAGGACTTAGAACCATGGAAACCCAAAGATGGAAAAGGTCTTAGTCCAATACACCTCACTTAATACTAGAACTCCGTCCCTTACTACACATCTCTCTATCATATATATATATATATATATATATATATATATATATATATATATATATATATATATATATATATATATATATATATACACACACACACACACACACACACACACACACAGTATTAGCAGCTGTGGAGTCAGAGGACTTGAATTCAAATCCCACCTTTGATGCTGACTGGTGGCACAGTGGATGGAGCACTGGCCCTGAAGTTGGGAGGACTTGAGTTCCAATCTTACCTCAGACAGTTACTAGCTGTGGCAAAGTCACTTAACCCCAATTGCCTTTAAAAAAGCATTGGGGGGGGCAGCTAGATGGCGCAGTGGTTAAAACACTGACCCTGGATTCAGGAGTACCTGAGTTCAAATCCAGCCTCAGACACTTGACACTTACTAGCTGTGTGACCCTGGGCAAGTCACTTAACCCCCATTGCCTGCAAAAATAATAAATAAATAAAAAAGCATTCAGGGCCATTTCAAGTTGTCCTGATCTATATCTTGCCACTGGACTGAGATGGCTCTGGAGGAGTGAGGTTCCTGATTTTGCACAGCCCTCCTTCACTTAAATCCAATTCATTGCAAGTCATAACATCACCCTGATGTCATGGTCCTCTTGGAAAATGAAGGACAAACAACAATCTTTATGCCCTTGGGCAAGTCACTTAATTTCCCTTGGCCTCAGTTTACTCATCTGTGAAAGGGGAGGATTTGATTATGCTGACTCAGAAACCCTTTTGATTCTAGATCTATAATCTCCTACTTGAATACTTCCAAAGACAGGGAGCTCACTATACAAAAATGTTCTAACTACTTTACATCACATACCCAGCATCATCCTACATTTTGTTGTTGTTGTTTTTGTTGTTGTTGTTGTTTTTGTTGTTGTTGTTGTTGTCGTTTGGTCCTGACCCAATTTGGAGTTTTCTTGGCAAATATACTGCAGTGGTTTGCCATTTCATTTGTTAGCTTGTTTTATGTATAAGAAAACTGAGGCAAAAAGGGTTTAGTGGCTTACCCAGGGTCTAGGGAGTGTCTGAGGACAGATTTAAACTCAGGCCTTCCTGACTCCAGGCCTAGTGCTTTATCCACTGTGCCACCTAGCTGCCCCATCATCCTCCCCTAGAGGAATGGGTGAGGAAGTATTCTACATGATGCACTCCCAAAGGCAGCAGCACCCAATCACTGATTCAGTGTCTCTCATGAGCTGCCTACTACTACAATACTGAGAGCCTTTCATAGAGTTAGGGGCAATGTGATATACAAGGTCAGGGGTGGGGGGGGACCAAAAGGGAGGTCAGAAAACCCATATTTGAATATTGCCTTGGAGGCTTGCTAGCTATGTCTCCTTAGCTAAGCTGTTTAATTTCTGTAGGTCTTAGTTTCCTCAATTATTTAATGAAGGGGTTGGAGTCAGGTCAACAAGCACCTACTTACTATGTACTAGGCACTATGCTAAGCTCTGGGAATATAAAGGCACACAAAAATGATCTTTGCCCTCAAGGAGATCACAAGCTAAAGGAGAGATAACATGCGAACAATGGTAGAAATATGAAACATACAAAATTAATTGGAGACAATGGGGGGCAAGGAGGATACACTATTATTAAGGGAGGAAAGCCTTCTTGAAGAGATTTTAGCTGAGATTTGACCAGCACTGAACTAGAGCTCGAAAGTCCCTACCAGCTCTAAATCCTAGGATTTTAAGAATCCATGACCTTGTGACTTGGTAGTTTTGTGACCTTGTGCAGTGTGCTTCCACTCTCTGGTCCTCAATTTTTTTTTTCATATTTAAAATGAGTGATTTAGATAATCTGATCTCTTAGGTTCAAACCAGTTCTTAAGGCTATGATCCCACTGACAGGGTAAATGCTGATCAGTTTAAGATAATTAAAGAAGAGACAGCTCAGGTACTACCTTCCCAGTTGCCATTTTAAATAAACTGTAAGGCAGAATTGTTTATTTGACTAATTTGTGTAGGAGCCAAGGGAAAAGTAATTATTTTTTTCCAGAGAATTACTGCTTACTTTGTTATTTTAGGTAGGCTACATTAATTGTTCTGAATGAGCTGAATGAACTTTGCTTTATTAATCATTTTGTTTTTCCACACCAGAGAGCCAAGCTAGGACTTGGCCATCTTTATTAAGTGGCCTGCTGGGTCACCAAAGGGTTATACTTCAGATCACTGGATCTGAAGTCCCTAGGCATGGGTTCAAATCCCAGTTGTACTATTTAGTGATATTAGGCAAATCACTTCATCTCTTAGAGTACTCATTTCCTCATCTATAACATAAACAATTGAACTAGATAATTACTAACTTTCTTCCTGCTTCTATGATCTGTCACTTAATCAAACAATCAACCAATAAGCATTTATTAAGCACCTAGTATATGCCAAGAACTGTGTTAAGCCCTGGGGCTACAAAGAATGAAACACTCTCAACTCAATGTAATTAAATTTTCATGGAAAAGATAACATAAGTATATAGAATAAAATAGAAATGGAATATGAGCATATTCTATATACTATTCTATATTTATATTCTGTAAATAAAATATGAGTATAGAGAATAAAAATGGAGCAAAAATAAATATAAGCTAGTTAAATACAAGGTAGTTAAGGAGGGAAGACATTACTAGCTACCAGGGTCAAGGAGGGTAGTACCTGAGTTGTCTCTTCTTTAATTATTTCTTATGTGTGTGAGTGTGTCTAAAATATGTGTGGAGGGACAGAGACAGAGAGACAGAAATGAGATGGGTAGTTACCAAGGTCAAGAAAACCTTCATGCAGAAGGTGGTATTTAAACTACATCTTAAAGGAAAAGAGAGACTCTTACTAAAGGTGAGGAAACAGTATATTCCAGGCAGGGACAGATAAATAAAAGAGATTACATGTTCTGGGTGAGAAAAAACAAACAAACAATATGCATTTACAGAATGCAGAAAGTGGAGTTTAAGGCTGGAGAGATAGGTTGAGTACAAGTTGGGAAGGGCTTCACAGACTAAGCAGAGGAGTTTATATTTTATCCTAATATAATAGGAAGCCACAGTAGTTGATTGCTTAGAGGAGTCACGTGGCCAGAGCTCTCTGGAAGGAAACTACTTTGGTAGCCATAAGTATGATGGACTGAAGTGGAGGGAGACTTTAGGCAGGGAGACCAATTAGGAGGCTATTACAATAGTCTAGGTAAGAAATTATGAGGGTCTAGGGGCCAAATCTAATATGGGGAGAGTTAATTGGGTGGCTCGCCATAATATTGGGGTTCAGAAAATAATGAGGGACTTCTAGGTCCAAAGCTTCCTCCCTTCTCAACTGCCTTTTATAGTTATTTCTCCCAGGCCAATAAGAAAGGAGCTTAATAGCCTCCTTTCCACAAACAAATCAGGTTTTTATGAAAAGTCAAGGATAAGGGGGCATCTAGGTGGTGCAGTGTATAAAGCACCAGCCCTGGATTCACGAGGACCTGAGTTCAAATATGGCCTCAGACACTTGACACTTACTAGCTGTGTGACCCTGGGCAAATCACTTAACCCTCATTGCCCTGCAAAAAAAAAAGTCAAGGACAAGGGAATAGAGAAAGAGGAAACTGGATATTCTCCCTGGCTCTAGCAAAGACTGTCTCAAAACCCAAACTCTCTTTCAGCTCAGCTAATTCAAAGATCTGGATTTTATTAACTCACCACCAGGGGTCCTTAATTTCTATGGCATCCAGTCTCCAGTCTGCTCTGAAGTTCCTTCAAGGCGAGAGAAAGAGAAAGAAAGAGAGAGAGAGAGAGCGCACGAGCGCCAGCCACTTCCTGTTGGGGGTCTCTTTTTCTACCTTTTTCTCCCTCCCCCAAAGGGGAGGTCCTTCAAGTTATGTGGTTAAGACTGGTTCCCTGTTGATGATGCAGTCCATATCCTCTGAGAACACTCCTTTTCAGGGTTGGCCAAGTTTAGACTAGGTTTAACAGGGCAGGCCAGGTGTGGCTCAAAATCTAATCCTCTTAAGTGGGTACTTAGTGGTTTCTCATTCACACCCAATTCAAACACTACTAGATCAATCAAGTCAGATCCCTGGGCATCTACTAAATTCCATTATTTTACCACAAGGGCCCAAACTAAGATGGTACCTGTGTGGCTAGGGAGAGGGGTCTGATTTGTGATATGTTAGAAATGGGAAGATTCTTGGATACGTAGGGAGAGAAACAGAGACAGAGAGAAATAGACAGAGACAGAGGAGGGGAGGAAGAGAGAGAGAAACAGAGAGAGGGAGGCTGGAGAGTCAAGGTTAAGGCTAAGGCTACAAACCTGAGAGATTAGAAGGATGGTGGTACCTTGGACAGAAACAGGGAAGCTGGGAAAGAATTTCTTCAGCTGAAAAATGGAGGGAATAAGACTGTTATAGGGTTGTTGTGAAGAAAGCACAGGGAAGGATGGATCTTCTCATATGACTGATCAGCAGCAGATTCAGGACTTCTGTCTAGGTCTTTTGATTCCCCATGTGTGGCTTTTATTTTTCCTGCTATAACACTGCTGAAATCAGAACTCCTGAATCTCTCCTATTTCTAAGCTGGTATCTAGATGGAAGGGTTCTATGTCTCCATTTTCCCAGAGCATGGTATCTGGTTCTTCTGCATTATAACCTTTATCATACTCATTCATAAGCAGCAGTTGGACACATGAAAAGAGCAGTGTAAGTGACCCTGGGCAAGTTCCTTAACCCTGTTTGCCTCAATTACCTCATCTGTAAAATGAACTGGAGAAGGAAATGGCAAACCACTCCAGTATCTTTGCCAAGAAAACCCAAAAGGTTTCATGAAGAGTTGGACATAACTGAAAAATTACTTAGAAACAACATCTATCTCACAGGGCTGTTATGACTGATTACCAAATTGAATTGTCTCCCCATTTCCCTGCCTCACCAGTAGATTAGTTCAGTGAAAGCAGCAATTCTATTTTTGTAATATAGGTATGTATGTATATGTATATGGACATTTATTGCATACATATTGTATTTGCAGAATGAAGCGGTGTGTCTTGTACATACTAAGTACTTAAGAAATGTTTGTCAAAATCAAATAATTTCAGATTCCTCTAACAATAACCACCGTAATAGTAGTTGACATATATTTCTAATGTGCCTTAAGGTCTACTAAGTACTTTTCATATGTTAGCTGAGTTGATCTTCACAACAATGGATAGACAAAGTGGGAATTATCTCCACTTTACAGATCAAAGGAACATAGGGGTTTGGAGCTAAAAGGATTTTAGGGATCATCTAGTCCAATCTCCTAATTTTACAGATGAGAAAACTGTAGCTGAGAGAAAAGGCTTTTGTCCAAGGTCGCCTAGCTATTAAATGTGCGAGGCAGAATGCAGGCACAGACTCTGACTCCAAATCCATGGGTTCTTTTCATTAGGATCGCCCCCTTCCTCCCCTACCATGCTGATAAACTGTAGCATTTCCAAGGCAAACTGGTGGTAGCCATACAAAGTGGTTTGGGGAGGAGGATGTGGAGTGACTGGACAGGAAATGATGAATCATATATTACCTCTATGGTTATGTCAAATCAGGCCTGTCTTTACTGAGTGCCTAATGTGTCCTTTTATAGTGAATTTGGAGAATCCAAATTCAGATATTAGGCCTCACAGGGACCTCATCTAGGCTTGGGGTATCAAACTCAAATAGAAAGAGGGACCACTAAAATATACATTAGGTTCCATATTGACTTAGAAAACTAACATTATATTCTATTGAATTTTTATTTTTTAAATATGTATTTAATCTGGTTTGAGCCACTAAACCAATGGGAAGGGTTGACACAATGGGGCCTGTTGATAGCCCTTATCTGGGATAAGGGTTCTTACCTTTTTTTAAGGTTTTTTGTCCTGGACCCTTCTGGAAGTCTGGTAAAACCTGTGAACTCCTTCTCAGAATGATGTTTTTAAATGCATTTTAAAATACATTGGATTACAAAATAAAACAATTGTATTGAAATAGTTTTGAAAAAAAAAACTTTTTCCATAAATTTATGGACTCCAGGTTAAGAATCCTTGATTCTAGTCCAAGTTTTCACCAAAGTGTGATTAAATCTTGCTATTTGTTTCACATGATATGAATAGGGGCTCTACAAGGAAATTCTAATTCTAGCAAGCAAATGTAATAGAGGTCTGAGAACAGACTGGCATCCTAGGATTTGACAGCACTCCTTCTCATTCCTACAAACCCTAGGATGCCAATCTGTCCTCAAATCTCTACTCAGACACAGTACAGAAACATTCACCCAGCCTCACACAAGAATGGTGAATTTGGAATCAGATGGATAAATTGAAATCCTAGCTCTGCTCTTGACCGATTGAATGACCTTAAGCAAATCACTTTACCCCTTCAGGTCTTTGTTCTCTCATCTGTGAAATGACAAGAATGCAAGGATCCCATAATCCTTAAGGTCCTTTTCAGTTCTAGAACTTATGATCTTATAACCTCTCTAACACGGTGGGGGGCAGGGCGGAAACCTTAGTACTGAAAAGTAATAACAATTATAAATTGAATTCAGTTGTTAATACAAGCACCAAATCAGCATAGATTATTAGCTGGAAGGGTCCTTAGAAAACAACCAGTTGCTGTTGCTGCTGTTTTTGTTTTGTTTGTTTGGCTTTTTTTTTTCCGCTTTTTAAATATTTTATAGTAGAGGCAGGCCAGAAAGATTAACTAGCTTGCCCAAATTCATACAGGCAGGCCCAATTTGTAGGGAAAGTGTGGCTTGGGGCCATGTAAGGGATGAGTATAAAATATTGCTAAATGTCAATACCTGAACGTTTTCTAAAGTCATATCCCATGTCTGGAAGGCTTAGAATGCCTGGAATGGAAGACCTCATCTCTTCCTGTTGAATTCCTCTTTCTTCAAGGACCAGCAATTCGGATATGGCTCCTTCCATGAAGCCTTCTTTACTCTTTTCCCCTTATTTCTGCCATTATCCTACTGAAAGTGATCTCTCCCTCCTTAAATACTGTCAGCCAGTCAATAAGCATTTATTAAGTGCCATGTCAGGCACTGTGCTAAGTAAGCACTGGGGATTAAAAAAAAAAAGTAAAATACAGTCCCTGATCTCAAGGAGCTCCCAGAAAACATGGGGCAGAAAATATGCAAACAAACCACAGACAGGAGATATTGGGGATAACCAACAATAGGAAGCCAGTAGAATTAAGGGGGATCTTGGTTGTCATCATTCCTTTGCCCCACCACTTTCTACTTCATATCATTATAATTTATGCATGTATTATCATACTTCCATCCCATTAGATTTTAAGTTCATTGAAGTCAGAGACTATACACTTTTCCATCTTCCCTAGCTGCAACCACAGGACCTGACATATAGTAAACATTTAATACACATAAGTCAATTCCATTGAATGATTTCCCTTCTAAGTTTTAAGTTTCTGAGGACTGGGACTGGTTTATTCTTCATCTTTGTAGGTCTAGTAATAAATCCCATTATTATAGTCTTAGAGATACTTTAAAACTCTTTGTTAGATGTATTTGAATTCAATTGGGATTGCACTTATGCCTCATGGTCCTATAAGATTTTGAAGACAGGGATTTTACCTGTACTTATACAAGGTAACATTGTTGTATCCCAAATGCTGTGGTCAGGGCCTTACACGTGGTAGTGGTGGTGGTGTTTGAGTTGGTTTTCAACTACATCCAACTTTTCATGGTCCCATTTGGGGTTTTCTTAGCAAAGTTCCTGGAGTAGTTTGCCATTTCCTTCTCCATCACATTTTACAGATTACAAACTGAGGCAAACAGATTTAAGGGACTTGCTCAGGGTCACACAACTACTAAGTGTCAGGCCTTATTTGAATTCAAGAAGAGGAATCTGCTGGTTAAATAAAAGTTTGTCAAAACTAATTGAATGGAGCCAGCCAAGTGGCACAGTGGATAAAGCACTGGCCCTGGATTCAGGAGGACCTGAGTTCAAATCCGGCCTCAGACACTTGACACTTACTAGTTGTGTGACCCTAGGCAAGTCACTTAACCCTCATTGCCCCACCAAAAAAAAAAAAAAAAAAACTAACGGAATGGAAATAAAGTAACTTTTCATACTTCTCATTTCTCCTTAATAGACTGCAAACTGCAAACTGCAAACATTATTTTCTTCTTTGTGTGGCTAGAGTCAGGCACCAGACTTGATATTAGGTTCTGATAAATGTTAGTAAATGTCAAATTGAACTGAGCGGAATTGAACTGAATACTTCTGAGGAGAAACCTTAAGTAGGTTTTAAAAGTCATGATTTCACTATGGAAACACCAGTGTATATAACAGATAATAATTTCCATAAATAACTACATATTAATATTCAAGTAAGAAAGAATTATTTCTGCTGCTAACTCAGCAGAATCACTGCATTCTGGGTTTTTGAAGACAACCTTGGCATGCAGGTAAAACTCAGAAGCAGTTCCTTTAAAGTGAGCATTTGACATCGAAAGGTTTCTAGTAAAACCTCTTACATCCCACCCCAAGTCAACCCTCTTGAACCTGCTGTCCCCATTTTTGTAATGTTTATACTCAGAAATGGCTAAGTGCTTGGCTCCACTGACCCTTCAGCAAATTGGACATTTTAATCCCATCACATTTTGTTTCATTGGACTGTCAGGTTTGGAATTCCACAGCCAACTCCCCAAGATTAATTCATGTAGGACTAGACCCTGGCAAAATTGAGAAGATGGAGGAGATTGCCTTGGGGGCCACCAGTCGCTGGCTCTTCTGGGTTCACTCCTGCCTCAGAGCTGTTAGAGGATTCCCAGCACTCTAGGGTTGGCCCAATTCCCTCTTGTCAGAAAAAAGCAATCATTCCCACTGAAGTCAGTCCAGGTTTCTCAGCATTTAAGGACCTTTAAGGTCTTTCCACTTACTAGCAGTTTTATTTAAGGCAATTCCTTTGCATTCCTATGTCAAATGAGAAAGTCGCACAAGGTGATCTTCAAGGTCTCTTCCTATAAATTTTACAGATCATCTATAATCCATATTACTGCAGCACTTCCAGGTTTTCAAAGGGCTTTCTTCCAAACCACCCTATACAGTAAATAGTATAAATAGTATCAATCCCAATTTACAGATGCATAAAATGAGACTCAGATAAAGCAAGTGAATATTAGATCCACAACTTGATTTCAGGCCTCGTAACTTTCCACCATAGTGTAGAATCTATATTCTACTGGCTCAAGAAACCTATGGATTTACTCTAACTTTCTGATGTGAATTGCTGCTCTTCTCCTTAACTAATCTATCCTTTAGTCAAACTGTGCTGTTTAAAGTTCCCCAAGTAGGCCCCATGCTTATCACCTTTGTTCATGCTGTTCTCTATAACTGGAATACCTGCCTCCCCTTCCTTCAGCTCCCTCTCTTGAGACCTTTCTCATTCTTTAAGGTTTAATTCAAATTCTTCCTCATCCATGAAAGCTTCCCTGATCCCTGTAGCATAAATTATATTTCTTTCTTCATATCTCAAACAGCACTATTTATACCTCCTTATATACTCCTCATATTCTATCATTTTACAGTTATATATGTGTGTCATAGCTTTCAAATGAACTATGAATTTCCAGAGGATCAGGACCATATCTCTTTCATATTTTTGCTTCCCACAACATGGGATGCTCTGAACACAGCTGGCCTTTAATAAATGATTACTTAATTTAAATAAGTCTGATTTTTTTTAAATCCTTGGTAATTACTTCACAAAATAAAGGTTAACCTGGAGTCCAGGTTACTGTCAGAAACCATCTGAGAACATCTGAAGGCCAAGGATGGGTCACTTAAAGAAGCAAAAGACCACTTCTGGTCTCAATTCAGTTCATATAAGCATAGAATCATGGGATCTCATCATTGGAAAGGGCCCCCAAAGCCACCTCATCCAAATTATCCTTAAGCAGAAATTCTCCCCATGATATTACCAACAAATGGACGTGTGGTTTGAAGTGGTCATCTGACTTGAAGACCTCCATTTTTGAAATGTGGTATATGAAGCTCTGAGAAGCAACTTACCCATGGTTACACAGAGAGCCAATGTCTGAGGCAGGATTTAAACTCAGGCCTTCCTGATTCCAAGCATAGTGCTCTATCTTCATGCTGTTACCTTTACCAAATCAATGCAGGAAAAACAAAGACAGATGAACTAGATACTTAAAACTTTAGACTAAGAAAGAATAGAATAATCCAAACAAAAGAAAAAATGAAAAATTTAGCTGAACAATTAACAAAATAATTATCTTTTTAAATAACACAAAAGGAAGAAGATTTGAAATAACTACAATTGAAAGTAATAGGACTAGGGCATGACTCTGAGGCTATAAACTAGAGTGGGTGGAAAATGTATTATGACCTTGGCAAAAATAGGAAAGGTATGAAAAGTGGAAGATTTGGAGGGGAAGATGGGTTCTGGTTTGTATCTGTTGAGTTTGAGAGATCTATCTTCCTCCTAAAATACTTTGGCTAGTCACTCCTCCATCGAAGAACATATACTATTATTTCCCACCATCAGGACAGTGAGTTATGGGTCTTATGGTTATGCCATATGGATATTGGTCAAAGGTTCAGGAGATTTTGGAGAAGACTTAGGGATTACATGACAGATGACTGCCAACTAAAAATTCCCAAAAGGTAGCTAGGAATGTAGGATGGAGCTCAGGTTTGAACATATAAGTCCAATAATCATCTACATGAAGATGACTATTGAGGCCATAGGACCTGATAAGATCACCAAAAGAGACAGTATGGAAAGAGAAGAAGACAAAGTCTTGGGTTACATTTACAATTAAGGGACAGGACATCGAGGATTATCCAACAAAGGAGACTGAAAAATATCAGCCAGCAAGAAGAAGGAGAGTCAGGAGAGAGTAACATCACAAAAACCCAGAGAGGAAAGAATGTCAAGGAGAAAAGTGTCCAACATCATCAGATACTGCAGAGAGGTGAAAGAAAATCAGGGCTATGAAGAGACCATCAGATTTGGCAATGAGCATTGTAAACTTTGGGGACAACAGTTCATCTTGATGGGCACTTCTTGGCCTCTTCCAGTAAGGAGCTTCTTTCTATTTTATTTATATTGGTCCCAGTATGAAAAACACAACTCTGACACTGAACCTGGATTCAATCCCTTTACAACTTGGTAGAAACTATCAAAACTTAAGCTTGAGAACTCAGGAACCATTAGGCATCTGGGAGAGACCTCAGTGGAGGCCCAGACATCATAGAGTTGATGGAAGGAAAGTATTTTGTAAAACTTTAGACTGTGAGAATGACCAAAGGAATAAAGACTAGGGATCAGGCCTTGCTGTGGGAATAGAAAAACTTTTTTTGGAAATTGAGAACTAGTATTAAATGTAAAAGATAATCTCTAAAACTAGGAACTAGGAAGAAGCAACAATGGCCTCATGCACCATTATTATTCTACATAGTGTTAGAAATGCTAGCCAAGAAAAATAAATTAAAAGAACAAATACAGAAGAATAGGCTAAAATATCTCTGCTGATGATATATAATAGTTTACTTAAAAAACTTAAGAAAGTCAATAAAAAACCAATCAAGAGAATAAGTGGCTTCAATAAGTAAGCAAGATGCAAATAAAATGGAATTTGGCAGACTCCCAGGGGTCCCACTTGATTGATCTTGTAGTGTTTGAATTGGATGTGAATGAGAAACTACTAAGTACCCACTTAAAAGGATTAGATCTTGAGCCACACCTGGCCTGCCCTGTTAAACCTAGTATGAACTTGGCCAACCCTGAGCAGTACCCTCAGAGGCTATGGACAGCATCATCAACAGTCTCAGCCACATAACCTGAAGGACCTCCCCTTTGGGGGAGGGAAAAAAAGGTAGAAAAAGGGACCCACAACAGGAAGTGGCTCTCTCTCTCTCTCTCTCTCTCTCTCTCTCTCTCTCTCTCTCTCTCTCTCTCTCTCTCTCTCTCTCTCTCTCTCTCTCTGGCCTGGGAGAAGCTTTTGGAGTGGACTGGAGACAGGCTGAACAGCTGACTCCCATAGCAATTACGGACCCCTGGTGGTGAGTTAATAAAATCCAGCTCTTTGAATTAGCTAAACTGAAAGTGAGTTTGGGTTTTGAGACAGCCTTTGCTAGAGCCAGGGAGATTATCCATTTTCCTCTTTCCCTATAACCTTGTCCTTGACTCTTAATAAAACCTGATTTGTTTGTGGAAAAGAGGCTGTTAAGCTACTTTCTTATTGGCCTGGGAGAAATAACTAAAAAGGCAGTTTGGAGAGGAGTAAGCTTTGGACCTAGATGTTCCTCATTATTTTCTGAACCCCAATACTATGGCGAGCCACCCAATTAACTCTCCCCATATTAAATTTGGCCCCTATACCCAAGAAATCATCAGCAAATTATGTATTTCTAAATATTCTACAGATCAGTATTTCTACACAAAAACTGGGAAAAAAGGCATAAAAATACATTTGGAAGTAGAACAAAACTATATTAAGTATCTGGTAGCTAATCTGTTCACAAACACATAAGATTATATTATAGTAAATACAACTGTAGTTGTACCAAATTATACAAAGTTATTGTATGTTTTAATAAATATAATTAAAATTATAATAACATCAATTTTATAGAAAAGAGAAAGATCTAAGTACTTAGAGAGATAGTCTATATTCATGGCTTGGTTAGGCTTATGTAAAAAGATGCAAAAACAACCCAAATTAAATCTACAGGACAGACATGATATCTATCAAAATGCCAATGATGCTCTTTATTTTTTTTTATTTTTAATGTCAATGTCAATGTATTGAATACAATTATTAGCATTGACGTTACAGCAACAAATATGAAAAATTATTCATTATTATCATTTTGGATTTATACCAAAAATTCAAGGATGAATTAAATTTAGGAAAACTATAAATATCCTTAATCACATTGGAAACAAGATAATTAAAATCTCATCTCAATAGTTGAAGGGAAAATCTTTCAACAAAATACAGAATCCATTACACACATACACACAAACATATGTTTATTCCCCATCTTATTTTATTTTCAGGTCTTCATTCTTCTCTCCCATTTCACCATCTCAAGAAAGCAAGAAAAAGAAAAAAACATTACAAATATCAGTAATATATTTTAGAGAACTATGGAAAAGTAATAGAAAAATTCATATAGAAGAACAAGAAGTTATGAATATCAAGGGAAATAATGAAAAAAGGATAATGGAAGGGTAGATGACACTAGCATGTCTCAACTAAACAATAGCAACAATTATCAAAACTATTGGAAATTGGATAAATGTAGAAAAAGTAGCAGTAGAATAATACCTGTAGATAAGTAAGATTGAGAATCAAATGCACCAATTGAATATTCTAGACTGTTGGATACAATTAAAATTACAAATTACTGGGGAAGGAATGTTCAACAAAAACTACTCTGCTGAGAAAATTGGGTACTAATTTGACAAAACAAAATTATAATAAATGAGCATCTAAAACCATATATTATAATGAATTCCCAGTGGATCCATGATGTAAAAGTAAAGTCTTGCTTTGAAAAAAATAAGTAGATGAGAATAGAAGGCTATACCTTTTACAACTATTAATGAGTTGAAAATTCCTAACCAAATAGAGGAAATTTTTATTTTAAAGGACAAATGAAGTTTTTAAAAAGGTATAAAAGTCTTTTACACAACTAAAAGGAATATATTTATAAAAAGAACAGTATAAGGGATGAACAGGGTGATCCTTAACTGATTTGATGGGTTCCCTGTTCCACCTGATAAGATTACAGGTCATGGACACTTGTCTGAAAAGAATGCTTCCTATGGAGTTAGACATGAGCCACATTCCCCTTATTGGAAGAAAAAATGGTTTTCTGGAAGAACATAGTGAACTCCTAATGACTGTTCATATCAGAGATGACCAGTAACTTAGTCTTTGAATGATGAACTATGGCCTGTAAGAGTGAGATTCCAATCTCTTTATTTGCTTCTCAAGCACTTTCTAGACAAATTATGTACAGGGAAAGGATTTCTGCCCCACCCCCACCAACAGAAAATGGTGACATAGTATAAACACATGGCTATGTGAAACATATGTTTGTTCATAGCCTAAGACTGGAAGTTCTTAGACTTCTCAATTGTTGGCTTCTTTCATTGCTTTTAATTTCCTTCTCTTATGATAAGCTACTAACTAAAACATCCTAGAAAAGAATGTTTTTCACATTAAATGTTAAATCACATACTGAGAGTTCCTGATGTTTGGGGTTTGGGCATCAGCCAACCAAAGAGAGGAGAGTTCTTTAATGCCATACTTCTCAGAAGAGTGAAAGATGAGTGATAGGAGCATCTTTCATCCAAGGACTCAAAAATAAATCACATCTCAGCTGGAAAAGAGATATGAATCTTGAGAGCTTATCTGATAATTTGGGCTCAAGATGAATGAGAAATATCTGTTCAGAAAGCCCATATATTTGTCTTTACCTTCCAGGAAAGAATATTAGTGTAGTGGGCTATTTATGTGGTTTTTGTTTTTGTATTTATTCTTTCTTGCATGGAATCCATTGAATTTTAGGAAGTTTCTGTGATAAAGCAAGTAGCAACAAGAACAACAATAATTAATAAGTTGATGATGATAGAATTTACATAGTACTTTAAGGTTTACAAAGCACTTTGCACATATAGTCTTGTTTGGTTCTTATACCAACCCTTACTACCTTATAACCAGGTAGGTTTTGTTGTTTCCAAAAATAAATGTATAAAAAAACTGAGAGTAATTCATGATAAGTAAAACCCAGGGACATTCCGGTGGTAAATTTCTGAGGAAGGCTTCAAACTCAATGAACTGTGCCACCTAGACCATTGTCTGATACCTGATTACCACACTCTGACTTGTGCTTATTTTTCTTTTTTTTTCATTGTTTAAAATTTTATTTTCCAAATTACATGTAAAAGCAATTTTTACATCGATTTTTTAAAACTTTGTGTTCCAACTTCTCTTCCTTGTGCATCTTTTTCTTTTCTTTCATATAAATATTTTATTATTTTCCAGTTACATTTAGAGATAGTTTTCAACATTTGTTTTTATAAGATTTCTAGTTTCAAATTTTTCTCCCTCCCCCCTCCCCAAGACAGCAAGTAATCTGATATAGATTATATATGTACAATCACATTAAACATATTTCTGCATTAGTCATGTTATGAGAGAAGAATCAGAGCAAAAAAGCAAAACCTCAAAAAAGAAAAATAACAACAAAAACAAGAGAAATAGTATGGTTCAATCTGCATCTAGATTCAACAGTTCTTTTTTCTGGATTTGGAGAGCATTTTCCATCATGAATCCTTTGGAACTGAAGAATCAAGTCTATCACAGTTGATCAACACACAATGTTGTTGATACTGTGTTTTGTGCATCTTTTTCTAAAGGGAACTCTATTACCCACATTTGGGGGAGACCCTAAACATACACTTCATCTTTGTTTTAAAGCTTTTCCTGGAGTTTCTCCAGAACGAGGGCAGGTTTTAAGAGAGAAACTTTACCTTCCAGAATGTAACCTAGGTCTATTTTTGTCTAGATCCTCCTGTTAGGGGGACCTGGGGGCATGGAGATTCAAAGAAAATATTTGGACTGCTAAAATATAACCTTGGTAATATAAAATTCTGTTAAAAGTTGTACACCAAAAGGCTATAGGGAATTTCATCTACCATCTCCATACCTTTGACTTGGCTGTCTCCCATGCCTATAATGTAATCCCTCCTCACCTTTAACTCTTAGACAACCTTCCTCTTTTAAAGACTCAGGTCAGTTGCTACCTCCTAAAAGAGGTCTTTCCTTATTTTCTATTTGTATTACCCTCCAAAATGTTTCTTTTTCTTTATTTTGTGTACCTTTTCACAGACACATATATTTTAAATATCCATATCCATGTTGTTTCTCTGCCCTTAGAAGAATATAAGCTCCTTGGGGAAGGGATTGTTTGCTTTGTATTTTGGCATTCCTGGTGCCCAAGATAGCACCTGACACATAATATTGCTTAATAGATGCTTGTTGGATTGAATTGACAAAAACTTATAAGAATAAGAATGATTCTCCAATAGATAAGCAGTCAAAGGATATGAACAGGCAGTTCTCAGAAAAAGAAACACAAACTCTCAATAACCACTTGGAATACAATGTTTAAAATAATTTTTAATCAGAGAAATGTAACTTAAAACAGCTCAGAGATATTGCCCATCAAACTGGAAAAGATGATAAAAGTTGAGGATATTTAGTGTTCTCCGGGTTTCTGGAAAGCAGGCACATTAATTCACTGGTGTTGGAGCTGTGAATTAATTCAACCGTTTTGGAAAACAAAATGGAATTATGTAATAAAAAATACTAAACCCTTTGACCCAGAAATCTGACTCTTAGGAGGCAAGTGACAGGAAGAAAGGACCCATCAGAACAAAGATATTTACAGCATGCAGGTTACAAAACTAGAAGCAAACTATATGCCAAACAACTTGGAATGGCTAAAAAACATGTGGAACATAAGTATAATGAATAAAGGGAGGTGGTACAGTACAGTAGAAAGAATATTGGTTCTGAAGTCAAAGGAATTGGGTTCAAATTCCACCTCTGATGACTACTACCTTGGTGATATTGGGAAAAGTAATTTCACTAGATCTCAGTTACCTCATCTGGAAAGTGTGGTGAATGAACTAAATGGCTTTTAAAGTGCCTTCCAGCTCTAAATCTATGGTGCAATGATCATTATTCCACAAGGAATATTGAAAACAAAGGGCATAAAGAAATGGGTGAAGAATATGCATAGGAACCACCAATGTACTCACACTTGAATTGTGTGAAGGAATTCTGTCTCTGACACTTACTAGCTTTATGATTCCAGGTAAATAGCCTAAATTCTCTGAGCTTCAGTTTCCTCATCTATAAGTGGAGATAATAATAGCATCTAGTTCCTAGTGTTATAAAGTTAAATGAGATAACTAATGTAAAATATTTAAACCCTCAAAGCACCACATTAATATGGGTTATTATTAGGGTATGAGAATATGAAAGAGCAGCAAAATAAAACAAAACAAAAAAAAATAATAATAAAAAAATTTTAAAAATTAAAAAATAAAAAGGAGGGCAGCTAGATGGCGCAGAGGTTAAAGCACCGGCCCTAGATTCAGGAGTACCTGAGTTCAAATCCAGCCTTAGACACTTGACACTTACTAGCTGTGTGACCCTGGGCAAGTCACTTAACCCCCATTGCCTGCAAAAAAAAAAAAAGAGCAGCAAAGTTCATGGAAAGTACAATGGACAATTTAAAACTATCTTCATTTTTTTTGTTAATTAGTAAATAATAGAAAGAAATAGTACGTATGCAATCATTGATTGGCAACCACTTTTTATTTGCTTTTTTATGAATTTTGTTTTTATTGGCCCTGTGATAGCTTTTTTCAGGGGAAGATAAATCTCTACATACATATATGTATATGTGTAGTTTTATATACAAATATATGCTATCATACACACATGTATATATATAGTCATGCATATATATGTATTTATACATCTAGGTATACAAAACTATAAACACATAAATATATAATATATATTATATACATATATATATATATATATATATATATATATATATATGTAGTTACAAACAGTGCTTTATGTCATTGACAAGAGAACTGTGCTAATCGTTAGCCAGGAACTGTCATTAAGGTTATGGTTATGATAAAAGTAAATACAGAGGCAGCTAGGTGGCACAGTGGATAAAGCACCATCCCTGGATTCAGGAGGACCTGAATTCAAATCCAGCCTCAGACACTTGTCACTTAACCCTCATTGTCCCACAAAAAAAAAAAAAAGTAAATACAGTCCTCTTTGCGGAGCTGATACTCAAATAGGGAAAGATAACAATCAAACAATAAATATTTATTAAGCACCTATTATGTACCAGACACTATGCTAAGTACTGGGGATAAAAAAGAGATAAAAGTTCCTGCCTTCAAGGAGTGTACAATCTAATCTAATCAAAGAGAGACAACATGCAAACAAATATGTACTAAACAAGCTTTATACAGGATAAATAGGGGAAAATTATCAGAGGAAGGGCACTGTAATTAAGAAAGGTTGAGGAAGGTTTCCTTCAGAAGGTGGGATTTAGTTGGGCCTTAAAGGAAGCCAAGGAGGTCAGTAGTCAGTATAGCACATAGGACTACAACATATAAAAGAGAGCTGAAAGGGGAGCTGAGAGGAGACTTATCCACATGAGAGCATGGTGGCGGTCAGAAGCAGAGACTGGAGGGGAATAAGTTGGCTGACCAGGTTTTTCCTTAAAATGGAGGTACCCAGAGGAATTTACTAATTGGAGAAGGGGGCCATAGGCAGGGAAAGGATGAAAAGGATAAAGGGGGAGGGCTCTTCCAGGGTGAGAAGATGACAGTGATGAAGAAACTTTTGGAGCTAGAAGGCAGTTGCTTCAGGATGAAAAAGTTCAGAGAGTTAAAAGCAGTTAGAGGATTGAAATCCACAAGAAAGGAGGGGAAGGCTTCATGACAGATGTAGCATTAAAGTTGGGCTTTAAAGGATGACTAGGATTCACTTGGCAAAGAGAAGGCTTTTCTTTTTTTTTTTTTCTTTTTTTTAGTGAGGCAATTGGGGTTAAGTGACTTGCCCAGGGTCACACAGCTAGTAAGTGTTGGAGGCCGGATTTGAACTCAGGTACTCCTGACTCCAGAGCCGGTGCTCTATCCACTGCACCACCTAGCTGCCCTAAAGGCTTTTCTAAGTATCAGAGTGGGAAGGAACTTTAGAACATAGGAATTTTTTTTTTACAAGGATCTAGAATGGACCTTAGAGGGGACCTAATCCGTCCATCCCCTGAATTTGAGACACAGAGACAAGGTATGACTTGCTCCATATCACACAGCATACAAGAAGCAGAGTCAGGATTCCAGATCCCCAGACTGGTACTTCTTTACTATTGATTTAGGTTTTTTTAGAGCAGAGGTCTCAAACTAATAACTTCTGAGACACAAAAGTCCAGAGCATGGCCTAATTCAGATTAAAACATAGCAGGGTAGGGGCAGCTAGGTGGCTCAGTAGATAAAGGACCAGCCCTGGATTCAGGAGGACCTGAGTTCAAATCCAACCTCAGACACTTGACACTAGCTGTGTGACCCTGGGCAAGTCACTTAACCCCAATTGCCTCACCAAAAAAAAAAAAAAAGCCATAAGGGGGAAATATTTAACAAAATAAGCAAAGTACAATACAATAGAAATAATGCTAATTTGTGATTTTCCAAGTCAATATGCTGCCTGCTGGGATCCATTTCTGTTTGAGTTTGACACAACTAGTTTAGCATAAGCTGAGAAAGGGAAATTTAGACCCTAACTATCAAATTCTTAGGCCCAGTGCCCATTCCTATACTGCATGGGGCATTTCTAACAACAACTCAATTTGGGAGGGAGGAAAGGGAGACTAGAATATATATATATATATATATATATATATATATATATATATATATCCATGCCAGGAATCAGGAAGGGCTCTTTGGCCATAGATGGAGAAATAGCCAAGGTCTGTTTTGTACTGTTTTCTAGAAACATCTATTCTGGGACCCTCAGCTTCAGAAACATTGACCTAACTTTTGTCAAATGAGTCATTTTTCAAATGATTCAGAATCCTTTGATTTAGGAATACTTGATGGTAGCTGTAATATAACTGTAATTAATGATGGCAGGTCAGAGATGACTCTCTTCTTCTGGATGCCATATTTTCCTTTTCTGGGTTGATTCCCCCTTTATTAGTCACCACCATTAGAGCTGGAGCCCTCTTGCCCTGGACCCTACTGAATCTCTCAGGGTCGGTGATCCTCTTCAGTCAACAAGGCACAAAGTGTATCCTTGCCCTTTGCCTTCTTAGAGGAACAGCTCAGAGAATTGAAGAGACTTGTCTTAGGTCACACAGTAGTTAAACCAATACTCAAATTCAGGTCTCCTAATCCCTAATCCAGTATTCTTTTAACTACTTTGTAATGTGGCTCAAGCTAGAATGTCCCTCTCTGCCCCTTCTTTCAGGAAGTCTTCCCATTTACCCCACAAATGAGTAATCTCTCCCTCCTGCACTCTAGGAGCACTGTACTTCTCTTTTGTTCTCATCATGTTGTAATTTTTTCTATCTAATCTCCCACTATATGGCTGTAATCTTCGTGAGAACCAGCACTGTCTTATTCATTCTTATAACCTCTATAATTCAGAATGTAGAGTTCTAAAAAGAGCAACTACTGAATAATGGATGGATGGATGGATACAGAGGCAAAGTGGTGGAAAAATCTCTTTAAAGAAAGTCAAAAGTTCTGTGTTAGAAATCTGTCTCTTTTACTTAATATCTATATGACCCTAGACAAGGCCCTTAACCTCTGAAATGAGAGACTTAGAATAAAAGATCTCTAAGCTCCCTTCCAGCTTAAATCTTCAAATTGTAAGTTGGGCATTACCCACCTCTGTTGTAGGGAAGGTCAAGATCAAGATGTAAAGTACAGTCACTGAACTTGATGGCCTTGATGGTCTCAAGCCTATGTCCTGTAGTCTTTTGCCACTTGATGATCTAACAAGTATGAAAATGCTTATATAAAATTGCCTTGAAGCACTGTACAAACACAAATGAAACCTTCTAAAAAGAGAAACAGGAACATAAGGACTACCAAAACAGTAAAAAATAATTTATCTCTTTATTGATATTTATTAATATTTATTTACATAATTCAAGTTAATGGATACTTGGTATTAACATAGTCATTCAAATTACCTTGCTAACAGAACAAACTCCAATAGTAACAATAACCAACATTAATTTAGGACTTTAAATTTGATGTAGTACTACATTATCTCATTTGGTTCCTGGTTCTGGAAGAAGGAACTATGCTAGCCTTGTGTAACTGAGGATTGAACAGGAAATGGGCAGAGTTGCCTTGACTGCTTCCAACATACCATGTGTACTAGCTCAGGACTTGGGTACTTTGGGGGTGATGAACTCCCTGGCTGATTCCTGCTCAGTGGCCAATAAGGGTATGGATGCATCATTTCCAAGGCACCCAAGCACTGAGTCATGCTTAAGCAGCTGGAAGTTGTTAGGAAAGGAATTTGAATTACTATGTTGGGGAGAAGAGGCTTCAAAAAACCTTCATCTTTCAGTTTTCCCCTCTAATTCTTATCCCCTGGAGAGATGGAGTCAATACAAACCTTCTTTATTCTAAACTAGAGCCTAGATATTGGGGCCATCCGAATGCTGCTCCTTTTCAAAGAATTTTGTAAAATTTGTAAATTTGTAAATTGAGCGAGCCCTGACCTCTTGCCCTCAACACAGTCCCATGACTTTTTGGGGTCCATTTTCCCAAGCTTGACCTATTGTTTATGACTAAGGCCAACTGGCAAAGGGATAAGTAATTAATTAAATTCCCTCCCCAAGTCAAAATAACTAGAATGTAACAAGATTGTGTTCTATTACAAAGATGGATATGGAATGAGACTCCCAACATTCTGCACTAGGCTAACAACATTGGGAAGATTATGTTTTGTTCTAGATACTAAATCTCAGGAAAAGTGCAGAGGAACAGATAATCATGAGAGGACTCAAGATTTTTCTATATGAGATTAGATGCAACTAGGGATGTTTAGCTTATGGGAGAGAAGAAATGAAGTGGGGTAAGGGGAGAAGCATTATCACTGTCCTTATAATTCTCAAGGACTGGCATGTAAGAGAGATTATATTTGCTCTGTTTGACCCCAGAAAGTAACATTTAGACCAGTGTCGGGAAGGGGGAATTAGAAAGAAGAAAAGTTCAGCACAATATATTTTACTAACAATTAGGCCTGTCCAAAGAATTAATAGCTTTCCTTGGGAGGTAACGAGTCACTGGAAGTATTTCAGAAGAAGCTGAATGACCACTGGTCAGAGATGCTATAGCTCAAATTCCCACTTCAGTTGGCTATTTAAACTAGGTAACTTGTATAGCCCTTCCAGATTTTGAGTTTCAATCATTCTAGGATACTCACTAGGAAATATACTCAGACTATGGTACATGAATTAAAAGAAAAATCCTGGGGGCAGCTAGGTGGCACAGTGGAAAAGGCACCAGCCCCGGATTCAGGAGGACCTGAGTTCAAATCCAACCTCAGACACTTGACACTTACTGGTTGTGTGACCCTGGGCAAGTCACTTAACCCTCAATGCCACACCAAAAAAAAAGAAAGAAAGAAAGGAAGGAAGGAAGGAAGGAAGGAAGGAAGGAAGGAAGGAAGGAAGAAAGAAAGAAAGAAAGAAAGAAAGAAAGAAAGAAAGAAAGAAAGAAAGAAAGAAAGAAAGAAAGAAAGAAAGAAAGAAAGAAAGAAAGAAAGAAAGAAAGAAAGAAAGAAAGAAAGAAAGAAAGAAAGAAAGAAAGAAGGAAAGAAGGAAAGAAGGAAAGAAAGAGAAAGAAAGAAAAATCTTGTCCATTAGGATATCATGAAAGTTTGTCATCTACTTTTCTGAAGTCCATGAAAACTATATTTTCAGTATTCTCTTGACTTATCAAGCTAGTACTGCCCTGTCAAAAAAGGAAATGAGTGTGGTCTGGTGTAATGTGTTCTTGATAAGCTCATGCTGGCTTGTAGTGATCACAACATCCCTTTCTAAGTGCTCACAAGGTTACATTCTAGGACTTGGTAGCCCCACTGACTTCAGTGTCTATTTCTCCTATACCATATTGGGGGAGGGAGGAGTTCAAGAACTTATTTCCCCAAGGAGCAGAAGGACCACCCTTAGCACTTTTGCCACTATCTTTCTATTAGCTGTACTGCTGGGTGTACCCCCAGCTTGGCAGGTTTGTGATGAGCGATAATACACGATTTCTGTATCATGTTTCTTTTAGGAAGCATTCACTTCAGAGCAATCCTATGAGGCAGGTAGTGTTTTTGAATGTTATTTCTATGTTATAAATGACCAAAATGAGTCACAGAGAGAGAGAGAGAGAGAGAATGACAGAATGTGCCTTGCCACTTGGAATCCAAGTCCCACAGACCCTCTCAATTCTGAGTTTTCTTCTTTTTGACAGCCCCACTCTCTATGGTTTTATTTTCCTGGATATTCAGCCGTGATGCTGATCCTACCTTGACTTTTTCTTGGTAATAGACTTTGGCACACATTTCTATCCTCTATCCCCAGCATTCTTTTTAACTTCATCTCCAGGAATGATCATTCTGTATTACAAAAGGACTTCTGCAACAGAAACCTAACTCTCTTGTTGCTCTCCCATGATAATAAGAATCATATAGTACTTTCCTTCCAAAAGTTCCTTCCTTCCTGTGAAAGTAAAAGCAATGGGGCAGCTAGGTGGCACAGTGGATAGAGCACCAGCCCTGGAGTCAGGAGGACCTGAGTTCAAATCCGGCCTCAGACACTTGATAGCTGTGTGACCCTGGGCAAGTCACTTAACCCAAATTGCCTCACCAAAAAAAAATAAAGTAAAAGCAGTGAAAAGTAGTAGTGGAAGTATTATTATGCCCAATTCACTGATGGGGAAACTCAATCTTAGGAAGGATAAATGTTTCCAAAGGTCACACAGCTACTAAATGTCAGAACCAGTTCTTATAGATGTTGTAAAAGGGATTATTTTATAGTTACAAGTTGGACTAATGTCTCTAAGGTACCTTCCAGAATATCCATAGTGTCCTTAAAGACTTAACAAGTTTTAGGCTATTTTAACAATTTCACTAAGACTTGTAGGATGCTCCGCATAAAATTATAGTTCTGTCATACTTGTAATATTGACCTCTTAGGCTTATTAGTAAGAAAGGTTGCTTGTACTTCTTAAATTGTTACAGTAACACAAGTTTTAGTTATTGTGTTGTTGGCTAGATTTGTGATTTCATTGATGAAGGGAACTCTCAGTGAGAAGAGTCCCTCTACCAAATCAGGCAGTCACTTTCTAATGTATCGTTTTAAGGAATTACTTGGGCACTAAGAGGTTAAGTACCTTAGCCAAGGTCACACAGCCTGAATATCAGATTGGACGCAGGTTTTCTAGACTCCAAGACTAGCTATGCTCATGGGAGTATAGGATCCTACATCTGGGACTAGAAGGGACCTTAGAGACCAGCTAGTCCAACACACACAATTTACAGAAAAGGAAACCACAACCCATATGGGCTAAATGACTTGACCAAGGTCACACAAAGAGTAAGTGGCAGAGCCCAGATTTGAACTCAGATTTTCTGAAAAAAAAATCCAGTATTCTTTTCAATGCAGCAAGGTATAATCATCATCATCATCATCATCATCATCATCATCATCATCATCTTCTTCTTCTTCTCTTCTTCTTCTTCTTCTTCTTCTTCTTCTTCTCCTTCTCCTTCTCCTTCTCCTTCTCCTTCTCCTTCTCTTCCTCCTCCTCCTCCTTCTTTTTCTTCTTCTTCTTCCTCCTCCTCCTCCTCTTCTTCTTCACCAGCACATTATTTATAAAATATAGTCCCCCATTATTATTTTATATCATTGAGTTCATTCTGAGTTTTAACACCTACCAGGAGGCCACATGTTTATATGCATTCTCAGTTGTTTGTACATGATGTGCTTGGAGCTCAATAACAGCATCTAGGAAGGAGAGAGTTAACCTGTGTGCAAATAGGCCACTGTGACACTTGCTTCTGATTTAGAGGAGGTGCTACACTGGCCATTTTCCTCCTGTCTCCTAACCCTTTTATTCTTTGTAAATCCCACTCCCTCATGTCTTAAAGACAAAAATCCTGAAAAATTCAGTGACAAGATGAGGACAATGCCCAGACAGGCTAGATATATTTCTTATTGTAATTATAGTGCATGTTCAGAAGCCACACAAGCCAGATTACAACGGAGCACCAGACTAGCACTTGAAAGAGTAGGATTCAAGTCTTGGCCATGTCACTAACTTCCCTCTGTCACCTTGGGTAAGTTACTTCTCTCTGAACCTCAATTTCCTCCTTGTAAAAATAAAAGAGTTGAATTAGATCTGCTCTTCTCAAAGTATAATCTGGCAAAATTTTGGGGGTGCCCAACACCTATTCAGGGGCTCTATAAGGTCAAACCACTTTTCATAATCATATAAAGACATTTTAATTTCTAATACAGCAAATATTTTAGCTATAACCCACATAAACAAAAGGTCCTTAGGCAGTCCTCAATAAATTCAAGAATGGAAAGGGGTCCTAAGGCCAAAAAGTTTGAGGACAATTAGATGAGATGACCTCTAAGTTCTGCTCCCATTTTGACAGTCTGTGTTCTAAGCATGTGTGTTTAGAACCATGTTCTAAGAATGCCTAGAATGGTGTACCAGGTTTACAAGCATACCTTGAATTACCAGTCATCTTCCCCTTCTTTCTCTCTTTCCTCTGAGATGAAGAAATGGCATAATAGCACCCAAGGGAAGGGATGTGCTGGTACTCTCATCTTTTTGTTTAATCATGAAAATATTTTATAATTTTCCAGTTACATGTAAAGATAGTTTTCAATATATTTTTTTAAAAATTTGAATTCCAAATTTTTCTCCCTCCCACCATTCCCTCCCCTCTCCCAAAGACAGAAAGCAATCTCATATAGGTTATATATGTACAATCACATTAAACATATTTCTGCATTAGTCATATTGTGAAAGAAGAATCAGAACAAAAGAGAAAAACCTAAAAAAAAGTAAAAACAATATGGTTCAGTCTGCATTCAGTTTCCACAGTTTTTTTTTCTGGATGTGGAGAGCATTTTCCATCAGGAATATTTTGGAATTGTCTTAGATTATTGTAGTACTGAAAAGAGCTAAGTCTATCACAGTTGATCACACAATGTTGCTGTTACTGTGTACAATGTTCCTTTGGTTCTGCTCATCAGTCCACTTAAGTCTTTCCAGGTTTTTCTAAAATCTGCCTGCTCCTCACTTCTTATAGCAAAATAGTATTCCATTATATTCATTTGCCACAGCTTGTTCAGCCATTCCCCAATTGATGGGCATCTCCTCAGTTTCCAATTCTTTGCCACCACAAAGAGAGCTGCTATAATTTTTTTTGTACATGTGGGTCCTTTTCCCTTTTTTTATGATCTCTTTGCTATAGAGACCTAGTAGTGGTATTATTGGCTCAAAGAGTATGCACAGCCCCATAGCCCTTTGGGCATAGTTCCAAATTGCTCTCCAGAATGGCTGAATCAGTTCACAACTCCACCAACAATGCATTAGTGTTCCAATTTTTCCACAGCTTCTCCAACATTTATTATTTTCCTTTTTTGTCATATTATCCAATCTGATAGGTATGAGGTGGTACCTTAGAGTTGTTTTAATTTGCATTTCTCTAATCAATAATGATTTAGAGCATTTATAATGGCAATAGATAGTTTTGATTTCTGCATCTGAAAACTGCCTGTTCCTATCCTTTGACCATTTCTCAATTGGGGAATGACTTGCATTCTTATAAATTTGATTTCATTCCATATATAGAGAGAGATAGATATAATTAGAAATGGATAGTACTCTCATTTAAGCATGCCTATGGTTCTGATTGTATCCAAACTCCATTCTATGTCCTAAGATCCCATCCAATGCTAATGTTCTAAGAGTTGATTTGCTTCTTTCCTCCTCTGAGTTAATTCTACAGTGCCATATTTTCCTATCTTTGGACATAACTTTAATCACCAGGATAGGAGTTAAAGCCCTGGAAACAGAGTTGAAATAAATAGCAGCATTTTCCCCAAACTTCAAAAGCCAGGCTCATCCAATCCATCTTCATAATTCATGGTCTCCCAACCTCTAATAAGAAAAATGACTTTTTACCCATGTTAATATCTGGTGAATCCTGGATGCCGATTCCTCTGGCTTTCTAAGGTAGTACATTCATCTCTGGGCAAAGCAGCCATCTTAACTTTTAAGGGATACAGTGAGGCATAATGAAAAGAGATCTATGGTCTCCAAGTTCAAGATTAAAGTTCTTCCCTTCTCTGAATTTTTAGGTAATGTAAATTCAAATTAATAATTTGTTCTTTCAGACTCAAGTTTCTCATTTAGAAAATGATGATACTTATTCCCATCCCATGTTGCATGTTTCTCAGGGTTCACATGTATATCCTATGAGAAATTGTGTATGGATATATAGGGTGCACAGGGAGGACACTGGCACTTCTGGTATGAGAGCTTGACAAATCCTTTTCATGGCTGCTCATAAACTTTTGGTGTCCACCTGTCACCCAACTCTTACCTGTGGCTCCAAGAAGTTAGAGCATGCACAGTGTCTACACCCCAGTAAAACCTTCTTGGCAGATGGACTAAACCAGTTTGAGGGTAAGACAGGCCTCAGACCCATCAATAAGTTAAAGGGTATCTATTCCAAGCATGTGAAGAATTCCCCTGGTCAAATGGGTAGATGAGAACAATTTGTTCCAGTGGTCATGAGGGCAGCCAAATCAGGTACTGTAGTGTGCTTTAAGCTTGGCCAGACATAGAAGATGATGATGTAATCCATTGCATACCAGGCCATCACCAGTCATCCTGACTTTTGTATTGCCAAACAATTTTGATGACTCTGAAAGAGAGAGTAAGGCTGATGACTTTGTGCAACTCAGCCTCACTTAAATCTAATTTATGCACAAGTCAAGACATCATCCCAAGATATCAGTGATCCTCTTCAAAAACAAAAGATGAATAATAATAGGACTTTGTAATGATGAGTTTATATACAAGTGTATGTTACTTATTGTTGTTGTTCTTATTATTTTTATTATATGAAATATTAATTTATATCAAAACAACTTGTTGAAATCCTGGATCATTAATAAAGTCAATGGCTGGGGTTGGGGCATGTTCTTTTCAAGGCTTCCATAGAGAATCATCAGACTGTTACTCTTCTAAGAGAAAATAGTTTTAAGGAATTGGGAGTGGAACATACTGATAAATTATTAACTTTTACAACACTTCAAGGAATGAGTAGAAATGATCAGCCTGCCAGGGAAGAAGTGGTTCAGTCTTCTTGGTTAATTTTTTATTTCTCTTCTAAAACTAAATGAACAAATTCCTCACATCAGGTCAGGGGAAGCAGAGTATTGAGGCAGTTAAGCAAAAATATAGTTCCACCTCTGCCCCCACATCTCCACTTCTTCCTGAGATCCACATAATAGCAATAAAATGATCTATTTTTCAAAATTCCAAATGGTTGAAATTCTGACATATCTGTATTTCTTGGTTAAATGGTTGAACAATTGGTTAAACAACCTTATCCATGAAGTGTTGGCTAAAGGCTCAAGGGAGGATTCTAGTGGTCACAGTGGGACTCTGTTCTTGGTCATGTCCTATTCAACATTCTTGGGGTTTTGGGGGGGGTTGTTTTGTTTTGTTTTGTTTTTGTGGGGCAATAAAGGTTAAAAGTGACTTGCCCAGGGTCACACAGCTAGTAATTGTCAAGTGTCTGAGGTCGGATTTGAACTCAGGTCCTCCTGAATCCAAGGCCAGTGCTTTATCCACTGTGCCACCTAGCTACCCCTATTAAACATTATTAATGGTAACTTAGATGAAGAACTGGATGGCATGTTTATCAACAAAATTGAATGGTAAAGTCCGTATGATGAATGACTAAATCAGGATTGAAAAATATCTAACTAAACTGAGTCAATACCTCCAAATTTAACTATTACAGAGATAAATGTAAAGTCCTGAATTTAGGTTCAAAAAGTCAATTCCTTCAGCATTTATATAAAACATATTTGGAAGTTTTAGTTAACCAAAATTCATTAAAAACCAATAATATGCTTTTACAAAAGCTAACACAATCTAAGGTTGAACTAATAGGCAAGACAACTAAATTAATGGACATAATAGTTCCAATAAATTCTGTTGTCCAGATCATACCTGGAATGTTATGTTTATTTCTGGACACTACATGTTAAGAGGGGGAATAAACAAGAAAGATACCATCCAGAGAAATAAGTAGGATACCAAGGGGATTAAAGACCATGACACTGGGAAACTACTAAGAAAACTGTAAGTGTTTAGCCTGGAGAAGAAAAGAATCAGGGAACACATGATCACTGTCCTAAAATGTTATCATAGAACAGAGAGAGAAAAATGTATGATTTCCTTTTTTTAGAGGCAATGAGGGTTAAGTGACTTGCCCTGGGTCACACAGCTACTAAGTGTCAAGTGTCCAAGACCATATTTGAATTCAAGTCCTCTTGAATCCAGGGCCAATGTTTTATCCACTATGCCAACTAGTTGCCCCTTATTATTTACATGGTACCTAGTATAGTACCTTACATATAGCAGTAACTTAATAATTATCTGATAATGTTCCTCTATTATAGCATATAGCATAAGTTCTCTGAAAGCAAATTCTGTGTCATATTTATCCTTGTTATCTTCAACCTCTAGAATAATACCTTATACATAATGTCATAAATATTACTTGAATTTGAACTTGTTGAATATGTTAGCTTAATAGAAGCAAAAGAGTGGAGGATATCAGTATTAGGAGTACCAGACATTTGTACAAGTTAATACAGTTAAAGAAGTAAGAGTTGAAAGGTCCAAAATCCAGGTACTTAATTACTAGGTTAAGAGATAGCCATTTCTCAGAGTTCTTAGAATTCAAGAGATCAAGAGCCCATAAGGAGAAAAGAAAAATGTGAGGACACAATGTCCCTAGATGTCAGGAAGGGCAGGACCTGGGAGGCAAAATGAGGATTAAGAAGCACAAAGGTGTAACAATGGTCATTGTGATTCCTCTGTGAAAAGTGCAGTTTACCACCTGACATCCATCACCTGCTCTCCCTATCCTCTTTGTCTCTGTGGATTTAATCAGCCATACCCCATTATGACAATTAACTTTTTCTTTGGCCTAGGGGTAGTATAATGGTTTCTTAGGTCCAGATGGTCCCTTCACCTGCTGCTCTATCAAATTCATATTAAATAAAAAGTTAGGAGTACAATCAAAATAGCTGAGAGCCCTCATTTAGGAAGAGTGCTAATATTTAGGCAGAAGATCTCTGCCTTTAAGGCAAAAATTCAGGTTACCCGAAACTTTGGAGTAAATAAATAAGTAATTAAGCTACTATGGCTGTTAATGAATAGCCATTAGTTTTTGTTCTGGCTCAGTGTTTGAGGTCACCTTCTTTCCTCTTAGTCTGTTTCTCATAAACTATGAGTGTTTCTTCAAAAACTCCAAGGTATGGTTCAATTTGGGGTAACAACTCAAAGAGCACAATAGTTTCAATTCATTCTAAAGTCTGAGAGGAGAAAGTTTGTCCCTCCAGATTACCAATTCCAAGATTCCAGTCAATTCTCAGCCCCATGTTACATAAATATTGGGAAACAGTAGGAGCTTTCCCAATGAATACAGTGGCAAATCAAGAATACCCCCTTTGGGTTGTACATTCCCTTTGACCCAGTAATACCACTACTAGGTCTGTATCCCAAAGATATCATAAAAAGGGGAAAGAGCCTACATGTACAAAAATATTTATAGCAGTTCTCTTTGTGGTGGCAAAGAATTGGAAATCGAAGGGATGCCCACCAATTGGAGAATGGCTGAAAAAGTTGTGGCATATGAATGTAATGGAATACTATTGTGTTATAAGAAATGATGAGCAGGCAAATTTCAGAAAAACCTAGAAAAACTTAAATGTACTTATGTTGAGTAAAGTGAACAGAACCAGGAGAACATTGTACACAGTAACAGCAACATTGTGTGATCAATTGTGATAGACTTAGCTCCTCTCAGCAATACAATGAATGATCCAAGACAATTCCAAAAGACTCATGATGGAAAATGCTCTCCATATCCAGAAAAAAGAACTGGAATCTGAATGATTCTGTATTTCTACTCTTTTTTGTTTTTTGCTTTCTTGAGGTTTTTCCCTTTTATTCTGATTCTTCTTTCACAACATGACTAATGCAGAAATATATTTAATGTAATTGTACATATATAACCTAAATAAGATTTCCTTTTGTCTTGGGAAGTGGGGAAGGAAGGGAAGAAGGGATAAAAATTTGGAACTCAAAATTTTATAAAAATAAATATTGAAGCCACAGTGAGGTCATAGTGACGATAAACAGAAGTATGCTGATAACCACCCAAAGGAAGACAGTTTCTTTTTCTTTTTTTATGGGGCAATGAGGGTTAAGTGACTTGCCCAGGGTCACACAGCTAGTGGGTGTCAAGTGTCTGAGGCCGGATATGGGCTCAGGTCCTCCTGAATCCAGGGCCGGTGGTCCACTGTGCCATCTAGCTGCTCCCATGGAAGACAGTTCCAAGGAGCCAGATCCCTCAGAAAGTGGTGGCTATATGCTTCACCCCCCCAAAAAAAAGATGAATGAGGAAGTGTAAAGAATAAAACAAATTTGGTATAAAAAAAGAAAGTGGTAGCTATAGACTTAGTAGAGGAATGGATCCTTTAAGAATTTGATGAGGACTGATAAGGGTGAAAAGGCCTGCAATTGTAAAGTACTCCTTTGCTATACATATTCCCTAATGTGGGCCTCACTACCTTCATACAGTAAATGTGAGTCCACTCTCCACATGGATTTTAGTATTGAGATAAGCAAGGGTTGATTTTGTATTTTATTTCCCTCGGTAATTGATTTTTCCCTGTAATTACCTAAGTCACATTTCTTTGCCTCTGAACTTAGCTCAGAAATTCAGCTGGTCAATAGTAAGGAGTTAAGTTTGGAGATTCAGTTCTCTTACTAATCATTGCTCTATTCTTGCTTCAAGAAAATCTGTAATCCTTGGGGGATGTGGGTGAACACCAAGGAGTCTGGTCTAATGTCTTTACACCACCAAGCTACTCTTCAAGGATGTCTAGTTTGCTATCCAAAGAAGTCTGGCCCAATATCTTTGACTTTGCCAGTGGAGTCAGACAATTTTTAGTCACAGGAGAGAAGAAGGGGGCTGTAGTGCTAGCTCACATCCCCAACTCCCAAGCAATTATATTGCTCCTGTACCTCAGCTCTGTAACCAGTCATGTTGTCCTCAATCCCATGATATCATTTACCCTGTTTTGTTCTTTGCTCTAACCTTATAAAAATGAGTTAAGTCTTCATTTTGGGTTCTTTGGCTCAATTTGAGACAAGCCATTGACCCCTTTATTAATAAGTTCACAGCCTGTTAATAAACTATTATCTTGCTTGGAAAAAAATTAATAAAATAAATATTGAAAACTATCTTTCATGTAACTTGAAAAAAATACAATTAAGATTGAAAAAAAGAATACCCCCTTTCCCTGCTACTATTTGACATAGTTCTAAAAGTGATTGCAATAACAATGAGAAAAAGAAAGAAATCAAAGGCATAAAAATAAGGAAAACTACTCTTATATACTGATTATTTGACAATCTACTTTAAAATTCCTAGAGAATTAACAATGAAACTATTTGAAACTGTTAAAGTTTCAGGCTACAAAATAAACCAACAAAAATCAATAGCATTTCTATATAACTAACAAAATTTGGGAAGCAATTGATGTTTGTCCTTCATTCTCAAAGAGCACCATGACTTCAAGATGATGTCATGACTTGCAGTGAATTGGATTTAAGTGAAGGAAGGCTGTGTAAGGTTACCAACCTCAATTTTTTCTCCAGAGACATCTAGGTCCAGTGGCAAGATATACATCAGGACACATGGAGATGGCCCTGGATATTTGAAGCAATCAGGGTTAAATGATTTGTCTTGGGTCACACAGATAGTGTTTGAGGTGAGATTTGAACTCAGGTCCTCCTGACAGTGCTCTATCCACTGTGCTACCTAGCTGCCCTGCAGGAAACAATAATATAAAAGGAAGTCCCATTCAAAATAACTAAAAAAAATTCATAAAAATATGTGTGTGGCAATCTACCAAAGCATACTTAAAATCTACATAAGTATAATTACAAAGAATTCCTTGGTGAAATAAAGCAATACAGAAAAGACTATTCAGTGTTCATGGCTGGGCTATATCAATACAACAAAAATGACAATACTACTGAAATTAATGTTCATGTTTAATACCATACAAATCAAATTGCCAAAAAATGTATTTCACAGAAAGAGACAAAATAATAACAAAATTGACTTACAGGAGCAAAATATCTAGACTATCAAGGGAAATATTAAATAAAGGTAAGAATTAATGGGGAGTAGCAATTATAAGGCAATAATCATCAAAACTATTTGCCAATACTTAACTACTACAACTAATACAAAATCACTTAAAAATTAAAAAGCCAATCAATGAACAGATTAAACATGGATAAATAGGAAGTTACTGAAGTGAAAAACCCAGCATTCAAAAAACATGAAATATAGAAATAATTTATCATTCACCTCCTGAAAGTAACCACCAAAACAAAAGGCCAAGGAACAAAAAGCCAAAATTCAAAACTCCTTCATTAAAGAAAAAATACTGCAAACATTCAGAAATAAAGAGTTCAAGTACCAAGCAAGCATAAATAGAATCACACAAGACCTGGCAGCTTCTTCTGTGAATGAAAAAAAGATATTGGAATAAAATATTCCAAAAGGCAAAAGATGCAGATTTAGAGCCAACAATTACTTACCCTGAAAAGCTGAGTATAATCCTATAGGAGAAAATGGAACTTTAAGAGAGAAAACTAGAGCTGTATGATTTATGTTGTATTGTTTGAATTTGGGGGGCGGGGGGGAAGGAGGAGAAAAAAAATGTTTGATGTAATTGGGAAATATTTAATTAAATAAATAAAAATATGATGGAACATGAAAGAAAATAGACAAAATAACTTTAGAAAGAGGAGCTAACAAATAAAACTATACTTCAATCTGTATTCAGTTCTTCCTCTGTTGATGGTTTGCATCTTTGATACGTCCTTCTGATATCATCCTGATCATTTCTTTCACAGTTACAATTGCTAACTGTATTATCCTCCATCTTATTCTCTCCCCTTGATATATATTCTATTTTCTATCTTCCTACACCCTATCCCTCCTCAAAAGTGTTTTGCTTTTCACTGCCCTCTCCCTCATCTGCCCTTCCTTCCTTCACCCACTCCCCCCTTATCTCCTTCCCCTCCCACTTTCCCTCAGGGCAAAATATATTACTATGCCCACTTGAGTGTGTATGTTATTCCCTCTTTGAGAAAATTCTGATGAGAGTAAGGTTTACTCACTCCCCTATTCCTTCCCCATCTTCTCCTCCACTCCATAAGCTTTTTCTTGTTTCTTTTCTGTAAGAACTCTAAAGCCTTTAAAAGGGATTAAGTTAAATGAGAGAAAGATGGTTTGGCTTTCTTTTTAGGATTTATATATTTTTTATATTTATATTTGTTTTATATTTATATTTTGGACATGGTTAATGTGTGGATTAATTTTAATGAGGGATATAAGTCAAAATGGTGTTAAACTCTCTCAATGTTCCCCTCCAAACAGTTTTAAAATAGTTCTTCAAATCAAAGTTTGGAGTGGCATAAACAACCCAAAGCTCAGGGTAAAACATTTTCCAGTCTAAAACAATTTAAGATGTGAACAGCGGGGCAGCTAGGTGGTGCAGTGGGTAAAGCACTGGCCTTGGATTCAGGAGGACCTGAGTTCAAATCCAGTCTCAGACACTTAACACTTAACTAGCCGTGTGACCCTGGGCAAGTCACTTAACCCTCACTGCCCTTCAAAAAAAAAAAAGTGAACAGAAGTCAATGACACTGGGGTAGACACCTATCCAGAGCCCACACACAACATGGCAACAACAGCTGCCCTGGCAACTTCCAGAATTCTCAACCCAAAGAAAATAAGAGAGTGAGAGAACTGGTCACTAAAGATGACAGGGGACCTTTTGCTGGTACTGGACATACATGGCACTGATTGGTAACTCTATTATCTATACACAGTTCTGAGTCACAGTTCCAGAGTAGAGAGGAACACCAGGGGTCAGTCAGAAGAAAGCAGGGGCCCTGATCAAAGTTCCAAAGCAAATAGGAACACTAGAACTTGTGTTTGCAGGGGACCAAGGGTCCTTTCTAGGTAAAGACCAGAGCATAGTACAGGAGAGCAGTGATCACACCTCTCCCATGATTATACAACCTGGCACCCAAACTTGCAGATCCCCAGAAAACTCTGAAAACATCAGCACAAAATAGCCTGAAACTTGGGATAGTGCCTCCCCACCCTGAGGTGAGTAGAGCCCAACTTTAACATTAAGTTAAAAGTGAAAAAATTAGGCTAGAACAATGAACAAACAAGAAAAGAAGAATTTGACGATAAAAGCTAATAGGGTGACCAAGAAGGCCAAGACATAAACTCAGAAGACAATAATATGAAAACGGCTAGCTAAAAAATGCCTTAAAGAAAAATGGTAATTGGAAAGACCCAAGTCTAGCAAGAATTACTGGAAAAGTTAAAGAAAGAAATGAGTGGTAGAGAAAAATTTGGAAGAGAAATGAGAGTGAAACTTGAAAATTTTGAAAGTTAAATTAACAGTTTGGTAAAAGAGGCACAAAAAATACTTATGAAAATAACACCTTAAAAAACAGAATTAGACTAATAGTAAAAGAAGCACAAAACTCCACTGAAAGGAAGAATTTCTTTCTTTCTTTCTTTTTTTTTTTTTGCAGGGCAATGAGAGTTAAGTGACTTGCCCAGGGTCACACAGCCAGTAAGTGTCAAGTGTCTGAGGCCAGATTTGAACTCAGGTCCTCCTGAATCCAGGGCCAGAGCTTTATCCACCATGCCACCTAGCTGCCCCAAGAAGAATTTCTTAAAAGCAAAATTGGAAAGTGGGCTAGCTGTACCAAATCTGAAGCTTTACTATACAGCAGCAGTCATAAAAACTATTTGGTACTGGCTAAGAAATAAAGTGATAGATCAATGGAATTGATTAGGCACAGGAGATAAAATAGTAAATGACTTTAATAATCTACTGTTTGATAAAACCCAAAATTCCAGCTTCTGGTATAGGAACTCAATATTTGACAGAAACTGCTGGGAAAACTGGAGGATGGTATGACAGAAACTAGGCATAGACCAACATCTTACACCTTATACTAAAATAAGGTCAAAATGGGTACATGATTTAGATATAAAAGGTGATACCATAGGGAAATTAGGAGAGGAAGAAATGGTCTACCTCTCAGATTTATGGAAAGGAGAACAGTTTATGACTAGACAAGAGATAGATAATATTATGAAATGAAAAATGGATGATTTTGATTACATTAAATTAAAAAAGTTTTGTACAAACAGAAGCAATACATCCAAAATTAGAAGGGAGACAGAAAGCTGGGAAACAATTTTTATAGCCAGTATTTCTGATAAAGGCCTCATTTCTAAAATATATAGGGAACTAAATCAAATTTATATGAATCCAAGTCATTCCCCAATTGAGAAATGGTCAAAGGATATGAACAGGCAGTTTTCTGATGAAGAAATCAAAGCTATCTATTCCCATATGAAAAAATGTTCTAAATCTCTATTGATTACAGAAATACAAATTAAAACAACTCCGAGGTACTACCTGACACCTATCAGATTGGCTAATATGACAAAAAAGGAAAATAATAAATGTTGGAGAAGCTGTGGAAAAATTAAAATACTAATGTATTGTTGGTGGAGCTGTGAACTGTTCTAGCTATTCTGGAGAGTAACTTGGAACTATGCCCAAAGGGCTATAAAGCTGTGCATGCCCTCTGACCCAGCGGTACCACTATTAGGTCTTTTCCCCAAGGAGATCATAAAAAATGGAAAAGGACCGATGTGTACAAAAATATTTATAGCTGCTCTTTTTGTGGTGGCAAGGAATTGGAAATTGAGGGGCTGTCTATCAATTGGGGAATGGCTGAACAAATTGTGGTATTTGAATGTAATGGAATACTATTGTGCTATAAGAAATGATGAGCAGACAGATTTCAGAGAAACCTGGAAGGACTTACATGAACTGAATCCAAATGAGATGAGCAGAACCAGGAGAACATTGACCACAGTATCAACAACATTTTGTGTTGATCAACTGTGATAGACTTGACTCTTCTCAGCAATACAATGGTCCAAGATAGTTCCAAAGGACTCATGATAGAAAATGCTCTCCAAATCTAGAAAAAAAAAACTATGGAATCTAGATGTAGATTGAACCATACTATCTCTATTTTTTTTGTTTTTATTTTTTGAGACTTTTTTCTTTTTCCTCTGATTCTTCTTGTACAACATGACTAATGCAGAAATATGTTTAATGTGACTGTACATATATAACCTATATCAGATTGCTTGCTGTCTTGGGAAAGGGAGAGGGAGGTGAGGAAGGGAGAAAAAATTGAAACTAGAAATCTTATAAAAACAAATGTCGCAAACTATCTCTACATGTAACTGGAAAATAATAAAATACTTTTATGGGAAAAAACAGAATTGGCCACATGGAAAATGATGTTTAAAAAATCAATGATAAAAGAATCCCTTAAAATGTAGAAGTGGGAACATTGTGCACAGTGACAGCAATATTGTTTGATAAAGAACTGTGAATGACTTAACTATTCTCAGCAATACAATGATTCAAGACAATCCCAAAAGACTAATGATGAAGCATACTATCCTCCTCCAGAGAAAGAACTGATATTGACTGAACACACACTGAGCATGCTATTTTTCATTCTTTCATTTTTTCTCCTTTTATTCAAATTTTCTTATACAAAATGAGTAATATGGCAATGTTTTACATAATTGCATATGTATAACCTATATCTGATTGCTTACCATCTCAGAGAGGGAGGAAAAAGATAAAATTTGGAACTTAAAACTTTAAATGTTTATTATCAAAGAGAAAAAAATGAATGTCAAGAATTTTTGTTTACTTGTAATTGAGAAAAATAAAATAAAAAATTAAATGTAAAAAAGTAGAATTGGGCAAATAGAAGCTAATGACTCCATAGGTGTGAGCAGGTTAATAACTATATTTGAGAGGGTTAAGGTTCTAAAGGCATCATCAGAAGGAAGGAATGAGTTTAATTAGGGTAATAGCTAGCATTTATATAGCACTTTAAAGTTTGTAAAGAAATTTACAAATATTATTTCATTTTATCCTCACAACAACCCTGGGAACCCTGCCTCCATTATGTCTCTCTTAGTAGAACTCCCTTTGCCTGTCATATCACCCTACTGACCTTTTCCATAGGAACTACCTAAAAGCATCACATATCTAACCTCATCACTCCCCAAACCTCATTCCATACTTTTGAAGCTTATTGCTTGAACCTGCATAGGAATTTTACATTTTAACCTATCACATTTCCCTTTATTAAACTTCACCCATCATACTCACCTTTTGAGATCTTTAGAGACTGACTCTGTTATTCAAGGTGCTTGCTATTCAACCAGGCAACAAAATTTTGTTTAGCTAGGTTGAAAGTTCTGGTGAGCCTGTGCCCCTCTCTGACCTGGGCCACCCCTCAACATTGCTTCCTGGTTCTTAGCTGGGGTAGAACAACTGAATTCCATCTCAGCTCCAACAGAGACCCCTGTATTCTCCCCCCAGTCAACCACTCAGCCCTCTCACCAGACTGTGAGCTTAGCCCCAGAAGATTCCAGCACTGCAGCCAATTCAGAGGTTCCAGAGGTAAATTTCTCTGGCATGGCCTGCCTGGGGCTGATTCTGTGTCAGTGCAACCATGGGATTGGGCTCCACTCTCATCCCAGCACAGCAGCCCCCTCCTACCAAACTTCTAAGTGGTCTTTGGCCGGAAAATTATCTCAGCCCATAATTTTGTGGGTTCTGCTGCTCCAGGAATTGTCTTATGGCATTTTTTGGAGTGATTGTGTCAGGAGTCCCAAGAGATTACTGCCTTTCCTCTGCCATCTTGGCTCTGCCTCCATTATGTCTCTCTTAGTAGAACTCCCTTTGGCTGTCATATCACCCTACTGACATTTTCCATAGGAACTACCTAAAAGCATCACATATCTAACCTCATAACTCCCCAAACCTCATTCCATACTTTTGAAGGTGATTACTTGAACCTGTAGAGGAATTTTACATTTTAGCCTATCACATTTCCCTTGATTAGACTTGGCCCATCATACTCACCTTTTGAGATCTTTTAAGACCAACTCTGTCATTCAATGTGTTTGCTATCCCTCTCTGTTCTAGTTCATCTTCAAGTGTAATTAGCTTGACATTTCTACTTTATCCAAACCACTAATAAAAATGTACAATTATAAGACCATAGAGGAAGTAGAAAAAAATTGAAGTGAAAATCATTATAGACCCTTCTTTGTTGTTGTTCAGTCATTTCAGTCCTGTCTGACTCTTCATGAAAAACCTATTTGGGGTTTTCTTGGCAAAGATACTGGAGTGGTTTGCCATTTCCTTCTTCAGCTCATTTTATATATGTGGAAACTAAGGCAAACAAGGTTAAGTGGCTCACTTAGGGTCACACAGCATGAAGTACCTGAGGCTGGTTTTGAACTCAGACTTTCCTGACTTTATTTACTGTACCACCTAGCTGCTCACCCTTCTTTGTAGGTGTGGCATTAAACTTCAACAAACTCCACATTCTCTATAGAATCAATTTCCCACATTATCTACATGACATTATCTTCTTTTCCCAGGATGGACACTAGACTGGTCTGGTCTCTTTGCTAGATTATTATACCAGGTTCATTCCTGCCTTCAAGACTTTGTTCCAACAATTCCTTTCTCATGGAAGGGCCTCCTTACCTCTTCTCTGCATCTTCTTCACCCATCCAATCACATTCATTTTGTAAGCTCATGTTCCTCTTCTCCCAACACCCACAAACTTCTACCTGACTGACCCATGCTGACCACCATCCCAGGAGCAGCTCTGGCCAAAGTTTGACAAAGCAGAAGAGATGAAAACTTTGTCTAAGCAAAATGCCAAGACTACCTGACACGCAATGTTCTCTGGAAACACTGAATGGATATATGAACTTCTTAGCCAGATCCAATACTCATTTCTGGCATGGCTTTTTCAATCTCTAGGAAAGAGTCCAGGTCAGGGAGCATGGAAACCCTGCTCCTGCTTCTTGAGCTGCTACTAATTAGTTGCATGAATTTTCATCCTCAGTTTTCCTTGCTGTTAAATGAAGTTGGACTAATTCAATTCAGTTCAGTTCAAGTCATCAAGTGTTTATTCACCTCCTAATATGTTGAAGAGACCATGCTATGTACTGGAAAGTCAAAAATAATTTTCTTTTTTAAAAAAAAAAGCTACATATCCCATCCCCTAACAATTCTACTGATGACTTCCAAGGTCCATTCCAATTCAAACATTCTGTGTTCTTTCTAAACTCCCATCCATTTCCAAAAGCCTGTGTTCTAAACTCTGACATTCCACGTCTAGAGATGCCCTCTAGCTCTGATGTTCTGTGTTCTATGATCCCTGCCATGCCTGCTATGATCCCTGTTCTATGTCCTGTGCCCTACGATTTTACATTCCACATCTTCTGTGAAGGTTTCTAACTCCCCAGTTCTTTCTTTCCAGTTCTGACATTCTTTTTTTTCTTTCTGGTCCCTTCCAACTGTAACATTCTAGATTCTATGTTTTAAGGATGCTTCCAGATTTGACATCCTATTTTCTATGATTCTGTGACTCTGGTTCCTGGCTCCTATTCCTAACTCTCTTCCCTAGCCCAGCCCTCCCCTAAATTCCCCCCACTCCTTTTCCCTCCCCTCACAAGTCTCTTGTATTCTCCCTCCCACTTCTGAAATAGTGACAGTGTTTCCTGGCACAGTCTACCTGTGGTACCTCTAAAGATGATGACTATTATATCCCCACATGGTTTTTCAGTTTCCAAAAATGAATTTATTCATGGAGATTGTGTCTTTCCTTATTTCCATGCAAATAGCTGATGCTGGTACAGAATCAGGGCAGGGGCACCTGACTGTGGCTCTCAGCTCCCCCCCGGTGGCTTTTTGGGGCATTACCCCCTACTGATGCTAACAGGCTAACCCATAGCAATCAATCTGTAAGCATCTTTTAAGTACCTACTGTATGCTTCAGGCAGTGTGCTAGATGGTTAGAATACCGAGGCAAAACAAACTGGTACCTATAATTTCATAGCTTAGTATCAAACTAAATAATTTTAACTGAGTACTTCATGACCTACCTTCTAATGGCATTTTGTCCTTATTTTAGCTATGTGCCAGCCAATGTGTACTCAGTGAGAACAGGTATTGCCTGTTCTCATAGTCAGAGAACATCAAATTTGGAAGAGACCTAAGAGTATCATTTATTCCTTTCTTTAGCATCTAAGAGCCCAAGTGACAGGTAGCTCACTACCTCACAAGGCAGATCATTCTACTTTTCATAAGAAGTTTTTCTTTATTTTGAGTAAAACAAGAACTGTCTGTGTGTATTTACACACAAATGTGGGACATAAAGGAGATTGGCTCTGAAGTCAGAGAACTAGGTTTGAATCCCTGCTTTGTTACTCTTTAAATGACCTAAGGTAAAAGTCCCTTCTTCTCTTTGGACCTCAGTTTCCTTATTTACAAAATAAGGGAGTTATACTAGGTAATATCTAAGGTCTTTTCCACCTCTAAATATGACAGGACTGGCTTGAGCCTGTAGGCAAATTGTGCCCCCTCTTTAAGCCTCAATTTCTTCCTTTGAAAAATAGGGATAATAAAATTTGTGCTGCCTGTCTCAAAGGGCAGTTGTGACAATCAGATGAGAAGCCATATAACCATTACAATGTGGTTCAACCATCTCATTTGAATAGAGGTGAGAGCTAAAGGAACAAGAAGTTACTTAGCCAAGGTCACAAAGAACAGTGCTAGGACTGGAATCCAAATATCCAGTTTTCTTTCAACTCCTTAGATGGTCTTTTCATCTCATCTAATCAACTGGGAGGAAATTTAGAACATAAAACATAGACTATTAGAAGTGGAATGAATATTGGAAGTCAGAAGTAAAATGCAGATTCCCGAGGACAGAGACTGATTCCTGTTTATTTTTTACCACCAGCACCTAGGATAGTGCCTAGCACATATTAGGTGCTTAATACATGCTTATTGGTTGACTGGCATCTATCTTATATGCCTATACAGGAAATCAAATATTATAAAATTCTCCAGCCAAGTGAAAATGAAGGAAGGAGCTTTGGCCTCTCCCTACCCCCCACCCTGCCATGTTGGGTTTTTTCCTTTCAAACATTGTCTTTGGAAATCCTCAGCATAACACAGGTCTTCCTTAAAGTAGCCTAACCTTCCAGTCCCCGGTTTACCAAGGGGAAAGCCTTTTACTTCTCACTGAACTTCCCCCACAGCAAGCTCTTTTCTAGTTGAGTCATAAATTTGGGCATACACAGTAAAAAGAAAGAGAAAGGAAGAAAAGAGAAAGTTAAAGTCAAATGTTTCTAAGCAGGAATAATTATGCCTTCAATAGGAGAGTTTTGACGTCTGTGATCTCTTATTCTCTGGTAACTGCTATTAATATCTTTCTTGTTTAAGAGATTTCATGCAGCTTCCAAGCTAACGAGTTCATGGAAGGGAGGTCTGCCATTTGGAGGAATGGTCACCTCTTTAATTCTGAGCAAAGGAACTTTTGCTATTTACTATGGTTGTTTCGATACCTCAAGGCAAGTTACTTTATGAAGCCCTTTGAGGGTCCCCTGATAGAAAATAAGCTTCTTGCGAAACAAGGACCATTTGACTTTTGTCTTTATGTCTCTTGAGCCTAGCACAGTCCCTGGAATGTCATTCTTATTGATGATGATCCTTCATTTTTGAAGAGGATCACAGATGAGGAAAAATAAGGCCAACAGGGTTACATGACTTCTTAAGAAATATTTGATTGATTGATTACAGAGATGTATCAGAAAAAATTCATATCACCAATCCATAGAGTAGCTGCTGAGCCATTGTTTTAGACTTAATATGGATCAGAGAATCTCAGGACATAAAGTGACCAGAGACTTCCTACTCCATACAGGAATCTTTTCTATCACATGGACAACAAGAATTCAGCCATTCTGGTCTTGAACACTCCCAATAATAGGAAATTCGCTGTCCACCCATTTTTTTAGTCAATGCATAAAATTTAGCAACTTTTAATATTGGCTGGTCTATCTTTATGCTAAGGTTAACTCTCCCCTCCTTTCCCCATCATTCACCACCTGTTGCTAGTTGTATCCCCAAAGACCAAGAAAACATATCCAATCCCTTTTCTTCACATCAGCCTTCCAAATACTTGAAGACAACCAGATGAAATTGAGGCCCAGAGAGAGAGGAAACCATTTGTTCCAGGTCACATGGTAAAGTCCACAGAAAAGCCAAGAACCAAAGTCTTGTAACTCAATCCAAGGGTTTTTCCTTTATACCTCACTGTATCTCCTTCTCTTTTTTGTGCTAACTAGTGGTTTTCTTAAAGGGGCTTTTAAATATCTCCACCCATCTCTACCTCCCTGGAGGAAAGCCCCATCTTTTTTTTTTTTTTTTTTGGTTTTTGTGTTTTTTGGTTTGGGGTTTGGTTTTTGGTTTGGTTTGGTTTTTTTGGTGGGACAATGGAGGTTAAGTGACTTGCCCAGGGTCACACAGCTAGTAAGTGTTAAGTGTCTGAGGCCGGATTTGAACTCAGGTCCTCCTGAATCCAGGGCTAGTTGGTACTTTATCCACTGAGCCACCTAGCTTCACGCCCTGCCCCCATCTTTTTCCTGAAAGGCTATTTTCAAAGGAGCAGCCATTAAATTGGTTTAAGTATTGAGTGATTTATGCTGGGGGAAGTGGGCCCCATTACTGCAGGATGAATGGATTTTCAATGGAGATTGACCATCTTCAAAACCCTCTCCAGAGATACTCTCTATGGAACCCATGGATATTATTTATATGCATGGCTTAGGCCCGGCTTTTTTCTTTGTGAATATGACTTTAATGAATGTTGGTGTTTTGTTTCTGATGGTGGCTTATTTTCTCTTTGTCTCATTGAACAATGAAGAATGCAGAATCATGCTCAATTCTGATCAGCAGAAGAGAAAGGGCCAACATTCATTCGGATAGTACCTACAAAACCAATATAGTGTGGGTGGAGTGGGAAGAAGGAAACCAACAGAAATACACAAAACTCAAGTCCTGATATCCTCTCAAATATTTGCTTTCATAGAACTCTGTATTGGCAGATGTTTTGAGTTAATTACTCCATTACCTGTATTCATAATTCTAACTAGGACTGGCCTCATGAGTGAGTGAAGTAGGTGGTCGCCTAGATGGTATTATTTGAGGGACTCTGAGCACATCCCAGCCCACCCCTTCTCTCTATCCCCACAGCACACCTACCCGTCCTATTTTCTGAAATCCCAGCATTACAGGTTTGTTTCCATAGGTTTGTGAATCTTATCTATTAAAATGTACACAACCTTGGAAGAAGTCATGTCTTAAACCGTGGCTAGCTAACATCTATAATTTTAAGAGAAAAGAACCTTGGGCTAAATTCATAATTGAAAGCAAGGTTAAATTTCAGATAAGATGTTAGTGAAAATAAACATGCATTTTCCCATCTGAGGTCATGAACCCCCCCTTTAATCTATCCATGGTCCCTGCAGGAGGATTAAAAGATTCTGTATTAGATGATCTGGAAATGTCCTTGTATTTTAGGTTTACTAAGACTCCCATATTATATTAGAATTTTATAGGGTCTCAGCAGGGTTTTGGCATGTGACCTTGCCATGTGACCTTGGACAAATCACTTACTTCTTTTGAGTATCAGTTTCCTCTTCTTCTTCTTCTAAGGATAAGGATCCAAGTCTTCCATCTTGCATTTTATAGATGATGAAAGTGGAGCACAGAGAAGTAAAGTAACTTTCCCAGAGTTACACAGCTAGTAGGTATCTAAGACAGAATTAGAACTCCTGCCTTCCTGACTCAGAGACCAGAACCCTATCCACCAAAACACACTGTCTCTGAAGGTTAATTGTTTGTAAAATTAGAATCAGGTACAACATATGAACAGCCAGGGTCACACAGCCAGTATATGACAGAATCTTGAATATATATATATATATATATATGTGTGTGTTTGTGATACACACACATATATATACATACATATATGTTATATAGTATATATTTGTGTGTATATACTATATACATATTTGTACATATAAAATATATAGTATAGATTTCCTCATATATGTATGTATATATAAACACACATATATACTATCTCTATATACACTCAAATATATACTATATATACAAATATACATATGCACAAATATAAGTACAAATGCAAATATAAATATAAAAATATATACAAAGTTTGAGGTAGTTGGGGGGCACTAATATTTGGGGATTCAGGAAAACGTTTTGGCTTTGGGGGGGGGCAATGAGGGTTACGTGACTTGCCCAGCATCACACAGCTAGTGTCAAGCATCTGAGGCTGGATTTGAACTCGGTTCCTCCTGAATCCAGGGCTGGTGCTTTATCCACTGTGCCACCTAGCTCCCCTTTCAGGGCATAAAATGGTGTTTGAGCTCATATTAAAGGAAGAGAGGAAATCTATGAAACAAAAATGAGGAGAGAGTACATTGCAGGCATGGGAGGATGGCTAGTGCAAAGGCACAGAGACAAGGGATAAACTGTTATGTGACAGAGAAAAGCCCAATTTGACTGGATCACAGAGAGTCAGAAGGGAAGTTATATCTAATGAGACTGAAAAGATAAATTAAGGCAAGATGGTCTAAGACTTTAAAAACCAAATGGATGAGTTTATATTTTATTCTAGAGAAAATAGAAAGCCAGTAGTTGAGTAGGAGAGTTACATGATAAGATCTACATTTAAGACAAATTAATCTGGTGGCTTGTAGAGGATGGGCTCAAGTGGGAAGAAATATGAGGCAGGGAGGTCCTGAACTAAGCTGAAACCTTTGTGGGTAGAGAAAGGGGGAAAATGTGAGAGAGATCGTGAAAGTGAAAAACAGCAAAATTTGCCAACTGATTTGATGTGACAAGTAAGAGAGAACAAAGAGTTTATGAACCCAGGAGATTGGAAGGACAGTTGGTAATAGAGAAGTATGGAAAGGAGGAGGAATTAGAGAGAATGATAATGAAGGGGTTGAGTTGAACATATCTCCAGTACTTCCAATCTGAAAATTCCATTTGTCAATTGAGATACAGGAAAGAAGCTCAAGGAGAGATTGGGGTTGGATACAGAAATGTGGGTGTTAACTGCTTGGAAATGATAATTAAACCCCAGACTCCACCAGTCCATGCTAACCTCTGCCTTCTCACATCAAACTCATTGTTTAAATCACAGAGTTTAGGACTTAATGACACATTATATTACTATAAACTCTCAGAACGCAGGGCTGCAGTCTTCTTTCAAAAACCCCATGGACGGTTATACAGGACTTTGCAGATCATTGAATTAGGAACTTTTAGACCTTGAAGGAGCCATCAAATCTGCTTTTATAAAAATCTGTTTCATTTGTCCCCTCTTCACTCATTCAACCATCATTCTAGTCTAGGATTTATCCCATTGGGTTATTCCAACAGCTTCTTAACCAAACTTCCTTCCTCCAGCACCTCCCCTCTCAATTCCATCTTATGCATACTGCCTGAGTCATCTTCCTAATATAGTGCTCTGATCATGTCCCTTTCCTGATTAAAAAAAAAAACATTTCCATACTCCCAAAGTCAGAATTACATAGCCTGACATTCAAGACTCCACAACCTAGACTTGATATGATTCTAATTTACCTTCCACTCCAATAAACTCTGCAGTCTGACAAGAGTAGCCTATTCATTGGCACTTGTCTATGTAGCAGAGAAGAAAGACCCCAGAACTGAAGATTTGGAAAGAGCAATAACATTTAATAACTAAATGACCATAAGCAAGTCACTGACCCTCCCTGAGTTTGGGTTTCTTTATATGCAAAATGGGAATGATAATATTTTTACACTATCTGCCTCTCACAGTTGTGAGGAAGTCACTTTGAAACCCTTCAAGTACTGTATAAATGTGAGTTATTGACATTATTATTCCTATATTCTTTTCCATATACCTAGACTTCTATGCCCACAAAATCTTTATGGGAACAATTGGTGTATCAAGGATATACTTTATAGAGGTATGAGAAGGGAGCAGGCTTGCATTTACAATTTATATTCTGCAGCAAAGCATAGCAGGACAAGCACAACTGACTAAAAGGTACAGAGAATATAAAATCCCCTTCTGCTTATTGTTTGTTTTTGTTTTTTGGTTTTTTGGTTTTTTGGGGTTTTTTGCAGGGCAATGGGGGTTAAGTGACTTGCCCAGGGTCACACAGCTAGTAAGTGTCAAGTGTCTGAGGCCGGATTTGAACTCAGGTACTCCTGAATCCAGGGCTGGTGCTTTATCCACTGCGCCACCTAGCCGCCCCCCTTCTTATTGTTTTAAATTCCAAAAAGGCATTTAATTCAGCAGAGCAATATTTTGCCTTAAAAACTCTCTTCCAACAAGGCATCTCACATACACATGCTAACATAGTAGTATCATATCGTATATTATCTTATAATATGTAGTATCATACATATGTGACATAGTATACAGAATATCATGCAGTATGTTATACAGTATCATTCTATACATGTAAGCATATTGTACAATATATAACTCAGTATGTTCTATTATAATATACAGTATCATACATTATATCATATCATATCATAGACAATCCCCGAAATATGTAAAGACAGAGGTAACTTCGATGCCTCTCATATTACTAATCTCACAAAGGGCATAAGAAAGGGAAGTAAATGGGAATCACAGATGTTCTCCACTGTTGTGAAGGATGTCCAGTACAGAGTCCAACTCAAATTAGGAGTCCTCATTAATGATGAAGGCATACAGATTCTCTTATTTGCAGATGACTATGCCTTGATTGCATTAAGCTCCACTACATTTCAGAACTTTTTAAATACTCCAAGAACAGTTAGATGGCACAGTGGGTAGAACCATGGGCCTGAAGTCAGGGAAACCTGAGTTCAAATCTGACTTCAAACATTTATTAGCCATGTGATACTAGGCAAATCCCTTCATATCTCTGCCTCAGTTTCCCAATCTATAAAATGGTAATAATAATATATTGTGCCTATTTCCCAGGGTTCTCATGAGGATTACATGAGAAAATGTTTGCAAAAGATCTTGAAAACTTTAAAGCACTATAAATGTTCATTTCTGTTATTAAATGAGGCCCATAGCTACTTCTCCATTTAGGAGTATTCTGGAGTCATCTCTAACTCTAATATTGTTCAATTTTCAGAATGGGGCATTTAAGAATGATAATAATAACAATAATAATAATAACTTTTATATAATGTTTTGCTTTATGTCAGGCACTGTCTTAAACACTTTACAATTACTATCTCATTTGATCTTCACAAGAACCCTGTGAGGTAGGTGCTATTATTATCCCCATTTAGAAATAGGCAATCTACTGATTAGGTCTGGATTTACTATTTTGTGAATTGTCTAGACTGTTGTTGTTCAGTCAGTTTCAATCATGTCTGACTCCATGTCCCCTTTGGAATATTCTTGGCAAAGCTACTGGAGTGGCAGAGATACAGCAGTGGTTTGCCATGTCCTTCTCCAGTTCATTTTACAGATGAGGAAATCGAGGCAAACAGGGTTAAAAGACTTGCCCTAGCTCATTTATCTAGTAAGTGTCTGAGGTCAGATTTGAACTCAGGAAGATGAGTCTTCCTGACATCAGGTAGGTCCACACTCTATCCACTGTGTCACATCGCTACCCCCTCTAGACTAAAACATAAAGCGTTAGTAATGCAGATTAGAATTAAAATTGTGGATATTATTTTTCCCTGGAAGAGTCTGATTGTTGAACATTTATAAGCACACTCCTTTTACTGTTCTCTAAATCTTGCCTGAGCTTCTCAGGAATATATTAGAAGGTTCCGGGAATTAAGACACCACTGGAATGGAGGCTTGACAATAAGATGATGATGGTGGTGATGGTGGTGTTAGTGGTGATGGTGATGATGATGGTGATGAAGATAAAGAAGAAGAAAACCTCAACAACAATGATAACTGGCATTTATTTGGTGTTTTATGGTTTACAAAGTGCTTTACATCTATTATCTCTTTTGAGCCTCATCACAATTTTCCCTACATTTCTTCTTGACTCATTCATTGGGCATTTAACACAGATGCTTAAATACTGCTAATTGTGAATATTGTATACTCTAATTGTCTGTGTTTTGGACATTTCTCTTACTAGGCTTTGAGGTCCATAAGGCAAAAGACCATGCCATCTCTATAAATTCCTTTGCACACAGTAGGCCTTTAATAAACATTTGTGGAATTGAATTTTTTCAAGTGTCTACATTTGGAAAACAGAAAGAGACTTTAAGCTTCCTGACCTTTGCTTATACATCTTCTTATCCCCAACAGATTTAACCCAGTACTCCATAAATATTTGTTAGGAGAACAAGCAGGGCCAGTAAATATTTGATTTCTCACTGATTGACAGCAGATATAATGCAAAAAATCCTATCCTGGGGGCCAAAAGACTTGAGTATGAATCCTCAAACTCAAAATATAACTAGCCTCTGTAAACCACAGCTCCATTATCTGTGACCTGGTGTATTGAAAAGCACAGGATTGGGTATTTATAAGATTTCCATTCCAGGGAGTAGCTAGGTGGTACAATGGATAAAGCACTGGCCCTGGATTCAGGAGGACCTAAGTTCAAATCCAGCCTATACACTTGACACTTACTAGCTATGTGACCCTGGGCAAGTCACTTAACCCTCATCACCCCGTGCAAAAAAAAAATCTCCATTACAAATCCCAGCACTCTTTTACTGCCTGCAAAATGTAAGCCACATAACTAACTTGGGCCTCAGTTTCCTCATCTATAAAATGCTGGGGTTGGATAACCTCCAAGTTCCCTGAATCTCTGGATTTATGATCCTGTAATCACTACTGAGACAAGAAATCTTACAGGGATCCAATGAGTCATAGCCTTGTTTAATAAAAAGAGAAGATAAGGGCTTAAATCCCACCTTTGCTAATTGCTGTCTATGTGACTTTCATCTTAAGACAAGTCATTCAGGGGCCATAAGGCCCCAATCTCCTCATCTGTAAAATGAAAGAATAGAACTAGATGACTTTCTAACTCTCTTTTAATTCGAATTCACTGATCCTATGGTTTTTCTGGACCTTAGCTTCTTTAACTATAATGTAAGAAGGTAGATTATAATCTCTAAGGTCCTTCCCTGTAATTTCATGTTTTAAGAAAGTCAATGGACATGAAAGTTCTTTGCAGGAATGTTCTGGTAAATGTTTAACAAACAATTATCTGAAAATATATGTACACATACACAGGCACATTTTTCACTTTAATATTGACATTTCTCCACCACTTTCTTAAACCTAGACAATCAACTAAGACTACATTAAATCCTGATCTGTAGTGTTTGCTGATTTCTGAGGTGTAAATGCTCGTGTTGAAAATTTGACAATTGGTCTTCAAACAGGTACAAACTGACTCTAGCATACCACTGGGTCTTTGGAACCTACAAAGTTCTATTTAAGTATTTTACTATGGATCTATCTATCCATCTACCTATCTGTTTGCATATAGGCATCTAAGTGGCATGTGTGAATAAAATGTTGGACTTGAAGTCCATGAGGGAGACTTGAATTTAATTCCTTCCTCAGACATTTAGTAGCAACATGACTCGATTCAAGTCATTTAACCTTTCTTATCCCCAGTAACATCTTCTGAAACATGAGATAATAATATCACCTACCTCATAAGATTATTGTGAGGCTCACAAACCTAAAGTAATATATAAATACTGTAATTGTTATTAGTATGGTAACATATAAATAGATATTGCATACACATATGTATATATGCATGCTAATAACATCAGTATGGCATAATGGATAGAAAATTTGCCTCAGATTAAGGAAGACCTAGGTCCAAATTCCACCTTTGACAGATGTTGATTGTGTGACTTTCGGCAAGTCATTTAGCCTATTAATACCCAAAGCAACTAACATTAACTTAGAAGAGGTACTGATCTAAATTGGTAAAGAGAATTTCCTCATTGGGATTTCTCCATCTTAATGAAATAATAGGTTTAGCTCCCCCCTAAAAAGTGTATTTACAACAACATTAAAAAATACACAATTTCATGTATTCCTTTGACTACCAAAGGTCACCAGCTATAATGAAATAATACTATTTCCTGAATATCTATAAGTACTAGAATTAGAGGACAATGTGCAAATTAATGCTATCCATAGAATTCTATTAAAAGAAATTGCAAAATTTAACTCACCAGGAAATGTAGTGGTCAGGCTCTGGTACTTTACAGTGACAAAAGAGCATTGCTACCTCCCAGGAGGCAAGAGTGCACTTATCTAGGAACAATGCTCAAATCAAACAAAATACTCATCACTGGTTTTAAAAAAAGTTGGAATATGATATACCAAAAAGCAAAAAAAAATAGACTATATTCTAAGATGACATCCTTCAAAACTAAAATGTAAGAACATACTACATGGGAAAATGAACTTTCAACTGAATTTATTCCTTCCAAACATATAATTATATTATTTAAATCAGAGAGGGTTAGCAAGATCGTCTAGTCTAACCCATGCCCAAAAATAAATACCACTATGTACCACGATAGTCATCCAGCTTTTGCTTCAAAACCTCCAATAAAGGGGAATACATTACTTTGAAAGGTACCTTCCACCAATTATTCCTCATTCTGCCCTCTGAGGCCAAACAGAATGAATGTGCTTACTCCCTCTTCCAAGAGATAGCCTTTCTCAATCACACTTCTCACAATATCCATTAAGGAGCAGAACTTTTGAAATACAAATTCTACAGACAAAATCAATTTACTAATTTTTTAAAGTATAGATATAATTAATTTAGTTCCAATTATCTCTTATAATCTAGAAGAGGCTAGATAATGATTCATCACTTACTTGTTACAAGTGCTATCATATTTTATCTTATTTTAGAGCATATTTGAAAAAATAGAGAGCAATTATTTTCCATCCTTATTGATGATAGTGAGTAGAAATATCTGAAAGGAAAAAGAGAGAGGAAGGGAAATGAAGTTAATTAATTTTTTAAAAATCAGGATGCTTTTTTAGAGGTGAGGATATGAGAAGTGGGAGAAATATGGCACCTCATTGAACTGCATTTGACCTATATGAAGAAAAATACCCCCCAAAAAACCATATTATTAAAATGGAGTCAGGAGAGTTGAGACAAGGAAGTGGGAGGGAGAGGTGGTACACTTGTCTTTGAGATTGAAGATAACAATCAAACTGCTTTAAGTAAAACAAGCTAAAACCACTTATTGCTGATTTTTAAAAAGTTAATAAAATTGGATTAAATGGAAGAAAAGATAATTTTTACTATTAGTAGACTTTGGTTGCCTCAAAAGTTACAACTAAAAAACACTAAGAGCTACTGACAGTTTTTAGAAGAAGAAATCAAACTATCAATGATCATATAAAAAATGCTCTCCATCACTATTGATTAGAGATATAAAAAATGAAAACAATTCAGAGGTATCACCTAACACCTATTGGATTGGCTAATATGATAGAAAAGGAAAATAATAAATGTTAGAGGAGATGTGAAAAAACTACACTGGTTCCCTGTTGGTGGTTGTGAACTGGTTTAACCATTCTGAAAAGCAATTTGAAATTATGTCCAAACTACTACAAAACTATGTACATCCTTTGACCTAGAAATACCACTGCTAGGTCTGTATCCCAAAGAGACCATAAAAAGGGAAAAGGACTCACATGTACAAAAATATTTATAGCAGCTCTTTGATGAAAAATACTATCAACCTACTTAGAGAAAAGCCTGAATGCATATTAAAGCATAATTTTTCAATTTATTTTTCTTGCTATTTTTGCAACATGGCTAACATGGAAATGTTTTGCATTATTTCACATGAATAATTGATATCACATTTCTTGCCTTCTCAATTGGTGGGGGAGAGGTACAAAGGAAGGATAGAGTTTTGAACTCAAATTTTTTTAGAAGAATGCTAAAAATAAATAAATAATTTTTTAAAAGAGCCACTGACCCATGAACAAGTGGCCATGGGATACGAGTAGCTTTGAAAAGAACAAAAATGAACTATCAGCCCTCTTAATATTTGATAAAATCACTAATAATAAGAGAGATGTAAGCCTGAGGCATCATCTTATATCCATCATGGGATCATAGATCTGAAGCTGGAAGGGATCATCTTGTCTAGTTTCATTTTACACTGAGGAAATAGAAGCCCAGAAAAGTTAAATGATTTGTCCAAAGTTATAAAGCAAGATTGAACTTGAGTTCAGTTCCTCTCTATCTAAAATCAGTTTTCTTTCCACTATATCAAGCTTTAAAGATGATAAAATTCAACGATAGAAGGGCTGTGGAAGGACAGGTATACTAATTTCTTGCTGATGAAGCTAAGAATTGTTCCCAAAGTTGTGAGAAACAGTTACTTTCATACCATTTGACTCAGAGATTCTCCTTCTGGGAATTAACTCTAAGAAAGTTCATGCCAGAAAGAGAAGGGCATTTTGTAGAGACATAGTCACAGCAGATAACAAAAAGCTAAACCAAAACATATACCCAATATGTGGAGCACAACTGAACAAGTAATAATAGATGAATGTAATGGACGGTTATTGTTGTACAAGGAATGATGACAATGAAGAATGGCAAGATTTGTATGACATGATACAGAAAGAAGAAAGGACCAAAGGACATACATAACTTCCGCAAGGTAAAGACAGCACTGCAAGCCATCAAATTAAATAGATAGGGGCTGCTAGGTGGCACAGTGGATAGAGCACCAACTCTGGAGTCAGGAGGACCTGAGTTCAAATCCGGTCTCAGACACTTAACACTAGCTGTGTGATCCTGGGCAAGTCATTTAACCCCAACTGCCTCACCAAAAAAAAAAAAAAAAAAAATTAAATGGATCATACTGGTAACATTCTATCAAACTTCAAGGCACACACCCTTTCTCTTAATGAGAAATAAACTACACAGGTGACAAGTAGCATGTTCTATCAGTATCAATCATGCTATAAACAATCAGGGTCTTGTTTAATGTTTTTTCTGGGAACAAATTTGAGGGGGGCATTATTTGGGTATTTGTTGGGTAGTGACGTGTAAAAACACAAGATCTTAATTAAAACTTAACAAAAATGAATCAACAAAATGTGTCAAACACATAATACTCAACATATTGCTTGACTAAAGCAGAGGAAAATGGTACTACTGTCCACCCCTCTCTCTTTTGGACACAGGGTCTCCAGTAATACAGCGTAAGTTTGTATTGTCATTTTTAGCTAGCATGTCATACTATCGACTCATAATTAGTTTGCAGTTTACTAAAAACCCCAGTCTGCTTATGAACTTTCATCTGACCACATCTGCCTCTATCTTCTACATAAGACTTTTTGAACCCCAATTAAAGAATTTTACATTAAATTGAATTCTATCCCCATTAAATTGAATTCTCCAAAGGATATGACATTCTGACAGTGGCAAGGGACCACCTAGATGAATGAAATATATTCAAAGGAACCTAGAAAGTAGAGCCAGCTTCATGTATCTGGGCACAAAAATACTAATGCACTCAAAAGAAATCAATTGCAGTAAAATATATCAGATGCTTCATTTAATTCAGACCCTCCTTATTCTACCATTGTCTGAAATTTCTGCCTGACCCTAGACTTCATTTCTTTACTTTTCCTGAATACTACAATCCTTTGATTTCAACACAGAGTTCAGGTTCAGATCTCACATTTATTGACACAAGACCTTCTTGAAGCTTGATTCCCATAAGCCTGGGAATCAAGCCTAAGCTCTGCATGGTAGACATCCTATCTACCTTCTCCCAGAGTGGTTCCTTCTTATTGTGGCCTTTATTTTGACCTTAGGTTGTAAAGCTTCAACCAATACCATGCAGGACCCTTAGCCGAAGTTCATGGCAGACCTCAGACAAGCTATCCCATAGATTGTAAAATAATTAGATAGCGAGGATCGTTTGTAGGAGTTCAAAAGGGGGAGAGATCATTTGAGTCTGGGTTCATGGAGAAAGATTTCCTCCCAGTCATCAAGGTTTATAACCTTGTAATCATCCTTCTTTCTCTCTCCCTCAACCCCCATATCCAATCAGCTGTCAAGATTTGTCCATCCTGCCTCAACAAGGTCTCTGGCACCCCTTCTCTTTACCCAAAAAGCCAGCATTCTCTTCAGACCTTCATCACCTCATGCAAAGTGTAGCAGGGATTGGATTGGGCTGTAGTCCATAGAGCACCTGGGAGATGGGCTGGCGAGGGGGGGGGGGCGCGGGGGCATACCCTAGACCACAGAGGGGACGGGCCTTCTGGAGAAGCACATGGCTCTTTGTTGAAAGGACTCATTGCAAATCTTACAGTATAGGAGGTATTACACAGACAGGAAATGTCAGAGACTGAACTGAAACCCAAGTCTTCCTGACTCCTAGGCCAACTCTATCCACTTTGCCACATTGGCTCTTCTCTTGTACTTAATAAGTACTTCCTAAGTGTTTGTTGAATTCAGTGAATTATTTGGATGAGGTGAGCTAGGCATTGAAGGACATTTTGGGTAGAAGGAAGGGAATGAAGAAGACATTCTACATCGGCAAATGATGTTAGTAAAAGAGTAGAAGTACTATCAGAGGGTTTCTAATAACAGCCACGGAAGATCTAAGTTACTTACTTTCAGTGCTTACCTGAGTTTCATCCACCTGTATTCTCAGCATGGTCCAGAGAAGGCCAGGCCTGGGGCTTAGCAATGCTCTCTATTAACAGATGGAGCCTCCACTTCTGGGCACTGACCATGTTTTAGGGCAGATGGAAAGGTGCCCCCTCTCCTTGTGAATCCATAGCTCTTCAAATGTCCTCTTCTTCACAATTTATGACTTCTCCCTGCTCTATGTCCTTCAGACATATGTTTGGAGTCAACTCAATGAACTCAGAAAAAATAGACTGCTCCCTAATGTGTTCAGAGTCCTGAGCTCTCGATTTGCGGCTGGGGTGGTTTCAATGACACTGTGCTCCTCAGTTACCTTTATTTGGTCATCTGACTTACATGCATTTCCAGCCAATTTATTAATCCAGATGCCCCCATGTTATATTCTCCACCAATGTGATTGGTCTTAATTATTTCTCCTGGGCCACAAGAGGACATGAAAGCTATGTCCCTGTCATTTGGACATAATAAATGCAATGTTCCCCCTCCCCTTTCTTTCTCTCCATCCCTTAGCCCTCCCCCTAATTGCTCAGATACATGGTCTTGGCTTCTGAGTGTCAACAGATGCTCTTCCACCAAAGGAGGCAGGCTAAGCTAATAGCTAAGGTTTGTTATTCTGGCAGATGGAAGCGCAGGCAGAGAGCCAGATGAGTGTGTCTGATAACCAAGGGTGACTGTTACACTGGGCCTTGGGCCACAGCAGGTCAGGGAGACAGGGCTGGGAGCCAGGATGGAGAAACCTGCAGAAAAATCTGGGAAAACCGGAAAAGGAGCCAGACAAATGGATGGTCCAGACCCAAGGAATGAAGGGTCAAATTGGAAAAGTAGGTCAAAATCAAGTAAGTAGAAATAGGCATAGTTCCTTCTAGCTATAAAATTCTAGGTTCTAGGTTCTAAAGCCTCTTCTTATTCTGGATAACACTGGTTTTTTTCTTGCAAAAGATTTCTTCTTTAGTTTCATTTAGTCGAAATAACCTATTTTATCTTTTATTATCTCTATCTCTTGTTTAAGAATTTTCCCCATAACATCTGTAAAAGAGATCTCCATCCATTTTCCCCTACTTTTTTAATGGCAGGACTTTTTACAATTAATTAGAGGGTCAATTTACAACTTATTTGTGTTACATGGTAAAAGATTTTCTGATTTAAGCCTTTGTCCTTTGGAATTAAAGCTTAAAACTAAACTAAGACTTTTGGGACACTCTTATATCAACTACCAATTAGTCAATTTTGTTGTATTCTTACAAATTCCTTCACCTAACTTTTCTGTTCCTACTCCTAAGCTATGAGATGATGCCAGAGAAAGATTTTTAAAATCTGACTAACTCTATCCACTACAAATTAATGTAATCTAACTTCAACTGAGCCATCACAACTACAAGGCAAACCTTGGTTCATTCCCTTGCAAACCTCTCAGAATAACTGTTGTCATCCTTCTTTCCCCTCAGTGCCTACGGTCCACTCTCACACTAATTCCCTTCAAAAGATGACCTCAAAATAAAAACATCTCTTGTGAACTCCATCACCTATCATCCTCTATATCTCAAAAATCCTATAGGCATCCATTTGTCCTGTCCTTCTTCCTTCTGATATCAATGGATGAAGGGAGTCTTCTCCTTTCTAAGGCTAGTGCCTACATGGACATTGTGCCCTTGTTCCCATCTGCTATAAGTTCTTACTCCACTAATTCTTTCCCTTATCTCATTTTTAATCTCTTCTCTTTCTATGGCTTCTTCCTCTTTACCAACAAATCAAACTGTGATGTTTAAAATCTAAATGTGTGGTCGCCATAAATTAGAAGCTTTGGCACCAGTCTTTGGGCATTAAGCATTTATTAAAGCATACCAGGTAACACATGGAGTTCAGAAAGTTAAGAAAAAGCCTATATAGCCTAGAGTTCCAGCCTAGTCTGGTTCTTCCTCAGGTCCTCTGCAATGAGCTTGCTTCAATCATGAACTCTCCAGAAAACTGAGTGTGGAAGCTTTTTATAGGTCTGGAGCAGAGGTGGTCCTTACACACTGCTTCAAGCTGATTGGTAGGCATCATCCAAATCCATTGGTTCACTGGACTTGAAGGTGGTGTCAAGTTCAGTTCAAAGTCCTTAGCTTCTGAGAACAATACCTTCTTAAGGGTTAGCCAGGTGTGCTTACAATCTAGTTAACTTGAAGTAGGCTAATAAGCGGTCAATCACTCTCACTTAATTCAGTTTAGATTAATCTCCATGTGGGCCTTTGAGTATCTGCCAAATCCCTTTATTTTCTCACAAAACAAAAACTATTCTTGCAATTGCCATTCAAACCCTAAAGTCAAATCACAATTTGACTTGATGACAATGATGATGATAGATGATGCTAAAGTATGGATATTTTCACTGCCCTTATCTTGGAGTCCTGTTAGGATCTGTTCTATAGATGACAGCCTCAGTGTAGAAAGAGGTTTTTAGATATCATCTATTCCAACCTACCAGGGCAGCTAGGTGGCACAATGGATAGAGCACTGGGCCTGGAGTCAAGAAGACTCATGTTCCTGAGACAGTAGCTGTGTGACCCTGAGAAAGTCACTTAAGTCTGTTTGTCTCAGTTTCCACATCTGTAAAATGAGCTGGAGAACAAAATGGCAAACCACTCCAGTACCTTTTGAAGAAAACTCCAAATGGGGTCATGAAGAGTTGGACATGACTGAAAAACAACTAAAATTCCAACCTACCACTGAATGGGAAAAATCGTATCTATAACATCAGTGATAAATAATTATTTTTTTCTCCAATATTTCTAAGAATGGAGAGCTTGCTACCTTAAAAAGCAGCTAGTTCCAATTCTGAACTGCTTTAATTACCCTTTTTAAAAAAAAAAATCCCTTATATTTACTTCAAATCAGCCTTCCTGTAATTTCAATCCTTGTTCCTAACTGACAGGATCATAGTTTTCATGCTGAAAGGGGCCTTAGAGATTCAAATTCTACATTATTTAGTTGAGGAAACTGAAGCCTGGAGTTAAGTGACTTGTCTTCAAGTCAAGCAAGTAGAAAAGTCACAGATCTTCTGACTCCAAAAACCTATGCTTGTTCTGATGTCCCACCAGAGATAGTGTTAGGAAAAATGAAGTTCTTTGCTCTCCACCAAACTGAATCCCATTTCCCCCGTGACAGCTCTTCAAATATCTGAAAATAAAGATTACCACCCCCCCCCAAATCAACCTCTTTTCTGAGTCAAACATCCCCAATTTCTTCAACTGATATTAACATGGCATGACTTAACTTTCTTAACATTCTGGTTCCCTCTGGACCTCATCCAAGCTGCCCAATGTCCTTCCAAAAATGTGGGCCCAGAACTGGACATGACCCTGCTAAGGAGTTGACTCTTTTCCAACCATATACATATGGCTCCTCCTTCAGCCCCCTGGAGTAACTTTGGACCTGGTTTGAAATTCCTGAACTGGCTATAGAGAAGGGTCAGGCACAGCAGGGTCCAGGTGGATTTTGTGTATTCCCTACCGAGGCTCCATCCTGGAGCCTTCAAAGGTCCAAGACACTGAGCCATGGGAAGTCAGCTCTCTTCCAAGGAAACAGGCTATGGGGAAGCATGCTCCATGTTCTACATGGAGGTGATGAAGATGAAGCAGCATCCTGTAGTGGAAAGAGCTCTGAATCTTGGAATCAGAAGATCCTCGTTCAATTCCTGGGTATGAATTTAAACCAGTCACTTAACAACTCTAATCATCTGTAAAGTGCATGACCTCCAAGGTACAACCTTTCAGGTCTATAATCTATGGTTCTCTAAAGATGATAATAGCAAATACATTTATGGTACTCTAACATTTACAGTAATTGCCTCACAATTCCAATCAGTCAAAGTTGGATAAGAACATAGAATCTTAGAGTTGAAAGGAACCTTTATAACACCCCATCTCAAAGCCAAAAAGGAACTTAGCACACCAAATATAGTTTATCAGAGCTGCAGAGGCATTTAGTACATAGACCAGGGATTGTCAGAAGCTTAGAAACCATGTAGGTGGCGCAGTGGATAGAGCATCGATCGACCCTGGATTCAGGAGGACCTGAGTTCAAATCCCGCCTCAGACACTTGACACTTACTAACTATGTGACCCTGGGCAAGTCACTTAACCCTCATTGCTCCACAAGTAGATAGAGAGAGAGAGAGAGAGAGAGAGAGAGAGAGAGAGAGAGAGAGAGAGAGAGAGATGAATAAATAAATAAATAAAGCAGGAAACTGAAATCCAAAGGAGTTAAGTATTATACCCAAGATAACATATCTACTACTTAGATTTGTTGTTCAGTCATTTCTTAATCATGTCCATTTCTGTGTGACCCCATTTGGAGTTTTCTTGGCAAAGATACTAGAGTGGTTTGCTATTTCCTACTCCAGTTCATTTTCCAGATGAGGAAACTGAGGCAACCAGGGTTAAGTGACTTGCCAGATTTGAATTCAGGAATTTGAGTCTTCCAGACTCCACCTAGCTGCTTTGTACTAGGATTGGATGCCAGCTAAACCCTATCAAATGAAATAATATGTGCAAAATACCTAGCAAACCTTTAAGTGTTACATAAATATTAGCTATGGTTACCATTGCAATTCTAATAATTATCATTATTCTTCAGGGATCTTTGACACAGCACTAGGCTGCCTCTCTATTAGAAGATTATCAACAGAAAGATAACAGAGAACAAAGAAACATCAGCCAACCACGGAGAATGTGCTCCAGGGTGGATTTTTTCCAAAGGGCCAGAAATTATATTATGGGACTGATGCTTATTTTCATAAAGGTCATATGGAAGAGAGTGGTTTGTGTGTGTGTGTGTGTGTGTGTATGTGTATGTGTGTGTGTGTGTGTGTGTTAATCCTCTTTATATTCATGAAGGGTTGAATTTGATTTAACAACTAATATGTTGTGGCCTGTGCCTTTATAAGAGCACAGAGCAGTCAGAGTGAAACTGTGGGTTACTAAATGGCTTTCATTACTCCACCACTAACCACTAATAAAACCTCCTTGGGAGGAAACACATCGTGCTCAGCCTTCTGGGTTGGGAAAACAGACCCCAGCAGGGCAAGAGAGCACACACAGGCTTTTGCTTGGGAGTTTACATTAGAATCATAGGTCTTAGAGCTGGAGGACACCTTAGGGATCACCTTAGACCAACCCCCGCTTGTTTTATGGAGGGGGAATCCAGAGACTGGAGGGGGAATGGGATTTGTCTAAAGTCAGAACTGAGATTCAGGTCTAGATCCAAATGTCAGAGCTAGAAAAAGCCTTCAAAATGTAGAGTGTTCACGCGAGAGGCATAAATTCATCTGTGCCCCTGATTTTAGAGATGGGGAAACAAAGGTCTAGAACAAGCAAATGATGTGCTCACTCTTTTGATTGTGTCATCTGCTTGCAGATTCATTAGTTCTCCCCTCTGTTCTAACCATTTAGGGCTTTAATAGCATTTTTCAGTCTCTTCCTTTCCACCCCTCTAACTTCTGGTGCTTTCCCTTTAAGAATACGTAAGAGGTTTACATGATAGCTTTATTATATATTTAAAAGGAATAGCAAGTTGTACATAATATATTTGCAGTTTCATGCACAATCATTTTTTCTATTCTACTGTGCTATGGAAATGATTTTTTATCTCATAAAATAAAAATAAGATGAATAAAAGTTTAAAAAGAAAAAAAGTATTAAATGTATTTCAATGAAAAAAAAAGAATAGTTCAAATTTACCCTGTATGCATCTTGTTTGTTAGGAATTTGCATGTTACCTTACCCATTAGAATGTGAGCTCCTTGAGGGCATATATGTATATTTATATAATTTAAGCCATAGAGAATTATATACCTGTTGGGTTTTTTTGTGGGGCAATGAGGGTTAAGTGACTTGCCCAGGGTCACACAGCTAGTAACTGTCAAGTGTCTGAGGCTGGATTTGAACTCAGGTCCTTCTGAATCCAGTGCAGGTCCTTTATCCACTGTGCCACCTAGCTGCCCCTATATATCTATTTTTAAAATATACACTTGCAATTGTATATCTAAATTTTCTATACACATATTGTAGTGTGTATGTTTTTATATATCTGTATATATATACATGTATTTACCATGGGTAGGATAGGTGTATCCATTATATACATATATGTCTAGTGCTCCATGACTTAAATTATATAACTTGAACCTCATAATAGCCCTGTGAGATCAATAAATACCCATTTTACAGATGCAGAATCTGAATTTCACAGAGATAAAGTGGTGTCTTCAGTTAATTACTGGCAGAGCTAGACCTTGAATCCAAGCCAAGGTATGGAATCCAAGGTATGGATTAGCAGTACATAACTCTTACAACTATACTGGATGGCTTTAGTATGCTTGGGAATGTCCCTGTTTCATCATACCCAAGAGCTCAGGAATTACTAAACTTCTTTAGTATGTCTTTTTAGAACTCCATTTTCAATCACATTAAATGCCTGGATTTTTATGGGGTCTTATGTGTGATTGGCTTTATGGATGGATTAAGTGGAGTCATCCACACTAGAAAAACAAAGTGAATAAAGAATACATTTTATCCAGATGATAACATGAAGTTAGATCAGCATCTCATCCAATTATCCCATCAATATGTTGATGTTGGAGATATGCTGTAGATGGACAATGAACCAGGCCAGAAGTGAACAGCTGGAAGATACCAGGCTAGATTGCATTTGAAAGGAAAAAATAGTCCTATTTTTCAACACTAATTTTTTCCCAATGATGACACACAATTATGAATGATGGAACACCATGATCTCCAAAGATATAGGTTATATATGTGCAACGTAAACGTATTTCCACATTAGTCATGATGTGAAAGAATAAAAAGAACAAAAGGGAAAAGCCACCCCAAAAAACAAACAAAAAAAATAGTATGCTTCAATCTGAATTCAGATTCCATTCTTCTTTCTCTGGGTGTGGGTGGCATTATCTATCATGAGTCTTTTGTAATTGTTTGGGATCATTTTGTTGCTTAGAAGAGCTAAATCTATTATAGTCAATCATCATACAATGTTGCTATTACTGTGCTTATGTTATTATGCACTTATTCTCCTGGTTCTGCTCACTTCACTCAGCATCAGTCCATTTAAGTCTTTACAGGTTTTCCTGAAATCTGCCTGCTCACCAGTTCTTATAGCACAATAGTATTCTATTACGTTCATATGCCACAACTTGTTCAGCCATTCCCCAGTTGATGGACATCCTCTCAATTTCCGATTCTTTGCCACCACAAAAAAGAGCTGCTATAAATATTTTTGTACGTGTAAGTCCTTTTCCCTCTTTTATGATCTCTTTGGGATATAGATCTAGTAGTGGTATTGCTGGATCAAAGGGTATGCACAATTTGATTGACCTTTGGGCATAGTTCCAAATTGCTCTCCAGAATGGTTGGATCAATTCACAACTCCACTAAGAATGCATTAGTGTCCCAATTTTCCCACATCTCCAACAGTTATTTTCCTTTTCTGTCATGTGAGCCAATCTGATGTGTATGAGGTGGTACCTCAGAGTTGTTTTAATTTTCATTTCTCTAATCAATGTAGGAGCATTTTTTCACATCACTATAGATAGCTTTTATTTCTTTGACAACTGTCTATTAATATTCTTCGACCATTTCTCAATTGGGGAATGAGTTGTATTTTCATAAATTTGACTCAGTTCTCTATATATTTGAGAAATGAGGCTTTTATCAGAAACATCGACTATAAAATAGTTTCCCATCTTTCTGCTTTTGTTCTAATCTTAGTTGCATTGGTTTGGGGCCAAAAATTGTTAATTTAATGTAATCAAAAGTATCCATTTTGCATTTCATATTGTTCTCTATCTCTTGTTTGGTCATAAATTCTTCCCTTCTCCATAGATCTAACACGTAAATTATTCCTTGCTCTCCTAATTTGCTTATAGTATCGCCCTTTTTGTCTAAATCATGCTTATCTTATTTGACCTTATCTCAGTATACAGTGTAAGATGTTGGTCTATGCCTAGTTTCTGCCATACTATTTTCCAGTTTTCCCAGCAGTTTTTGTCAAATACTGAGTCTTTGGGTTTATCAAACAGTAGATTACTATAGTCAACTTACTACTGTGTCTTGTGTACCTAATCTATTCCACTGATCCACCATTCTATTTGTTAGACAGGACCATATAATATTATGTAAAAAAGACTATTGCCATAGCTCAAATCATATTTACAAGAGTGCAGGAGGTCAGAGCTAGTTAAACATACATGAAGATTTCAAAGATAAGAAGGTGAGGAGGCCTGAGGATCTACACCAGTAAAGCAAGTGGACACAGCCATGAATTAACTTGGCAAGGGTCATAGGGACATACAATCATAGATTTAGAGCTGCAACCAACCTTGCAGGATATCTAGTTCAATTTTTTCATTTACAAAACTGAGGACTTCAAATGAAAGAATGCCTGTCATCCCAACTTAGCCTAGCTAAGTCAAAGTAGCTCATCTTCAGAGAATCAAGTATGAGGTGATTTATTTTTTTTTAGTCAAAGCAACTCTATATGGATCATGTTGTCTTTCCCCATTATGAGACCTGATTTCAAATCTACCTCTTACTTGCTGTGTGATCCTGGACAAGTCTCTTAACCATTATCTGGTTCAGTTTCCTCATCTGTAAAATGGGGCTAATAGTAGCAACTACCTTGAAGCATTATTCTGAAGATAAAATAATATTGATAAAACACTTTGCAAACCTTAAAGCACTATAGAAATTCTGGCTATTATTATTAAGAGATTTGTATCCAGAGATTTGTATTCCAGGGTGCTTTTTTTTTTTTCAGAATAAATGGATAATTCAGCCCATGTGCAGACACCTATCATGATTCTTTCTTGAATATAGTCTGCATCCTAAAATCACTCCCTGGAAGCATTCAAGAATATCCTGACACTAATTGGCAGATATGACAGTTAGCAACAGGTCAGATAACAACATTATAATAACTAAATTAAAAAGCTCACGGGTTGACCTTCTCCTGACTAATAACATAGACAGCCAATGATATTAGAAGGAAGGGAGTAGAAAGTCCATGCCTCTGTCTGTTTTGGTGCTCCCATGACTATTTATTGTATCCTGACTCAAAATACTGAGAAATTGATTCAAGGTGGAGCCAAGATGGAGGAGAGAAGACAGCAAGCTTCCTGAGCTCTCCTTTGGTTCCCTCAAAAAGAACATTAAATCAAGCCTCTAAACAGATTCTGAAACTACAGAAGCTACAAAAAAGACAAAGAGACACAATCTTCCAGCCTGAGATAATTTAAAAGACTTCAAGAAAGGTCAGTCTCACTCGGGCAGGGCAGAGCACAGTGCACTTCAGTGCAGGGCAGTGTGGAGGGAGTTGGGGCAAGTCAGCGGGAAGGGATAGGCCACAGGAAAGCAACTGAGGCCCCTTGATCTTGGCTCGGCAGGCTGGTAGTGCAGTGGGCCAGTGGTGAGATCCACCAGCACTAGCTGAGAGGGCAGGCTGTCAGCTAGGGGGCCACCCACAGGATGGGCAGGACCAGGCCTGACCATCCCAGCACATGATGGGAGCAAGCTCAGGGAGCAAGCCCAGGGTAATGAGAAATCCTCAAGACATAAAGGCCTTACAGTATAAAGGCAGTGACACAGCCCTATCTCCCAACACAATAAGCTTGAAATAGTGACCCTAGTGCTCTAGGAGCAGACCTCAACTTAAAAATAATAAGGTGCAATATGAGTAAGAAACAAAAAAGAGCTCTCACCATTGAGAGCTTCTATGTTGACAGGGAAAAGCCAAAGACAAACTCAGATGAGGACAATACTCTCAAATTGCCTACATGTGAAGCCTCAAGAGGGAAGATGAATTGGTCTCAAGACCAAAAAGTCTTCTTGGAAGAGCTCAAAAAGGATTTTAAAAATCAATTGAGGGGGCGGCTAGGTGGCGCAGTGGATAAAGCACCGGCCCTAGATTCAGGAGTACCTGAGTTCAAATCCAGCCTCAGACACTTGACACTTACTAGCTGTGTGACCCTGGGCAAGTCACTTAACCCCATTGCCCCGCCAAAAAACAAAACAAAACAAAACAAAACAAAAAACAAAAATCAATTGAGAGAGGTAGAAGAAAAAAATGGGGAGAGAAATGAAAGCAACACAAGAAAATTATGAAAAAAGAATCAGCAGTTTGGAAAAGGAAGCAAAGAGTGAGCTTCCAAACTCATGACACGATCACTCCAAAAAACATCCAAATAATGCCATAGGAAAATGCCCAGAGCAGCAAAACTCACAGAAGAATGTGCTGAAATCATCTTCTAACCAAGAACAGCTTGGAAGTTCAGAAGAAGGGAGCTGCTGTGCTGATACAGGAGTTGATCCCAACCCCACAATCACCCTGACACAGATCCAGTCCCAGGGAGGCCTCACCAGAGAAGGAGACCCCCAGAGCCTCTGAATCAGCTGAAGCACCAGTGTTGTCTGGAACTAAGCTCGCAGTCTGGTGAGTGGGCTGAACCCTGGGCAGGGGAGAGACTGCAGTGGTCTATGCTGGTGCTAAGGCATAACTTCTATTTTTCTCCCCTGGGGAAACCAGGAGGTAGGCTTGAGTAGCAGTGTGTCCCAGGTGGGGGAGGAGCACAGGCTCGTTGGAGCTGACAACCACAACACACAAAGCTGGTTGATTAGCAAGTTGGTCTGGGGTCATCTAGGACCAGGAAACAGGACTGGCAAGGGAAGAACCTGATTCTCCTTAAATCATACCACCTGGGACTTCTTAAGCTTGGGATACTGCAGCCTGGAAACAGGGCCCCACTTTAAGGAGTTAAAAGTCTAGTAAAAGAAAGACAAGATGAGCTGACAGAGAAAGGTGAGGACCATAGACAGTTTCTTCAGTAACAAGGAAGATCAAGGGGCACCCTCAGAGGAAGATGTCAACATCAGGGCCCCTATATCTAAAGCTTCCAAGAAAAATACGAATTGGTCTCAGGCCATAGAGGTGCTCAAAAAGGACTTTGAAGATAAAGTTAGAGAGGTAGGGGAAAAAAATGGAAAGAGAAATGAGGGTGATGCAGGAAAGACATGAGAAAAAAGTCAACAGCTTGAAAAGTCAAATGGAAAAGGAGGTACAAAAGCTCTCTGATGAAAATAATTGCCTAAGAATTAGGATTGAACAAATGGAAGCCAGTGACTTTATGAGAAACCAAGACACAATAAAGCAAATCCAAATGAATTAAAAAATAGAGGGCAATGTGAAATATCTTCTGGGAAAAACTGTTGACCTGGAAAATAGGTCCAGGAGAGATCATTTGAAAATTATTGGTCTACCTGAAAACCATGATCAAAGAAAGAGCTTAGACACCATCTTCCAAGATATTCTCAGGGAAAATTGCCCTGAAATTCTAGAAGAAGAAGCTAAAATAAAATCAAAAGAATCCACTGATCACCTCCAGAAAGAGATCCCAAAAGGAAAACTCCTAGGAATATTATAGCCAAATTCCAGAGCTCTCAGGTCAAGGAGAAAATATTGCAAGCTGCCAAAAAGAAAGAATTCAAGTACTGTGGAGCCCCAGTCAGGATAGCACAAGATCTAGTAGCTTCTACATTAAAGGACCAGAGGGCATGGAATATGATATTCCAAAGAGCAAAAGAAATGGGATTACAACCAAGAATCACCTACCCAGCAAAACTCAGCATTATCTTTCAGCAGAAAAAATGGGACTTTAATGAAAAAGAAGACTTTCAGAAATTCATGATGAAAAGACCTGAAATGAATGGCAAATTTGACTTTCAAATACAAGACCCTAGAGAACCATAAAAAAAATTGGAGCTGGGGGACATACAGTGGGCGACTGTCTTGTGTCTGAGGCCGGGTTTTGGCTGGGATCCCCCTGGGTCCAGGGGTGATGATTTGTCCACTATGTCACTTAGCTAGATGATAACATCTTTAGGGTTAAATTGAGGGGTGAAGAGAATTCATTGGGGGAGGGGGAAGGGCAGAAGTGAAATCCTACATGAAAGTAACACAAAAAGGCTTATGGAGTGGGGGAAGAGATGGGAGAGTAGCAGGGCAGTAAATGAATTTTACACTCATCAGAAAAGGCTCAAAGATCTTAAACTCATCAGAGCTGCTTCAAGGAGGGAGGAACAGACACACCCAACTGGGTGGAGTAACCTATTTAATCTGGGAAGCAAATGAGCCTAACACTCATCAAAATTGGCTCAAAGACCTCAATCTCATTAGAATTGGCTCAAGGAGGGAATAATGTACACACTCAATTGGGTGGAGTAATCTCTCTAACCCAGTAGGAAAATAGGAGGGGAAGGGGATAAAGAGAGAGAGAGAGAGAGAGAGGCAAAAGAAGGAAGGGCAGAGTGGGGGAGGGGACAGACAGAAGCAAATCCCTTTTGAAGAGTGATAGGATGAAAGAAGATGGATAATAGAATAAATATCATGGGGAAGGGAATAGGATAGAAGGGAAACTGTTAACAATAGTAATCATGAAAAAGAGAAAAGGGGGAAAATTGTACAAAAAATATTTATAGCAACTCTTGGTGGAGGCTAAGAATTGAGAATCAAGGGAATGTCCATCAATTGAGGAATGATGAAAAAAGCTGTGTTATATGATTTTAGTGGAATGGTCTTGTGCTACAGGAAATGACAAACAGGATGATCCCCAAAACACCTTGAAAGACTAATGAACATCGATGTATTGTGAAGTGAGCAGAGCTGAGAGGACATTGTGAGTAGTGACAGCAGTATTGTTCAATGAGTAATTGTGAATGACTTAACTACTCTCAGCAGTGCAATGATCCAAGACAATCCCAAGGAACTAATGAGGAAGCATACAATGCATCCCTATAGAAAGAACTGATAAAAAGAACACTTGTGGATTGTACATATATAACCTGATTGCGATCTTGTAGAGGGGGCAGGAAAGGGAGGGAGGGAGGGAGAAAAATTTGGAACCCTAAATCTTATGAAAATGAATGTTGAAAACTACCCTTACAAGTAAATGGAAAATAAAATAAATGTTTGCTGAAAAGAAAAAAAAATAGGAAGCACAAAGATTGACTGAGAAATTGATTCAGAAGAAACATTAGGAATGAGGACAGAATTCAGCAAAGCTAGAATGAAATAAAATCAGTGGCTTGGAGTTTTGCCTCTGGTCTTGGGGTATAATTAGATGTGATGCTGAATGATTCAGTGTTAGCCTGGATGAGGAATTGTACTAGTTGGGAAGAACCAAAACATAATACTATCAGTTCCCCAGTCTGGGCTTATAGAGGCATATAAGCTGGTGACCAAGTGGAAAGTGATGAGGATAGAAGAGGCATCGACCAGGTAGAGAGACAGTACATTATAAAGGACAGGGCCTTAGAGGCGCAGCTGGAAAACCTTAGCTCTGATCTTAGCTCTGCTATTGACTGATTCCCCTTCTCTGGACCTGAGTTTCTTGAAGTTTAAAATAGTAGAATTGGATTATGTTATCTCTAGGGTCTCTTCCAACTCTGATAAAGTATCTTCCAAGATCTTGCCTTACCCTGATGGTCTAAATACTAATATTCACAGCCTTTCTTTAAGTTCAGTTTTCTATGTTCAGGAGGTATAATGTCTCAAAATCTTTTCTTGGCTTAACAGTCTACATTCTGTATTCTAACACCCTTTCCAGTTCTTATGTTCCAAAGTCCCAACTAGCTCTGTTATTCAGTCATTTCAGTCATGTCTTAATCTTCCTGATCACAAATGGGGTTTTCTTGGCCAAAATATTGAAGCAATTTGACTTTTCCTTCTCCGGCTCATTTTACAGATGAGAAAACTAAGGCAAAAAGGGTCACCCAGCTAATAAATGTCTGAGGCTAGATTTGAGCCTAATGAAAATAGTCTTCCTGATTCTAATCCCAGTGTTCTAACCATTGCACCACCTAGCTGCCCCGACTCTAAAAATTCACTTTATATGATCTAATATCCCTTCCAGATAGTCTATGTTCAAAGGTACCTTACAGCTTTAATGTTCTATGTTCTTTTATCTAAGGTCTCTTCAAATTCTGATATTTTAATTTTAATTATTTTAATAGTGATATTTTCAGTTTAATTATTAATAGGAGAGGGACAGCAACCCATTTCATTAAAATTCCCTGACCAAGTTATCTACTTATGAATGCACTATTACAAAAAAAAGAAAGATTCTACCATTTGTGAATTTCTACCTATGACTATGAACATGGTGCCTGTCTATACTAGAGTGTTTTGGTATACCTATGGTTTCTGTAGTGTGTGTTAAACTAGGTCATTCTAAGTCTATATAATAATCCTTTGTTTAGTAATTCATCCTTTCCAAAAATGTTCTCAAATATTTTATCTCTTTTCCCTCACAATTGTCAGGTCAGGTCAACCAGCAGGTATTTATCCTTATTGCTCAGATGATGGAAATGAGGATCAAAGAGGTGACTATCATATAAATGGCACTGGGCTCTGCCAGAACTAGAAGACATGCCTTGGTGACTCAAATGTTCTTCCCAATATACCATATTCCCTCTTACAGAGTTGGCTTGTCATTTGGCAGTAGACTGTTAATCTATGAATTCCATTTTGCCAAGGAAGGAACAACAAGTAACACAGAACTGAGAAGATAGGAGCTGTAAGAGATTTTGGTGCTGGGTATAGTGGAGCATGCAAATAATACCTACTGTGGCTAGAAGATGACTTGAGTTCTGGGCTTCAGTATGGCTAAAATTATCTAATGTCCTCACTAAGTGCAGCAGAAATGCAGTAAACACTAGGCTGCCTTAGGAGGAGTGAAGCAGGCCAGGTCAGAAAAAGAACAGGTCAAGCTTTTGATAGTCAATACCTATCAGTAGTCAGATCTGGAGTGACCATCATACTTCTAAGATTTATATGAGAGAGAGAGAGGCAGAGAGAGACAGAGAGACAGAGAGAGACAGAGACAGAGATGGAGACACACAGAGAGACACAGGCAGAGAGACATAAACAGACACACAGAGAGAGACACAGAGACAGAGAGAAGGAAAGGGGAGAGATGTGCATTGTGTGTATGTACACATAGACATGTATTTGTTTATACACAAATGTATAGAGAGGAGAGAGATATAAAGAGAGAGACAGAGACAGAGAGAGGGAGCACTTAAAGATCATCTAGTTCAACTTCTTTATTTGGCAAATGAGGAAATATAAGCATAGAAATCATATGGCTATTAAATGACCAAGTACCAGATTTTTAAAGTAAATCATGCAGTCCAGCCCATTGTCCAGTATAGGAATGTTTTGAATAACTCCAATGACAAACAACATACCACCTCAAGAAGCAGCTCTTAAATTATTTTCATTAATTTATTTCAAATTTTAAAATAATTTTAAGTTATATAATTTTAAATATTTTTCCTTCAGTTGTTGGGAGATTGCTCTCTTACTAGATTGTGACTGTGAACAAGTAACAGCCTTTATAAGTCTCCATTTCCTCATCCTCAAAATGGTGGTGATAATTGTAAATAGAAGAATAATTTGGAGTAAGGCAGGATAATAGTCTATCCAGTCCCTTCTAGTTTTGCTAAGGTGAAACTTAAGATTAATTTGCATCATCCTAGAATAGAAGGTGAAGGGTATTTACTCACTCCAACTCAAATAGAAAACTCATCTTGAAGAGTTGTCCATGGGGAAAGTCAAAGGGAATTCAAATGATAGATTTTGAACTAATGATTTTTTTTTTTGCTCTACTGAGTAGATATAACTCTAAGGCAGAATCAAAATTCTCAAAAACTACTGAAATCATGAGCTGATCACACACAAAGAGAATTGTACACTCTGAGAGAACAGCTGTAATTCAGAATCAGCAGGTAACAGCAGCAATTTAGCAAGAGAACCAGTAAATGGCGGGGATGCAAGAAACAACTGACATAGCTATAGATCATAGCTCAGTAGAGACAGTGGCTCAACAAAGAACATCATCAGACCAGCAAATGACAATAGCTTCATGGGAAAATAGCAAGTCCCAGCTTCAAAGCCAGAAGAGCATCCCATTGAGATTCCCCCAAAGTCACCCATGTTACAAAGAATGCAAAAAACTCTCTGATCTCAAGGATCTCACAATCTAGTCTAGGGGGATCAAAAATGATCAATAGTCAAAAACAATGATTATATTTCATATTAAAGCTGGATTCCAAGGTCACACAATGATTAGAACCTATATTGCTTCCACCAAATTGGTGACCTAGGTCTGACCTCTTACTACCTACAAGGCTATGGGTAAATAGAGAACATGCAGTGCAGACTGCTAGGTCTGAAGTCCAGAGGGCTCATCTTCCTGAGTTCAAATCTGGCATCACACATTTACTATCTGTGTGACCCTGGGGAAGTTACTTCACTCTGTTTGCCTCAGTTTCCTTATCTGAAAATGAGCTGGAGAAGGAAATGGCAAACCACTCCAGTATCTTTGCCAGGAAAATACCAAATGGAGTTACAAGGAGTCAGACATAGCAAAACCACTGAACAACAAGAAGCCTCGGTTTTCTCATCTGTAAAATCAGGATAATAATAACTATCTACCTCATAAAATTTCTGTGACGAAAGTATTTGGAAACCTTAATGTACCAGTCTAGAGAAAGCTGAGTAATTATTATTAACTCTTTTTCTTGAGGCCATGCTGAATTGGAGGAGAGAAAGTAAGAGATTAATATAAAAGAGATTCAGAAATTGACAACTGCTCCTGGCAGTGTAATTTGGCAAAAATGTTACTAAGCTTGGACAAGCAAAGCCAATAAAACTTGACTCATAATGCATTGATTCACAATTTTTCTACTAGCCTAAACCCACTAAATTATCTGGGGGAAGGGGTAGAGGAGGAAATAGCCATTTATGGCACATGAACAAGACACACTTGGATTTCTTGTAATTGTCCTCACTTCCTAATGTTCATTTTCAACTTTAAGTTATTCTTCATAAGAAATAAATCAGCCTTTTCATGAATTATTCAAATGTTGGTGACTGTTACTCAAAGTAGATGGTCTTAAGATGAGTGATGTGGTCTACTAGAAAGAGAACTAGACAGACTTTGGGGGATTCCCTGTAGTTATGTAATTCTAGTCCTGTCACTTCCTGCCCCTACCACCAGCCCTTCCCCAGGCCTTGTTCCCGTCTTTTTTTTTGGTGGGGCAATGAGGGTTAAGTGACTTGCCCAGAGTCACACAGCTAGTGTGTCAAGTGTCTGAGGCTGGATTTGAACTCAGGTCCTCCTGAATCCAGGATCCCTGTTTTATCCACTGATGCCCCCTCCCCTCTTCTGTAAAATGGGAAAGTGGTTAGATTTTTAAAAATTAAATGTGTAACATGCATGCTACATATATATACATATATACATATACATACATATATATACATATATATGTGTATGTATGTGTATATATACATATATACATATACATACATATATATACATATATATATGTGTATGTATGTGTGTGTATATATATATATATATATATATATGTGGGAGGGATTAGGATGATGACTTGGCTCAGTTCTTCCATAGCATTGGTCCAACTAAGCTAACGTCCAGGTGCGGCATGATTCTTGCTGCTGGGCTGGATTCTAAAAGTCACTCCTTGAAGCATCAGTGCTGCATTGATTGTCAAACCCAGCCTAGATTCTGATTGCCAAGTTTCTGTGGCTTCCACTTCCCACCAGAATTGGAAACTCTGCTACTTTCACCTAGAATAGGAAAGAAGGAAGGGAAAGGCCAAGGACCAAGAACCAAGGACCCTTTCTTAGGAGACCCTATATCCCTTTTACACATTTTCTCACTGAATTATATGGGTAAAAGAGTCACAGAACTCCTCCAGATACAAATGGAGTAAAAAGAAAGTAGCTGAAGTTAACAGGTCTCTTTAAAGACCCCCAACAGTTCTAGTTATTCAACTCATCAAAAAGGCCCCTCCCAATTACATCATCAGCCAACCAGAACCAGTTCCGGAATATCCACACCTTATACATAGTATCTGAGACATCTCCCTTGAACATCATTCCAATTTTCCCCAAAGCAGTTTCCCAGAATCTTTGACATGGAGGAGTTGCAGTAGCCAACTAAGAGAATGGCATCTGTACATGCATCTGACCCCTATTACAAATGATTGCTGGGTCTCTTCCAAAACTATCATTCTGTGTTCCAATGCCCATTCTGATTCTAATGTCCTTTGTCTAAGATCTCTACAAGCTCCAAATGGGTGACCTTGTGCAAACAACTTTTCTCTGCTGCTTCCCCCAGTCTATAAAATTAGGGGCAGTGATACAAGCACTTGATTTGAAATCAGAACACCTGGGTTTAAGTCCAAGCTCCATGGCTTACTATCTGTATAAATTTAGGCAAATCACTTAACCACTTGGCCTCAGTTTCCTTATCTATAAAACTGGGATAACAATATTTGTACCACATACTTCCCTGGTTTTTTATGAAGATTATGAAATCACAGAAGCTTAAAGGCGGTAGGAACTTCAGAAGTCATGTTGTCTAACCTCTATATGTCCAAGAATCCCCACTACAACACAGCCAACAAGCCAACAAATCATAAACCAGTAATTATTTAAAGACCTCCATTGTGGGGAGTGAGGAGTGAACATACACTGAACTGCTTTAAGAGGGAAAAGTCAGGGGAACAGAGCTAAGATAGCAAAGTAAAGTCGGCATTTTTTCAGAGTTCTCCCAACATATTCACTCTACAACTTTTTAAAGCACACCAAACTGAAATCTGAATGAGAAAGCAACAAAAAGTCATAGTGAATGCTTTTTTTCCATCCCAGGGCAACTTAGGGAGACAGAAAGAGAGGTATGTTGGGATGGGGCTAGCTAGGTATACAGCATGGAAAAAGTGGTACTAATAGTCATGACATCACCAGCTGTGGTAGCAGAAATACCACTGGCTGTGGAGGAGCAACAGTGCCCAGGGATGATAATAAGATTGAACATTTGGTCAGATAGAGAACCCATGGGATTTCTATACTAACACTGGGGACAGGCTTGAGTGACATTTGGTAGCTCTGTTGCTCATTACACAGTTCAGGGTTGCAGTTCCAGGGTGGAGAGGAGTGGTTACTGTCACAAGGAAGCAAGGGACCTATTTGTATAAGGACAAGATCATAGACAAGTAGGGCAGTAATCAGAACTCTTCCCAGATCACACCACCTTGAAATCACAGAAAACTTAAAAGCCTCCACTGAGCTGTAAAAGTAGCAGGACATAAAAGACAGAAGCTCAAGTTAGACATCCCTCCCCACACCCCCAGAGGTGAGCAGAACTCAATTCTAATATAAAGTCCAAAATCAAGAAATGGGTAGGGGAAAATGAGCAAACAACAAAAAAAGAAGCTAACCATAAAAATCGGCTGTAGTGAGAGGGACACTCAAAGCACTAACTTAGATGAAGCCAATGACTTGAAAACATCTACAAGCAGAGCCTCAATAGAAAAATGCAGATTGGACAGAAGAACAAGAAGAACTAGAAAATGTTGTTGTTGTTGTTGTTTTAAAGAGAAACAAAAACATTTTAAAAATCAGAGTGGTAGAGGAAAATTTGGGAAAAGAAATGAGAGAGATGAAAGAAAATTATAAAAAGATAACTAAGAGTTTGATAAAAGAAGCACAAACATGCTGAAGAAAATAAGTCCTTAAAATAAAAATTGGCCAAATTGTGAAAGAGATACAAAATCTTACAGAAAAATAACTCCTTAAAAATTAGAATTGGTTGATTGGAAACTAAAAATTCCATGATAAATCAGGAAACAATAAAACAAAGTCAAAGGACTGGGGAAAATAGAAGAAAATGTGAAATATTTCATGGAAAAAACAACTGACCTGGAAACATTTAACATTTAAATGTCGTCTTAAACATTTACTAATTGTATGACCCTGAGAAAGTCACTCAACATTTATCTGCCTCGATTTCCTCATCTAGAAAATGGGGATAATAATGGTACCTACCTCCCAGCATCATTGTGAAGATAAAATGAGATAACATATGTAAAGCACTTTGCACCCTTAAAGAGCTGTATAAGGACAAGATCATAGGCAAGTAGGGCAGTAATCAGTAATTTTATCACTATTATTATCATTGGAGGCCAAAGGGAAGTTAAGGAACTTGCATAAACTCATATGATTATTAAATAGCAGAAATCAGATTTGAACCTAAGTCTTCCAATACCAAAGCCACATCAACTCTTTCCACCACACTCCACTGGGCTGCAGTTTCCATGTTTAGAAAATAAGGGGACCACACTAGATGATCTTGGCTGTCCTTTCCAGCTCTAAATCTTACAATTCTCCAAGAACAGTTATAAATGGGTGGTGATGGTTGTAGAGTATAAAATATGAAATCCTCTTCCAGTTCTGCTAGATTTGAGTCTTAATCAAATTGGAAAGGTTAATCAGCATTCACTGCTACATTTGGAGGTCTTTAATGAGGCATGAAAGGGCTTGAAGCTAATATGGGATATTGGTTCATGATGGCAATAAAGGGCATCAGTCAATAGAGGGTCATGGTTCCTTTAAGTAATTCAAGGATTTCAAATAAGAGAGTGTACTGGAACTAAAGCATCTTTATGCAGATCTCAATACATTATCTGGAAAGTCTGGTGGTAGTGATGAAGGAAGAACCTTGGCTTTTCTTTGTAATGATTATGGCACTGCTAGATGTGTGACTTTGGTCAAATCACTTCCCTTTTCTGGGCTTCAGTTTCTTCATAAAAGAACCAGACAGAATGATTCTCTAGAGTCCCTTTCAGCTCTTAATTCTGCATTTTCTCAGCCTGCCTTCAATTCAAACTAGCATTCAGTTCTATATCCACATCTCCCATATCCTTTCCCTTCTCTCAGTTCACATGGTCACATTCTAGTTCAAGTCCTTATCACCTCTTTCCTGAACTATTATCATGCCTTCTTCCCTCCTGTTTCTTCTCTTCTCAAGCCATCCTTCACCAAGCTTACAAACATCTTACTAAAGTATAAATCTGATTATGTCACTCCTCTACTCAAAAATTTTCATTGGCTCCCTATTTTCACTATGATAAAATACAAATTCTTCAGCTTGGTATTTAAAACCCATAATAATCTGGTTCCACTCTATCATTCCAGACTTATTTACCAATTCATCTTTTTATGCATTCTACATGAAACCAACTGGACTACTTGCTGTTCCTTGAACTTCTTGTGCCTTCTCCTTCCTTTTTTCTTTAGAGTAGGTGCTCCCACATTCATTGAATTCATCCCCTTCTGCTTCCATCTTTGCTGCTCAGAATCTTTAGCATCTTTCTAGGCTTAACTGAGGTGTCACCTTCCACAAGGAGCCTATCCTATTCTCCCTAGTAGTTAGTATGCCCTTTCTTCAATGTATATAGTATTTATTTATCTCTTTAAATATCATATCCCGATAGCAAAATGTAAGCACCTCACATTCTGTTTTGTGCTTTATCTTTGTAGTTCTGCTGCCTTAAACATAACAAGTAGTTGCTTAATAAATTAAAAAATTGAATAATGTATCCTGATTTGCCTATGATTGTATAGGTCATGAGTAATAGTGTCAGGATTTGAATGCTGATCTGATTCTGAACTATGCTACTCTTTCTATTACAGAATACATATCACTATGCTTTTCTTGGTAGTTAAGGAAAAGAATAAAAATAGAAAACTTCTCCTCAATGTAGAATGAGGGAGAGAGGTGTGGTAGATCAGTACCTGCATTTTTAATTCCTTTTTATTTTTATGAATTTGATACATTTAGAAACATGAATGTTTCCTTTAAAAGAATAGAAAAAGATTGCTTATGGAGCAGTAGTGAACCTTCACTCTATTTTTCACATAGTGAACAATTTCTTAGTATTTTTAAAGTATATTTAAAGTTTAACTTGTTTTTCTAATACTGAGCTGCTGTTCTGTGGCCCTTTCTGAATTTCCTTCTGCTTTCTTTTGCATATCTTTATTTTTTATTTAGAATTTTTCCCCACCTTACATGTAAAAACAAATCGTAGCATCAATTTTTAAAACGTTATGTTGCAAATTCTCTTCCTTTCTCCCTATCCCCCCTTAAGAACTCAAGCAATTCACTATGTTATACATGTGCAGTCATGCAAAACTTAGGCAAAAAAAAATTTAGAAAAAGGAACTAACAACAACAACAAAATATACTTCTATCTGTATTCAGATACTATCAGTTCTTTCTCTGTAGATGGATTGCATTTTTCATAAGTCCTTCAGAGTTGTCTTAGATCACTACATTGCTGAAAATAACTAAGTCATTAGCAGCAGATCATCTTACAATATTTCTGTTATTTTGTATACAGTACATTTCACTTTGTATCAACTCATGTAAGTCTTTCCAGGTTTTTCTGATAGCATCCTGCTCATCTTTTTTATAGTAAACTACATTTATATAGTACTTTAAAGGGAGATTTCTTTGCAAAACACCCATGAGGTTGATTACTGCAACAACAATAATAGCTAACATTTATATAGTACCTTATACCTGACAAAGAATTTTCATCACAATAGCTCAGCAAAGTAAGTACCACCACCACCACCATCTTACACTTCTCTTGCCTCTGCTTCAAATTTTTCCCAGTTACTATTGCTGTGTTTCCCTCTATCTTATTTGCTTCCCACGATATTTACTCTATTTTCTATCTTCTTTTACCCTTTCCCTCCTCAAAAGTGTTTTGCTTCTAACTACCCCTCCTCCAATATGCTTTCCCTTCCTTCACCCCTCCCCCCCTTATCCCCTTCCCCTCCCACTTTCCTGGAGGGCAAGATATATTACTATACACACTTGAGTGTGCAGTACCTGCATTTTTAAGGGGGAAAAACACAAAATCCTTAAATAAATGAGAGAAAACAATCCTATCAATCCTATTCATTTCTTGTCATACAAATCGGGTGTCTTCTTTCATGCCTCATCCTCAATTGGTCGCCAAGTTCTATCAGTTCAACTTCTACTTGCTCTTAGAATGAAACACATTGGAGTAGGCATTGGTCACACTGGGGGAAGGAGAAATGTCATGTAAACATTTGCTTAGATGAGCAGCAAAATTGAGCCTTGGGCTTTGGATCAGTTTCCAACTTATCTCCACCCCACCTAAACTTGTTCCTTATCTCTCATTCATCATTTCTCTCTCTAGTGCCCCATGTTCAAACTTTGGCTATCTTTGAGTCTTCTCTAGCCCTCAATTCATATACAATCATTTACCCAGTCCTGCCAATTCCTATTCATCAGCATGCCCTTCCTCCTTGAATGCATTGCTGCATCTCTATTCTCACCACTGAGGCTCTGATACAGATCCTTAGCACCATCCAAATGAATCATTAGAAAAGATTCCTAATAAGATCTTCCTGTCTCTAAGTTATCCTCTTACAGTCTACCCTTCCTAGGATGTCAAGGTCAGTTTCCTAATGCATAACTGTGCTCAGATCGTGTGTGTGTGTGTGTGTGTGTGTGTGTGTGTGTGTGTGTGTGTGTGTGTGTGTGTGTGTAAGAATACCCATTGAAGGGGCAGTTAGGTGGCACAGTGGATAGAGCACCAGCCCTGGATTCAGGAGGACCTGAGTTCAAATCCAAGCTCAGACACTTGACACTTGGTAGCTGTGTGACCCTGGGCAAGTCACTTAACCCCAATTGCCTCACCAAAAAAAAAAAAAAAAAAAAAAAAAAAAAAAAAAGGAAGAATGCCCATTGCATCTCTTATCCTGACTTTCAAATACCCCTTAATCTGTCTGAAAAAATTTCCTTCTTTATTCTCTCCTACTCTACTTTTCACAGTAGATTGACCCCGCTTTATCAAACTACTCACTCTCCCCCAAACTAATTTTGTAGTTTTCTGTCTCTGGGTCATTACTCCACTGTCTTTTTTTTTTATTTGTTTGAAAATCACTCCACTTTTAGCCCCATCTCTACCTAATGAATCCCTTCTTACCCATCCCCAAAAGCCTTGTCTAGATGCTCTGTGAATTTCAGATTCGTCCATGAGGCTTTTCCTGATCCAGCCACCCCAGTTGAAAGGACACCCCCTCTCATCTTTATCAGATATTCATAATGGTATGATTGAAAGGAAACTGAACTTGAGGTCTAAAAACCTAAGTTTAAACCAATGGCTATGTAGCCTTGGTTAAGTCAGATTGTTTCTTTTGTTTGTTTCCTTTTTGGTTTTGGTGAGGCAATTGGGGTTAAGTGACTTGCCCAGGGTCACACAGCTAGTCAGTGTCAACTGTCTGAGGCCGGCTTTGAACTCAGGTCCTCCTGACTCCAGGGCCGGTGCTCTATCCACTGCCACTTAGCTGCCCCCAAATTGTTTCTTTATGCCTCAGTTTCCTCATCTATAAGATGAGAGTAATAAAAATTGCATGGCTATAATGAATAGTGCATGTATAAAATGATTTATTAATACATCTGTTTATTAGGGTTGGTGATAATACCAGTAAAACTTACACCCATCAATGCATGCAATCAAACTTAATTGACCATTCAACAATAGGAACATCAACCCCTCTAGGAATAAACCACTGACTGGATTCCTAAAGAGCTGTGTAAGGATGTTTCATTCCAGTAACCTTGACAAAGTCCTCACTCGGCCCAACTGGAAACTGTGTGTCTGTCTCTGAAGCAGAATTATATAGCAAGTCTTCATCAGTCAACACTATTCTCAAACAAATATGGGATTTTCAAATTTTCAAGTGTGGGAAACACAGGAATCTGTATGAGTAATTACTCAGGCTAATGGTTGAAAGCTTCAATGATTTTATATGGTTCTAGATAAATGAATTTACAAGTTATATCTAAGTTCTGCCTGGTGACCAATTATCTAAGTTTATGATAAGAAGAAACTCTCAAAGCTTTAGTATTCCAATGTCATTACCAAGTGTTTATCAATTGTTACCAGATTTGGGGGGCACACACATCTTTAGAAGTTATTTGTCAGTTTGGGGATACAGACATTTATTATTTCCAAACTATGCACAAGTGCTTATCTTATAGAAAAACAGTTTACATAACAACTAGTTGGTCACAAAGCAGAGGATTACAGGGGCAACTAGGTGGCACAGTGGATAGAGTGCTGGGCCTGAAGTCAGGAAGACTCATCTTCTTGAGTTCAAATCTGGCCTCAGACATTTACTAGCAGTGTGACCCCAGACAAGTCATTTAACCCTATTTGCCTCAGTTTCCTCATCCTCATCTGTAAAAGAAGCTGGAGAAGGGAATAGCAAACCACTCTAGTATCTCTTCCAGGAGAACCAGACATGATTGAAACAACTAAATGACACCAATAATAAAAAGGATAGAAACAAAATGGAATTGCTCATTCTGAGTTAACATCCTTATTACCACTGCAGTGGCCTATGTCTGTTGTGAGAAAAAAAAACATTGTAATTCTTAAAGAGCTGTGGAAGTGAAAGTATTATTATCTGAATTTAATGTCTTTTGCAGTTCTCATGTCTGGGCACCCAGTATTTTCTATTATTCTCATCTATGTCTAGACCTTATTCCTCCCTATAGGACCAAAAAAAGCATCTTCTAAAAGGTTGTGCCTAGAAACTGGAGGGGGGTGGAGCCAAGATGGTGGAGGAAAGGCAGTGACTTGCCTGAGCTCTCCCCAAGACCCCTCCAAATACCTTCAAATAATGCCATGAGACAATTCCAAGAGAAGCAGAACCCACAAAAAATAGGATCAAATAATTTTCCAGCCAAAGACAACTTAGAAGATAGGCAGGAAAGATCTGTTGTACAAGGGTGAGAGTGGAGTACAGCCTGGGCCAGGCCAGGGCAGACCCCATCCTTTTGTGGGTTCTACTGCTCCAGGAATTGTCTTATGGCATTATTTGAAGGAATTTGGAGGGATTTGGGGGAGAGCTCCAAAGAATCACTTCCTGTACTATAAGTATAACCTTTCAGGGAAAAAATGTGAATTCAATGAAAGAGAGCACTTTCAGGCATTCATGATGAAAAGACCTGAGCTAAATAGAAAATTTAATTTTCAAATATAAGATCGTAGAGAAGCATCAAAAGGTAAACAGGAAAAAGAAATCATAAGGGATATTAAAAGGTTAAACTGTTTACATTCCTACATGAGAAGATGATACTTGTAACTCATAAGAACTTTCTCATTATTAGGGCAGGTGGATGGCTTATATTTAGACAGAGGACACAGGTGTGAGTTGAATATGAGGGAATTATATATTTAAAAAATAAAATTACCCTGGGCAACTCACTTAACCCCCACTCTCCCGCCAAAAAAAAAACCCACAAAAATAAACAAACGAACAAACAAAAACAAAAATTAAATTAAATTAAATTAAGAGGTATGCACTGGGAGAAAAGGAAAGGGAGAGGTGGAATGGGGTAAAGTATCTCACATAAAAGAAGCAAGAAAAAGTTTATGGAGTGGAGGGGAAGATAGGAGAGGTATGGGGGAGTTAGTGAGCCTTATTCTCATCAGAATTGGCTTGAAGAGGGAATAACATACACACTCAATTGGGTATAGTAATCTATCTTACCCTGCAGGGAAGTAGGAAGGGAAGAGGATAATAGGGTGGGAGCAGTGATAGAAGGGAGGGCAGACTGGGGGAAGGGGCAGTCAAAAGAAAAACACTTTTGAGGAAGAACAAGGTGAAAGGATATAGAAAATAGAGTAAATGTTATGGGGAGGCAATAGGATGTAGGAAAATACAGTTAACAATAGTAACTGTGAAAAAAATTGAAATTTGTCTGACAGGCCTCATTTCTCAAACATATAGAGAACTGAGTCAAATTTGTTAAAATAAGAGCCATTCCCCAGTTGATAAATGATCAAAAGATATGAAGTTTTCAGATGAAATAATCAAAATTACCTATAGCCATATGAAAAAAATATTCTAACTCACTATTGATGGGAGAGATGCAGGTCAAAAATGGAGTACTACCCCATACCTATTGGATTAGATAATAGGACAGTAGAGGAAAATGACAAATTTTGTAGGGGATATGGGGAAAATGAGACATTAATGCACTCTTGGTGAAGTCGTAAACTGATTAAAACATTCTGTAGATTAATTTGGAACTATGGACAAAGGACTATAAAACTCTTTGACCTAGTAATACCACTGTTAGGTCAGTTTCCAAAAAGAGATAAAAAACAAAAAGCTGAATTCAAAATTGAGGAGATGTCCATCAATTGGGGAACGGATGAACAAATTGTGGTATGAGATTATGATGAAATAATATTGCTATAAAAAATAATGAGCAGGATGCTCTCAGAAAAACCTGGAAAGACTTACATGAGCTGATGCAAAGTGAAATATACTATATACAAAGTAACAGCAAAGCTGTAACATGATCATCTGTGAATGGCTTAGCTATCTTCAGCAATACAATGATCCAAGACAACTGTGAAGGACTTGTGAAAAATGTGATCCATCTCCAGAGAAAGAACTGATGGTGTCTCAATACAGATTAAAGCATAATTTTTAATTCATTTTTCTTAAGCTTTGTGTCTGTTTTCTTTCACAACCTGACTAATGTGCAAATGTTTTGCATGACTACACATGTATAACTTACATTGAATTGCTTGTGTTTTTAAGGGGGAAGGGCAGGGAGGAAGGGAAGAAGAGAATTTGGAACACAAAGTTTTTAAAATAGGCATCAAAATTGTTTTTACATGTAACTGGGGGAAAATAAAATTCTAAATAAATGGGGGAAATATTTGTAAATAAATTAAGGAATAGAGAGATAGATAGGTGGATAATTGGTTGTGTCTATCACCTAATATATACTTTAGATGTGGTCTTACCACAGTCCTGGGACCCTTATTGTCCATATCACTCATTGGGTACTTAATCATAGTCACTATTTTATTTAATCTCTTAATACATGTGTCTTGTCTCTCCAATAAAATTGTGAGCTGCCCAAGGGTAGATGGAGGGGTTGGAAATCTTCTGCTGTCTCCCACATAATAGCATAGCTAAGCACATTTCTGGGCATGTGGTACAGGGAGGGAGGAGTAGAGACCAAAAAGAGAGGCATTTAGGAATCATAGAATTTCAGAATTAGACAGGACATCAAAGGACTTCTAGACCAACCTCTGTCCAGACAGGTCTCTCTTCTAGAAACAGGATCATAAGTTTAAAACCGGAAGGCATTTCAAAGGCTATCTAGTCCAACCAACTCCCTTTTATTTTATAGTTGGAGAAACTGAAGCCCAGGGAATTCAAGTAATTTGTTTCAAGGTCACGCAGGTAGTGTGGGACCTCCGGGGTGGGTAGGTGGTACAGTGGATAAAGTGCTGGTCTTGGAGTCTGGAAGGTGAATTTTCCTGAGTTCAAATCTGGCCTTAGACCCTTACTAGCTTTGTGACCCTGGGCAAATCATTTAACCGTTTGCCTCAGTTTATACATCTTTAAAATGAGCTGGAAAAGAAAATGACAAATCACTCCAGTATCTTTGCCAAGAAAACCTAAAAAGGGGGTCATGAAGATTCAGACACAAGTTATAATGACTAAACAACAACACAAGGTAGTAAGCAAAAAGAAAAACATAATTTGAAACTGATGCCAGAGTCCCCAAACTCTGCATTATAACACTTTGCCTCCATCTATCCCCAACAACTTGCCATCCAGTGTCTACTTGAGTACACCCCTTGATTACTGCAGAAAGGACTCCCTCTTGAATCTGTGCCTTCTGATGTTAATATCTGAGCTGGGCAGCAGGAATGTTGGTAACCATGATTTCTGTCAAGTCAAATCATCAAAAATCTATTGACTGAGCCACTAGTACCCATTCAATAATTTGCCACACCCACAACAAGGCAACATTGCCTAAGGAAAGGAGCTGGAGAATTTCTCTGAGCATCCCCAGATATGACTGCCCTCCCATAGATCTTACTATCTGTGGTAGGAGACTGCATTTTAATGGGATTCAGGCTCATCAGTGGTACCTGGTGCCTTCCCTCTCCAAATTAGCAAATGTCATTTTTATTGTCTGTAGCAAAGAACCCTTTTCTAGGGTTTGCCCCCCCAGAACTTCTACAATTCATGGGGTTCCAGGTGCCCAAACTCCTCCCCTAGGACCCCCGCTTCAAAAATATGGTTCTCCATTCTCCTGTGAATGGATAAACTATTTTGTTTCTAACAATGCCATCAGGGCAGTTTTCTAGGTGCTGAGGGCTACTGCAGCTCAACTATTATTGATAGCTCTTGTGCTTCTAGTGCTTTCAGATTTTCAGAGAGCCCTTTCTTTACCAGATTCTTGTGAAGGGGATAGTATAGGTATCATCACTCTCATTTTACAGATGAGGAAAACTGATATGGAATCAGCCCATAGTCATACAGCTAGAAAGTGTCACAGTTAGGATGCTAACCCAGACCTTCTGATTCCAAATCCAATGCTGTCTCATTCATTATAACTCCACAGCTTTCCTACCCTATTCCACATTGCCTCCTAGACCTAGCCCAAGTTGTGTAATTTCCTTGATAACGTGGGTGTGGGTGAACCTTAGGTATCCCAAGGCAGGATCTTTCAATTAGTGCTTTCTCTGTGTGTGTGTGTGTGTGTGTGTGTGTGTGTGTGTGTGTGGTGGGATTTTTTGTCATCTTGAAGAAAAACAAAACTATTTTTACCATGTTAGATGTTATTGTTCTCTTCTAAGAGCACAGGAAAAATAACAGGTTTCTTTTCTGGGAGCCAAAGACACATGTTTCTTCTTTACCAACATGAAGGTACTTATTCCTGTTTGGAATCCATTCCCAGTACACAACATCTGGCAGCTTAAAATGTTCTGCTGAAAGAAGAGGAAGGATTCTATGTTCCTGAAAAAGGAAAAGGCTGGACAATGAGAGCTGGGATCAGAACGTTTAAATGGCTCAGTTGAAAGTACCCATAAAATACCTCATACATTAAAAAAAAAGAAAGAAAGAAAGAAAGAAAGAAAGAAAGTACCCAGCATAGTCTGGTACATACAGTAGACACTTAATCATTGCTAAGAAGATTGAATTACATCAGGGTGTAGGATCTAGGGAGGATGGGGTGTGGGGGGGTGCTGAAGGACTCTATAAAACTCTCAGATCTCTGAACTCTCCCTTTTGGTGAAATCACCAGCTCCCAAAGGTCCAATTGTCATATGTATACAAACAACTTCCAGATTTATATATGCAGCCTTAGTGTCTCTCCTGAAACCCATTCCTGGGTCACCAGATGCTTAGTGCAGGGCTTCTTAAACTTTTTTCCATTTGTGACCCCTTTTAATCTGAGAATTTTTTACATGATTCCAGGTATATATGCACATAAAATAAGTATACATAACCTTTTACTATTGCCATTTTTTCACAACCCTGTACATTCAGTTATGCAACTCTATATTGGGTTGCAACCCCCAGTTTAAGAAGCTAGGACCTAGTGCACATCTTCAACTGGATACCCTATAGGTATCTCAAATTCAACATGTCTAAAACAAACCATGTCATTTCCCCCAAAATTATTGCTTCTTTCTAACAAGTCCATTTCTATAGAGGGTACCACTATCCATCAAATTACCCAGGTTTATAACCTTGGAGTTTTCCTCAACTCTTCTCCCCTCCTCTTCTCCTCTCTTCTCCTCTCCTCTCTTCTCTTCTCTTCTCTTCTCTTCTCTTCTCTTCTCTTCTCTTCTCTTCTCTTCTCTTCTCTTCTCTTCTCTTCTCTTCTCTTTTCTCTTCTCTCTCTCTCTGTCTCTGTCTCTCATTCTCTCTCACTCTCTCTGTCTCTCCCCCTTTATCTAATCTTTTGTCAAGTGTTGTCCATTATACCTCCAAAATATCTCTTGTCTCTGTCCCCTTTTATCTACACACATAGCCATTGTTCTACTGTAGAGGCAGCTAGGTGGCATAGTAGGTAGAATGCTGAACTTGAAGTCAGGAAAATGAGTTCAGATCCTCCCTCAGATACTTACTAGCTGGGTGACTCTAGGCAAGTCACTTAACTTCTCTAAACCTCAGTTTCCTCTTCTATAAAATAGAGATAATAATAAAGCCTACTGCACAGGGTTATTGTATCAAATAAGATTATATATGTAAATCACTTCAAACCTTAAAGCACTATAAAGTTGTTTATTATTATTATTGTTTATTATTATCTCTCATCTGTACCATTTTGATAGCCTTGTAGAGTCTCTGCCTTTCCTTTCTTCACTCTGTCCTCCACAAGCTGCCAAACATATTCCTAAAGACAGATCTTGCCAGTCTTCAGTATGAGACCCAACTGGTACTCTCGCATTGAGAATGTAATACAAACTCTTTTGGCATTTGATACTGTTCACTGTTTGGTTCAGCCTATTTTACCACACATTGCACATAATTTTCATTCATTTTGAGGGTTAGTCAAACTTGCCTGCTTCCATCTCTGACTCCATGATTTTGCATAGGCTATCTGTCATGCCTGGAATGCACTTCATCATCTCTGCCTCACAGAAGAAAGAGTTTCCTTCATAGCTCTCAAGGGCTACATCTTACACATCCTATGGAAAAGTTGTGATGATCTTCTCAGTTACTGAATGCCCTCCCTTATTCTTCATGAAGGGAAATTGCTATAAGTTCAAATCCCACCTTCTCACACCGGATATACTTTGGAAGTAAAGTTTTTTTGCATGTTGTCCTTCCCACTATAATGCAAGATCCTTGAGAGCAGGGACCACATGCTTTTCCATCCTTTGTATCCCAAGTGCTTAGGACAGTGTCAAGCATATAATTAGCACACAACAAAAGCTTGTTGAATATCAGAGGATCACAGAATCTCAAAGGCCAGCCCAGCTGTGAATCCTTTGTATAATACCCCTAGGAAGTGTTCACTCAGCCTTCACTTGAAGATGTCCAGTGATGGAAAACCTATTCCCTCCTGAGGCAGCCCATTCCACATCTGTGTGGCCCTCTTGTCTGGAAGTAGTACAAAAATCTCCCTGATTTTCTCCATCAGAACTTTCAGAAACAAGCACTCTCCTTAACTAGGACTCTTATAGGCAATAGATAATAGGATGCTTGGAGGGCTGAGCATCACTGAGCAAACAGGCAGTTTTGCTCAATAGAGAGCAGGATTTCATGAGGACCAGTAAATGGACTTTTGGAGAAATTTCTGGCTCAGTAACAACCATAAAAATCCATCGAATGTTACTTCTATAAATTAAAAATGAGGGGCAGCTAGGTGTTGCAGTGTATAGAGCACAGGCCCTGGAGTCAGGAGGACCTGAATTCAAATCTGGCCTCAGGCACTTAACACTTACAAGCTGTGTGACCCCGGGCAAGTCACTTAACCCCAATTGCCTCACCCCCCCCCGAAAAAAATGAGCCTTTACAGTAACCTTGAAATAAGACATACACACATATCCATGTAAGGAACATGAAATTAGACTCTTCCTCCTGGGTCTTGATACCAGATAATGCAGGTTTTCTAGCTTCAAACCAAGAAGAAGAGAATATAGGAAAGCAGGAAAAGGGATGCTACAGGGACAAGGGGGTTTGCTTGTAGTGGGAGAGAAGGTAGTAAGGGGAGATAAAAACAAAGAAACAGAAACAGCTTCTGCTTTCCACAGAGACACTGGGACTGGCTGCTGTTCCCACCTGCTGGGAAGGAAAGAAAACAGAATGAGGGAGACAGCTCTCAGAAGATTTGTCAAGTGTCAGGTTCCTTACCAAGAAAATCTATGCCTCCCCTTTGGGGACTGAATACAACTACACACCTCTGGTGCATCAAAACTAAGACCAGTTTTAACAACCACTAGTTCTGACCTGACAGCCAGAAAAAGTGGCATTAATCCAGGACATCTCTCATTTCCCCTAGATAAAGAAATGAGCAGTGGGCCCCACAAGTGTGATGAGGATTCCACATGTAGGTAGATGGGGCTCTCATAGAGTATAACCCAAAGGGAGGCAGAATAGACATCTCTATGCTAACCTCTTCACCCACCTTTCTACAAGGAACACTTTCATTCCAGCCAGGATAGGAAGCAGAAGTTGGAGGCAGTGGCCACCACTCTGCTCTCCTCAGAGAGGGGGGTGGGGGAACAGGACTGGAAGTATATCTATCCAATCCCTTACATAGCATTTGTCTAGAAGATGATTGGAATCCATCTAACTTTCGACTTATTTGTCAATTTTGGGGGGTGAGGAAGGAAGACCCCAAACTCTATATACAAGGCTTGGCCCCTTCCCTACCTAATATGAGTTCCCCAATGTACACATATACTGAATTTCAAAGAAGTCCATTAATCCAAATTGTAACAAAACAGAAATCAGAAAAAGTACACATGGGAGAATATATACCAGACAATACAGAGTACAGGAGCTCCCCTACTAGGAGGAAGAAAACTCAGTTCAATCAAGAAAGGGCCATGGATCTTACCCAAGGGGAATCTCCCTGAGTCTCTAGAATAGCAATCTGGACAAAGACATGGCAGAGACTGTCCACTCCTCTCGTGTCTTCCCAGAGCCTTTTCCTTCAGCAAGCTAAAATGGGGTTAACCTCTTCCTTCTCTCTCAAAACTGGAAGTCAATTCAATGCTACTCTCAAAGAAAAAGACTTGTTTGGATAATCCCAAAGAGATAATCATGTTTGAAGAGTCCCCATAAGGTGACTTATGAAGGCTAGAACTCTCTCATCTCTTGCCAACTCCACCTTGCCCCTTATTCAGAGCACAGCATTTATCTCTACCAATAAGCAGAGTTCCCTAACACTGGGCTTTGGGATAGGAGTTACATTTGTTGTTGTTTTTGTTGTTTAAAAAAAGGTGTTGAGTCATTCTATCTTCTCTTTGTCATCTGTAAGCATTGTCCCATCTGCTCTGAGTAATAATTCTATTTCTTATTTGATCTTTGGCTCATACCCATCATAACAAAAAATTCAGCCAAGAATATTCTCATAAGAATTTCATTATTTTATATTCACCCTCTGTAACCTTCCCTTTCTAGAATGATCTTCTGCATGTGTCTTTAATTCAAGTTCATAGATGAATTATAAGATCCCAACTACCATCAAGTAAGCTAGATTATCTGAAGAAGCAAGGATCCTAGAGGAAGGGACAGGAGGTGGTAAGTTCCAAGAAAATCAAACCACCTCTCCTTGAGCATGACCTCCCCAATATGAGACAGTCTTAGAATCTTGAGTTCAAGAAGCAATGGAAGAGCAGGTCTCCACACCACCACTACTCAGTTGCCCAGTTCTGCTTCCAGACCAGGCCCCAGAGCCATCCTTCAGGTAGTCGACCTTTATGGAGATGTGAGCTGACAATTTCTTTTGTAGCCCCTATCTCCTCAGCAATCACAGTTCCTGAAGACCACCCCCCCCCCCAAACAGGAAAGCACTGAAGCCAAAGTGGTTCAACATCAGATATGGACATGATCTTGTCAATGAAAATAGTACTCAAGAAGATACATTCCTGCCTTCTTCTCTCCCATCCTCTAAGAACCAAGCCTTTGCATCTGGTTTACAGCTGATCTGAATCCTCTTCTATAGGTTGTCTCTCATGTCAGACACAATATTAATTACTTGAGAGCAGGGGCCATCTTGCTTTTCTCTTTGTATTCTCAGCCTATACCTCAATGTTTTGTACATTTTCAGTGCTTAGGAAATTACATTTTTCATTAAACCGTTCTTTAAACAGGTTTTTCTATCTTACTAATAGGAATTGTTTGCATCTTTAAAATTTCATTCTTGAGCATTTCTCAGTCCTTGTGTAATGACTTCCCCCTGAAGAATTTGTATTTTGGATCATTGGATGATAGATTTAGAACTAGAAGGAACTTCAGGAGCCAACTAATTCATTCTCCCATTTTACAGATGAAGAAACTAAGACTCAAGAATGTCAAGTGACTTACACAAGGTCAAAAGGGTAGTAAGCATCAGAGGTATCTGACACTAGAGCAAGCTCTCTTTCTGCTGGACCCTGCTGGATCCTGACTCTGCTTCCTCTGAAATCTTTTTTTTAATCATAAAAGTTTTTTATTATTTTCCAGTTACATGTAGAGAGAGTTTTCAACACATGTTTTTATAAGATTTCTAGTTACAAATTTTCCTCCCTCCCCCCTCCCCAAGACATAAAGCAGTCTGATTTGGGTTATATATGTACAATCACATTAAGCATATTTCTTCATTAGTCATGTTGTGGAAGAAGAATCAGAACAAAAGGGGAAAACCTCAAAAAAGAAAAAAATAAGTGAAAACAGTATGGTTCAATCTGCATCCAGATTCCAAAGTCCTTTTTTTTCTGGATGTGGAGAGTATTTTCCATCATGAGTCCTTTGGAATTATCTTGGATCATTGTATTTCTGAGAAGAGTTGTTTATCACAGTTGATCATCACAAAATGTTGTTGATACTATGTACAATGTTCTCCTGGTGCTGCTCATTTCACTCAGCATCAATTCATGTAAGTTTTTCCAGGTTTTTCTGAAATCTGCCTGCTTATCATTTCTTATATCACAGTACTATTCCAATACATTCATATACCACAACTTGTTTAGCCATTCCCCAGTTGATGGGAATCCCCTCAACTTCAAATTCTTTGCCACCACAAAAAGAGCAGCTATAAATATTTTTGTACTTGTGAGTCCTTTTCCCTTTTTTATGATCTCTTTGGGATATAGACCAAATAGTGGTATTTCTGGGTCAAAGGGTATGCACAATTTCCTCTGAACTGTTTGAAATCTAATCTCCTAAAATCTATAATAATGGAAGTGGAGGAGTGGAGTTCTTTTCCCAGAAATAACTAATTTAAAGTTAGAAGATATCAATGAAGGGGGCAGATAGGTGGCACAGCAGATAAAGCACTGACCCTGGATTCAGGAGGACCTGAGCTCAAATTCAGCCCCAAACACTTGCCACTTACTAGCTGTGTGGCCCTGGGCAAGTCACTTAACCCTCATTGCCCTCTTTTTTTTAAACATATCAATGAAATATTATAAAAATATACTTTTAAGAATAGATAAAATGAGTATTAAGACTAGGTCTGGCTTCCCCCCTCCCCAATTGATCATGAATTATAAAAGGAGTTAATCACATCAACACCCCACCCTCTCATACGTTTCCCTTCCTTTCTACTTCAACAATCAGTTCTTTCTGGTTAATCAGAATCTGATCTTGAATAGCAAGATCCTTGTCATAGTCACCAGTGTTGAAAATTAAATTTTCATTAACACAAGTCAAAATTTTATCAGCTACTTTGCTTGAGAAATAGAGACAGAAAGGGGAAGGAGAGAGAGTGGGAAGAGGAGAGGGGGACAGGGGAGAAGGGAGAGCAAATCTAATCAAGACCCACTCGTACTTTATCTTATCTCAAGGTTAGGCTTGTAATACCTTTTTCAAACTTTGTATCTATTACTTCCTTTTTGTCCAGGAACTCTGTTATTATTCTCCCATTACAAGATCACTTCTTTTCCTCTGTTTATTGATCCTCACCCAAATAATTACACCATTCTGGATCTTCTTATTTAAGGATGTCTTAATATAATGTTATTCAACTCTTATATCTAGTCTGTCTCTTTTGAATAAAACATGCCCTTCTAGAGTCCAGAGTCATATTATAGCCATTATCTCCATTCTAGCAAGTCTCTGCAAAGCATAGAAGGTTAAATTTGCCTACTTGCACTAGGACCTGAAGTTCACTTCATTTACAACTCATACTTGGTACATTTATATAGAGATGCCTTAGCTTCTGAATTTAAATGCTGGTTCTTTTCTTGGACAATATCTGCTGCATATCCCTGGTTGTTTCTATCGCTATTCTTCCTTTTTGTGTCTGGCTGTGAAGATCTGGGCAGGTAGTTTGAGTCTTCCACTTTCCCTTTTTAGTTTAAAGCCCTCTTGATTAAATCTGCAAGATGAGGCAAATACTTATTTACCAGCCCTAATTAGGTGTGCTCTACACTTAGATAAGAACCTATCATTCTTGTATATCCAGCCAAATCCAAATCACATCCTCAGACTCCATCTTAACCAGCTCTTCATTTCCCAAAGCTGCCTTTCTATTCCAAAGCCCCTACCTTTAATTGGGAGCAATAATAAAACCACCACCTGTGCCCCAAAGCGTTTCAGTTTCTTTCCCAGAATATCATAATGCCTAACAATATTTTTCAAGACTGTTTCATTTGTTCCCAAATAAGTAGGGGTGGGTATTTGTGTGTATATTTAACCAGTCTGGGGAGGCTTTCTGGAACAACCCACGTAGACGATTGGGTAGCCTAATTCTCCATTATATCAGGCTGATAAATAACTGCCTCAGTGCCTCTCATGAGGGAGACAAGAATAACTACTGCTAATTTCTTCTTCCTCTGACCATTTCTGGATCAAGTTTGTTTTGAGAACTCTTGTGGATTTTCATCACCATTCTGCAATGTACAAGAATCTTCTTTCCCCCTATGATGGTTGGATTCCAGCCTTCTTACCAAGAGACTCAATTAGTACTGAGCTCCAGGTGATCTACAGTCTTTGCTTTCCCTTTCTATTTATGTTCTTATTCCCTATAACTTCCTAACATAGGTTAGGGTTAAACTGTATAAAGAGTGGTTCATGGTTTGTGTGTGTGTGTGTGTGTGTGTGTGTGTGTGTGTGTTGGACCCTGTTGGCGGTCTGGTGAAGCCTATGGAGATAGAATGTAAATACATAAAAGAAAATACATAGGATTCCAAAGGAAACCAATTCTATTTAAATATTTATTAAAATATTAAAGAAAAAAACAAGTTCAAAGTCTCCTAGCTAAGAATCCTTGGATTAGACAATATATAAGGTTTGTCTAGCTCAAACTCAAATTGGTTCTGAATCAAGTACATCCAGTAGCACTATTTCTTTAAGTCCTTTGTTTCAACACATATTAGCTGTGAAGCTTTGGTAGGTTCTTAGCTACTTTGATCTTCTCTGTCAAATGAGGACAATAATGCTTACCCTCCCTAACTTGCGAGGCTGCTATTTGAGAAGATCTTTTAATAAACCATGCATGGCCATGGAAATGTGAGGTTTTATTAGTGGGATGACATGGTCATTTCCTCTCAAGATTTTTGTCCTTTCCACTTTGGCAACCATATCTTGTTTATTGGCCAAAGTCAGATCCAAAATAGCAGTTCCTCTCATCACTTTCTCTGCCTATTGAAGAGTGAAGTGACCTTTAAGCCAGGTCAAGAATTTCTCAGAAACTCTACTTTTAGGAGAGACCGAGAGAGACAAAGAAAGAGACAGAAACAGAAACAAAGAAACAGATACAGAGAGATCAAGCCAAACTCTTTTTTATATAGTTGAAGTCACCCAAAGCATAACATCATATCTATGTGTCATTTTCATGATCTGCTACCTGAATTTCTTTACATGATTGTTTAAAAATGGTATCTATTTCTTTCAGATAAAGTAGTCCCTTCCATTGCCATATTCTAGTCATAACTCATAAGATCATGAATTTAAAATTGGAATGGACCTTAGAGTTCATCTAATCCAACCCCTTCATTTCATTTTACAGATAAAGAAATGTGGTCCCGTAAGAATGAAGCCACTCAATCAACATCACAGGGCTGGAATTTTCACTCGAATCCTCTCATTCCAAACCCAGTACTCTTACCATTATTCCATACGGCCTCCAATCATGACTCATTGCTACTTCTGTTCATAACAAATTGTTGGGTCTAGTAAATGATCTTGATAACAGGATCAACCAACTTCAGAACAGCTGAACTCAGGAGTCATGACAAAGTAGGAATTTTCTGGTACAGCCTCTCCCCTCTTAAACTCGTCCACCTTTAATCTCTTCCTCCTTGGCACCCAATTACATTGTTTTTTCCTCACTACACAGGCATACTTGGTTCTTAATAATTTCCAATTTTTGAGGAACATAAGACCCTAAGAATTCGATTTCTCCCATCTCTGCCATTTGTAGTTCACATAATCTCAGAATTGGAAGGGTCATCAGACATACCTTGTCTAACCTGTATCTTCTCTTCCACACCCCAAACAAATTTTAATCCAGCCTTCCTTGGAAGACACTAATGGTCAAGGAATTCACATATCTAGAGGTAGCCAATTCCATTTTTGGACTTTTTTATTTTTTGACAAAATTTTCTTTATTTTGAACCTAAATTTGCCTCTCTCCCTCTTGTCTTTCAGTTGCTTACAAACTCACATTAGTGATATCTCTCATATGGACAAATGAGGGAAGGGCCAGTTAGATCCTCAGAACCCAACTCATCAGCCATTTAGAGGCAATCACACAGCTGTGATTAAGCCGATCAGGCTCAATTGTGGAAGCCCACAGATGCCGCCTGACCCAGGCACATTTCAATTCCGTGTATGCTAGAAAACAATTTTCCACAGATGTGAAGTTACTGATGCTGGAGTAGTTCCCGATAAAAGCAAGCAAGGCAGCTGTTGAATAAGAAAAAAAAAATTCTGAGAAGGGGAACTTGTACTATTCCATCTAATCCTTGGGGTGATAAAGTATATTCTCAAAACAAGTGTCCTTTCAGAAACACAGCCAAAACAGTCTCTGAGAGGCTTTCTCATGATAAACCCAGACCTTTCCAGAATACTATCCCTTCCCTCCTCCCCTAACCACATGGGTACAATATATCAAGTGCAGCCACAATACATAAGGCACCCAAGGAAGGGACATGGATACACACTCTTCCCTCACTTCACTACAAATTAGTGCAGGAAGAAGAGGCACCTCCACATGAGGGAAATTTCTCCTTGGAAAACCCAGGCAAAGTCATAACATTTCTCTGATGTCCCAGGCTTGTTTGGGATGCCCTCTCACACTGAATGAGCCAAATCATGTGAAGGGATAAAAGTTTCCCTCCTAGTTAAATCCAACAACAACTCTCCCTCCTCCTTAAACACCCTTCCCCCTACAATGGCACCAAAATAATCAGCCAAGTGAAATAAACAGTATTGCCCTTTCCATGCTGAAACTTCTCCCCTACTCCTCCCTATGATGCATACCAATTCAGTAACAATGCAGAGACAGCAGCCATCTGAGTTCTATGTCAGTGGGAGAGAGGGAGATGTTCAGCCAGGATGTTCTGACCCAGATCAAGGGGCAAGACTGGAGGGAATATGAACAAGTAGAATTCAGTGCCTTGGAACTGAAGTGACCAGGTGCTAATGATGCCTGGAGTGGGAGCCAAGGTCAGTGGATGGAGTTGGTAATCAAAGAGTTGAATAAGCCTAAAATGGTCAGAGAGGAGAAAGAAGAGGCTGAGTTAAAAACAAGAGCAGAAACAAGCTCGGGAGTTGGGGGAGGGGACAAGGAAGCAGAGGCAGATTTTGAAATCAAATATTCTGTACTCGGTGGTGTTGAGCTAGACCAGGAAAGTTCCAGTTACCAAACTTACCTTTGTCCAAGTCAAGGCATATTTTGAAGCCCTGGGCCACACGTTCCATTCTCTCCTAAGTCTCCTTTGGTTGGAAATCTCCAATTAGTGCTACCATCCTCATTAACTTCCATACCAACCATGCAATCTGCAAAGAAGGGGCCGGGGAGTTGGAGGGGAAGGGATGATCAGGTTAGTAGGGAGGAGAAAAGACATTGTTCATTTATTACTCAAATGAGACCTTCTCCATGAAACCTTCCTTGACCGTCCTTTTCATTAATGACCTTCCCTTTCATATCCCATATGATATTTTTTAAATTTTTATTGATGTTGTTTATTTTATATGACCTTCATTTCTCAATATATCCATCCCACTTCCCCCTGCCCCTGTCAAACCATCCTTTATAATAAAGAGTAAAAAAGAGAGAGAAAGAAAAAAATCCAGCAAAATAAACCAACTTGGAAAACAAGTCTGACAGGACAGTGTTGTCACCTATAGTCTTCCACTTCTACAAAGAAGGAAGGGAGATGCATTTTCTCCTCTTTTTAGAGGACGTTTGGACATTATCATTATGTAGCATTATATTTTTTCCTTCTTTTGTTCATATCGGTAAAGTCCTTGTATATACAGTACTGATTTTCTGGTTTTGCTCACTTATTCATGTCACACAAACACATGTTTCTCTGAATTGTTCATATTCATCATTTATTACAGAGTGGTAATATACCTTAACTCGCTTCAGCATCTTTCAATCAATAAGCATCTACTTTGTTTCCAGTTCTTTACTCCTACAGAAAGAACTGCTATATTTTGTTATAAATGGCATCTTTCTCTCTGTTTTTGCCCTCCCTGAGACTCACATAGTATTATACATCTTGTTAATACACTAATTACAAACTGCTGCAGATTATCATTTATCTGGCCTTATATCTTTTCCTCTTAGTAGACTCTGAGTTCCATGGAGGCAGGGACTCTGCCTTGTCCAAACATTGTGACCTCCCCAGCAGGTGCTAAGCTCTGGACCCTGTACACAATGGGAGATTAATAAATGTTTATCAAATGAACACACTGCAAGGCAAATGAGGCCTTTTCAGGCAGCCTCCCTGATAGCAGTACTTAGTAGCAGTTGCCATGGAAACTCTTCCATGCCTCTGCTAGATGAGAAGCTCAGAGGAATCCTGCCCTGGAGGGGCAGAATGCAAAGACCCGTGAAGACAAATGAGCTTGTATCAGTAGCAATGGAGGAATACCTCAGTCCAGGTGGCAATAGGAGCAGCAAATCACTTCTGAAGAGATTACATAAGCCCCAGCATTTATCATCCAGCTCCTCTGTGTTCTTAGGAAAGGGGAATTTTCTAGGAGCAGTCCTGGGCACTGCTCTGTGCTGTTGGGGCTTGTGGGGAGGGAAAAGCACTGGACCACACAGCATTCAGCAAAAGGGGTAGCTGAGGGCCAACTTCTGTGCTGGAGCAGGGCAGGAAGAAGGGGAGCTACAAAGGTCCCTGTCTTTCTGAACTGGACAATCTATCAAGGGAGTATGACACATACATTGCTCTGAGCAAAACCAAAACGAGAATCCTCTCACCTGGAGGAAAGACAGTTGAAGAGGGAGTAGGAGGGAGGGAAGGGAAGGCAAAGCCTTCAATCCCAATGGAGTTATGAGGAGGAGGGGCAACACAGCAAGAGAACCTTGGGAAGGGAGATGATGACTCTGTAGCGACACAATCTGATGAAGAATCACAAAACTCATTTTGTATATAATATTGCATATATATTTTGCATATAAACATAGTGGTCCTCGCATGGAAGAAGTGTATCAAGTGTATTAAGAACAGCTTTGAGCAGATAAATTATTTTGACTATTATAGATACCCAGAGGACATGTGAAGGAAGATGCTATCTGCATCCAGAGAAAGAACTGATAAATAGAAGTATATCTAGAATGACTTTATAGATACATATTTATGTGTGTGTGTATATATATGTGTGTGTATGTATATATAATATACACATATATTATATATATATACATATTTGTGTTGTAACGATTGGAATGACGCCACCTGCTGGAGACTTACTGTAGAAGAGTTCCGCCCATGAAACGAAGGTCTTTGAGGGCAAGACCAGGAGTCTTTTCTTTGGTGTCAGGAAGTGACGCGGGCTAGTGGGAGGAGGAAGGAAGAGACTGGCACTCGGTCTCGCTCTCTTTCCTCTGGACTCTGGTGGAGAGCGGAGCTAGAAATGTGCTCTCCCTTTAATAGATAGGAATCTAGGCCTTTCTCTCTCTCTTTACCAAATTCTTATTCTCCTTAATAAATGCTTAAAAGCCTAACTCTTGCTAAAGCTTATAATTTATTGGCGACCACTCATGAGATATTTTAGACAGTTTAGCTGGAATTTTAGCCCTTAACAGTGTCTAATGGTAGCCATCTCTTGGACAAGGGGAGAGGGAAGAAAACAATTTACATGATAACTTTATTATATATTTAAAAAGAATAGCAAGTTGTACATAATAGATTGCCCGTTTTATGTACAATCATCTTTTTCAAATCATACTATGTTATGGAAATGCTTGTTTTATTCCACAAATGAAAAATAAAATAAATTTTTAAAGTGTCTTTCTCCCTCCAGATGTTGGTATCCTGGGACAAAGACCCATCCAGCCTGTGTTAGTTACAGATGTGGTACCCAGCATTGTGCTTTCAACACCAGAACATACCCTTGTACTTAGAATGATAGCTATTTCAAGTCAAAAGCCCCAACTACATAAAACTGATGTGTAGAAAATGTGCAAAGTGCTATGTAGTGTCCAAAGAGAGAAAGATTGGCATGTACTGAAGAAGACTTTCTGGAGAAAGTGCATTTAGGTCAGGCCTTAAAAGACGGGGAGGGTTTCAACAGCCCCAAATATGAGAAAGAGGGTATTCAAGGCACAGCACATGCCATGAGCAGAAACACAGAAGCAAGAAAGGGGTCAGGCAAGAAGTCACCTAGTGAACAGCGATTAGTCCAATTTGGCCTACGGGTAGAGCACATGAACAGAGCACTGGGGAATAAATTGGAAAGGCAGATTGCAGAAGTTCTAATGGAGGGCCTTGAATGTCAGACAATGATCTGGCCTCTCTAGTTAATGGAAAGTCACTGAAGATTTATGAGTAGAAGATTGATATGATGAGAGCAATGCATTAGAAAGATTACTCACAGAAATGTATAGGATGGATTTCAGAGGGAGATTTCGAGGCAGGAAAACCATTTCTTCCACATCTCTCTCCATGAAACCATGCATAAACTTAGAGCTTGAAGGGAAAACTCAGAGATTAATTTGGTCTAACTCCCTCCTTTTTTTTTCAAAAAAGGAAACAGGGAAGCAGCACAGGGTCAGAAGAAAGAGCACTGAGTCATAAGACCTCAATTCAAATCACATCTCTACTATTTGCTCTGTGAACTTGGGCAAAACATTTAACTTTTCTGGGCCTCGGTTCCCTCAACTATAAAATACCATCTTTGAAATCCCTTCCAGACAGTGGTATAGTGGCAAGTGTTTAATACCTGGGTCTCAAAAAAAAAAAAAAACATGATATACTCTGAAGTTTAATCTGTATTTTTAACATTTCCCCAATCACTTTCTTAAGTCTAGACAATCAGCAAAACAATAAAGGAGACCTTGATTTGTAGCATTTACTGATTTCCAAGGTGCAAATGTTCACACTGAAACTTTAACCATCAGCTCCTGGGAGCCAATTTGAGCTGGCTCCAGCACATCCTTCCTTCCATGATCCTAGGTTTCTCAGAGAGAAGAAGTAACTTGTCCAATGTCAAATAGCTAGGCTAAGAGAGGTGTATAGCCCACCCCCCAAGCCATTGCAATATGCTTTGTCTATTATTCTTCAAGAGAGAGATGTTCTCCTTGACTCACTTTGCCTCCACCCACTTTCACCTCTTTATCATTGTTTGATCTGGTGGCTATTAGCAAATAGCTTAGATTTAGATTAGGCACCAGAATAATTTGCTTAAAATTAGCAAGCATTTTGATAGCAAGGAAATCTATCATCGGAAAACTCTGCTAACATTTATGGCCCCAAGCAAACCATTTCATCCCTTCCCACTGTTCCAAGGATGGACGATTTCCAGTCTATTCCCATCTCAGAGTCAAGATCCAGCTCTGAAGTTAATCTAGAGAAACGAAAAATGTGATAGCAATTTGCTCATCATATAACAATACCAAGTCTTCAAGATCAGAAGCCACAGCTGCTTGACCCCGGGACTCTACTCTGATTTAAGAACAGTGTAAGTAGCAATGGCTCAGACAGCTGGCAGTAAGTTTGATCAGTTTCACTGGCATTCTCTAGCATGAGAACAAAGGTTCATTCATCAACTCTGTGTCTTAAGGGTATGAGAAAAATTTCCTCCTGTCCCTTCTCCAGCTCTAAGAAAGAGATCATAACTTGGGAGCCCATGGCTGCCACCTTGTTGCACTTTTGTTTCTTTTTGTCTCTTTCTTTGTGTTGCTCTGTAGAACCCCATTGGCCCACTTAGACTTCACAACCTCTGGGTTCTAAGAATCTCAAGAGAAACGGAGTAGGAAAATGATGTTGAAAAATGGAAGTACTAGCAAGGTAACAAAATTTCCTCTTCTTGGATATCTGTACATATGCATTATAAATATACATTAGTTAACAGTCACAGGCAATTATTCCCAAACATAGGACACATGGCACATGTAACATGAGTACATGCTATCTCCCAAATACAAAGATCTTATGCAATACATGAACTATAGCAATATATCCACATGCAATGACAAAATACATAGGTCACATGTCGAAACATAATTCATGCACTTTTACCTCTGGCACATACAACAAAGCATCATGTGGTAAGAAACATACAATGGAGCAAGCATAGATATGAATAAAAGACATAAAGTGTTATGTAACCCATACAGTCATAGGCTGTGGTTGCATTTGAAGCATTTATGATAAGTACTTCAACAAAGCTACATGAGTAATCACTCCTTGAACACTATAATTTCATGTGATCCCTGGCCCAATAGTCCAGGCATGGATGACAGCTCTTCTCTCTTGGTATCTTCAGACTTTCTTTGCAGTACCATTCCAGAGCTCCTTGATGATCACTGTCTCCCATATAAGTTATTTATTTCCCACAGGGAACAAGGATAGTCTGCAGACTCATCTTCCCCACCTTGTATGGGCAGAGGTCCCCTGGGACTGGGACAGAATTGTCTATCTTTGATTCTCTGGCAGATGTCAATATGCAGTTTCCTTCTCATTCAATTTCTCTCCTTTTGAGCTGGAGGATGGTGCAGTGGAAAGAGTATGGAACGTTGAGTCATGGGTCCTGAACTGAATCTCAGGTTGCTATTTATTATCCATATGTAACTAGGGACAAGTTACTTACTACCTCTGGGCTTTCAGTGGGACTTGAAGGGAGCTTAGAGATCATTTTGTCTAACTCCTTCATATTACAGATAAGAAAACAGATAAGGAGCATGAGTTCAGCAAAAAGAGTGCCAAACTTGCCATGTTGAACATAGGGTCATCAGACCTGAGCTCAAATTCCAGCTCTGCCATTTACTAACTATGTGACCTTGGACAAAATATTTGGCCTTGCCAGACTTCAGCTCTTGTATCTATAAAATGACCTTTGTCCAAAATACAGAGCCCATGAAATGGAACAGAGAGAAATAAACAACAGAAGAGTTGACTGAGCTACCAAATGAGGGATTTGGACTAGATGACTTCTGTGATCCTTTGATTCCAGGTATCTATGGTCCTGTGATCTGATGTTATCCAGCTTTAATGGTTTATCTACAGATGGTGGGTAAGGACCTACTTGGCTAACTTTCTATTAGTCTTTTCTATCTTATTACTGGAGAGTCCAACCAATCCTCCATGGGCAATAGTGGTGATGTATTAATTTTGCAATGTATTCATATTATAATGCACTGATTTTGCAATGTATTAATCTTGCAGAATTCTGACCATTCTTTAGGACTTTTTGCCAGTCTGTCAGGTTGTCCAATCTTTTGAGTGTTTAGAATGGGATTTATATCCATCAGTCCACTGTAATGTATTTTCTCTGCACACCAAATTTCTTAGTAGATGTGTATTCCCTTGCTGGAGTTCTTTTCCCAAGTCCTGAGCACTGTCCCCTCCCTGGTTCTTCCCTGAGCTTTTCTAAGATGAAGTCATAACTAGGCAATAATAGTATTTAGCTAATCTCTAAGCGAAAAAGCATATGTGTTACGATTCTCTACTTCTTCCTGTTCTGAAACTCCAAAGCACAAGTCGTTGGGGTAGGGGGCTTGTTTTTGCCCAAACATGAGAAAGTATGGCATAAAACAAACTATGGCATTATTCTGAGTAGCATTATATACCCCCTCTAGAAATGCCACATGTTATTCCACTAAGCCTTCTGCTCAGAAATCAGGAGCCCCAGAGTGTTCGGTAGGAAGTAATTAAATGCTTCTTTATGATGGTAGATTGTAGTTTTAAAATTCTTGATTCTTCCCAAAGCTAACACTTCCTTGGATCCTGGTGGGGAAATCATGAGAAATAGTTCTCCCATAAGACCCTGACAACAACAGAAGCCCTTGTTGGGTTTGCCTGTACATAACAGATGAGATGCCTGTTTCCTAGTGATGCTGCTCTTCTTCTTCCTACATCTTCCCAAAGAAAAGGAGATCATCCAGCATTCCAATACCTGAAGGTAATTCATGTCACTAACTACCTCCATAAGTTACTCAGGTAGAAGTAGCTTTTGGACCCAAAAGTCCTTGGCACATATATTCAAACGAATTAATCTCTTTCTATCTTCCTCAGTCATGGAAATCTTATAGAAACCTAAGGCCTAATAATGAAAACTACTGGCTGCCTAGCAAATAGTCTGGGGCATCTTAATCTCTGTTTTAGCTCTCAAGTTCTTGTCACCTACCCTTCTTTTTTATGGCGACTACGGGTGACATATATGGACCATAAGACTCCATAATGATGCCACTTCTGTCAACAAATATTTATTAAGTGCTTCCTATGTGCTATTTCTGAAGTGATGGAGATATGAAGACAAACATAGGACAGCCCTTGCCCTCAAGAAGCTTATAATCTATCAAGAGAAACAAATGATACATATGATATATGTCCAAAATAAATACAAGATAATTGGGAGTGGGTAGAGGCACTGGTATCTGGGGAGAAGGGTAATGTAGATCAAGGAAAAAATAATAAAGAAAATGGTGTGGGAGCAGCACTGGCACTAGATTCAGGAGGACCTGAGTTCAAATCTGGGCACAGACACTTGACACTTACTAGCTATGTGACCCTGGGCAAGTCACTTAACCCTCATTGCCCTGAAAAAAAATGGTGCTTGATACAAGTTTTGAAGAAAGCTAGAGATCTGAAAGCCAAAGAAATTCCTTCCAAGAATAAGGAAGATTCTATGCAGGAACATAAATAGAAGATGGAATGTTGTATGTGAAGAACAGAAAGAAGGCCAGTTTTACTGGCCCATGGAGTGTTCAAAAGGTATTAATATATCATAAGGTTGGGCAGACTGATTAGAGAGAGGTTGTGACTAATATCTCTTTTAAGTGGTCCGGAAGGAAGGAAGGAAGGAAGGAAGGAAGGAAGGAAGGAAGGAAGGAAGGAAGGAAGGAAGGAAGGAAGGAAGGAAGGAGGGGAGAAAGGGGATTCAGTATTCCTTTAATGGTCTATGCGCCTTGTTGGAGTCAAAGCCAACAATGCATTGTTGCAGCGAATGGTTACCGAGCAAAGAAGAACCTAAAATTTCCAGAACAGGCTATATTTTGGGCCCATTTAATAATGGCACATCAGAAATGTTAGAGAAGCCAAGGCATGCCAGGGCCACAGTGTCTACCATCTTGCAGATGCCCACAAGTTCCTTTAGAAAATTCATGCTCACTTTGATATACCCCAAATATACAGGTAGTCCTTCTCATCCAACTCACAGAGGTCTAGGATCTGCATCAACTGGAAAGGTCTTTTTAGAAGTATCATTCATATCCAAGTAGCCATCACAGATCACAGACTGTTTCACTCTCTCTCTCTCTCTCTCTCTCTCTCTCTCTCTCTCTCTCTCTCTCTCTCTCTCTCTCTCTCTCTCTTTCTCCTCTGACCTCTCCTTGAAGGGTTCTGTTAATTGCAGCAATTTGTGATATACAATGATTTCCTTTATGTTCAAGTATGCATAAGCATGCTCCTAGTTCTTTTTTATCCAGTGCCCTTCAGTTCATATCCTCCATTTTCACTGGTCCTTTCCCAATCTTTGAGGCAATCTTTCAACATACAGAACACATTCAGTGGGTTTCTTCCCCTCCTGCTGGTAGATATTGGCAAACTTGTCATAGTGTTGCTAAATGTCCTCTGCTTTGTCAAATTCTCTATCCAGTCTCCAGAGCTAATCCAACTTTGTTCAGTGATTTTTCAGTCATCCCATTTGAGGTTTTCTTGGCAGAGATATTAAGTGGTTTGCTATTTCCTTCTCCAGTTCATTTTACAAATGATAAAACTGAGGCAAAAAGGGTTAAGTGACTTGGCCAGAGTCACACAGCATCTGTCCGAGGCCAATTTGAACTCAGATCCTCCTGATTCCAGGACCACCAATCTACTTACTGCACCACCTAATTGTCCTATTCCAACATTGAAACCTCAGAATTCTGCATTTTCAGATGCAGAGGTGCATACCAAATATGGGTACTCTGAAGTTTTCAGTCTCTTCTATTCCATATTATTCCCCTGCCACTGCTATCTTACATCAGAGGCATGTCCTACCTAGCACTAGAATAGTTCTTCCTCCAGAGGACATCAAATATACCCCTTGAAAAAAGTTCTTAGCTCTGAGTAGTGTGTTCTATATATTTACACTGGTAGACATGTAGTGTGCCCCCTACACCAGCTGTGAAAGCAGGTGTTGTCTTCCTTCCTAGCAGACTTCTCACTTCATTTTCAATCTAACCTTCCCTTACGAGGACTATTTTAAACCTTCCTTCGATTTCCTCATCCACAGGGGGAACTTTAGTAAATAGTTTCCAGACATTCCTCTTCAACTTTGCTTTCTTTGGGAATGCTGGAATATGCCATTGCTTTATATAATTCACACAATAAGGTGCAAGATCTGGGATTTGAACCCCAGTAATGGAGCTGCAAACCCACTGCTCATTCTACCACACAATGTTTAGAGATGATGTTATCAAGAAAATATTACTATTTCACTCACAAAGAACAAGGCATTTTAATTGTTGTTTTTGCTATCACAGGCTCAGGTGTTATGCTAAGTGCAGACCACAGGCTGTTCCTAATGAAGCAAGAGAGGAGCTCCTTAATTCTACATAATAGAAATCATTTTCTTTGCCTGCTGGAATTGGTGATTTCCTGGTCTCCTCTCTCTCAAGCCAGCAGGGTGGTCAGAAACCAATAGAATGGAACCCAACAGGGATAAGAATAGAGCATTTTGTATGGGCAGGAAAATCCAACAGCTCAAATAATTCAGTATTTCAAGAATCTATATTTTCCTCATCGGGGATATTCCTTTCATCAGTGAAAATCACAACCTTTCCATGACTTTATGAATTGCTTTGGCTGGGGGTGGTGGGGGGGAACATCACTTAGGGTCGAAACTTTCTAAGACAAGCTTCTTGGTAATGAATGAGACTGGTTTTTATATGATAGATGCATGGCCTGTTGTTGGGCCAATATTGGAAACCTTCCCAATGTGGTAGAATCTTCAGAATGGACTCTCTACTGACACAGCCTGAAGAACTCTGGGTCACTTCAATGCCATGATGAAGGCATTGAAAAGGATGTAAGTCAAGGAACTTCTCAAAAACTCAACCCTGGAAGCCTTCCCAATATGACTTAACGTGGTAGAATTTTCCAAAATGGATTCTACATGGATAGAACTTTGGAGAACTCAAGGTCATCTCAAAGCCATGATGAATCATCAGGAATGGATGCGGCTCAAGAAGCTGCTCAAAAATTAAGGGGGGGGGAAGAAAAAAAATTAGGGGGAAAAAAGAGCACAATAAACTCTTCAAGTCCAATCAATTCAACATACTTTTATTTAGCATCTCCTCAATGAAAAATCAGTAAGGGAAATACAAAGATAAAATTGAATCAATTGCTCCTCTTTATATCTTATATGGCTTATAATCTGCTATGTGGAAAATTCACAACACAAATAAGCTTGCAACCAAAAAGAAAATGATGAGGGCAAAGGAGAGGCAAAGCAGCTCAAGAAAATATGAGGAGGGGGAGGAATCTTGTCTGACCGAGTATAAAGGGACCTGGATTTGGAATGAAAACTTAAGTTTGAATCCTGGCTCAGTCTTGGCACCTCAGTTTCTCTCCATGAACCTGAGTTCCCCAACTGTCAAATTATTTGGATTGTTGGAACTAGAACCTGTTGAACTAGAATCCCTAAGTTTCCTTTTAACTCTAAATCTATGTTTCTAGTGTTTCTATGATATTTGATCGGGGTAGGGTTGTTCTTAGGGTTCCAAGCCAGACCTCAATGTTGTGATGTGGTTCAGAAAGCCAGCACCATGCTGAACTCCATCCAAAAATTATGGACCATGTAAAGATTCTGAAATAAACTGAACACTTACTTCGGTGTGACTTTCCATCTCTAATCTCTTCGAGTTAAGAAAGAAATGCAGGAGAACTTATGAGGAGCTTAAAGGTGGAGTGGACAGTGAAAATAATTGAGAGGCAGTGTAACTCAGTGGAAAGTACAGAATATTTAGGAGACAGAAAACCTGGATCAAGGTCCCTTTACAAGCCATATCATTGTGGACTACTCACTTCAACTCACCAAGGCTCAGTTTATCCACCTATAAAATAGCAATTAAAAACCTGTTATTTTTCTCTCATTGGGACATTGTGAAGGAAGAGCTTTGTAAGCTCTAAAACATTCTTTGATCTGTGATTTCATCAGTATGGAGACAATCCCTCTAGTAATGTATACTTATTCACAGTTTATGAACCTAGAAAGTTGTCTAGGGTACTAAGAAGCAACTTGCCTAAGGTCACACAGCCTGGAAGTATCTCGATTGAGACTGGAATGGAGATCTTCCTGACTCTGAGACTGATTCTTTATTCACTACCCCCTACAACATCTCTAAAACTAATAATAATAGCTGGTATAGCACCTATTATATTATTTTATATTATTATATAGCACATATATATTATGTGCCAAGCACTGTGCTAAGACCCTTACAGATATTATTTCATTTGATCCTTGTTAACAACCCTGGGAGGAAGATGGTATTAGTATTCTCACTTTACATTTCTGAGCAAAGTGAGGCATACAGACTTTGAGTTACCCAAAGTCACCAGTCAGTAGGTATCGGAAGCCAGCTTTGAACTCAAATCTTTATGACTCTAGACCCAGTGTTCTATCCACTATGCTGCCTAAGTGTTTCAATTACTGTCTAGTTATCACTATTGCTGTCTTTGTTATCGTTCTTGTTAGCAGAGTAACACTGAGTAAATTTTGGCACTGCTCCAAGTCTCCTAAGACTTCTCTTCTATAAGATCAGGGTAATAAATACTATTGCTCATATACAAGTCTGTCTTATTCTGGTGCTCCCCCACCACGTCCTAAGGACAAAAAGATGTCACAGGCTCATGAAATACAGTTCAGAAAATAGTGATACCAGCTCCATCACTGTCACTTGTACACAGAGCTTAAGTTAATGGTAGGTGTAATCACAGAGCCCAACACAGGCCACCACCAAAGAACCCCTGGGGAAAGGGGGGGAAGAGATTCTAAGGCAGGAAGGGCTCCCAGGCAATCACCACCCACACAAGCCCACCTCAGTCTGCTGTCTCTGCGCCCCCATCCCACCTTTTCACTCCTCAAGTTTTACACAGTCACAGATGTCGGCCCCACATCTTTGGACCTTCTTCCCATTTTCTAAAACCCTCAACTCTCTCCTGACTGAGGCCATCCTTATTCATCCACCACTCTGCTCCAGCCATCTGCTGACTTCCTGGAGCTTTGAAATATCATCCCCCTCCACCAGTTGTAATCAAGGACTCTGTTGGGGAGTTGCTCCCATAACACCATCCCAATGTCTTGAAATTCTCAGAGCTGAGTAAAGCATTTTTCAAATGCTGTAGAAATGTGAGCAGGAAAAAGACAGGGAAATCATACCTATGATTTTCAGTCAAAGGGGCTGAGTTGAAAGGAGATGTAGGAAGTTCCGAGTTGCTTGGAGTCCCAAGACTTGGGTTTGAATCTCTCACCTCCACCACTTACTATGTGACCACAGGTGAGTCACATCTTGGAGCCTTAATTTTTCTCATTTCAAAAATAGGGGAGGGGGCAGCTAGGTGGTATAGTGGATAAAGCACCAGCCCTGGATTCAGAAGGACCTGAGTTCAAGTCTGGCCTCAGACACTTGCCACTTACTACCTGTGTGACCCTGGGCAAGTCACCTAACCCTCATTCCCCCGGAAAAAACAAACAAACAAACAAAAACAATAGATGGCAAAAATGGGGGTAATAATCCCCTTAAGGGTCCTTCCAACTCTAGCTTAATGTTCCACACAGAGTAGGTGGGTAGAGCCCTTTGTAAATTCACAAGTGCTATACAACTAGTGCTTATTATTGTACTTGCATTTAGCATCAAGCAAAAAAGGCTTGGTGTCAATCTCATAACAGATACCTTTTACTCTAATCCCTCTAATCTCCCCAAATATGTGTCTTTAGAATACACAAGACCCATTTAGGTTTTAAATCCTCTGAACATGGCTTTCCCACAACTGAAACCTTTCCCTCCTTCCTCAAATGCTTTGAGATTATTTTGTCAGCAGGACCACAAAGCAGCAGATGGGCCCTGTTTCAGAAAATTCTATATGTGAAAATCTGAATGTACCAAGCAAACCGGGGGTTGGAGATCAAACAAGTTCTTTGCTTTTCTTAGCACAATCAGAGAGGGAAGGCACATGAGCTATAGGTCTAGAAAGGTAGCAGCCAATAGCCCTAAGGATGCCTGTGGTTTTTCAATAAGCATTTATTTACCACTGTGTTTGGTAGGGTTACAAAGAAAGGCCAGAAAAAGCCTCTGATAAAAAAGATATATACACCATAAATTGGAGACAATCAACAGAGGGATTAGCATCCAAAGGGATTAGGAGAGTGTTGTTGTTGTTGGTTGTGGTGGTGCTGGTGCTGGTGCTGGTGGTACTGCTGGTGGTACTGGTGGTGGTGCTGCTGATGGTGAGATTTTATCTGTGACATGAAGGAAGCCAAGTAGCAAAGATGAGGAGGGAGAGGATTCCAGCTCATTGCCAATTTTGAGGTCACATATAAACTATTACTACAAGCATCAAGACTCCAAGCCTTGAATTTGCATTCCCTACCTTGACCCTTATCCTCTGGTTTTAGGGCTAAGTGAACTGGAAGAAGAAAAATTAAAAGAGCCGGTTCTACTGAGCTCTGAGGACTCTTGTCTTTCCTATATGTGTTGCGTGTCCCTGGAGAAAGTCTTATGCATTGAGCTATGTATGCTCTGCACTGCCTGAGACATTGGGCACAGAGAACATCAAAGGTTTGTGTCGCAAGGCCAGCCATGGATGTGTTCTAGCCAATGTCTTCCAATACTTTATTCTCTCAGGCACACAGGTCACAGGACCTGGACAGTTTAAGGGGATTCCCTACTATCTAGAAAACAGACTTCTATTCATAAAAATTTATTGTTGGACACAATATTTTTCAATTATTTAACAAAAAAAGTTATTATTGAGTACCTACTATGTGGCCGATCTTGTGAAGAGCCCTCCATGAGGTATGAAATCAGGTGTGAAACTCTATGGTGGTGTAAGTACCCGGTGTCATAGGAACTCAAAGAAGAGTGATCTCTATGGACTGCAGTAGTCAGGGAAGACTTTGTGGAGTAAGGGGTAGAACCCAGATAGGCTAAGAAAAGAAGCATGATGGGAGGAGCACAGTGCTTGTCATCAAATCACAGCTTGACAACTTAGTAAACTGTGTGAGTTGTAGCAAGTGTAATAATACTTCTCTGAACCTCAATTGCATAGGCTCAAAGCATTCAGTGATATTAGGGGCCTTCACAATCATCTATTCCAGATGTTCTTAAATTTTTTGTGCTATGGATCCCTTTGGCTATGGTCTGCTGACGCCTATGGATTCCTTTTCAGAATAACCTCATGCATTTTTTTTGCAGGGCAATGTGGGTTAAGTGACTTGCCCAGGGTCACACAGCTGGTAAGTGTCAAGTGTCTGAGGCTGGATTTGAACTCAGGTCCTCCTGAATCCAGGGCCGGTGCTTTATCCACTGCATCACCTAGCCACCCCCTACCTCATGCATTTTTAATGCATAAAAGACAAAGGATTAAGGAGGGGGCAGCTAGATGGCACAGTGGATAAAGCACCGGCCCTGAATTCAGGAGGACCTGAGTTCAAATCCAGCCTCAGACACTTGACACTTACTAACTGAGTGACCCTGGGCAAATAACTTAACCCTCGTTGCCCAGCAAAAAAAAGACAAAGGATTATAAAGAAAAGTAATTTTATTGAGTTATCATTCACAAAATATTTTTTTTAATTCACTGACCCTAGAGTAAGGGCTCCTGATCTAGTCCTAGCCTGTTATTATATAGATTTTTAAAAAGGTAAGCCTAGAATGGAGAACTGACTTGACCAAGTTACACAGGTATTAAATAGCAGAGCCCAGGGTTTGTGACTACAAGTCCAGTGTTCTTTTCCAAGTTCACCCTAGCAATTAGCATGAGGAATTAGAATTCAGAATCCCAGAATTTGAGAACTAGAGATGAGTCTCTTGATTCCAGGTCCAAAAAGATGGATACAAGTCTCTTGACACCACCCTATCAAGGTTCAAAGCCAATGGAGATTCCTTATTTATCCACAATATCATGCAGCCCCCTTAACCTCCTCCTCAGAGGAAGCCGCCATAAGGAACACCTGTGGCAAATTCAGGGCTATCTTCTGCTTCCTGGCAACTGCTGGAACAAGGAATCCCTGTGGCTCTTCATCTTCCCCATCTGGCCTCAATCTCCCTTGCCCCCTGAGGTTTTGCTAATGATAAGTAGCAGCTAAGTAGCCACCGACATATATGATTCCTCCTGTTGCCCTTTTTTCCCCAAGAGTCTCATTCTTACTTGCATTCACTCTTTTTTTTTTTTTTTTTTTTTTTTAGTGAGGCAATGGGGATTAAGTGACTTGCCCAGGGTCACACAGCTAGTAAATGTCAAGTGTCTGAGGCCGGATTTGAACTCAGGTACTCCTGACTCCAGGGCCGGTGCTCTATCCACTGTGCCACCTAGCTGCCCCACTTGCATTCACTCTTAATGTTCTTTTGTCATTGCTCTTCCCATCATTGAGTGCCCTAGTTAGGGACTGGGGAAAACACTCTGAACTAGAACGCTAGAATTCCAGACCCAGTTTTATCACTCACTAGCCAAGTGGCTTTGAATGGATTATAAAGCCATGGATCTGGATGGGACCTAAGAATATGATAATACCTGGTCAGAACCTCTAGATGTGAATACACATTTGTCTACTATGTGCCAGGCACCTTTCTGGGCGATACAATTACCAAAAAATGAAACAATCCCTACTTCTATGAAGCTTGCCTTCTAATCGAATACAGAGCAGCAGGTGTGGGACCCCAGAGATCATCTCGTGACCAGGGATTCTCAATCTGGAGTCCACACACCATCATCACCTCCAGGATTCAGGGATGAATTTCAGGGGGTCCATGAACTTAGATGGGAAAAATACATCTTTATTTTCCACCAGCCTTTGATTTACTCTGTAATCTGGGCAATTCTTTCGGTCAAGAAACTGACAACCCTCGGGGCATTGTTGGGGCTTTCATTTACCAGTGCCAATTTAAGGTGGTGGCTTTCAGAACAGAAAGTCAGGGTTGGGAAATGAGTGGCTAATTTTAAAAAATGGTATCTGAGGATGATTTGGACTTGGCTTGAAGGATAAAAAGAAGAATGACCCACACGAAGTTAGGAAACCCTGATCTGGTGCAGTCCCTTATCTTACAGAGTGGAAGAATAAAGGTTTAGAGAGGTTAGGCAACCTGTTTACAATCATACAGTGACTTAATAACAGAGACAGTACTAGCTAGGTCACAGACATCCCAGATTTCATTCAAGGACACTTCATTTTTTTAAAGATGATTTTATTAAATCAAGTTATTTTACTTGGTTATTTTATTGCTGCCATTTAAGCCTTTCATTTCTGATTTTAACTGATTGTCTTATTCTGCTCATCCATTGTAAGTTTTCCTGTAGACAAAACATTTAAAAATCATCTGTAGCATCTTTTGTTGTGCTATGATCACAGTGAGAAATATAGAAAATAAATTTCTATTATATCAAGCCTACTTTCCTATTTTCATCATCAGAGAAACCTTAATACTTCTAAAGAAAGAATGTTCTAAAGAACATTTTTTTAATTGGGAGTGTTTATTTTTTATGCCTTTAATTGAATACTGAATCGCCGTATTTTATGTCAAAACTGTGGCATACGTGAATATGGAGTACATTCTAAGATAATTCAGCATTTTAGTGGACCCTACAGACATCACACAGTTGACCCAAAGCTTTATACTTATGTGTACATTTTTAAATCATTAATTAGTGCATGAAAATTGCACTACTCTCAGAATGTAAATTCCATATTCCTATATATGGTATTTCTACATACAATAATAATATGATACAGATTTCACAAATAGGAATATCTAATGACAAAGAATACATTTTATAAAACATGTCACTTACTGCCTCTGGGCCTCAATTTTCCTATCTGTCATATGGGGATGATCTAATAGTCCCCTGTCTCACCACTCTTGCAGAGCTCATGTATTGATCAAATAATAAGAGCTAGCATTTACATTTTTCAAAGCCCTTGACTTTTTTTTTCATTTGATCCTGATCAAATGTGACAAGAGTTGTAAAAACCTTGTGATACAGTCTCCTTTATTCTGATGGGAATTTGACAAATGAGAATGCCACTCCTCTCTGCCTGGGACAGACCACATCAATAGTACAGTACCAGATCAGGTCTGGCCACTACTTTCCAGGAGAGACCCTGATAACCAGGTGGCTTACAGGAGAGGACAGTCAGGATGGTAAAGGGCCTTAAGTTGGTGCCATATAAATGTAAGGGAGTCGGCCTATCACTTAACTAATGTCAGAAAAGGGATCATATAAAGACAAACTAAACAAACAGAAAAAATTTTCCCACACCAAGGGAGCCTTTTATAAGGTATGAATTCATTCCTGAAGTAAATTCGAATGGAAGCCATGTAACAGGATGAAGAATAATAGGCCACACTTCTGGTTGACCCTTTAAAAATCTATCTCCTGAGCCCAGGAGATAAATTCAAAGAACATAAAAAAGGCATGAGCGGGAGAAAGGGACTCTGGAAGAAGCCACTTGGATTTGGGAGGAAAGAAGCACAGACAGTCAGC